>NC_143019.1:66412504-67135004 GCF_055824585.1 Amblyomma mixtum
CGTCACGGGCTCCATACTAGGGGCTACGAATAGCTTCGCAGTGCACTACCAATAAAAATGGCGATAAGGGTTTTAGATAAGCGCACAGACTTTTACCGTGGCCGAAATCAAGTGCCGTTAAGCCTAGAGGTCTGTCATGTTCTGTTCTGCAGCCACTTGGTCATTCTCTCTCACTTCTGCGTCACTTACGATGTCAAAGCGCTATTTTTTAACGTTCAAAGCAACGCGCCAAGCGGTTGTGGCAGTCATGGGAGCTGTATACTACTGAGCATATACACAGTACACTGAGAGTATTGTGGGTGAGTATATACGTACGCATAAGTGTGCTTTATATGCAGCATTACTTGTTCCGCAATTTCTGACATCGTGAGGAGTGTGAACTCGCTCCCCAGCCTGACCACGTACTCAAGCGACCTATCTGACTAAAATCTTAATGCAGGACTTAGGCGGGTGAGCGTTTTCGAAAAGCATCAAGAACCGGAGAGCAGGCAGAAACAGTGCATGACCACGATGCTCATGAAGGCCGGATTATCTCACTGTTGTTGCTGCTGTTGTTTAATCAGGCAAACAGTTTGGCCTAAGCGACCGGGAATGGCATTTTACCTGCGCCTTTCTATCAAATTCCCCGCAGCACGCGGACACGACAGCCGGTTCTGAAATTAGCAGAAGGCATATCGTTTCAGACATTATACGGCCGCTACGGTGGCTCAGTGGTTACGGTGCTCGGCTGCTGACCCGAAAGACGCGGATTCGATCCGGCCGCGGCGGTCGCATTTTGATGGAGGCGTAATGCTGGAGGTCCGTGTACTGTGCGATGTCTGTGCACGTTAAATAACTCCAGGAGTTCGAAAATATCCGGAGCCCTCCACTACGGTGTCGCTCATAGCCACAGTCACTTTAGGACGTTAAATACCATACACCAACAACTAGGCGTTACGACGTGCACCCACTACAACTGCCAGCACAACTGTTGCAATGCTAAAACCGCTTGCATCCAAATATCACCGCTATGCCGCTTCAAAAGTGGCCGGTGGAACCTTGTTGTGCCGACCAATCATATCGGTGAGCTCCTCGCGGCATCAATATTCACACCCACTGTATAGTTCAGCCAAGCTGGCTGTCGATACAGCTGCTGCCTAATTTTAAACAGTTTCAAGCCCATAAGAAGACAAGGCTCTACAGGACTCAACGGCTAACAAGCGCACAAACTCAGGCAGAGAAAAAGCCCAAGGCACACTGGGCCAGTTGGTAAACTACCTCGAAAAACCTCAACGCGCTACGCAGCAAAGGAATGGCAGCACTGGACGTGCACCTCGTATTCCACGCCCTGCTCAACACACACCCTAGTGCGCAAGAGAATGATGGGGCAAATGGATTGTCGTCCTGAGAAGGAAATGGCGCTTATATTTTTTTTTCGCACAAGGGCATTTATGGCGAAAGAGCGCAACAGCACAGGTTGGTTTTCGTCTCCTGAAGGTGAGGTCGGGTAAACTTTGTTCCCACTGTAGCATCGGTGGGTACTCGGCGGCAGTGGGGATCGAACCCCGCACCTTCCGCGTGTGGGGCGGATGTTCAAACCACTAGGCCAACGCTGTGGTACCTCCAATACAGAAGGGGTGACGAAAGCGCACAGCACCAGCGTTCACAATAACGCTGCTGTCGCGTACACACTCTTGCATGTCCTTAGCCCAATCGTAGGCGCCTGTCGATATATCCTCCTCTAGAGGGCGAATGACCCCAAGGCCTTTCTCCTGTCCAATGACCCACAGTCATTCCTGTCTGAAGACTTGAGCTGGTGTTGTGAGCTTTCTTCCCTTGTTCGAGCGTGTTATTCCCCTTGCTGGTACTGATAAGCCCTCAGTGCCCATGAAGCCCCACCGCGGTGGCTCAGTGGTTACGGCGCTCGGCTGCTGACCCGAAAGACGTGGGTTCGATCCCGGCCGCGGCAGCTGAATTTCGATGGAGGCGAAATTCCAGAGGCCCGGGTACAGTGCTATGTTAGTGCACGTTGTTGAGGTTTTGCGGGGTCGCAGCGGAGCACCAGAGAGAGACGACCACCGTGGCAGGCTTCTAGTTCCGAACTGCCCGTGCCGGGCGTGCGCGCCCAGCACGCGCTGTCCATCTTTATTTTCCTCTAGCGCGGGAACGCCGATCTCAGCGCCAGCGCGTTATAGCGTCGCCGGGCGCTACAGGGCCCCCCGCCTAGACGGAACGTCGAAATGTGGACTCGGTGGAAGAGAGGAGGGAATGAGTGTCCAGTAAGTTCATGTCAGGGTCCGGGAAGAGCCGTCGGGTGGAGGGCGCGGGCTCAGGTGGACGAGCCTGGCTGCTGCGCAACGGGCGAATGATGCAGGGTAGCGAGCTGACAATGGACATGGGGGCAGGGGAGGCCATTGTCGGGCCGTCACCGGCTGTAGTGCTGCCCGCTGACAAGTGTCAGCGGTGTTGGAGTGTTGCGGCTGATGTCCATGGGAATCTGACGCACCGTGTACGCGATCACAAGCACAGGAGCGGCCGAAACGGCTCCATGGACTGACAGCAGATGTGGTGGGACCGTCGACACAACCGTACGACCGTACTGAGGGCTTGGGGTGGGGCCTCTTGGGCAGGCGGTGTGGCCGCCGGGGTAGTGGGGCTGGTATGTGGCATATGCTGCGGTGGCGGCAATCACTTCGCCTTTAGCACGATCGCTCAGGTCAGTGACTGACGGCTTTGGCGGAATGAGCGTTGAGGCGGCAGGTGAGCGTTCGGCTGGCAGCGATGCTACGCAGTAGGGTACAGACGTTGGCGGAGTGGGGCACTCGTCGAGGAAGAGCTCGACTGACGGCGGCACTATTGCGGATAAGAGAAGTTGCTCACCGGGCTGTGCCGTAGATGCTGTATCTTCCGTATGGGAGGCGGTATGGCCGGAGGCGCTGAACAGGGTGGCGCGAGGCGCATCTGTCGCCGAGTTCGCTGACGTGGCAAACCGCGGTGGGCCAGGCATCTCACCGAGCTGCTGAGGGAATGAGTGCGGACTTGGGGCTGTGGAGTCGTCGCACAGTGCTGCTAGCGTAACCGGGGTAGCAGGATGTGCTGCGGGAAGCGATGCGGCAGCGTCTGGTGCGGTCGGTGATAAAGAAGCTGGGCCGGAGACGCTGGACTGGAGTGGCGGCGAGGCGGCGAGGGGCTGCTGAGGCGGGCCGGGTTCTGATGAAGGCTGCGTGGGCGCGAGCGAGACCGGTGCAGGGCCAGAGGCTGGCGGCGGCGAAAACGGGTCCGCTGCGTCGCAGAGCGGCGGCGGAACGTAGTAGACGCCGAAGTCCGCCAAGACGGCCGCACGCAGCTCATCGTATGGCCGGCCGCCGAAAGCAGAGTAGGTGAGCCGACGCAGGAGGTCGGCCGGGAGGATGTCGCAAAGGACTGCGTGTTTGAACGGCTGGATGGTGATGCCGTTCAGGTACATCGCAGCCTCCAGTTGGGCGAACCACCCGCCGACGCCTGCAGGCCGGAACGCCGGGAGCGGCGGGTCGAAACTTGGGTGCTGCCAGTACGCCATGCTAGGACGCCGCTGGGAAAGAAGGCACGGTTCGCCGGGTCACCACTGTTGAGGTTTTGCGGGGTCGCAGCGGAGCACCAGAGAGAGACGACCACCGTGGCAGGCTTCTAGTTCCGAACTGCCCGTGCCGGGCGTGCGCGCCCAGCACGCGCTGTCCATCTTTATTTTCCTCTAGCGCGGGAGCGCCGACCTCAGCGCCAGCGCGTTATAGCGTCGCCGGGCGCTACAACGTTAAAGAACACCAGGTGGTTGAAATTTCCGGAGCCCTTCACTACGGCGTCCCTCATAGCCTGAGTTGCTTTGGGACGTTAAACCCCAATAAACCAACTCAGTGCACATGACGGTGCGGGTACGGCGCTTCTGTTTTTCATGCGAAAGCATTCCGGAAGTATCCGCAAAATGTGCCGCCAGAAGTTTGTCCTCTGTAACGTCATCGGTCATATGACGTTGTAGAGGTCGATGTGGAGGTCGCCCAGGAGGCGACCGCGGCCACGTTTATTTGAGGGCTGCCGGAGGGGATATAGCGGCAGAGCAACGGAGGCAGCGTCCGGCCGATGTTCAGAGCGTTTTCCTATGCGCGTGGCCATGCTTCGTCTTCCTTGCGCGTGTCGAAACGGTAATGTAAATAAATGTAAATTGGTTTTTGAGGAAAGGAAATGGCGCAGTAACTGTCTCACATATCTCGGCGGACGCCTGAACCACGCCGTAAGGGAAGGGAGGAAGGTGGGAGTGAAAATAGAAAGAGAGAAAGAGGTGTCGTAGTGGAGGTCTCCGGAACAATTTCGACCACCTGGGGATCATTAACGTGCACTGACATGGTGGTGGTGAAAACTTTCAATTATGAAATAGAGTTTGGGAGCCACAGAGTGGCCCCGCTACATGGTCGGCGTCCCTAGTCCGGGACACCGCATGACAATGCCCCGTCTCTAGCCCATTTCACCAGAGCCCTTTGGGACTCAAGCGAGGAGCAGTTGAGAAGGGCAGTCTCCCATGCCTCTCTGGAAGGGGTAGGGGAAGGGGGGAGGTGGGGATTTTGAGTACATGCCCACACCATGTGGAAGATATCACAGGTCTCCCCACAGTGTGGGCACCGCCCATCCGTGTTAGGATCGCAATGCTTTAAGATTGCAGGACAGAGTAGAGTACCTGTCTGCAGGCGCCTTAAAGTTCGCTCCTCCGTCTTACTCAGACCCTTTGCAGGGGCCGGGAAAAGGCGGTGTATGTCGTTATAATGCGCTATAATTTCCTTGAATCGCACACGGGCGCCTCTTGCGTTTCGCCTCCATCGAAACGCGGCCGCCGCGGTCGGGTTCGAACCCGGGTACTCCTGTCGCTACAAGGTGCTGTTGAGGTGTACACAGAGATGTCGAGATGTGAAGTTGGAAGTTATAGCTAATCACATATGCACCTGTCAGTTGCCCACCGAGATGCCGACATTTGAGAGCTACTGGGCCCTTTCCATCCTTTCGCATTCCTCCACGTAAGCAGACTTAAGTGCCTTCAGAATTTCCTTTTTAGGAGCCCAACCTATAGCACATGCATCTACTCAAGACGGGTGCACTGAATGTGTGCAGTCATGACTCCTTAGAATCTATAACTCAGTGCAGCCATGGGATTACAAGACAAATCAGTGCAGCCATGGGATTACAAAACAAATGTGCAGTTTTCTCAAAACCTTGTCCCGCTGCGTGGCTCGAACCCGGAACTCTAGTCTGGCCGGAGTGGTCGCTCCACTACCTACGCCAACTAGGACGGTTAGAAGGCGGTAGAGCGAAGACCAACAAGCAGAAGTTGCAAAGATCATCAGCATCCACTTGAGCGTATATAGATATACGGTCGGTGCCCGGTTCGAGTCCCAGATAATGAATTTTCCAACTACGAGGACACCGTACAGCTTTTATTTGTCCACTCGGGTGGTCTGTAATGAGCGATCGCTGCGTTCACTGAAATCTCCAGCAGACAGAGAACATTCGTACGTGCCTGGAACCAGAGGTCCGGTGACTGCGTGACGTGGTGCGTCGCGGGTTGCGCCACGTACACGGATATCGAGACAGCACCGCCTCCTCCACCCGGCGACGAGTCGAACATCGGCGAAGTCGACTCCTCCGTCGCCAGCCAGCCGGGGATCGCGAAGATATCCATGGAAAACAAGACGACGGTGCCCGCCACGAACACAGCGAATAGCAAAGCGGCGAGCAGCACGCAGGGCAAGGAGACGTGCTCCTCCCGTGGGACCGGCGGGCCTCCGACGGCCTTGCGACCGTCCAGCTCGTACGGCATCATCGGCCACTGCCCGTCAGCTGATGCATCCATGTAGCCCAACTCAGAGGGAAAAGGGTACATCTCGCCCTGCGTGCCGTGTCCATCGCACAAGAGGGTTCAGGTCATGTCGCGCTGATACAAATGCAAGTGACATGTTAGAACTGCGCTAACTGGACGGAAGACGAAACGAAGAGCGACAAGGCAACACGACCGCCGAGTGCTGCGCCAGATATGTAGCCTCCCAATTTTGTCTGACGCACGGTTAACGCGGTTCCACTAAGGGATAACCCGTAGTGTACCAGAGCAGACATTTGGGCTAGTTGGTATGAATTCATGGTGGAAAAACAGCGCAAACTAAGACAGAACACAGAGCAAGAGGGGAGACACTACAAGCGCTGACTCGCAACTAAGGTTTATTAGAAAAACAGAACACAATATATACTGTAACCACCCACGACTGCTTACGTCATAACCCCGGGGAACCAAGTTACGTGCATGGCGTGCATGGCATCTCTTTCACGCCATGCACGTAACCTGTTTCCCCGAGGTTATGACGTACGCAGTCGTGGGTGGTTACTGTATATATTGTGTTGTTTTTCTAATAAACCTTAGTTGCGAGTCAGCACTTGTAGTGTCTCCCCTCTTGTTCTGTGTTCTCTGTCTTAGTTTGCGCTGTTTTTCGACCGTAGTGTACGCCTAATTCCCTGTGGCAATTCTCTTTGACAGACTCTCCCTACCACACCGCCTCCATGCATGGTGCACGAATATTCCTGCTCCCGTATATCCTTCCACACAGTTCAGTGCATCAAACCCAGCAGTTGAACAGTGCAAGCGGCCGTCACCCACCGTGGCCATAGCTGCCTGCGGCTCCTGGTAGGCGGGCGGCCACATGGCAGCTGGGGGAAGCCGTTGCACGGGTCCGTACTGGTAACCGGTTTCCGCCGCCTGCAGCGACTTCGGGAGCGCTTGACCGTACTGGAGACCAGCCAACGCTGGTTGCACAGGCATCGCGACGGATCCCTGTCAGGAAGAAGACGGTTGCCCCGTTGAGGCTGTGCCGTATGAACGTGCTCTGCAAAATTAGCCTGCGGAGCTCATGGCCTCGGCAGATTGTGCGTTCTCAGCTCGGACAGCTCAGAAGCTGACTTCGGAGCTTTGTAGATTATTTTCAATGATATTGTTACGTAGCCGTTGGGGCTCGTAACCGAAAGGCTTTAATGGGGGGGGGGGGGGGGGGGGGTGACCTGGACGGCACCGGAGAACAAGCCAAGAGCACCCAGAGAAGGCCGGGACCGAGGTACTTTCACTCGCCGGTGCACGCGACTTGCGAAGAGCAGCAGCCCAACGGCTGCTTGTGGAAACGTGGCAATATAAAGAAAAAATGTACCCCCTTTGCCAAAAGTAACCGAGCAACAGGTTTTTGCTTCTCAACCGTATAATGGAGCCTTTACGGGACCCCTGAAGATCGAAAGGCGTCAGAACGTGAATACAAGGGTTCACCTTACTGTACACAGATTCAGAGCTTGAGGACTGATGTAAGGGCTTCGCTACACGGCTAAGACACAAACCACCTGCGCCGGGTTACTTTTGGAAAAGACTGTACATTGCTTACGAAAGAGAAAATGTTTGCAAAATTTAAGAAACTCGCACAAAAAGGCACAAAAATATCGACACATCCAGTCGGAAATTAGCAGCATAAAAAATCTAGATTATACGTTTTGTGTATTACTGTGCTAGATATGAGTACTGAAAGTTCCAGGCTGTTCATGCTAAACCTTTCAGGCAGTAAAACAGAAATCAACTGCTCGCGCGCAGCGCTTTGGGCTACTTCACACTGCAGTGCCAAGGCAGACCCTGGGCCTTCTGTACTCCCTCTCACAAGCTGCTCGCAGCACTGCGGTAGGTAGGGGCACCCTGAGCCAATCGGGATAGAGCGCGCTACTTAACTGTATAGGTAGCTTCATCTATGTGAAAAAAGGTGTACAAGTATTTAGCTCTTTTGTTTCTGTAGCAGGTGGCGTTTGGTGTCTTTTCTTGTTCTTGGACGGGCGAAAGCCCGTTCTAAAGGGACTGGCCCAACTTGTTTTTTTTTTCTTTTTATCACCAACAGTTCGTATCAGTTATATTGCCACGTCCGAGTTGTTTTCAATCCGCCACATGTATATACAAATATTTATTCCTATGTGGCCACTTCCCAAGGAAACTGGGTCTAAAAAAGGTTGGGGCAGCAGTGTGTTGATGGAGGCGAAATGCAAAACAAGCCCCTGTGCTGTGCGATAGTCAGCGCACGAGCAGTCGAAATTAGTCGGAAGCCCTCCACTACGGAGTCTGCCATAGCTCATCGGAGACGCTCTCGTTCTCATTTTCGCTATTGTCACTGCGGCAGTAATGAATTATTTCCGGGACAAGCTGTATGCATTGTATAGCAGCACCAACATTCCTAACCTCTGAACTCACTTGCATAAACATGCACTGCGGGAGCGCAATCGGTACATCGCGAATTCACGACAACAGGAAGTCCCAACGAAGCCGGTCTGCACATTACCCTCGCCACTGTGTCTCGTCGCTGGGGGTCGAACTGCGGAGGTCTCGGAGGTTGCGGCACCAATGGAGAGCCGGCCATGGAAGGTGCCAGCGAGCCCGCCCGCGAGGCCGCCAATGAGCCAGCCAATGAGCCTGCCCGTGAGCCAGCCCGTGAGCCAGCTCGCGAGCCCGGCCGGACAGGCGGTCCCGAACCTCTCTTCGGAAGAGGGACGGCAGAGGACGCCTTGCGGCGCTTCCTGCGGCTCTTGCCCTTCTCCCCGACGGGCGGGCTCCGGTCCAAGTCGGAGTCGTCCTGGGGCAGCGAGTAGCGGTACCACTTGGACGGGTCCCAGTACGGGAACTTGGCCATGGTCGGCTGTGCGGCGAACCCCTTGGGGGTAAGAACCGTCGAGGCTGGTGGTTCTGAGGTGGCTTCAGGGACGACGGCTTCGGACCGAACGCGTCAGGACAAAGGTGCCGGGGCGAAGGCGTCACTGCGGAAGCTTCGGGGAGCAAAGTTTCAGCGGAGACGATGTTTCAAGGCCGAAAGCTGGATGACGGAGTTCGTCGTGTCCGCTGGACTAATGGCGGCAGGCCAAGAATGGTGCTCGGCGTGACCTCGCGGAAGTGCGCGTGGCGCGATGATGATTCTCGGCGCGAGCGAGGCCAGCGGCGTACGGCAGAGCAGGAATGAAATAATATTGTTGTTGCTGTTGTCCTCTAAATAATGGCGCGTACCCACTGCGGGGTATTGGGTACTCAGAATGTTAAAGAAGTAAATAAATGAGGGGGGAAAAGTAATGGTAATAATGATAATAATAATAATTAGTAAATAAATGAAAGAAATTCGGATGTGTAATTGAAATAGGCTAAACAAATACTGTGAGATCGGTGACTGAAATAGAGAACGGGGCTAAATATTCCATGTTTCGGAAAGCTTTCGTTGCAGAGAAATATTGATCATGAGAAAGAGCAGAGCTTAAGACGGCAGCCGTTGAGTGTCTGTAAGGAAGTTTTGAATGGCGGAGAGCACATTCCATGCAGTTACTGTGTCCAAGGGAGGAAGCCCCAAGAGAAAGAAAAACCCCAACTGACAGACTTAGACCTAGCTGTCGTAACGGATGCTCCAGCAGGCGGCTCCGTAAAGAGGAGAAACGGCGGCAGGTCAACAAGAAATGATCTATCGTTCCGGGTTCTCCGCAGAACGGGCACAGTGGGGAGACCGCCAGACTAGACCTATAAAGGTAGAAGTTTAAGTGAGGCACGCGACAACGTAGACGCGTGAAGGAAACCTCAAGCTTGCGTGATCGCCATCCTTTACTGCACCACGGGTAAAGGAGATGCCGGAATTCCGGAGAGGAGGTCAGAGCTGATGCTGCGGATTCTTTCAAGAGCAGATACCTGCGAAACCTGGCATCATCCAGCAAATTCACTAGCGCAGCCCCTTTCACAGCTTTGGTGTGCGCGTCTGGCAAAAGCTCATCTTTTGCTCTCTGCTTCTGTCTAATCGCTGCGCTTCTCCATCGCTACTGGTTCACACTGCACCATGGTCGTCTCGGAACCACTGATGGCGGTTAACTGTCAGATTACTTCTACATGCGAAATGACCAGTGCCGGTTATGCATGGAGGACACTGTATAGGAGGTGGCTTCGGATAAATTTAGACCAGCTTGTTCTCTCCCACGCTCACGGAAACAAATAACATTAAACAGCTAGGTGTTCTTTTTTCTTCTGCACTCGATCAAAACTAATCTCGGTGGTTCGCTGATGGCGTACACTATTCGTTTGGTTATCGTAAATGCTGATTCCCTGCTCTGGCGCATTCGAGCCGAGAATAAGCGCAAATGCATTAACAGGGAAACTGCATAGGTTTTAGAAATCAACGAGCTTAAGAGGGTCGAATGTGTGAAACCTGCAGGTAAAGCATGCGAAGTATTTTTGGGTTAGCGCTTGAAATAGTGAAGTAATCGCCGGTTAAAATCCGGACGCCCTTCAAGCTTCTCCGCAGCGCACAACGCTAAGTGTGTGTGTGTGGGGGGGGGGGGGGGGCGAATGATGACGTCATCGAATGTATCGGTACATTTCCAACGGACAAACGCTTGCTTTGAAGGAAAAAACCAACGCCATCAAAGGCGAACCCTGCCGAGAGTTGTTTGGCAGCGTCTAACGAGTCAGGGCAGGGTCAGGCTGACGACAGCGGTAATTTGAAATCATACCTTCCGTGACGTCACGCTGAATTTCCCTGCACTCCTCCGGTGTATTGAGGAGAAGCGCAAAATTCAATAGTCGATTACGTCACTATTTTAAATCCTAGTGCAAAAACACTTGGCATGCTTTACCTATAGCCTATATAGATTTGAATCCTTGAATTTCGCGAAATTTTCAAAGAAGTGCTGCAGTTGCCCTTTAAGGATCTTTCGCAGTAGCATCTAGGTCTTACCTGGATCCTGCGCATTTCGGACGACGCGCAGGATATTTTCCCGGGTCGCGTGGAAACCGGTTCCACCCAGACTTCCTTGCATGCACGATGTGCGATCCCTGCTTTCAGGGGGGCTTAATTGTTGGCAGAAGGGAAGCAGCGCGACATGTACCGTCATCTGCTTTGGAAAGTCCAGACCTAGCGATAATGTCCTTGACGCACCCGAGCAAAGGATGTTTTTCAGCGTTAATCCGAATGCATTTCTGAAGCCTGGCTGTTACCATGAGTTCACAAAAACAGGTCCCACAGCTCTTTCTCTACGAATTTTATCCGCACTCTGCCGCACGCCTCTGTGCCTTCAGAAATATGCAACCGTGTCTAAGGCACATAATTAGTTAAATGCATGCAATAAATAATAATTAAGTAATAAATAATAAATAATTGGAATAGTTTGCCTGCTTCTTCCCTCCAGTCTTTAGATATGCTGGAATTAAGTATGTAATGACTATGAAATCTTGCCTCCCTTCAGTTCTTGGGTGTCGGTGTTGATTGTGTCAGTTGTTTTTTTTTTGTGCTTATATTTTATGTGCAGTAATAACCGCTTCTACTCAATGTGTTGATGTGTTTTGTAACTTGTGCTTTCATGCTTTTTTTTTTAATTTTATGTAAATGCATACCACTCCTGCTTGGGCGCTCAGCCTGCAGTATGTCCAAAATAAATAAAAAATAAATAAGACGGAATGTGTGTAAAAATCAAAATTACAAATAATTTCAGCGCTATGTGGCTGATGGGCGAAGAAAGCTGAACTAGATAAAGCAACCAACTTGGCTGGCTGCTCGGAGCGCCTGACTATTTGCACACACAGTTCTTCAAAACGTCATTACGTGGGAGCACAGCGTTGACTCTCTCACTTCCAAAAACACTTACGCTGCAAAAGTGATGCGTTTTATGAAAATTCCGTAAGACACAAACGTGCATCATACGTGCGGAGTCGGACGAAACCTCGAAACCGGGCTTTCGCTAACCTCGGAGACCATGAAAGCAGCACGATGACCCCAACCCACCCCTCTCTCTATCTCTCTCTCTGGCATTCGAAAAAGAAAGGTCGGTTCTTTTTATATATATATATTTATAGACCATTCAAACGGAGTATCATGCCGAGTGCACTGGCGGCCAGGCAGCGGGACAACATGTGGACGTCCAACCTGCTTACACCGCTGTTTCTCGACCCGTATCTTATCAATGCTCTTATCAATGAGCTTCGACACGGTGGCAGTGAGAGTACGACGGAACGTCACGGGATTGTCCCGCACAAGCGAATCGTATAGCGATCAGCGGCCTCCCAGCCGACTCGACGACGCTCATTTAAAGCGCCCTCCGCGAACGGCACAAAAACACAAGTGCCCCCCTCTCTGTCGGCGAACACAACCGGAGCTCCGCAATAATGCGCTGTCTGGCGTTGGCCGCTGTGCTGTTGGCTTCTGCGGGGTAAGCTGCATGCGATATCTTCTTGAGCGCACTGCCGAGTCCCTTTTAAGAAAGGGGTGTGACAACTCAGAGCGGTACAGGGTTTCTGTAAGGTGTCACTCTGTACGACCCCATAAATTGACCTGGTTTTCTATATGCAATGTGGTCGGAAATTAAGTTCAGAGGAAAGACAGGAAGCGAAAGTAATTCTCAATTTTCTGTCACCTGTATATGCGGAGACAGGGCAGACCATGATAGATAATTCATAGAGTAGTTTGCTCTCGGTATACCAACCTGATGACAGCTGTCACCTGGATACGACTCCTAACGTGTCTTGTTTGGAAAAGTTATAAAAATTTCCTTCCCTATCTAGCTAAATTAACCTCTCGGTCTTGTTCATCCACATTTCCTTATTTCTACTTTTTTTTCCAAAAGTGACTACGCGGTGGCTTTTGAACAAATCCCGCACCGTCTCGGACCTCTGTGATTTGGTTGGTTTATTGAGGTTTAACGTCCCAAAGCGACTAAGGCTATGAAAGGCGCCGTAGTGGAGGGCTCCGGAAATTTCGACCACCTGGGGTTCCTTAACGTGCACTGACATCGCACAGCACACGGGCCTCTAGAATTTCTCCTCCAAAGAAATTCAACCGCCGCGGCCGGGATCGAACCCGCGTCTTTCGGGTCAGCAGTCGAGCACCATAACCACTGAGCCACCGCGGCGGCTCTCTCGAACCTCTGTGAAGACCTCATTCGCTAGTGTCTGGAAGCGCCGACATTGCGTAACAACATGTTCTATCGTCAGGTGTCTCGTGTGGCTGCCAAAATCTCGCCAGTATCATTTCGGCCTTAAGTATCGATCCCTATTAGATAGTCTCGACAAACTAAAACGTTTCGCTTGGAAGCGTCGACGGAAGCTCCTCTCTGGATTTTACCTGTAGCCGTCTATACAGAGCCCTACCATCGGCACTTCCTTTCACCAGTGAATGTTGCTGCCCTGCATACTTTCGCCTCCTTTGCCCCGAAATCGACATTTTACTGGCGAGCCACACGGCTTTCTTTCTGCGCGCAGTATTCGCATTACATCGGTGCAGGTGCCTGAACAGCGCAGAGTGTTGTCACGCGACCACGAGCGCAGGACCCACGCACAAGTGTTCCCGCATATGCGCATTCGTACACACCTGCTGAGCGAGCGGCTGAAGCGCCGGAAAAAGGAAGACATTAAAAGAACAGAAATGACAGATCGATTGGTCTAGAGGAACAAAAGCGCTGAGAGTTGTTTCTGGAGCTTATGACGACATCACACCGACTTCCCCGAAGCCCGGCAGCGTATTGTGCACTATAAATGTGAATTAAATGTTACTGCCTCTGTCGTGCTGTGCAGGTAGAGAGGTTTATGGCCCTCCTAAAGTATACAAGTCTGCGCTAAACTCATCAGCTGTTGCCATGTAATGCTGCACCATCCCTTATAAAAATGGTCTATAGGCAGTCTATAGACTTCTTATTGACTCTACTGACTTCCTATAGATATTGTTTTTTTTGTATATTCAGTTTATAGACCGTCTATAGGCAAAAGTCTACTAAAAGTGTATGACCATAAATCTATAGATTGTCTATAGACTGTCTATGGCATTTGTATTGCTTATAGACTTTTGTTATAGACATTCTATAGACTTTATAGACATAAGTCTATAGACACTCTATAGACTGTCTAAAACTTTTTTTATAAGGGATGCAGCCTAGTTTCACCTCGAAGTATGTGCTATCCGAAACCCTGAGAGAAGTACGTAGATTATTTCATTTTGTTTACGAGATGAAACAACACCGTGAACTATGGGAGGCGCCATAGTGGAGTGTTACATTTAATTAGCCCACCTGGGAATCTATAACGCGCGCAGAAATCGGAACACACGGGCACTCCTGCACGCGGCCTCCATCGCCAAAAGACGTACAGTCGTGAGCACTGCGAGAGGGAACGCGGTTAGAGCAATCATTCATTGGTCACTTCAAAATTATGTAAGTAGTTTTTTCCCTTGGCGTACAATATCCCACAGCCATACTCAAATTTACTGGAGAAATAATCACCATATTTACAGTTTCGTGCAAAAGGTTATTCCCTTTCATATTGTTCACCACTGTACTTCTACGACGTCCGTGCACTTATGTAACCATGCACGTAGTCGCTATGTACTGTAACAATCTTTTACTCGCCACTATAGTCGCGCGCGTGTCATATGACATGCGTGGTTCCTGCTGCCTCATACGGCTTGATGCACGTTATTTATACGCCCGTTATTTTTTTACTCTAACATAATGCGAGAATCATCCTCATCATAAGCCTGACTACGCCCACCGCAGGGAAAGGGCCTCTCCCATGTCTCTTCAATTAACCCTGTCCTTCACCAGTTGCGGCCACTGTATCCCCGCAGACTTCTTAATCTCATCCGCCCGCCTAACTTTCTGTTTGCCGCATCCTACTTGCCTTCTCTTGAAATCCACTACGTTACCCTTAAGGACCAGCGGCTATCTTACATTCACATTACATGCCCCACGCAAGCCCATTTCTTCCTCTTGATTTCGACTAGGATGTCATTAACTCGCGTTTCTTCTCCCACCCACTTTGTAGTCTTCCTGTCTCTTAACGTCACCCCTATCATTGTCCTTTCCACAGCTCGCTGCGTTGTCCTTAAGCTGAACCCGTTTCGTTAGCTTCCACGTTTCTGCCCCGTAGGCGAGTACCGGTAACATACGGCTGTTGTATACTTTTCTCTTGAGGAATATTGGTTAACTGCCATTCATAATCCGAGAGAACCTGCCAGATACGCTCCACCCCATTCTTCCCGAACCTGCCAACGGGCTATCAAGGACATCGTAGCGGGGTGATCCAGATTAATTTCGAGCACCTGGGGTTCTTCAATGTGCACCGACACCGCACAGCCCACGGGCCTCTTTTGCATCTCACCTCCGTCGAGATGCGGCCGCAGGGATTAAATCCCGAAACTCTGGCCTCAGCAGACAAACGCCAGAGCCACTAGAGCAGCTAGTAATCTACTGCCAATCAAGGCCAACTAGCCCGTCTTACCATTTTAACAAGTCATCTACTGGGTGCTTCCACAGGCGATGACATTTTTTTGTCGGTGGTGTAGTGTTTGGCGAGCGCCCCCTTTTCACTTGCAGTGGACTTGATGCGAAAAGGTCTCCGCACGAGCCGACCGTCACGTACTTCATGTTCAGTCAGCAGTGGAGCCAGGGTGTTTGCAACGCCGGCCACGAAAAGGTCAGTTCGGTTAGACAGCGTAAGTAGAGACCACTTGTCCGCAATTGTTTCAGTGCGAAAGTACTACTTCACACGCTCAAACTGAACCAAGGATCATGTGTGGAGCCTCGGAGTAACTCGGGTAAGCTCGGGCTAGTTCGGATGAGCGTCGCGCAAGCTGCAGCCAATGGGAGGAAGCCCGGATAAGTTCGGAGGAGTGCCGCGCCAGGTGTAGCCTATGGGAGGAGGGCGTCGCGTCAGCTGCCGCCGAGAGGAGAGAGGGTGAGAAAATAAACAGCGAGAAACGTGGTTGCGTGCACATGCAGGAATGCCAGAAAGAAGAGACGAAGAATGAACACATACTTTCGGACGTCCACTCGGTTTACCTGTACGTTAAAACCCAACAACTTTTTTTTTTGCACACACCAATATGACCTTAATTACCGCCCTGGCCCTCACGCAGTGCATGCAGAAGAAGCACGATCATGAAACCTGATGCGAGAAAGCTGCGATAGCAATCGGATTTATGTCCGATTGCTACTTTTATCCTTTTACTCTACTGCTTCACAAACGCGACAGAATTTTTCAGTACGGCGAAGGTAGGTGGCGCTGCTGGAGGGTCGAGGTTAAAGGCCCTTGGCTTTAGTCGAGGTGGGTCACTAGGCAGGTGACTGGAGGGCCGCTGGTGTCTTGAATTCTATTTCGCGGTCACTTTTATGTGTTCGCATTAAAACCCCCCAGTCGGAAAATGTGACCGTCCGTCTGAAGCCTCAGGTGGCAAAATGCATAGAGTTTCTTACTATTACCTAGAGGGAAAGCTGGCGGTGCTGCACTTCAGCCACCATGGACGCTCAAAGCATCATGGGGCGGTGAGCTACTTGTTGCGGGACAGTTGTATTTTTTCGGGAACACGGAGTGGCTTTACTGAGATGTTTCATTCCGAAAACGCTGTTTGTGTGTGCGCAGACGACTTTCGCGCGAGCGCAGTGTGCAAAAGCCATAGTAGTGAAAACGCGACGACACACGACGCCAATAAAAGGTTTTACTCTTCCGAAATGCCATTAAAAAACCTCTTAAATCTAAACAACAACATTTTTTCTGAAAACATATTTCTTTTTAAAAGTGCGCTTGTTAATTACGAAATATTAGTTTTTTTAGTGTTCGTCACTTGGCCAATAGGAGAGCGAGTCGTCTCTTATTTTGGGCAAACTTTGCACTTAAATGCTTTTCTGCTCGTTTGTTGAAATCATTAGACAAGATAATGAATGTTAGGACGTTTGTAGTTATCAAACAGCTTTACTTTTTTTATTATTTTTTGGCCAAAAGTTGCAGTTTCGCAACAAGTAGCTCACCGCCCCATGATGCTTTGAGCGCCCATGGTGGCTGAGGTGGTCACGTGGGGTCACCATGCAAACTCCCATAGACGGCTTGCCAGCTTTCCCTCTAGGTAATAGTAGGAAACTCTATGGTAAAATGGAAAGAGTGAGATCCTCACTTCCGCTTTCTGAAGAGGGAGTGTGGGAGACGAAGGGATATTGGATGCGGAGAGTGGACGGCGTTTCACACGATGATCTAAGGACTGGATCAGGCCACCCGCTTGTACGGTCTGAACCCGTCAGCGGCAACGGTTGCTCCGTCCCGGGGGAACACTGATGCTGCATCAATCGTATTCGTTCCGCTCCTGCGTGGCCTTCTAGTAGGCGAATGCTGCCATGTCCGAGGATTGAGGCACATGATTTGGTGGTGGATGGCGCTTCTAGAGGCTGAGCTTCCACGTAGACGACCCCGGCATTTTCGTCAAATGCCACTGGTACGCCAATCCCCCTCCCCAAGTCTCGCCTACAGCTTCCTGCTACATAGGATTAGAATGCTAAGTGTAACTACCCTCCTTCCTAGAGCGTTCTATAGCGCTTATTGCTCGTTCCTCAGTTCCGCACCGTCGTCGACGTGCGCAGCGCCACCTGCCTCCACTGGCAGGAGGCAAAATGGAAAGGGAAATTTCCCTCTCACTTTTGAGTGAAAGAGGTGGTGGAGGACGATGGGTGGAAAAGTGAAAAGAGGAAAACCCCCTCCTCACTTTCAGAGGAAAGGAGAACGAGGGGGAAAGAAGATGGGCGGCGACGGTTGGCTGTGGCGTCCGCCTCGGTTGCGGGAGGTGGTTGTTTTGATACCCACCGTCCAACAACGATATGCACAAGCGGACGCCGGCACCCGGATTCTTTCTTCACTGTCACACTAAAGCTAGCGCTCAAACATACGCGTCACACACTCCAAATCATCCTGTGATTTTTTTAGCACACATAAGCATTGTTTCAGGCTTTATCGAGAAAAATAACGCGGCAGTCAGCTGATACTGAGACAAAGCGGTTACACACCCGCTAGATTGTGTGGAGAGGTCAAGAGCACTGGGATAACAGACGCTCTTTGTTGGCTTCTACTGACACCTTATCTAACCTTGCCTTCCATCCTGCTACCGCTCATTTCCACAGTGCATCAAGGAAAAGGAGAGAAGCTTCTGGACAATACACGGACTCTGGTAAGAATGCTTATGCCCATCCCAAAGTGTTCAAAATAAAGTACAGTGGATGTTTCTTGCTTCCTGTTCACACAGAAAATGAGGTTAACTTTAACAAACGAGCACATGCATTAAGGCACCAAGCAGGCTTAAAGGTGCAGTGAAGAGGAATCTGAACTCATCTTTTTGCCGCGGGAACTCAATCTACACGTTCCGAGCATTCTTAGAAACTTCGACTTATTGCCCTGTGTGGACGATTTCCCTAATTAAATTGGATTAACGTCAGGCTCCCGACTTCTTTTTTTTTTAATTCTCCCCGTATGGTGGGCGAAGTCGACCAACGCGTGGAGTGTCTTTCACCCAGTCCCATGGCTGCTTGCCGCTCTGCCATCGGCGGAGTAATACGTAGTAATCCGTATAAGCAAATAGTCCGCGTGTATTTTTATTTCTGCGGGCTTCTTTTGCGCCTATATTATCTGCGAATGAAACTATTTATTCACGGAAACCTAAAACACAAAATAAAGCGAAAGCAAAGCCTCCACGGAGCTGGCTGAAAGGCACTCTACGCGTTGGTCGACTCCGCCCACCGTACGGGGAGAATTAAAAAAATAAAGGCGGGAGCCGGACGTTAAATCGATTCAATTAGGGAAATCGGCCACAGGGCAATAAGTAGCAGTTTCTAGGAATGCTCGGAATGTGCAGATTGAGTTCCCAAGGCAAAAATACGAGTTCAGATTCCTCTTCGGTGCACCTTTAATGTGCGAAATCAATTTTCAAATCACAGTATGTTTCTTTGTCTTTGTGGCAAAGAAAATCTGGCAGAAATTTGTAACCTAATAAACAGATAATCGTACAAGCTTTTAAGGCACCAAGCAGAAAATGAGAAGTGTATACTGGAGTGTGCGAGAAAGAAAACTCTACCACAAAGCAGAATTTTTTCTTGCGTGTAAAAGATCACCGACATGTCACACAGAAGAATCCGTCACGTCTGCCTATAATGGAGTTAATTCCCGACCTTCCAACGCAGGCCCTCTTCGAACACCTCTGATCCCGAATTCTGCAACCGCACGCTCCAATACAACGCCACAGTTCTTACGGTGAGCATGCATCGGAGTCAGAAAAAGAGGCTCTTGCTGCGTCACGCTTTACTTTTTTCTCAAGGGTCACCTGTAATGAGTGTGTAACAATATTTTCAGCCTCTGTTGCCTCAACTCGACCTCTACTGGCCTTCCGTGAGCGAGGAAAACAACAAGTTCTGGTGAGTACAAACCCATCATTAGGAGCTAATGTATTAATTACGCTAGTTCGCTAATTCGCGTGACTTCTTAACATAGCCTATTTAAAGCGTTTAAACGGCTAGCGAACATGAAGGCGCTACACACTGCGCGAAGACGGACTCGAACGAAGACACACGTCTCTCCTTCCAGTGCATGTACCGTCTTTGTCAAAAGCAACCAGGCTGCGTGGTTTGCTTCTATAGCTTGTATACTGGAGCCCTCGTGGCTTTCCTGAAGATCAAAAGATGTTGGAAGGTAAGAAGACCCCCAGTCCTTACCTTTAACAACCATTTCAGCTTGAGGGAAGCTGTAAGGGCTCCACTGTACGAGCTAGAAGTAAACCATGCAGCCTGGTTACTTTTGACAAAGACTGTACGTCTTCCCACATTCCAGAGTCCCGCAGCATTCAACGAACTAGCCCGCGAAATCTTACGCCCCTGGCAAGCAGGCAGTTTCAATGCTCATCGAGTCGGCCTATATGGTGCTCGGCTGCTGACCCAAAAGACGCGGGTTCGATCCCGGCCGCGGCGGCTAGAATTTCTTTGGAGGAGAAATTCTAGAGGCCCGTGTACTGTGCGATGTCAGTGCACGTTAAAGAACCCCAGGTGGTCGAAATTTCCGGAGCCCTCCACTACGGCGTCTCTCATAGCCTTAGTCGCTTTGGGACGTTAAACCCCACAAAACCAACCAATCATCGAGTCGATGGTCATCGCACTCAATGGGGATCGGCCGATGCCAGATGGGAGTTTTCCATTGCCACTGAATAAGACGGGGTTAATGGAGGCTCACAAACGACCACTAGAACCCCAAGGGCACTGGAGGGCAGGCTCGCACTCGCTAAACGTTAAAAAAAAAGATAAAAACGTAAAAGAAGCAAAAAAACCGTTCTGGTTTAATAAAGTCAGACATCGTTAACCAGTTCAATACTGTCAGGTGTAAACCAACGCTGTTTTTGTTGTGCGCCGTGCCCCTGCGCTTAGCTGGCATCCGCCTCTTGGCACGCTGTGCGGCAACCGAGACCATACAGGGCCTCGAAAGAGCTGCAGCGGCAGTAGCGGGGACAACCGCCGGCCACTGATTTTAAAATTAAGGGCGTATTGTTGCCCATCGTGGCCGCACCGCCGCTGTCTGCGAAATGTGTTCAATTGTGAATTATTTAAATACTTTTGAGAACATATTTTCAATTAAAAATAGCAATTACTGTAAAATGCAACTTCTCTCACAACTCAATGGCTACTGAAATTTTCCGCGTGCCAGCGTTGGAATTGGGTGGCATCAAAACTTTCGATAGCCATTGACTCAATGGGCCCTGAAACTGCCGTGTGAGAGGGACGAAGCAGAACTTACGCATGCCGGTAAGAGGCCCCGTGAAATGCTTACTACGCGTCCTCCAAGTTGGATCAGAAAGTCTTGGCGGCCCAGTTGTTTGGCCGATTTTCTTGTACGGTGGCAGGCCACGTTCGCAGACACATCGACGGAATGTGAGAAAAAAATACTGAGGCATCCAGCAAATCAGTTGTGCGCACAGCAACGAAATATCCGGGGGGGGGGGGGGGGGGGGGGGGTAGGTTGAAGGAAAATTTGGCCGCCGCGGTGGCTCAGCGGTTATGGTGCTCGGCTGCTGACCCGAAAGACGCGGGATCGATCCCGGCCGCGGCGGCTGGAATTTCTATGGAGGAGAAATTCTAGAGGCCCGTGTACTGTGCGATGTCAGTGCACGTTAAAGAACCCCAGGTGGTCGAAATTTCCGGAGACCTCCACTACGGCGTCTCTCATAGCCTTAGTCGCTTTGGGACGTTAAACCCCATAAACTAAACTGAAGGAAAATTTGTCTCGCATCTAATCGGAGTCATTTTTTCTCTCTCGACCAGGAAGCACGAATGGCTTAAGCACGGCACGTGTGCTACCGTGGTGCCCAAGCTGAAAGGACTTTACAACTTCTTCAACACGACGCTCAACATCTACCTGCAGCACAACATCACGGAGTGAGTCGCGCGCAAAAACCGCCTCGTGCGAGCAGAGCAGCATGGTAAATCATGCCCCGTAAAAGATCAACTGCACTGGAAGGCCACCTAAGCTGTGTAGCCAAATCAGCAAACATGCAATGTTTTGAGCTTGCGCGTCCTCGTCACTGCACCACGAAATTCCAGCTATGCTCAATGTAATTTAAAGGCACCAGAAACTTTGCGCGTGCGTGCGTGCGTGTGTGTGTGTGTGTGTGTGTGTGTGTGTGTGTGTGTGTGTGTGTGTGTGTGTGTGTGTGTGTGTGTGTGTGTGTGTGTGTGTGTGTGTGTGTGTGTGTGTGTGTGTGTGTGTGTGTGTGTGTGTGTGTGTGTGTGTGTGTGTGTGTGTGTGTGTGTGTGTGTGTGTGTGTGTGTGTGTGTGTGTGTGTGTGTGTGTGTGTGTGTGTGTGTGTGTGTGTGTGTGTGTGTGTGTGTGTGTGTGTGTGTGTGTGTGTGTGTGTGTGTGTGTGTGTGTGTGTGTGTGTGTGTGTGTGTGTGTGTGTGTGTGTGTGTGTGTGTGTGTGTGTGTGTGTGTGTGTGTGTGTGTGTGTGTGTGTGTGTGTGTGTGTGTGTGTGTGTGTGTGTGTGTGTGTGTGTGTGTGTGTGTGTGTGTGTGTGTGTGTGTGTGTGTGTGTGTGTGTGTGTGTGTGTGTGTGTGTGTGTGTGTGTGTGTGTGTGTGTGTGTGTGTGTGTGTGTGTGTGTGTGTGTGTGTGTGTGTGTGTGTGTGTGTGTGTGTGTGTGTGCGCGCGTGCGTGCGTGCGTGCGTGCGTGCGTGCGTGCGTGCGTGCGTGCGTGCGTAACCTTTAAATGACAATGATCAGCTACCACCTAGCCCCAACAAGAAGTTCTCTTAATCCCAGCTATGCAATGCCTAGACCAAGAAATGTCCGCCTCGGTGCACTTCCCTTTGCCAACAACAACAGAGGGTTCGTTAATTTCCCATCCAAAGAAAACAAACAGCGTTAATGGAATTCTAGAGACGCCCAAGGGCAGAGGGAGAAACACACGCCGACTGGTCCCGAGGAGTGCGCGCACCGTCTGGGCGATCTGTGCACGCGTTAGTGGCGACGCCTGCGTCACCCTCGTGTGTAGAACGCTGTAGCAGTGTGCTCCGCGCAATAAAAGCTAAAATAAGAAAGCAGCCCATGGTTTCCTGGCAAAGCGCCCATGACCGCCTTGCTTGTCAGTCTACTGGGCTCTACTTGCACGCAAGCACTGTCTCTAAATCGTACAAGCTGCGACAAGGTGACGGTTTTTATGCGAGAAAATGCGCCGCCCAACCGCTCCACACAAGGGTGACGCGGACTGTACGCGGTCGGCATTAGCGGTGACCGCTTCAGTTTGATGTTGCAAAGGACACACCAAATTATTTCTTCGATTTTTGCTCATTGCCATGTCTTCTGCCCTTTCTAGTTATGCTTTTATGGGGTTAAACGCCCCAAAGCGACTCAGGATATGGGGGATGCCGTAGTGGAGGACTCCGGAAATTTCGACCGCCTGGGGTTGCTTATAGCGTGACATCGCACAATACACGGGCCTAGGGCATTTCCCCTTTTCTACTTGTCGCCTGGATTCCACGTTTGTTCTCGGACCTCTCACTAGCCTTTGGCTATTGGTCCTGAAAATCTCTTTGTATTTTCTGAATATTACGATGAGAATAAAAGATGATCACGATGAAAAACTTTAAGAAGGAAACGTTAATAATAAAGAGAGAGAAAAACAGCCACTTGCCAGCGCTCGTTTAAGATCCACAGGTGCTAAAAAATATTCCGGAGCAGTGATCGCTCATGCCTTACCTGAAAAGTCCCTCAATTAGGATCAAAATTCCTAAATTCACGCTCTTTTACCTGAAAACTTCGTTAATTTGAAAAAAAAACGAGAATATCGGTCGTTGAAATCTCTGGACTTCGCGTTAAATTTCCTTAACCAAATTTAGACTGAAAATTCTCTGAAAAGAGGCTAATTGCCCGAACAGAACGTCATTATACCGGAGCCCCCCACTACGGCGCCTTTATCTCTCCTCCTTCTTTCACCCCTTCTCAGAGTGCGAGGTCCCGGTGTCCCTCGAAAAGTGTGCCAGTTACTGCGCCGCTTCTTTTCCCCAATTCCAGTTTTCAATACCGGAGAGTTTTAGCACAGCACGATCCACGCACTGACTGCGGAACAAGTCGCCATTGCCCCAGCTCCAACACACACTACATCTCAGTGCATTCTTACAGATTCGCAGACAGCGTATCTCAGCGGCAGGACAGCCCCGCTATAGTCGGATATAACTTATAAGTCTGCAGTGAAGCTCGGCCTATATTCAGCCTCCGCGCACAGAATTCCTCCACGACGAAAAGTAGTCCGTTGTTTAGCCGTTTCTTGTTACCTAAAGAAGAAGCTTGTTACAACAACAACAAAAAAATATGAGCTCTTATCATTTTGATACGTGGATTGTTTGATGTAGTCAAATATTAAAAAGCTGATTTCATTTACTGTTCCGATTGGCCAGCGGAGTAATTACATGATATCGCGGATCACGGCCCAGTGTTAGCAACTGCTGTTCTTTCTTAAGTTGTATCCTATGACAAAATCCTGCGAGACAGCTACACCCGTGTCTAGCAACCACACGCCTTAGCCCGAGCGTTTCTCCTCCGGGCACCCGATACGGATTTCAGGGACCAGCCTACACAGACATATATACTTCAGCATCTAAGACAAAGGGGACGAACCACCCCTCCGCAAGCTAAACACTTTCAACAACAACCCACGAAGACTACACACAATACAACCGCAGTCATTTGACCCGCCAACGAAACCAGCTAGCGCAGGAGGGGAGGGCCAGGGCTTTGCGCACAAGACCTTTTAAAAATCCGGACAGATAAATACGGAAGTGTTTGTATTTCACTCTACCGGCTGCAAATTTTTCAGAATGCTGCTTCCATACTTGGGGACAACTTTTTTGGAAATGCAGCCGAGACTAGCAGGAAGGGAGAGAGACGGGCCTTTGTCCCCGTACCTTGGGGGGGGGGGGGGGGGGGGGGTTCGTTGTTGGGACTAGGGGTGAGGTTGTGAAGAAAGTACAGGGTCGCTAATACTGAGCAGCCCACGGCATGAGGACAAAAGCCCGTCTCATTCCCTTTCCTGCCTAGACTCTGCAGCATTGCCTAACATAGCTATTCCGAGTATAGCATTTCAACATTTTGTGCCTCACGAGCAATCGTAACAAAAAAAAAAAACTATAGCCGGCAGCCATAAAAGAAGCGTCTCTAAACTGATTCGTGAAGAATCAAATCTCAACGTCTATATTTAATGCATGTTTCAGATACCTTCGAAGCAGCGGAGTAGTGCCGACCTCTGAGAGGACATACACGGTGAGATTGCAGCAGGAGGTTATAAGCAGCCCTAAATTCTTATCCCTTCGTTTCCTTTCAGCTACAAGAGATCAAAGACGCTCTCCACCACGACATCAAAGAGGCGGCCAATTTTGTGTGCCGCGACAGTAAAGTAAGCGCTTTACCGATATTCAGATTATAACTTTGCTCAAAGCGGCACTGAGCATCACCACTAGGTGACAATATGCAGGTGCATCGCCTCTATAGTATGTGCACATCTTCCCTGTGACAGAAATACTCAGCGCCTGTCCTGGCCGAGATTCGGCTCTGCCTGGACCGAGGGCTCCGGCCCATCAACTGTAAGGTCAAGCACTCCGAATGCGATCAGGGAGGCGTCTACTACTTGGCTTCCGGCGCCTCCTACGGCAAAGGTGGTGCCGTCTCAGTGACGTCACCACTCACGTGGCTACTGCACTGCTGCTGGCTGCTTACTATCAGCGTCATATACCAATCCCACTCTACCGAATGATCGACAATGGTCAATAATAAAGGCCACGTGTCTGGCATGAGAGGCCCCATCGTCGGCGGGTACGCAATAATGAATCTTATCGAATGGTTTTCCCGGTCATTATTTGCCACGGCCGGTTTAATTTAGATATGGCTCGGTGACAATCGAGCCGATAACGAAGCATGAGAGGAATGCGACTGAAATGAAACTGTTGCGTTATTCCAATCAAGGGTGTACACGACGTAGTCACATCGGAGTAACTTTCGTGCTATCTGCGCGCAATCTGAGTCAAGTGTCTGAGTCTGAGTGAGTTTTGTGCAATCTACGTTCACCTGTGCGGTGTGCCAAAAGCGCAACACCTGTGTCTTTCAATTTCTTTTCAAGAGGCTAATCGCTTCTGGTTAGTTCATTGTGGGTGGTACAGCCGAAACAGACGAAAGACAAAGTAGAATATCATATAACTAACAGCGCAAAAAAAAGCAGGACACACGACGAAGAACGGGGACACACAAGCGCTGTAACATAACTAACAGCGCAAAAATCAAGACACACGACGAAGAACGGGGACACACGAGCTTTTGTGTGTCCCCGTTCTTCGTCGTGTGCCTTGCTTTTTTGTGCTGTTAGTTATACGTTATGGATCACCAACTAACCCACACTCTTACCCTACTGAAAGTAGAATATGTCTCTTCCGCTTTGTATTTCGTCCCTTTCGCACTGTACCACCCACAATGAACTACTGTTACCAACTCGCCCAGCCATCCATCCTTCTTCAGTGTACTTCTGTCCAACCCTCCTCGAAATTCCAGCCCACTGCGTTCCAGACTATCCCAGTAGGATTCCCAGCGCAATCTAGTGCTACGGAAGTCGAATCCATCGTTGGCGAGCTAATAATGAGCGCGGTAGGGAAAAGTTGCTTGCTTTGAATAAAACTTGCAAAGGTTTCCATGTATCCAAAAAGAAGACAAACTTACAATAAACTTGGTAACACACATAATGCCTGCTTATCCAAAAAGAAATAATTCTTCCACAATTGTACATATGCTTAAGAAACTAATCACTCCCGTTTAATGTGTTTTATAGTGGATTCCGACAGAATGATGCGCACAACCACTTATTTTGCTTTATAATGAATTAAATTCACTTGACCGCAACAAGGAACTCTTAGGTATCAGTGCGGAAGAGCGTATAAGGTTTCTCCGCGATGCGTTCTGCCTAGTTTAGAAAGCACAATGGACTAATATATAGCGAAATTTCATTAAAACTCTCCAATTTGCAGCTTTCTTTTTCTACAGTGTTAGCTCTTATAGCTCGTTCCTCAGTTTCGTCGTAGGCATCCACAGCGCCACCTTCCTCAGGTGGCAACCGACAAGGCAGCACCTGAGGTACCTGAGGTAGGTGGCAAAGTGGAGAGAAGATAATCTCCATCTCCACTTTTAAAGGAAGAGGGTCCGCTTCGGCTGTGGGAGGTGGTTGGTTCTATACGAAGCAACACATTTACCTTTTTTTTATGCGTAGCATACTGCAATCACTCAGTTCAGCCCTTGGGCGCGGCCGGGCAGCCGCCAAACCACGTGACGTGACGTCACGTCGTTTGGTGACGTGACGTCACCGAACCACTTAAAAAAAGAAAAAAGAAAAAGAAAAAAGAAAAAAAAAACAAACAACGGCTGAGCATGGTGGCGGTTGCCACCGCCCCGTTTCAAAGGGGGCGCTCCTATCCATCCATCCATCCATCCATCCATACGTCACGGAGGAAAAGCTGCTGAGAAAATCGAGTGCCGCCAAGCAATACCTCGCGCAAAAAGACCGCGCAATATGCAACGCATTCTTGGCTTAACCAAGCTAAGCCTGGGCATTTTTTTTTCCTAAACATCTGACATCTTTTCAGCGAGAGAACACACGTAATTGATAATGATTATGATGCTGATGACCTTGCGGCTTGACCTTTTGTAACGAGCGGTCGCAGTACGTGTGTTCCAGCAGTAATATTAAAAACAAACATAAAAAACGAAGTCATTTCTAGCAGTGTCCCTGAAAAGGGTCCCCTACAGGAGGATAGGGTACCTCGATGGCACGGACCTTTAAGGCACGGACATCCACGCATCCAGGCACCCTAACGCAACCCTATACCCCGGAGTTTCTAAATATTGACAAGAGCGAAAGCTGGCACCACCGTCTATGCGAGTTTCTTAAAACGGCACTTCATCCATCACGGGAATGCCGGGAAGACAGGTATAGCTAGTCTTTGTCAAAAGTAACCAGGCTGCATGGTTTGCTTCTAGCTCGTACAGTGGAGCCCTTACAGCTTCCCTGAAGCCGAAATGGTCGTTAAGGGTAAGAACTGGAGGTCTTCTTACCTTCCAACACCTTTCGATATTTAGGAAAGCCACAAGGGCTCCACTATACAAGCTAGAAGCAAACCATGCAGCCTGGTTGCTTTTGACAAAGACGGTACCTTATCTGGCTTAGCTATAGGTTAGCTCTATGACATGACTACGAATGCAGAAATACAAATTTTCGCAAATTATATGTTGCAAGGAAGCGTTGTTTTGCAATCAGTACGTCCTGTAATGAAATACGGTGACTGCACATCGCAGTAAATTAGCAGAAAAACAGATAGGCCTAAATGACCACCGAACTTGTACACGGTGAGAGAGGGCATTCTCTTCATACCGCCAAATATATAGCAAACCGCGGGAAATATTTGCGCTTAACAGACACACTTTTTACAGCAAATATTCATGCAAGAGAGTTGTCACTTAAAATATTATTATCGTAGGATACAACTTAAACAGCCGTTGCTAACACTGGGCCGCGGTCCAGGCATTCTGTATTACTCCGCTGGCCAATCGAAAAAGCAAACGAAATCAGCTTTTTAATGTTTAATTATATCAAACAATCCACGTATCAATATCCTAGAGCTGATATTCTTTTTGCTTGTGATAAGCTTCTTGTTTAGGTAACAAGAAATGTTTAACTAGCGGACTACTTTTTTTGTCATGAAGGAATTTTGTGCGCGGAGGCTGAATGTGGGTGCAGCTTCACTATCGAAGCTTTCGTTTCCGCATTGTGAAGAACAGAAACGTTTCATTGGTGTTGTCTGCTATTGCGGGACGCGCCCTATGTCCGCGCATATACAGGGTGTTTCACGTAACTTGAACCAAAGATTTAAAAAAAGCAGTAAACCGCAGCCCGCTGAAACCAACGATACATTGTTCGCCATCACGCAGCGCTCCTCAGAATATTTTTATTGTGCTTAATTAGTTAATTATAAAGATTAATTATGCAAATTTTCAAATATTCATTTTAGTGCTAAGACTGTTACGTTAGGTTGTAGAGCAGGTTTATAAACAACCGATCCAGTTTATTGTAGCATCGTATCTCCTACGGGGTCCTTTATTCCGGCATCTAAAGAAAGCCCACGAAATATGAAAAAATACCACGTGACTGCGTTCGTGCGCTACCAAATTGCAGCGCTCTCAACGGCGTTTCGATTAAACGAAGTGTGCCCGCTGACCGTGGCGAAGTGAACGGCCGCCGTTCTTAGCAGCTATAGCGCTTGACCATGGGCTTGACAGTGCGTCAGCACTTTCCGCAGCGGCGCGGCGGCCGTGACAAATGTGTAGTTCCGTTCGATGAACTGCTCCTCGAAGTTGCAATCACACACAAGGCACAGTGCGGTACCTATACTTGTTAAAGGGCCCCTGCCCACCCCATGGTCCCAAACACTCTCTACCTCACTTTGAGCGAGCCTCCTCTCCTTCCATTCCCTCCTCGAAATTTTTCTCTCCCGCTCCTCGTCGAGTAGGCTCGGCAAGGCAAAATCACCCCTTCGTTCTCCGGTGTAAGCCGGAGGCGTGGTGTCTGTGGAGTGCGTCAAAGGGCGACGTCATGGCCCCGCCTTCAATAGAATTCTTTTCTTGGTTTTTGCATTTTCTCCGCACACTGAACGATCGAGAGGCGCGATCGGCTCGACCACCTAGACTTGTTAGCGAGCGCATCCTTTCATACATCTGTTTGTCATTCCCAGTTAACGAGCCACCTTTTCATTTTCTTTTAGGCCTCCCCACCGTTTCACGAGCGGAGGGGCGGAAGTCGGTTGTGTTCGAAACACACGGCGAAGCGCGGACCCGGCAACCGCCCGTTTGCTTTTCTCCATGCGTGTTTGTGTTCTGTGTTTGTGTCTTTTCTCCGCTCCAAAGCATATGTCATTCATTGGAGTCAAGGCGTACGCAAGATGCACGAAAGATAAGCGGTGTGTGTGCGGAGCGGTCAAGTGGGCGAGCGAGGGAAAGGCTCTGCTGCACTAGTAATTAAAACCTTGTTTTGGGGGGCTTGCATAGAAGAAAAAAATCTGAGAAGGGAGCGCGTACGCAGAGCGTCTCGTGAGGTGATCACGGCGGGGGGGGGGGGGGCGAACCAACTCCCTCAGTTTTACTATTTTTTACTTTTTATGGCAAGGGTTCAAGGTAGGGGTGTGCGAATATCAAATTCTTCGAATACGAATCGAATACGAATACTTGGCTCCGAATATCGAATCGAATAATCAAGGACAGACGCATTTAACGACTAGAATACATTTATTTGAGCACCCAAGAACATCACAGTTCAACTATCGATGATTAAATGAGCACATAAGGTGTGTGTAGCTGCACAAAGAGTATCAGTCTCGAACATTATTCTTAGAAGAGTGGAAATATCAGAGAAGATGGCTGGTACACAGCATTGATTAAGGCTAGCTTGCCATCAGCACGAACGCGCGTTGCTGAGATGAACATAGAATGTTGTCGTGAAGGAAAACCCGCTGCTCCACATGATCAGGCAGAAGCAGTCCCTTCTAGGTGAAATGACACCTCAAGCCACAGAAAATGGCCTCTCACTTGGCACTGAACTCGCACGTATTGCGAGGTACGTGCACAGCTCTGACTATACCAGCTTCGCAGGTATAGCCAGAAAGAAGCTCACCAGCGCAGACAGCTACGGCATGGCCCTTGGAGTATCTTGGAGGAAGGAATGCGCATTGCTCTGGGCGCCAACGTTACTAGTAACGTTGCTGTGCGCCGCCTTGTTGTTATGTCTCTGTCGATAAGGCTTGCGGACTGAAATTAACGCCGGTGCTCGCAATGAATATTCGGCTAGATACGAATATTCGCGTCGGGTCGAATATTCGAGACAACACGACTACTTGGATTTCGAATCGAATACGAATACTAAAAATGTAATATTCGAATTATATTCGAAAATTTCGAATATTCGCACACCCCTAGATCAAGGCTGTCGCCGCACGCTCCCTCCGCAGTTTTTTTTTTTTTTTTTGTTCCTTCATGCGGGTTTGTAGGCATGAGCCAGAACAGAAGGCGCCGCCAACGTTTCTAGATAAAGACAGTTGGGAAACTGCGCCGGCGAGCCAGGGAGCAGAGCGGCCCCACGCGATCGCCGTCTAGGCGGTGGCGCTGCGGTCGCTTTAGGATGAGCGCGTCGTCTGCTACTGCCAGCTTGAGGAGCGTCGGAAGGAGATGGCTCGCGTCCGTTAAAAAAAAAAAAAAACGTATTTAAGGAATATTACCCGCCCGAGGAATATTATCAACATAAACTACGAAGAGGCAAGCGGTACGTCATGTTTCTTTAAACCGCGGAAAGAAGGGCTTCCAGTTTTTTCCGATATCTACAGCCAAAAGCTCAACCTCGAGCTACAGTGAACTAGAATATCCTGTACTCGAGCATCCTGCCCTCACGTACCCCAGGCGTGGAGCGCACGCGGACTTCGCAATTCGTAGATGAGCGCGGCTAGAAGCAGCCGCCCCCGGCACAGACGATGCGAGGCGCGAACTAACGTTAATCATTCGCGCAGCAAACAGTGACCAAGCGCAGTCAATGGGCGCCGCGGCGGTGAAGAGAAATCGTGGCCTCTGAGATTAAGCGCGGTGTTAGATGCTTGAGCTGGTCACGGAGGCCATGGAAAACAAACGCGGTACTCCCACCACCCAAGAGATGGCGCTCGCATCTCTTTGAGATGAAATCGGCGACAGAAAGGGGCCGCATACCCGGAGAGAGTTTTCCAACTGTCTTTATCTAGAAACGTTGGCGCCGCGGAAAGCGTTGTGCAGACGACGCGACGCCAAGGCTACGCCCAATCTTCTCCCGTCAGTCAGAACGATGCACCAATGGAGTGCCTTCAGCGAAAGTAACCCCCCATGACGTCAACGGGGTTCAGAGTAGTGGGCCGGGCCCGTTTTTGTTGAAGGAAAGAACGAGCGGGCTTTGATCTGAATTTTCGCAGCTTTTCGGGGCGCGCATGGCTCTAGTATTTTGCAGAGGTTATCTTCGATGCCTCATCTATGCAGTGGGCTTGTTTTTCAAAAATGTCCGGACCCTGGGCAGTGGCCCTTTAACCAGCAGATATAGTGGACCTCGCATTTCTAAACGATTTGTGACACGACGGCACAAAAGGACTGAAAATTTATGCCTCTTCCTTGCCAGTTTTAAGCTGCCTATAAGTTTCTTTTCTTCATTTTTACTATAAAGCACTGGGTCTGTTGCGAACTGCATTGTGCTAGAGCCGACGGAAACAAGAAAATAAAGTAGCTGCTGTCTCTTACTTTTAACGTTTCATTGCCAAATAGTAAATATCTCCTTCAGCCCTAGCGTCTTGTGACAGTCAACAGAAAAAGAAGTAACGCTGTGAGCCAATATTGCGGTTAGAAAAAAGCCAAATGCAACCGCGACGAGTAGCAGACGATCCACAAGAGCCAGGCGGTAGGGTGCCTCGATGCGCTCGCCCTCTCCGCCGCTCCATGCAGGGTGGGGACATCCTTTGAAAGGGTCAGTGCCGCCGCCGCGGAGGAGGGCAGCCATATTTGAGCCCACTCCTCGCTTCCCCACGAGGGGTACGGCTTCTTCCTCACCAGCACCACCAGCGGACTGCTACAAGATTGCCTTGAGAATCTTTTCTCTGTGGTTCGTCGCAGGAAGCCTGTTCCAGACGCCTATGATATGAAATGCGCTCTGAAACTTGTGTGCATAAGCCAATTTTTGCACATGCCGACTACCACCAGCTACACTGTTGACGATTCCGAGTATCTGGTTGACCTTCTGTCAAACGGAAAACGTGAACTCGCCGAAGCCGAGACACAGGAAATCGATGACTCGGAGATTCTTTTCATTGAAGCACTAACGTCGACTGAATGCAGCATCCTGTTCCATATTGCCGGATTCCTCGTTAAAGGTGTCCTGAAAGCCATAAATAATTGCGAGCAGTGCAAAGCTGCTCTGCTTGGTTCTAGTGACGCTGAAAATGCATATCTCACAAGGCTGAAGGAGTACATCGAGAATGGCGACAACCTGCATTACCCCAGTGCTGAAGTGATGAAAGTGCTGAAATCGTGCGAGGAGCATTTTAAAGGCATCACAGAATGGGCGGAAAGCCTTGTAACTATGAAATTTCCTTTGCAGGCTGTTATAACACACCTAAGAGAAATTGTGCAGTTTAATGTTTAAACATGCCAGGTTCACAACGAAATCATTCAAAAGTTGTTATACTCGGCCTATGCTCGAACTAGGCTGCGAATACACCTGCGACAACTGGAAGAAAAAAAAGTCAATGGACATGCAAGCAAAACATGTGCTGACGTCAGCCTCCCGTGAAGGAATTTGTAAATATTGTACATATATGTCAAATTCACCATAGTTCGCTTGTCTCCTATTTTTTGACAGTAGCTTTAATAATTTCCAACATAAATAAACTGCATTATTACAACTCCTAAGTATGTGAAATTTATTCATTTACGTTTATCATTTGCTCTTCACACTATATAAGAACAACTTCCTCAGTCGATGAGACACGCGCATTTTGCCAACGTATGCTCTGTTCGCAGATGTTTTTTTTTTGCCTTTTCATGAGAGTATTTTTCACACTGAAGTTTGCATTCACTTAATGTTTTCGGTGAAGGTATGAAGGTGCCGAAATTATCCCATGCTTTGTTAAAGTGGCCACCTTACATGAAAAAGGCTGCATGAATTATGCAGCTGCATTGGATTTTACAGGTACAGTGCAAACTCCCGTACCACAGCATTGCTTTTTTTTTACCTGCGCAAATTAAGTGTCCTAAAACAAGCGATGCCAAGGACCTAACGACTACGACTGTCCTACCATACTGTACCTACCATACGGCCGCACTTTTCTTAAAGTATAACTTACTTCCAATTACTAAGCTTTATGACTATCGTTTGAGCAAGTGTGTGAAAAACGAGGTGTTGAACAATATATCTTTTCTATTCAAATTAGCTGGTTTAGAAAAACGAGATGCAATGTACAGCACAAGAAATATAGCGCAATGGAACGTAAAAACATGCAGAACTTTCTATGGTAATCAAACATTAGAAAATAAACTACCACGACTTCTTAACAAACTCGCACAAAACGATATTGATCTCCAAAATACAACACGCCACAAAGTATTTTTTACACTACACCTAACCTTTCTTTTTTTCCTGTGATTTGTTTACCTAATTCTTCTTTCTCTCACCATCATTGTAAGTTTTCTTTCAAGCCAGGAGAATGCTGTTGATTTTATGCTGACTACTGTAACCTGATAACAGCTCTCCTATATGTATTTTTTTTTGTTACCTGTATTTACTGTATTTTCTTTTTTTTTTGCGTGTGTGTGAAACTAAACCACTACATTGCTGTCAAAGTGGGGGCCCGTGGGGGCGTCAAGCTGTCAAACGGCAGCTTTTACTATGGGTCCCCGCCATGATGTACCATGATGGCAAAATAAAATTTGAATTTGAAGAGCCTACAGATTGCGTCCATTTAATTCTGTACCGGTAAAATATTTCATTAATAAGCCTTATCATTCTCAGCATTTAATATTGACAAATACGTTGCGGCGAGCGAGATAAACACTGTTTTTGCGAGTCAGCGCACTGAGCCCCAGACAATTTACAAAACTCCGTAAGCCAACTTTCCTGCATAACAAAAACACCTTCACGATGGCGACGCGAACTGTCCCAGGGAGAAGAGTTGGGTGCAGCGCGAATGACTTTTATTTCATTGTATTATGGTGTGCACGCCCAGGCGAGCACCTTGGCGCAGCTGCTTTTCAAATTTCCTTCAGGAATGCAGCCCGGGGAGGCTGCATTGTACCTGCAGTAATGGCGGGAAGGAGCGGCCCCTAATCTCTTTATTGTGAAAGCCACACAGGGCAGGAGCCTGTAGGAAAGGGGTTACAATAGATGTCCCCAGCGCTGCACCCAATTTCTGCCTCCAAAACCTGTTTCGCCGCGATGACGAAGGGGTTTTAGCTGCGCAGAGAAGCTTACCTCCCGTGTTTTGAAACGAGTGGGCTCAAATATGGCGGACGCTGCAGCAGACGACGCGGTTGTCCCCACCCTGCACGGAGCAGAGGAGAGGGCGCCAATCGAGGCACCCTACCAGGCGGAGAAAAGGAGCGCCGTTGGTTTTGTTGTCATGAGGCGGAGGCGCGCGGAACTACGCTTTATTCCTTTACCCCTTGCCGTACGACACACTTACTGATCTAGCCAGCGTACCCTAACTAAAGCATAGAGACCTAACAGGACTACGACGTAAATCGCCATCTGACGCAGTCTGCCTAAACTGCGTAACCAAATGCATGGCCTCCGCGATCGAAACGCGCTTTTGCTTAGGGCGCCGCCGGAGCAGATCGCGGCGGCCACGCCAAATGCGTAGCCTCCGCGATCAAGCACGGAGGCCACGCCAAATGCATTGCCTCCGGGACGACAAACACATTGACGTAAATCGCTGAGGCCGTTTTAGCGGCACAGCTACCGAGACGTCCCTACAAAATTGCTGATCTCGGAGGCTTCGCAAATGAAGCAATACGGAGGCGCTGCTCCAACGGCCAGACGACAACAGTCCGAGGTGCGGCTTACTGCCGCGTCTGAAATTCTCCCTTTCAATCGGATACGCTTCCTGCACGTCACGGACGACACGAGCAACACGAGTGAGCAATGAAACGTCACAGAATTCCAATATCGACGCATGCGATGGCGAGCTGCGGTTCCCCGGCAGGTCAGACGACCTGGCGTCCGTAGGGACGCCGTCAGCGGACGACATAAAAACACAAAGGCCTATTATCACTGAACGGGCGCAACAGAGGAGACGAAAATGCTTTGTCCGGCGCTGCTCGTGCTACCGCTGCTGGCTTCTGTTGGGTAAGTTGCGATAACTTTGCTCCGTTCTCGTTCGCGGGAAAGGTCAGCGGCGATCAGCTGATTATGTGCGGGGTTGAGAGAGGATTCGGCTGCCGGTTTCGCCCCGCGGTCACCGCCTAGCTTGCAGTGTTTACCTCGGTGGCTCGGGGATGTAAAGAAAAAAAAAGTGTAGATCGGAAATAATATTCGCGAGGCCTGAAAAAGCAAGAACAGGCCGTTGGTGTTTATTTTTCCAGGTGCCCATGCGCGCAGTTATGATATGTCTCGTGACCTCGAGCTGCTGACAGATGCTGCGTGAATCAGTTTCGCCACTTCGATTCGTCTCGGCGTACCTGTTGAGCGGCTAGGGTTCAGTTGTCAAATTAAAAAAAAAAAATGAAAACGCGTAAAAGTCCCTGCACGCGGTAGTGTTAGAGACAGTTGTGCGAAGCAAATTAACAACTCGAACATAACGGCATATGTTGTAAATTACACGTATCGTCGGCGTAATTTGAACAGCGTCGTTTTCCATTTTGCGACGATCACACAGGACAGCGAACTCCATGAACCGGATTTTCATAAATGCCTGCAAGAAACTACATAATGTGCATGCATGTTTGCAAGACAACTGACAAATACGTCATGTGTTTTAAGTTCTGTACACAGCAAAAAAAAAAAAAAAAATATTTTAATGACAGTGAGAAACCGCAACTGGTAGCTATGGTGGTAACTATGTCATTTTTTGTTTTCTTCAGCTGGCGTAATATGTGTGTCACAGACGTCGTGTCACATCACTGTCATGCTCTATTCGTGCAGTGGACTTGCCACACACATGCGGAAAAATTCAAAAGAACCAGCAGTCACTTACTTCATGCTCAGTCAGCAGTGGAGCGTCGGTTACTGCAGCACGGCAGATGACAAGGTCAGTCAACAGAAATACACCACTATACTCCAATAGGCAAGTGCCAGGGACTAGAACAAGCTGGAATTGCCATATCCATGCAAGGAAAGCTTAAAACTGCATCCCAGTTTTCTGAGCACTGCATATCCCACCCTCCCCCTCCTTTCAGCCTTTTTTTTTTTTGCCCATGCATTCACACGCCACGTTGATATACTGAAATAAGAACAGTGTCGGTTTACTCTTGAGAATATTGATGTACGTTGAGGCGGCTCTTAATAGGAAGTGGAAGTTATTGCAGAAAGAGTCACTCTTCTTCACCATCGCACGGCGTATGACACTCCTTTTAACTGCAGGCACAGTTCACAAAATTAAACATGCCTTTTCATGTCAACCTAGTTTTTCATCCTTTGCATTGTCCTCAAATGATCATAAACTATTGTAAAAATAAAAAGTGCTTTTTTTTTTCGAGCGCCTCTGTGGCGGGATGCGGGTTGACATGAATAGGGTAGAAGCTTTGATAAATGCCATTCATTCACAGTTGCTGACTTTGTTGTAGAGCAGAAGCTTCTGTGTTGTTGCATATTACATGAAAATATTGCAAATAGCCACAATTTTTCATTCAAGTGTTTTTTGCGAGAAAATAAATGTTCTTTATGAATCAAGTCCTTGGAGTCCTGCGTGTGCTCGCATTTTTACGGAGATATTACAGTGAACGAAACAACTAACCCCTCGGCTTTATTGAAGCAGAAAAATGACATTGTTTGGGCACAGGCTCTTTCTTTCTATTTTTTTTTTTTACCGGTGGCGTATAACACCTCCTGAAAAATATTTCTTGCAACGCCACTGCCAGTCACATATGAATAACCATCGGAAGGGCTGAAAACACTACTGGATCAGGCACCTGGAACTTTTGTGTTTCAACTGGTTCTAATTGTGCCTTCAACACATGCAGTGGTGGGATAATTTAAAATTTACTTGCAATCTACTTCGGCCTGTATTGCACTGCTTTGCCCAAACGTAGGCACCATGCATTTTCAAGTTACTGAAGTTCAGCTTAATCCATCAACTATAATATGCAGGTACACAAACATCGTCTTTCCCTGTATATGCAAATCAGAGCAAAATAGTACTGCCACATTGTGGTAAACTACTAGGCTGACCTATCAACCATTTCAGTACACGGCACGGTCATCAGGTGCTAAAGCAATATGTTTCTTCAAGGGGGCTCAACTCAAGAAAGGACCCAGCAGTAACAAAACCAGCTAATCTACAAATAAGAAAGTTACAGCTACCAACAACAGAGGCTAAAGCTGCACATATCGATATAAACCTATATACCTTTTTTTTTTTTCCATTATCTAACCTCATCTTTTTTCTGCCTATTGCCCACTGCTACAGTGCATAAGAGAAAACGAGAGGAACTTCTGGACAATACATGGACTTTGGTAAGGATGCCACGACATCAATCAAAAATGTTAAACTGAATTAAGCATATGCCATACATAATTTCTTAAAGGGACGCTGGGGAAAAATTGAATTTGCCTTGAGTGAAGCTGAGATTTGAGCGAGTTGGTTAGCATTCATGGTCGGTGAACAGCGCAGCAAAGGCGAGACAAAGACAAGATGTCTTGCCTTTGTCCTGCCTTTTTTGCGCTGTTCAGCCACCTTGAATTTGCCCAGTATTGGAAGTTTACCAACTTCTAATGGCCAAAATGCTACTTTAGAAAAGATAGAAATACCAGCGTCGCCATCACTGGCGAATTCTGCAAGTAAACTATGCGCATCAGCACAATATTTCGGGCAAGGATCCCAGAGGTTGGGCTGTGCCACCAGGCACTTCTAACGGGGATGAGTCCTTTTTGGTGTAAAATGCACGAGCTTCAATCGAGTGAATTTTGAATAGATGTTTCAGTAGAACATTCTTGCAGGATAGTCGGTTCGTTTTCAAGGAAGGTTGGAAACTGCACAAAAAGGACGACGACAAGGAGGTAAAAAATGCATCATGGTGTCGTATTCATTTCTTTATCTCCTTGTTCTCATCCTTCTCGTGCAGTTTCTAACCTTCCTTATTAAATAAACACTTCTTTTGCTGCTGGACAAATATTACCAGACAGTGCCGCAGAATCGATTTTAACTCGCTACAAAATTGGATGGAATAAGGGAGTGATTACTCATTGACATCCACCTGAGTGCAGCCATACGGCTGCAAAGGAAAGCTTTACATATTTCTCATAAACTTCTAAGTTAAAGAAAAATTCGTCCTGGTCCGGGGTTCGAACCCAGAACCATCGCTTCATCGGAGCAGTCGCTCTACCAACTGAGCTAACCAAGACAGCAAGCTTATGGTAGGGAGGGAGCGAATTTATCAATAACTCGAAGTGGGAACAGTGTTGGTCAAATGTTTAGGGGAATCCCCCAAGGTGGAGTAGGTACTGCACCCTGGGGGGGCTTCCCTACTAAACATTTGACAAAAGTTGAATGGAGTTGTCCTCAGTATCCTTTCAAGTAGAGTCATTGTTTTTGACAGAGACAAAATAAGGCAGCTGAGCCACAAATACTAACACAATGATTTCAGGGTCACTTTAGTTTCATAGTTAACATTCACGGCAAAGTTTGCACGAAATTTAAATTTCCACCACTCACACATCGGATGTGCCCTACCTTTCAATGCAGGCCTTCTTCGAATACCTCTTATCCTGCATTCTGCAACACAACACTCCGCTACAATGCCACAGTTCTCTCGGTGAGCCCAGATTTACATTTCAGTAAACATGGCTACTTTCATGCAGCCTCGTACAATGTGCATGCCATCATCCTTCTCACACTTGCAGTCCCTGGTACCTCTCCTTGACCTGTACTGGCCATCCATGAACACCATCAACAACAATGTTTTCTGGTAAGTGTGAGTTGTGCGAAAGGCACCCTGCCTGTTAGGAAAGGCAATCTGCAAATAACCTAAGGCCGTACTCGTTCTTACATGCGTTGTTAAGATAGAATAGCAGTACTGCGAAGACAAGTTTACAAACTAGTTGTGCATTCCCTAAGTGATATCAAGCTCTTGGTAGAAAATTTTTTTAACTATCATACATATAAGCTTTAACCTCTGCAAAGAAAACTTTGTTAAGTATATTTTCCTTTTCCGCATCAATTGAATGAAGCAACACTACGCTAGCCCTGGAGAGCCCCAGCGAGTGAGACAGTTATTGGGTAATTTCCTTTCCTCAAATACAATTTTCTTTTTCTTCATTAGGGCCCCTCTTTCTTCTTCCTGCAGGATGGATGACCTCAAAATCGTACTCCTGCAGGAGCAGATTCCAACGGGCTAACCTCAAACTGGGGTCTTTTACATTGATGAGCCATTTCAATGGCTGGCAGTCTGTCACAATCTTGAAATGGCAGGCGGTAGAAGTGATGCACTGCTGTGTAATTTCCTTTCCTCAAATACAATTTTCATTTTCTTCATTACGGCCCCTTTTTCTTCTTTCACTGCCACTTCCTCCCTTCCTGCCTTCCTGTACTGTGCTCAGGTGTCCACTGAGATGACAGAGAATTGCAGCACCATTTCCTTTCCTCAAAAAGCGTTGCGTTCAAAGGGCAAGGCATCCATGTTCAAAGGGCAAGGCATTGCGCTGAACGAGTGGCGGTGCTTGGTGTTCAGTAGACTCCCTGGCAGCGCTACAACACGCTGTCGCGTTCCACTCCTAAAGGCGAAGCTTAAGCATCATTAATTAGCAGTTAATTAGTATTTAGTTATTACTTAGTAATTAGTACTTAATTATGTGTGACGTCATCCAGTGGTGACGCCACCAGTGCCACAGAGGCAGTCAAAGTGGTGCGAAAAATGCTTTCGCCTCTACGCACTTTAGACAGTCAAAGTGCCCCCCGAGATGCCGCTGCGATTGCCACGCCATTGCTTCCGCAATTCTACTCGGGATGGCCACTGGTCGAACCACAGCCAATTTTTGTGGCTTGGAGCACTCCCTCATGATTTCACGCAGTAAAGCAGCAATTACGGTTTTTCGAGGTTAGAAAGCTCCTCGTCAATCACTTCCAGAAAACACAAAGAACAACAATTCTTTTAGGTTCAACGTTTTCTTAAGTTTCTGCATTTGCACAGTCATCAACTCTAACGGCTAAGGTTGATTCTGAAGGTTGTGCAAAAGGGACAGGCGTCAATTTTCAACTGACGTTTATTCGCCCAAACCCTGTCCCATTCTTTTCTTGTGCTTTTCTTGTCCCTCCCTGTCTCTTTTGTGCAGCCTTCAGAATCAGACCTTAGCTATGAACTAACTAGCCCAAACCAAAGTAGTTCTTGAACTCCAACGAGCCACAGAGGTACGAGAAAGTTACCTGGAGCAGAGAGGCACAGATGGCATGATAGATCAAGACCTGGCCAGCTGTTGTTGACAGAAAGAAAAGGAGGATGATGACCACAGAGGCAAAGCTCATAGAGCTCGCAGTTATATGCGGAGTGGAAAGCTTCTGCTCAGTCTCGGGTCGTATTTACTGCAAAAATCCTGCCACATTCCTCATCTCGGGACGAAAGCCATTCATCCAAACACACTGAGCACGCAGCTAGTGCCTCTCTTCCCACCAAGTAATATGAACAAATGTACACAGCACACATTTCATCACCTCCAGATGGGCATGCTTGCCGCAGTAAAGACATTCTGCACAGCTGTTAATGTGCACAGATAACATGAAGCAACCTCAATCACACGCGCTGCTGCAAGACTAAACAAAATCCCCGTGAACAGCAAGAAAATTTCCCGACAAATAATGGGCCTCAATAACGGTGTGTCTCCCTCTTGTGTCCCGCTCAGGAAGCACGAATGGCAAAAGCACGGCACTTGTGCCACCACTGTACCCGAGTTGGACGGACTGTACAACTACTTCAACAGGACGCTGAGCATCTACTTGCAGTACAACATCACAGAGTAAGTGGGCTTGAAACACATTCGGGCCCGGGCACCAGGCCACGTGGAACAAAGCAGACTACCGTATTTTCCTGTGTATAAGACGCGGCTTTTCTGGAAAAATTTTGCTGGTGCGTCCTATACAAGGGTGCGTCTTATACGCAAATACTTCAATACGGGGACCGCCGTGTGCAACTTTTTTAGGTGAACTTTATCATGAAACAGCGGGGATGACGACTTCCGGGATCACAAACACGCGGCCGCTTCGGAGGCCCCAAGCAAAAGTAATGTGAAATGCCAAAAGATGGCGACAGTCTCGCTTCTCGCCATTGTCAAGACAAGCCAATAAAAGCCAGCGTTATTTTTTAGTCACCCTTTGCAACTTTGCTCCGCACATGTACTACGTACGCAAACGTTTTGATAGCGCATCCAAAGATGAAGACTTCGAAGGTTTTAAGTAGAAATTAAATGTTTTTATGGACATAAGGAAAGTTCTCTTTCGTTCTTTCTTTCTTTTTTGCTAAAACGTGGGCGGGTATGGCGTGAGTGTTGCCTTTTTCGATCACTTATCATTGCTTAAGAACTTCTCAACAAGTACGGTGCATTTCGTGATGGTCACGCAAGTGTGTTTAATTAAGCCTCACTAGCCTAAGTGGGTAAATTGGGTTGCGTCTTATACACGGGTGCGTCTTATATACCAACTTTTTCAATGACAGCCTGCATATATGGGGGGTGCGTCTTATACAAGGGTGCGTGTTATACACCGGAAAATACGGTACTGTTTGTTGTTTCAAAGCCGAGCAGGAACCCACTGGAAAAACCGCCAGTACACAGTCAGAAGTAGTGTCGAGCGTCTTAGTAAAGCATTTTGACCACTGAGAACACTTGAAAAAGCACTCTTGATTTTATGTAGTGTAAACCGTTTTCGACGAGGAGAAAAATAGCCTCGAACATGGCACATGCAGCACCGCTACTCCTCTCTGGTATGCACCGGTGGCACCAAGGCATGGTACGCAAGATACATGTGTGCTATGCAGCCTTCTGCACCACCAAGTAGTTGCAAAGCATTTCACATCTAAATATCACAATGAATCGAGACTCAAGGTCATCCGGCTACCACTGTGTTGTCGTCGTGTGTAGCAACAACTATCGGAAGAAAAAATGGTCTCCAGAAACATGCAAAGCGCTTCCGCAGCCGCTGCATGTTTGTGGGCGCACGCTGAGCACTGCATGCCATCCTTTTCAGTGGCTCGTGAGGCAACACTTTAGGAGAGAAATTTCTAAGCACAATGGCTTTCGCGCAACTGTCAGCTGTTCCCCTCGTAAGCACAGCAGGATGCTTAGCGCCCTAGCGCACTATGAGTGTATTGTTACAGACTTGGCTTAACTTACATGGCAAGGAGACTTCATACAGCAGTGAGAAATACGGAAGCACGTTATTTTCAAATAATGAGAGAGCTCCCCTTCGAACACGGCTGGTAGCCTTATTATAAAGTTCGAGCACACTCCAGATCCCAAGAAAGGGATCCACAACCACAAGGACCACATCCTCACGGGTTACACAAAGGTTGTTCGAAGATACAAAGCATCTTCAGTTAGCTTTTTGTACGTCAGTAACACAGGCGAAGATATCATCCTTAAATGGAAAGCATCTATGGTTAAACAATGCAGCACACTGTGCTGCATTTAACTGTGTGCATGGGGCACTATGCAGGGTTCATAGCTGGACGCTAATGGCCTTTCGCTATAGGGGACGCTTTGAAGCCTTCTCTTGTCAGCTGTCCAGTTTGCTCCTCTATACAGCCTCCAGTCAGCTAGGCTTCTGCTGACGGCGGCGGCTTTTGTCTATACCCACATCTGGGACTTCAGAGAGGTGGGGGGGTGGAGAGCCATGTACCCCTGAAATTTGCACTGTCGTTCAGTGCTACTAACAACAGCTTGAAGAGTGAATCAGAGCGATTACTGAATGGAAATTTCGTCTTACACTCTTGAAGGCATCAAAATACCTCACCCTCGTGCATGCTAACAGTTACGACATTTTATGCATCGAGTGTTCCTGCAGTAGTGAGACACACTTACATCAGAAAAACATAAGGTAGATGAATGTCACTTCACTAATGAAACCAGTTTTGTGAGGCGTGTAAACTGCCTAAACCTCTTGTTACTGTGCATTCCAGGTATCTCCGAAATAGTGGTGTGGTGCCAACCTCTGCAAAGACTTATCCGGTAAGGTGACCTTGGAAACATCCCACATAACCCTTGCTCATAAATTTCTGAGTCTTCAAAACACTTCAGGGCAAACCGCTGCACATTTCTAAAGGGGCGCCGAGCAGAATGTGAAGTTGGCCTACATCGAGTGATTACTGCACTCTACTGACAGTGAGAGATAACTTGCATTGAAAAACGAGCTTTTATTAGCAGAAAAACTCAAGTGCCAGAGTAATCACAGAGTCTTTAATGCTCTCAACATCATTATCATTTTCATAAGTTTGAATCTAGTGGCAGAGACAAAATACTACATCTTCAGCTCCAAATTTATCAATAATAAACTTTTAGCCTCCAAATAAACGTTAACAAAGTCTCAAAATGCCAAACAGTCAAACATTGCCAAGATAAAAAATTTGATGGTGTTCTCAGCTAATCGGTGCCTGCTTGAGAATGCTCTCCTGAGCTCCTGCATAGGGCTCACTGCCCTTTAAAGGGTCTCTTAAGTCATGGATAAGGCCTCCAGAAAAAGCATGTCTCTATTGCCCAGATAGACGCAGGAATTTGTCTCAGCTGCTGTTTAAACTGCGTACACAGCTCACAGCCGAATTCTGTATAGACATAGAGAAAGGGCTTTTTCTTTTGTTTTCTGCAAAGCCATACCACCAAGTACCGAGTAAATACAATTACACAGCTGAAATATTGAAGCATTCTCAGAACTTTATGGACGGAGGTACAAATAAAGCTGACTGCAAGAAATTTCAAATTCAGATCTCTCATTTCTTTTATTTTCTCCCTTCCAGCTGCAAAAGATCAAAGAAGCCCTCCATGATGATATCAAAGAAGCAGCCAATTTCATGTGCTACTCGAACAAGGTGAATCCTTGATAAGTCTTTTTTTTTTTATTCGAGCTGTTTGCTAGGCATAATGAAAAAGGAAAGTAAAGTTATAAAAAGGAGTGTAAACAAGCCTCGCTTAAAAAGCGGCAAAAGTTCGCGATAAAGCGATTATCTTGAGTCCACTTGCAAGATAGTCGTCTGCAACGTCCCATCGCAGGCCAACCTTTCTTTCTTCTTCAAAGCATGTCCCGCGTAAACTGTATTTTATGGTGCCATAGCAGATCAAGCCAGATGGCACCAATGGTACAAGTCGATCAGTTTCTTATTTTAAAATGAGCATTTTCTGGTGGTGTGGTAAACTGATTATTGAACAGGTGGCAGATAAAGGACACAGCACCACACTGACACACACTGCTACCTTTTCGCTCTGGTTTTGATTGCCAAGTGGGCTCCATGACGCTCATCAACCCCGTTTCCTGCGTTCTTATCAAATCCTTGTGTCACACTTGCGAAAGCATGCAGGCCATGCTGAAAAGCCCAAACCCAAAACCTGAGCCGTGGAAGGCTGAGCTGTCCAGCTCAGGCCTAGAAGATTAAAGACAGCTGGTTCAGAGTGTTTCAAAAGAAAGTATTGCAAGAACGAATAACTTGTTTATTGAACGGAATTACTCGATCGACTGCCGTGCCACCCGCACGGGCGCCATGCTTGACAAGCCAAGAGCCGGGGAGAGAGACTGCTTCAAGAGCTTGCACTGGCGGGAAACGTAGAGGGAACGATGCCGCCACGGTATGGTGTCGCCATCTCGTGGCGCATATTGTCCTGGGCCCCTCCTAGTTCTGGAGGCGCGAAGCTCTTTAGTGATTAAAGTTTATCACCAGCACCACCTTTCCCATATTTCATGGCATCTGCCACCACTTTGCTAAGCCAAAGAAAATAAAAGCAGCATGCTATAACCAAATACAAAAGTGGCAGATTCCAAACCAATGACAAACAACCTGCTCCAGCCTTGGCTATAGTCGGCTACAACTTAAGCCTGCAGTGAAACTCCGCCCACATTCAGCCTCCGCGCACATAATTCCTCCACGACGAAAAAGTAGTCCACTGCTTAAATGTTTCTTGTTATGTAAAAAAGAAGCTCAACGCAAGATAAAAATTATAAGCTCTAGGATTTTGACACGTGGATTGTTTGATATAGTCAAGCATTAAAAAGCTGATTTCGTTTACAGTTGTGATCGGCCAGCGGAGTAATATAGGACACCACGGTTTTTAAGTTGTATCCTAATATAGTGCACAGCTGTTGACCGTCACATCAGATGGATGCCACTGCTTGCCACTTCATTCTTGAGTTTCAACTTTTACAAGAGGAGACAACATTCTTGAACAAGAGAAGGAAGGTGCAGCAATGCTTCACAGGGCCTGTCCCTGTAGCAGAACCGTAGGGACAAAGGAGCAGCCGTGCTGTTGAGAGGGGGGGCCCTGCAACTTGCTGAAGCTGGTCCTATCACGCAGGGTCGACCAGTGCAGTCCCAAAGTTTTCAAAACAAATTACAGCTTTGCTGCTGTTGAAAGACTGCAGCAAAGCACTGAAACATGAACAAGTTAACAATGATCAGTACTATCCCAGTATCTGGACGCTCAAAATTGAGGACAAAAAATTATCAGTACTACCGCAGTGTTTGGGAGCTCGAAATATGTGGAAGCCACCTACAGCCCAGTAAGTTCTATTTGTGTTTTTGCAACTTCCAGACATCTTTTGAACGGTGCATACTGCCAACACAACTTACTGTGGTGCCTAGACTACCCACTGTCAGTATTCATGTGGTGCATGTTTCACTGTGCTGTTACTGTACGTTAGTGGGAAGCCGAGACAGTGGCCTTGAAAAAAAAAAAGCGTAATATACATGGACTGCGTTTTCCTACTCTGGTCACGCAAAATACGCAAGTAATGGGATAAACCGCTCTCGACAGCCACGATGTGATTTGAGCCAAACCGCGTGGAGTAGTTGTGGTGCTCTGCTGCTGACCTTGAAGACGCTGGTTCAACCCCGACCGCGGTGGGTCGCATTTCGATTGAAGCGAAATTTTAGAGGCCGCTGTACTGTGCGATGTCAGTGCACTTAAAAAGAACCCCAGGTGGTCTAAATTATCCGGAGGCTTCCAGTGCGGCGTCCCTCGTTGCCCGTGTCGTTTTACGACGTTAAACCACTTTCAGCCGCGCGAACAGCTCGACGCCGCGCAAGCGCTGGATTGGCCCTGGTCAGCTAACTGATGCTCTCTACCTTGGCTGTAGTGGACAGCGCGTAGCAATGACAGAAAAAAAAAAAACACAATCTCTGTCAGGTCTTATCGCTTCACTGAAGAAACATGACTCATCGAAACAGGCACTCAGTTTGCGTTCCCCATTGACAATTTTATTTATTCCTGGCATACGGCAGTCGCAGTTTACTGCATCGGTGGATGCAGAGCATGCAGACTGTACACTTAGCGTCCTCACTTTCTGATTGCGATTTTGAAGCTTTACTGCTGGACAACTTAGGCAATAAAGCTTCAAAATCGCATTCATGGTCCATTAATTTACTTATTCACTTAGTACGCGCGTTAGCGTAGAGACTGCGTGCGTTAACCAGTCAGTTCTGCTGGCGGCCCACTGCAATGAGACACTTGGTTCCAACCCGTGGTACTGCCGAACACGCGACATAAAATGAACCACCACCAACCTTCGTGAGGCAGTGTCCGTAGTGCGTTGCTGCTGCCGGTGCAACATTTCAGGGCGTCTCGGCTGAACGAGAATTAGCGTAGCAGGGGAGGGATTGAAACTGCCGCGAGAGCACGCAGTTGTGTTGACACACGCAGCTGTCGATGACCTTTCCCTGCGCCGGGGCATCGGTTGGCTGCGCGGCGATGAGACGGCGTCATACTATCCGCGTCGCCGCGCGAGTCATCCGTCACGCGGGTATTGTGAGTCACAGTGAACGCAAGCTTTCGCTGTTGGCTTCTTTCTTCTTTGTTTTACAAACCGTGGTGAAAGCCAGCTTGCAGTGCTCGCATGGAATGCTACACACAGTTCGCTCGTTCGAGCAATTCGAAACTACCCGTAACCCGACTACCCCACGTGCCCGTGCCCCTTGCGCAAAAAAAAAAAAAAAAAAAACTAGAATTCAGTGTTGCCAGGCAGTCTTGAAAGTCCGCTTGACTTCGCCGCGCCGATAGTTTCGGTTTTAACCGGTTAGCGCGTTTTTCGGCCGGCGCGTGTTGGGCTTTTTGAGGCGAAAGCCTTTAATGCCTCATACTGTCGTTAGCAGTTACTGCGTACTTTCCTTTCCTCAAATACAATTTTCAGTTTCGTCATTACGGCCCCTTCTCTTTCTTCTTTCATTCCCACTTCCTCCCTTCCTGTATGGTGCGGTTCGGGTGTCCACCGATTCCTTTCCTCAAAAAGCGTTGTGTTCAAAGGGCAAGGCATCGCGCCAAACAGTGTTGGCTGCGGAGTTGGTGTTCCCTGGACTGCCTGGCAACGTTACAACACGCTGTCGCGTTCCACTCCTAAAGGCGAAGCTTAAGCGTCATTAATTAGCAATTAATTAGTATTTGGTCATTAATCAGTAATTAGCCACTAATTAGGAATTTGTCATTACTTCATCAATTATGTGTGACATCACCAGTGTCACATAGGCAAAGTGGTGCGGGAAAACGCTTTCGCCTCTACGCACTTTAGACAGTCAAAGTGCCCCTTGAATTTTTTCACTGGGAACACTTTCAAGTGAGCCGGGCCAAGTGTTGACCCTGGCCAATGGAACGTGAAACGCGCCACACGCTGTCATGTTGGGACCGACTTTAATTCTTCCTTTTTTTTTTTTTTTGACTAGGTTTCAGAAATGTAACTTGCGTGATCCTGCGTTTTTCTACCTCCATGTATACAGCATAGCCAATTCCTCAGCTGTGTCAGCTTCTGTCAGATCGCAAGCATGCGAATGTGAATTTTTCTGGTCATATTTGAATTTCATTGCAGAACTACTCGGTGCCTGTTCTGGCCGAGATTCGACTGTGCCTCAATCGTGAGCTGCTGCCCATTGACTGCAAGGCAAAAAATTCCGGCTGTGGTCAAGGCGACGTGTACTACTTGGCCTTCGACAAGGACAGCGCCATCTCACAGACGTTGCCGTTCTCATGGCTTGTGCACTGCAGCTGGCTTTTTGCACTCAGTGCCATACCAATGCCACTGTACTGGTTACACTGAACAATCAAAGCCATCAACAGATTGGAGTAATATAACAATTGATATTGTTCTATTCCCTTCTCATCGGTCCACGCAGTGTGGTGGCTAAATGGCTTTGATATTCGGCTGCAGACCCCTCAGTCGCAAGATGGAATCTCAATCTCACTGGCCGCATTTCGATGGAAACAAAATGCAACAGCGCTTACGTGCTGTGCAATGTCAGTGCATGTTAAATAACACCATTAATCTGGAGACCTCACTATGGCGTCCCCAATGGAGTTTCGGGATTTTCTATCCCAACCATACCCTTACCCACATTATACCTAAACGATGCCATACCCTTACCCACATACCTAAACCATGCCATTTGGCCGCCGCGGTGGCTCAGTGGTTATGGTGCTTGGCTGCTGACCCAAAAGACGCGGATTCGATCCCGGCCGCGGCGGCTGGAATTTCTTTAAAGGAGAAATTCTAGAGACCCGTGTGCTGTGCGATGTCAGTGCACGTTAAGAACCCCAGGTGGTCGAAATTTCCGGAGCCCTCCACTACGGCGTCTCTCATAGCCTTAGTCGCTTTGGGACGTTAAACCCCATAAACCAAACCAAACCTAAACCATGCCATTTATTATCTGCCATACCGCTTAGTTGATTACGATGGTAACAGCAGCTCAGCAGCATTTAATAAAGGATGAACAGAACATGGTAGAAATAGAACTGTACCAATTGTTACATTACTCCGGTCCAGGATGTATGCGACTACATCACTAGAAAACCCTTGAAAATGGTATTTGGCCTGTTAAACCGTCTGCTTGCAACTTGGTTTTTATAAGTTATTGTAAACACCTGGAGACTGCTTTTGTTTGGTAATACAGTCGCCTATTGTGTTGTGCACCAGAGAACTTATGTACGCCCTTGAGCTAGAAGTTTTTAAACTGCTAGTCACTACTTTTTAACACCAGTACATTTTTGGCAACCACAAAGCAGTATGAAAAGCGGATGAGCAAAGGTACCGTACTGAATGAGGATCTATATCTTGACAATATCGTGCTTCACTGTACTGAATTTGTCGAAATGCATTGCCATACTACCTCTTGTACAGGTGTTATAATGCATAAATGAACAGCATCTAGATGTCAAAAGATCTCATGCCATGTTCATGAAGCACAGTTCTGGAAATAAATTTTGTCTCTATGCTGCTGCTGTGATCTGCCAGCAGCTTTTGTTCAGCCTACAAGGACAGAGCTGGAAATGAACTAATACATTCTGATGAACTTTGAACTACACTGAAATGTATGCCTCAGATTTTTTTTAACCATATTTTTAGCACTTGTACATTATCCCTGGGTATTGAGTAATACATGAGAGATATGTAATCCTATGCAAGAAAGGCACATGCCGAGGTGCTTGGAGAGAACCGGTTTTTTGCTATAGGCTTGAGAATTTGTCGTGTGGCACCAGTTACATCCAGAACTGGATATAACATGCCATTTATATCTGGCATGTTTTTGTCAGATATAAAAGCAGACAAAAACATGCCAGGCAAATGTATCATGCGTCCAGGATGAATTCACACCATAAAGACCCAGCAAGACCTTGGTAGAACTTTCTTCTGTCGAAATTTTTCACCATTCATGTCCGAAACTGCAGGTGTGAGGTTTATTGCACAGAAACGGTTTACGTGTTTGCGGACAAAACGCACAAAAAAGTTTAGAGCAGGTCAAAAGTAGGCAGGCCCAGGTTACCATGATATTTGTTGTTGTACGTGCTTTACCCATGCTTGCTTGGTTGCTTCGATGTCTATGCAGATAGTAAGAGCCTATGACTGCTAACAGCGGCTCGCGACAGTTTTTCGACCTAGCAGAAAGTTGTGCCGTCCTCTTCATCGCTTTACAACGAGTATGCCTACTGCCTAAGAAGCTAGTAATTTTTATTTATTTGTATGCCTTCTTCACATAGAATTTACACAGTCACATGAACATTTTACCACCAACCGCGATAGGCTTCAACAGAGTAACCAGGGTGTCAACACCAAATGGTAGGAAAAAACGTCTGGTTGCGATGCTCAAGTTTTTGACGGCCAGACTAGCTGTTATGTTGATTTTTGTTGTTTCATTTTTACTTTAGCATATGACTTATTTACACTTGTTTGCATTTTTTTCACACATTTCTTTCTGCATTATAAGCGTCAATGAATTCAAGATTTACTAGAAATGCCATGCTCGAATTTTGGGCTTTGTTCTTTTTCCGGAGTTTCACATGGGAACGGCAGTTCATTCACTTGTACAGCCATGAGCAAGACTATGCACCGTGCCAGCGTTTATATTCATGCACTGTATCTGTGAAAAAAATATCATTTGGTGCATTTTGAATGCGCGAATGCACAAGCATTTTTTGTACCAATGTTCCAGAAAGCTGTGCCAGAATATTGTCTTGACATATTGAATGCAATGCGTCCAGTTTTTGTAGGACATGGCCAGAACAGAATTGAAATAAACGGTTGATATATTTACACATTGTCTCATCTTCGCACATTTGTTTACTGTAGTTGCCAAGCCTCGTCATTTTTCAGGGCTAGATTGCTCTGAACTGCGATGACATGAGTACGGCACACTTTGCTGCATGCGCAAGAGAGATCAAAAAGCAGATTTTGGATGGATTGGTGCTTCGCACTGAACCCAGCTGTCTCAACCCCAAGTTTTTTTAAATGCGGCAATCGGAAGGCAGATTTAGGAGCACCTAACTGCCATCCTTATGGTGAATTGGTCCAACTCTTAAAGGTGCAGTGAAGAGGAATCTGAACTCGTCTTTTTGCCGCAGGAACTCGATCTACACGTTCCGAGCATTCTTAGAAACATCGACTTATTGCCCTGTGTGGCCGATTTCCGTAATTTAAATCGGATTAACATCCGGCTCCCGTCTTTTTTTTTTTTTGAACTTTCCCGTACGGTGGGCAGAGTCGACCAACGCGTGGAGTGCCTTTCACCCAGTCCTGTGGCGGCTTGACGCTCTGCCATCGGCGGAGTAATACGTAGTAATCCGTAGAAGCAAATAGTCCGCGCGTATTTTTATTTCTGCGGGCTTATTTTGCGGCTATATTATCTGCGAATGAAACTATTTATTCACGGAAACCTAAAAAACAACAAAGCGAAAGCAAAGCCTCCACAGAGCTGGCTGAAAGGCACTCCATGCGTTGGTCGACTCCGCCCACCGTACGGGGCGAATTCAAAAACAAAGGCGCGAACCAGACGTTAATTCGATTTAATTAGGGAAATCGGCCACACAGGGCAATAAGTCGATGTTTCTAAGAATGCTGGGAACGTGTGGATCGAGTTCCCGCGGCAGAAAGACAAGTTCAGATTCCTCTTCAGTCCACCTTTAAAGGTGCACTGAAGAGGAATCTGAACTCGTCTTTTTGCCGCGGAAACTCAATCTACACCTTCCGAGCATTCTTAGAAACTGCGACTTATTGCCATGTGTGGCCGATTTCCCTAATTAAATCGAATTAACGTCCGGCTCCCGCCTTTTTTTTTTTAATTCTGCCTCGTACGGTGGGCGGAGTCGACCGACGCGAGGAGTGCCTTTCACCCAGTCCCGCGGCGGCTTGCCGCTCTGCCATCGGCGGAGTAATACGTAGTAGTCCGTAGAAGCAAATAGTCCGCGCGTATTTTTATTTCTGCGGGCTTATTTTGCGATTATATTATCTGCAAATGAAACTATTTATTCACGGAAACCTAACAAACAAAATGAAGCGAAAGCAAAGCCTCCACGGGGCTGGCTGAAAGGCACTCCACGCGTTGGTCGACTCCGCCCACCGTACGAGGCAGAATTCGAAAAAAAAGGCGGGAGCCGGACGTTAATTCGATTTAATTAGGGAAATCGGCCACACATGACAATAAGTCGCAGTTTCTAAGTATGCTAGGAACGTGTAGATCGAGTTCCCGCGGCAAAAAGACGAGTTCAGATTCCTCTTCAGTGCACCTTTAAGTCATATGTGGGCAGCTGAGGCAAGATCAACATCCAGCTAGCATTAGTTGCAGAAATAATTTAGGGTTAATGGTACAGTGGCAACTTGGGGCACATGAGCTATGTGTTGTCACTCGATATAAAATGCAGGCCAATTTTCACCTTCCAGAAAACTAACTCATCCCTTGGGCCCCGAGAAAAGAATAAAAATCATGAAAACATGGCACTGCACACTAATTTTCAGAACCTTGTATGACTTGCTCTGAAACAGTGCAGATGTCTTGCATCAGCAATGGCACTGTACTTCACTGTAACACACCTTTGCATGGTACACATTGAAACGAGCTCGATGAAAGAGTAGCAAGCAAGATATCGAGGAGCAATTCGTGGACGAAAGTCGGAAGAATGCTATTGCTGAATACACACTTCTTGGGGTAGGGTAAATCATGCACAGATGTTAAGCTCAGAAGTGGGGTTCACAAGGAGATATATAGATATGAAACTGGTATACAACACTTTCCTGAACAATAGCAAAGCATCACATCAAGGAGATGAAAATAACGCAGCTTCTTGTGCCCATTACAAACATTACAGAACAATAGCCATGCACTTGATTTTTTGCCTCTTGCATTTCTTTGTGTGTGCTTCATCTGAAGACTCAAAACGCAAGTAAAGTGCAAACAAGCATATAACTCGCTACTGCATCAGCTTTCTTGAAGCTCAGAGAAAGATTAATTCTATGAGAAATTAAAAATGCACGAAAAGATGCCAAAGCAATGGTGCAATGTTCACCATTAAGAATCAAGTACGGTATTGTTCCCATACAAATTCTAATTTGTTTTCATGTAACCTAAATTAGCACACTTCTCATTGAAGCCTCCTTGCACAGATAATCAATATACAGGTACATTCACGTAAGAAAAACTTTATTCGCTGTACAGGCCAAACAAATTGCTTCACTTCAGGGAAAATAAAAACAGAAAACTTTGGTAATTACATTCTCCACAAAGCAGGGACCCTAAACATACCCTGCACAAGAAATGCCGCACGAAGTGAAAAAAAGAAGCATTAAACATATTTAATGCAAGGAACAATCATCAAAATTACTGCATTGTTGGACACTTTGGTTTGAGCAAATTGCACTGGTAACAACTGTAAGAATAAAAAACAAAAATTGCACAAAGCTCAGCAGAGACTAAAACAACACAACTTGTCGTCAAGTAAAACATGTACAATACTTTGGACAGCAAAAAAAACCATTTAAAAAATGTTCTACAGTCACGCTATCCCACTGGTTTAACAATGTTCTGTGAAAGATACAAAGTTTACGTTCACATGAATGCTCAAAATAAGCAATGCGCATTATACATGACATAGAAACACACTCTTCCACTTCTCACTGAACTGTGCCAGTCCCCTTCCATACGAAAATGTTTAAGCATATTCGCCAAAAGTTTTCACGGAAAATACTGAAACTGTCTAACAGCAAATACCTGACATACAAACATCAAAGAAATTGCCTAAACAGAAAATTTTACAATCAAGTTCTCTTTCAACAATTATAAACAAAAATATGTTAATTCTCAAAACTTCTGCTCCACACAAATTCTTACCTATTAGTTTGCATAAAATGCATACAGGGCACAGGCTTCACAATATAAGGCTATGAATGATATGGCATTGCTGGCTTTTATAGTTTCCCCACAACTCATTAACATTAGCATCAGAATAAGCTTGGACTGCCCAAAGAAAAAAAAAAAGTGCAGAGTGGTGTCCTGAACAAAGTGCAGACATCCACTTATAGTACCACATAACTCACCAAGGTTCACGTTTCTACCCAACATTGTGACAGCAGCAATAATTTGCACCAGCTGTCACCTCTGATGTATTTCACAGAACGATGAATCTCAGTGACATAAGTGCCTCATTTTTTTTTTCTGCTCTGACCAGCAAACTAAGTAAGATGGCAAACTGATTAATTAGCAAAGCAAATTGGATAACTCACGCTCGGGGAACTTAATGAACCAAACGACCAAGAAGTTCCACAAACAATGTCTAAAAGTAGCAGAAGCCTGTGTCCTCAATCCAAAAATGAGACACTTCTACAGAAACGGCAAATCACGAACATCTAATACTGTTCTGCTATCCAAGTAGTCCAGTGAGAAGCAGAAGTTTACCAACCACACTCTCATTCAACAAGGCACAGTGGAAATTCAGCGCCAGAGCGGAGAGAACTGTGAACAAATCATACTTGGCAAAAGGGCACGCCAGAGATAGCTGAAACAACAATATCCACGTATGCATTCAAGGTGTATGGCACTCTGTGCTATGCATGCGAACAAGAAAAAGCAAACTCACACAATTTGCAACGGGACATATCAACGTCATGCACAAAACAGGAGGGTCACAATAATGACACTGTGGTGCTGAGGCAATGCCAGGCCAGACAGGCCACACAGGGCTGCACAAACATCTCAGGCAGGCACAAATGACAGCTGCAGAGTTGATAGATGCAGGGGAAGTAGCAGAATCACCTTTGAAGAAACTTCACTGGTGATAACAGAGCTGCTGCTTTTACTGACTGGGATGGACTGGCAATAAAACAGGCAATACATGGCATGAAAGCAGACCACTGATAAGCCAGGAACTGGCAATGATAAACCATCAACTAACAAGCTAAATGTAGTCCATGGTAGAGAGAGGTTGGTTACAGATGGTTCTCGATAGTCACACAAAGTGAACAAGGCAGGGAGGACTTGGGGGTGCTTGCCTGAGGTTCTCTTGTTATCTTTGTGATTAGGCTAAATGTAGACCAGGTAAAAACCATCAAATTAACTTTCACAACAGCTGAAGCACTCTTCACAAAGTCAGAAATTGTTTAAATGTGTAATTCTTGACGCTTTTAAGCACTTTACGCTATGTCATGGCAGTTGTCAATGCATCCCATAATCCAAGGAAGATGAGAACAGCAATAAAACAATGCATTTTGTGTTCTCGTACGAAGTGCAATGAATGTTTAAGACATACTGCAATTAAGGGAACATTTAGATGTTCTCTGAGTCTGTTTTTCAGGCCACATTGCTTCTCTCCAGATGCAGTTACCTTGTCATGCTGTGTCTAGTATGGGTGATGTACAGTACTCAGTGAGTTGCCAACATCAAACTTATTCTCTGGTATCTTGACCTGTAGCCTGGCCTACCAGCTGTCTGCTTCATGACAGTGGAACACTACACACATCTGCACAAGGAATCAATTCTAAAACGGGGAAAAGAAAGACTGTGTGCACTCTGACTAATTTCCCTAGCCTCACTCTGATTAAGTGTCGCACCCTGCTGAATATGTAATATTGGAAAAAAGCAATGAATGCCTTGCACAGCAAAATCAAATGGCCAAAAAAAATTGAGACGGGGCCTTGACAATGCGAAGCCCTTTCTATGTCCACATATCGAAACTGTTTCTCTCAGGACTTACACGTGTCAGTGACGGGTGCCTCAGTTCACCGAGATCAGAACTTGGAAAAATGTCAGCATGTGCAAACACAAAAAGGCAATGTGAACGTTGTGATGGCGGACAAGTTGTGTGACTCGGCTATGCGGAGGCAATCATCATGACACCTAAACTAAAAATGGTGAAACAAGTGTAGCACATGACTAAAACTTTGGCTAAGCTTTGTATTGACTTTGGCTCTCAAAAGAGAAAAAGCAAAGTTGGCACCATCTAGGATGCAAGAGAAACAAATGACTCGGGACAATACTGACTTCTCTGCATTGCATTATTACAAAAAACACAAAACAGCCCCTCTCACTACCATAAAGACAGGTCACTTGTATGCTTACTGTGGCTAGCCTCTGCATCTAAGAAACAGTGAAAAAATCCGTTACTATAGTAGGATATAACTTAAAAGAACAGCAGTTGTTAACACTGGATCATGGTCGGTGGTATCTTTTATTACCCCGCTGGCCAGTCGTAACAGTAAATTAAATCAGCTTTTTAATGTTTGAGTTCATTAAACAAAATTCCAAAGCTTGTAATTTCTTTTCTTGTGATAAGCTTCCTTTCTAGGCAACAAAAGAATCTCCAACAACGCACTACTTTTTTGTCATGGAAAAATTGTGTGTGGCAGTCCTGAATGTGGGCCTACTTCTGTCAGCCAGTATATACGGGGTTTCAATATCCAAAATACAACTTCAGTGAAGAGCCTGTATTAGTTACGACCTCTCGTCTTCTCCACGTGTCCACATTTCGGTGGAGATTCGCGTAGCACGCTTAAACATTACAGGTGGAAATAAGTCCAGTTAAAAGGGCTCACAATCACTTCCAACAGTTTTTTTTTTCTGTGTGGCACAATCCTGACCCCCTCGGGTTTTTCTTCAAGTAACAAAAACAGTTAAAAGAAGCAACAAAGGTATAAAAAACGAAAAAAAACCATGGCACCAGGTAAAGAACAAGAACAGCTCAAGACACTCGTAAAAACGTATTGATAGACAGGAACCAAAACGCATGGCCTGCCCGAGTTCAATAGGCGATACAATGTGGTGGCACTTTGCGCAACTAGTAGTCATGACAACTGCCCTACGTCGGCAAGGGAGCATCAACAGAACAGCAGCACTAAAAGCTTCAGCCGATATAAAATAATGTTTGGAAAAAGAGGGGTAAGACTTTGAGACAGGGCAGATGCATTCGTACAAGAAAGAAAAAAAATTTAAACAAAAATTCTTTGGCTATTTGCAGTGTCAACTGCCACTAAATATGGCAAGTAAAAAGTACAGTGCTGTGCATATTTGTCCAAGTGACTTAAAATTTTTCCCACCTTCTCGTTTGCAGTGAAACTGCACACAGTGCTTGCAGCTTAACTTTTGTTTCAAAGTTTTTGAAAACAGTGCTTACCTAATTCGGCCACGCATGATGCATAACCATAATCGTCTGTGCCAAGAACAAGGAAACGAAAGGCAATTATGATTTTACTTTATAAAGAAATTATGATTTTGCTCTAACCATAAGCAAGTCATTTAAATATCTAGGTGTCTTTTTTAGATCGGACTTACGATGGAATAAGCACATTAATTATATTGCGAATAAGGCAGCATCACGTTTGGGTTTCCTACGGCGGAATTTTAGCCATTTACCAAGTAACTTAATAAACACAGCTGTATTTCAGTCATGTACGCTCCATACTTGAATATGGATTTGTTTGCTGGGACCCACACACATCTGAGTGTGTAGGCAAATTAGAGAAAATTCAGAATAGGGCTGTTAGATTTGTTTTTGGTAATTATAATCGGCAAGTTAGTATGACGGAAAGCAAACGAAAACTTAAATGGCAAGAGTTGAAGGACCGTAGAAGGTACATCAGACTGAAATTTTTCCATGAGATTTATTATTTGAAAACTGGCGTAAACCACGAACAACATGTCCAGGCACCTCATTATATCTCAAAGCGACTGGACCACTGCTTGAAGGTCAGTGAATTTTCTTGCAATTTTCTTGCGTTTTTCTTTTTTTGTTAGAACTGTTCGGGACTGGAACAGTTTGCCATCGAGCATTGTATGTATCGCATCTAATGATGCCTTTTTCCATGCACTGCAATAATTGTTTTATACCTATAATGAAGTCTGTATAAATAAATATTGCAGGGTTGCCGCCGATGGGCAGCAATGGCTTCATCTGTTGTCTGTAGAGGAAAGTGCCACAATGCGAACGGCACCGAGGCAAGCATCTTAAGGACCTTTGATGGTGCCAGCATGCCCTTTGGCAACAACCCACAGTTGGTGGCTAGCGGTTTGCTAATCTTGACACAGATGATTATGGGTTTGTGTCATGCACAGTTGAACCAGGTGCGTACCATTTTCGAACTTCGTACGAAGCAAAAGTTACCACGTCATGCAAGTTCTGGGTGCAGTTTCACCTTAAACAAGACAGCAGTTAAGGCAGGAAAAAATCATTACGATAAAGATGCACAACACTGTACACAGTGAGCAGCTATAAAACATAGGCTGCATTACAACTGTAAACTGCGAAAACCAAGAACTAGGGGTGTGCGAATATTCGAAATTTTCGAATATATTTCGAATATTGAATTTTTAGTATTCGAATTCGATTCGAAATCCAAGTATTCGTGTTGTCTCGAGTATTCGACCCGACGCGAATATTCGTATCTAGCCGAATATTCATTGTGAGCACCGGCTTTCATTTCGGTCCGCAAGCCCTATCGAAAGATACATATACAACATGGCGGCGCCTACACGGAAGGAAAATTCTTTCTTCCTCCAAGGGCCATGCCGTAGCTGACTGCGCTGGTAAGCTTTTTTGTGGCTATACCTGTGAAGCTGCTATAGTCAGAGCTGTGCACGAAGTACCTCGCAATACGTGCCAGGTCAGTGCCAAGTGAGAGGGCATTTTCTGTGGCTGGAGGAGTTGTTTCAGTTAGAAGGGAACTACTTCTGCCTGACCATGTGGTGCAGCTGGTTTTCCTTCACGACAACCTTTTACGTCATCCCAGCAAAGCGCTTTTGTGCTGATGGCAAGCTAGCCTTAATCAATGCTGTGTACTAGTCATCTTCTCTGATATTTCCACTCTTCTAAGAATAATTTTCGAGACTTTGATACTTTTTGTGCAGCCACACACACCTTTTGTGTTCATTTAATCATCGATAGTTGAACTGTGATGTTCTTGGGTGCCCAAATAAATGTTTTGTAGTGATTAAATGCGTCTGTCCTTGATTATTCGATATTCGATTCGATATTCGGAACTAAGTATTCGTATCCGATTCGTATTCGAAAAATTTGATATTCGCACACCCCTACCAAGAACGTTATGACACCAACGGGCTCATGAAACTAATACAAGAGACTTTGGTGGTCAACATACCCTGTGGTGGTTACTTCATCCTGTGCTAAACAGAGTCGTGAACAGCAAAACGACTTCCAGCACAAACAAAACAGCCCCAGGCTAAACATCACAACACAAACAACGCTTTGGATTTCAAAAAGTAGTATAAGTAAGAACACTGAACAAAATTGCAAATATTCTTTGGTGGCTTCCTCAGTGAAATTACGAAACTAATGCTCTGCATGTCATCTGCAACGCATTTAAAGGAATACAGACCAATACTAGGTCAAGCACTAGATATTAAAAAAATTTCATGACAGTCCAAAAAAGAGACGCTCACATGGATGTTAAGTATCAATCAACTAATGGACAAGTCATGGCCAACCACGACATAGGTTAAGCATTACAGAGGCCTCTTGTTGACAAGTGAAAACTGAGAATAGCACGACTTCTCACCTCATCTTTACGGGCCCATCCGTATAATAAGAAACTAAAACGACCCACCGGCAACATCCACACTGCACGGAGGGCAAAAAAATTGGCCCCCCCGGGCGAGCAATGCAAACTGCTAGCATGAAAATACATCAATGTAGTGTGCACCAGAGTAGCATGCATAAGTGTACATCAGTGTAGACCGGTGCGGCACATGTACAATATGCACAGTCAGCAATCGGACATCCCCCTGCCTGCGGTCTGGAGCAGCTGCCATTTCAAAACGGTGGCAGGGTCATGACACAAAGCTTGCGATACAGCCCACTGGCTTTTCGAACCAGCTGAGGCTGAAAGGGAAGAACAGCTTCTCGCTACGAAGAAAAACAGCAGCAGTTTCGGAACGCTCATGCATTCAATTTGTTTCACTAAAACTAGAGCGACGGGTCCATGACACGGCATTCCTGGCTAACGCACTCCAACATAAAAGGGTGTACTACAATGTTTTTCGATGGTTCCCTAGTTGCTTCATTCACTAAACTGGAGTTACTCAAAAGAAAGGCGGTGCAACATTTTAAAACACCCCTAGAAAAGCAGCCCAGAAGTTGCAACCCTGGCCTAGCTTCAGAGTCATACACATCAGCATTTCTTCGAAGAACCAGTGGGCAAGCCGCAAGCAGCTGAGCTTTAACATTGCCGAGAGTAAAAGTTTTTTCCCTTCATGCGCGGGCAAGTGGAGGGAAACACTGCGGATGCAAGATACAATGCACTGGACAGTTCCAAACACACGCGGCTTGCAGTACATGCGAGGTCTCCTCGAATCACCTTACACTGGCTCAGCAGCTGAAGTTCCCTTATAACGTAAGCAGTGCGCTATTGGTCTCAACTGACTCTCAGTGGACTCTCACTGGCTGTGTAGTCCTTGTTGAGCCCTCGTTCACTCCAGGGCAGTGCAGTGTGGAAACTGCACTGCTTGTTAATAAGCCGGCAGCAGAAGTGTTCGTGCAACAACATGGTCACATACGAGTCTCGCACGGTACGGAACCATCGACACTGAACTACAGTGACCCAGATTCAGTGAAAGCCAGCATTTGGGGCCCCAAGAAAACATTTTAGGTTTCAAGCAAATCGTCTCAGCATTTTTATCACACCTTTGGTATATGTCCCAGTAAAGCAGAACAAGTATGCTCAAATTCCTTTGGTCCTGGCAAGTTTGTTTGAGGAAGGTGGACGTGGCAGGAACAACAGCTGTTCACACACAAAGCACTAGCCTCGTGCTGGGTGTCATCTACCTCTGCCTTAATATGCCTTATGCTGCACTTTCTTTCCTTTTGGAAACATGGTGTTTTGGGGCAAAACACCATGTTTTGCCCAAAATTAAGGTGAATCACACATATGTCTACCAAACTGACCCAAAGCATTGCACGGGCAAGCATGAACAAATCTCGCACTACATTAACCCTTTGAAGGTTTTTGCCGTATATGTACGGCGGCGGTTTTCTGTCCCGCAAGGTCTTTGCCGTACGGGTACGGTTTCGATCTTCCGTTTGAAATTTTGCGCCAAAAGAACAGTGCGTGCTCACTGGGGGGTGCTGCCACCTCTTAGGACTTACAAGAAGTGTTTGAATTTTGTGCTGCCTTCTTACGGAGATAAGCAGAACTTATGTCTAGCTTTAGCGCGGCGGCACAGACAGCGGCAACACCCCTTTTGTAGTTTTGGTTTCGCCGCGTGATCGCAACGGAGTCGCGCGAAATTTGAGTTTTCTTTTTGTCAGCACTATCTTGCAGGGGCTGCCGAAGTTGATTTCTATCTTTATTGGCGCTGCTCTTAGCTTGCTTATCACCGTTGCTCGCGAGGTATTCTCGCCCTCTGTGGCAACGCGCCTACGCGGTTTCGATTCCGCCACGGGATCGCAACGGAGTCGCGCGAAACGTGTTTTCTCTTTGTGGGCACTGTTTTGCAGAGGCGGCGAAAGTTGATTTCTATCTTTATTGGTGCTGCTCGTAGCTTGCTTATCACCGTTGCTAATCTATTCTATTGAACATTTTCCAGTTGTGAGTGATGCTGTCACCAAAGTACTGTTCCTAATTTTTTTTTACTATTTATTCTCGATTATATACATTCTGTAGATTCAAGATCCGCAATAAAGTAATTTGACCACCTGGGAAAGTTTTCTTCAAAATAATTCGACCCTCAAAGGGTTAAAGGGCACAAAAAAGTACAACTACACTAATAATTGCTCAGTACAGCTCACTTCTCGTCTGACCTCTCCTCCTCCGTCGCTTCCGTCTGCATTTTACACCAGCGTGCAGCCAGGTAATGTGATATCCCGAGGAGATCTCGCAGGTATGAGACACACCACAACACACTTTGATAAAATCACTAGATGAACACAGAAAGCACAGCCTCGCGGCCAAAAAGCAGGGGACCCCCCCCCCTTTTCAGGTAAGGTGGCTCCGTCTTGTGGCCAAAGGCAGAGGCAATCTGGTGGGGAGACCGCTCGGTCAACAGGGCAGGACCTTTGATTAAAAATCATTAGATGAGCAGGGAAAGCACTGCTTGACGGCTGAAAAGTTGCCCCGCCCCCTTTTTCCTGTCAAAGGAGGCGACTCCATCTGGCAGGGAGACCTCTGGCATGACATCATGGCGGGGCCTGCAAAGAGTGGCGGGTGCTACCTGTGCACAGCGGAGACAGAGCTGCTTCTGAGACAGAGCTGGTGGTCTCGGACGTCACCCCAGCCTCCATTCCCCTTTGGTGCTTTCAGGTTGCGCTGCACACCACGCTTGACCTGCGGGGGCAGGGAACAGGAGGGAGAGCACAACTTTGCAGAGCACCAGCGAAGACAGAATGCACAAGTGTCTAAAACGATCGATCTTGTCGGGGGTTCCAAGCAAGGCCGGATTATCCAGGGTTCAAAGGGTTCAAATGACCTGTGCCCACTGGGCTTAAAGGTGCAGTGAAGAGGAATCTGGACTCGTCTTTTTGCCGTGGGAACTCAATCTACACGTTCCGAGCATTCTTAGAAACTGCGATTTTTATTTATTTATTTATTTATTTTTATTTATTTATTCATACTGTCAGCTGCTGCCAAGACAGGAGTTGAGATCCTTGAAATAATCAAGAACTAGATGCAGTACATCAGCAGATCACCGCCTTAGGAGAAATACAAAACAATACAACAATACAAATTTATAGGAAAGACAAAATGACATGTGATATGGGTCAAAAACATACCAGTCAAACCAGTCACAAATACTTCATGAGGGCATTTTCAAAAGCCTTTAAATCCGAACATTGAATCACTTCTTTTGGTAATTTGTTCCATTCGTCAATAGTGCGAACCAGAAAAGAGTATTTGAAGAAATCTGTTCTAAAATCCAGAGGTGTGATATGTTTGGAGTGTTTTGTTCTGCTGCCAGAAGCATTCAGTGGTTTGATGTATCAGACTAGATTGACCTTACAGCTACCTGTCAGCACATGAAAAAAGAACATCAGTCTGTTAAGCTGCATTTTCTGCTTCACAGTTGTCAGCCCGGCCCTGTTTCTAAGTTCAGACACTGATTGGGTTCTAGAGTACGAGTTAAAAATAAATCTTAGAGCTTTGTTTTGTACCCGTTCACATTTCAATATGTTTTGTTTAGTATACGGCTCCCAAACGTGACTAGCGTAAGTCAGCACTGATTTATTGCCCTGTGTGGCCTATTTCCCTAATTAAATCGAATTAACGTCCAGCTGCCTCCTTTATTTTTTTTAAATTCTCCCTGTACGGTGGGCGGAGTCGACCAACACGTGGAGTGCCTTTCACCCAGTCCCGTGGCGGCTTGCCGCTCTGCCATCGGCGGAGTAATACGTAGTAATCCGTAGAAGCAAATAGTCCGCGCATATTTTTATTTCTGCGGGCTTATTTTGCGGCTATATTATCTGCGAATGAAACTATTTACTCACAGAAACCTAAAAAACAAAATAAAGCGAAAGCAAAACCTCCACGGAGCTGGCTGAAAGGCACTCCACGCGTTGGTCGACTCCGCCCACCGTACGGGGAGAATTAAAAAAGAAAAGGTGGGAGGCGGACATTAATTCGATTTAATTAAAGAAATCGGCCACACAGGGCAATAAGTCGAAGTTTCAAAGAATGCTCGGAACGTGTAGATCGAGTTCCCGCGGCAAAAAGACAAGTTCAGATTCCTCTTCAGTGCACCTTTAAGGGGGGAGCCTGGTCTTGAAAAAAAAGAATTTTATTAATGAAGTCACAGTGAAGAAATCTTCAGGGAATATGTATTTTTGTGTACCGATTCTGAATATGTCATTTAATTTCATGTAAAACAATGCCTTGAGCACTTATGCAATTTTTGTGCAACTATTTTGTGAAGAGCTTTGGAAAAAATTTCTTGCGGGAAACTTGCTGAAATGTACACCATTCGGTTCTCTTGACACCAAGGAATGCAATAAAGGTAAAGTTATCATCCTGGCTATCATAGAACTTGAGTTATAAGGTTTTGAAGTTGTCGCTTCAGAAATGAGAAAAAAAGTGTGTATTCCTGTGCTACCTCTACCTCTTACCTACTAGTACAACCTCTTAAATGATACGGAGGCCGCGGATGACAACACCATATCCATGCAAAGCTTTGCTTTTCACATGGAATCAACTCATCTTATATTCGACTGATACAGCAAGGACACTGACATAGTAAAGATTTTTGCTGGTCTGAGTGGCTTTACTATAGAAAGGTTCTACTGCATATCACAGCGACCAAGCACACAGCTTGGGAAGAGACACATAGTCAGGAGCGGCAAAGAATCAAGCACAGCAGTTATGAGATCAGGAAGTTCACAAGAACAGGGTGGGAATGGGAGGCCCAATAGGAAAATGTTGACGAGGTAGTTTCAACATGAATGATGACATGATCACATACACACAGAGAAGACTGTGCGGCTCGGACTTGCTAGTGTGGTTGTGTGCCTACTTATTCCCACATCATGCTCTATCAAGTGAAGAGCTATTGCCAAACAAAGAAGTACTGACCTGGAGGCTCTTGGGGTAAAGGTACGAGTGGGCAGACCCAATCACGTTCCTCGCCTGTTGCACCATCTTCTGACTCGAACAGTTCTTACTCCGGTGATGCACTCCGCTGCAGTAAATCAGGGAAAAGTGAAGTGCAACAACTATTACACGAACACGGAAGTTGTCGGTTACGATGCACACTGTTGGTGCCATGTGCTCCAGAGAAAGTCTTACGCACAGAGTAGTCCACTGTGGACAGAGTAGCAGGATAAAGAAGCGCATGATAGACTCACATCCTAGCTCCAAAGGGCATCACATTGGGTGATGGAAACATTATACGTGCGTGTGCAATAAACTTACGAGGACAATTAAGCTCAGCCTTAAAGGGACAGTGAGGAGAGCTCTATCAATATTTTTTTAAAGCAAAATCCGATAGTTCGGCATTTTATGGCTTTGTTGTCACTTGGTCGGCAGCGAAAGATGCATTTATTTCTAAGAAATTTGGATTCGAAGCTGAAAAAGTTCTTCCCGCCGCTCTGATTCAAACTTGGGACTCTCTTATGACGACACAGGACTAAGTGACGTGAAACATCACGTGCACATGATGTAACGCAGACTCCGTGACTTCTGGCGGCCAGCAGTGCAGCAGCAGCCGAAATGAAAGCTACCGCCGGCCGCACGCTGAAGGCATCTATCTGCTATTGCGGCTGCCACTACCGTCTCTTCGTTTACGTTTGCACCGGCGTTTTGCCAGCGTTACGATGGATCCCGTTCTCGAAGTCGTCAACAAAGTTCTCGCAAATAGACACCTTTAGCATACCGTGCACCTTGTTACTGTCAGCGGAATAGCGGGAGCCCGCCCACCGCCGGTCCGCAGGCGCTGATTGGTCCCGATGCTGCAGGTGCGCGCGTAGCTGCCGGGCACGTGGCGCCATCTGGCGATGTCAAGGAGATTTGCGCATGCATTGGCTGTGTCTCAGTGATTCGTGGCTTCTTGTGTCCTAGTGTTGCTAGAACCATTGGTTCTAGCAACACTGTTTTGTCCTATGACGTCATCACGCTTGTACTTGCGAGTTTGGCCTGTGGCGGCGATACCTGTATTTTGGTTCTTGCTCTGTCCTACGTTACAAGAGCTTTGTTGTCAGTATGAGTGTCGTTTTTGTAATCAAGAGCTGGTATTCTGTCGATACAAGCCAACTTCAATTTCTCTTCAGTGTCCCTTTAACGGTATACGAAGCGACAGCATTAATGGTTCCCTTCAGCAGCCTGGAGTCTTCTTTGTGTATCACTTCACAGACATAGTCGTTCCATACTTTACATTCATAGATTTCGGGGAGCCTTCATATCACTCCCGGCACAGTGGGGCAGCTATTAAGCTATGCGCCACAGCCCTGGCAGGTGGCTGTATCAAACAGCCACTGGTGGGACTTGTGAGACCTGTTGCTCAGAGCAGCCTCTCGAGACCAATTACTATTTTAACTGCTGCCACAAGTCATGTGACCTAGGTGGCAGGTGGGCCTTAACGCCGATGCCTTAAAGGTGCACTGAAGAGGATTCTGAACTTGTCTTTTTGCCGCGGGAACTCGATCTACACGTTCCTAGCATTCTTAGAAACTGCGACTTATTGCCCTGTATGGCCGATTTCCCTAATTAAATCGAATTAACGTCCGGCTCCCGCCCTTTTTTTTTTTAATTCTGCCTCGTACGGTGGGCGGAGTCGGCCAACGCGTGAACTTCCTTTCAGCCAGCTCCGTGGAGGCTTTGCTTTCGCTTTATTTTGTTTTCTAGGTTTCCATCAATAAATAGTTTCATTCGCAGACAATATAGCCGCAAAATAAGCCTGCAGAAATAAAAATATGCGCGGACTATTTGCTACTACGGACTACTACGTATTACTCCGCCGATGGCAGAGCGGCAAGCCGCCACGAGACTGGGTGAAAGGCACTCCACGCGTTGGTCGACTCCGCCCACCGTACGAGGCAGAATTCAAAAGAAAGGGCGGGAGCCGGATGTTAATTCGATTTAATTAGGCAAATCGGCCACACAGGGCAATAAGTCGCAGTTTCTAAGAATGCTAGGAACGTGTAGATCGAATTCCCGCGGCAAAAAGACAAGTTCAGATTCCTCTTCAGTGCACCTTTAACAGCACAGGAACCAAGGCAGCTCCCTACGCTGCATTTGCCTTCTCATTTCGCAAGCACCCAACACATTGCATGTTCACTTTCACCCTAGACGTGGGTGACTGTGAGCACAAATATTTATTCATTTATTTATAGATACTGCCAATCCCATCCAAGATTATCGCAGGAAAGGCACATACCGCGTGTTCCGTATTTATCTATCCCTGTTATGAAAAATTCTTCTGCACAAACTACTCGACTATATGGGCTGAAACGCTGACTACAAGGTAGCTTATGACGGTCTTCGTCTTTCGATAAGTAATTTAACGTCTAAACTTGCCTGCATTTTCAGGAATCGGCAAAAAACTGCATTCGGCTGCGGCAGAACTTTTCGTCCAGGCGAGCAAAGAAGCCAGTTTGACAGGCTGAGCCATCTGGCGAGCGGTGAGGCAACCGATGTCATGGCTTGGGGCGGGAATGCGCACCTCGCGCTGTTTCTTGGAATGTGCGTGTCGTCTGCTCCTCGCCAGATGGCGCAGCCTGTCAAGCTGGCTTCTTGTTTGCTCGCCTGGACGAAAAGTTCTGCCGCAGCCGAGTGCAGTTTTTCGCCGATTCCTGAAATTGCAGGCAAGTTTAGATGTTAAATAACTTATCGAAAGACAAAGACCATCATAAGCTACTTTGTAGCTTACCTGGCGTTTGAGCCCATATACCGTATTTACTCGCGTAATAGGCGCACTCGCATAATAGGCGCACCCCTAGTTTGGGCTCGAAAAATCAGATTTTTTTAATTCCGCGCATAATAGGTGCACCCCGAACTTGGCACTGTGATCAATACTGTATTTACACGATTGCAAGCCGACGCCTCGCCACCCCCCACTTCCCAATCTTTATTTTAACAAAGTTTTTGCTGAACTGACTACTAGTCCCTACTAGTGCTGCTGCCGTCGCAGCTGCTGCGGACCCACAGCACATACAACGACATCGCGTAGAACAGCCGCACTCAGTTTTCAGGGATGCTCACTTTAAACGTCTGTTTGGAAAGCTTCATCTCCAGCCGGAAACGTTCCCGACTTAGGCCCGCGAAAACCTCGGCGCCTGGAGTCGCGTACGAAAATTTAGGGACGCCGCAGTCGCAACTGCCGCACTTCTCGGCCACGTCGTATTTTCCGACCTGCGGCACGCTTGCCGTGTTCGAGAGCAAACTCCCAGCCGTGTAGCTGTTAAGGTGCTTGCCCGTCGAGCTAAAACAGCAACGCTCCGCGGCAAAGCCATAAACCACGATAACTATCGCCCTACCGCAAATCCCGGCATTTGACAGCAACAACAACAACAAAAAAAAAACGAGCTGTAGATGCTGATGGCGATATAGATAGCGAAAGCTCGCGGCGGAGGAAAACGATGATGATGATGAGCTTGGCCTTGGGCGCCTTCCGTGGGCGGCGTCCGGAAGCTCCTGTGCACGTGTGTGGCCTCCGCGATCAAGCGCCCGTTGCGCGCAGCCGGAGCCGATCGTGGAGGCCTCGGCGCGTGCATTGTGCGGCCCTTACATGGATCTTTTTTTTTTCTTTAACATTTTCTTCGCGAAAACGGGGTGCGGCCCGTACACGAGTGCGTTTACGCAGTGTGTTCAATTCTGCGAGTCGAAAAATTTCCGGAAATTTTACTCCGCGTAATAGGCGCACCCCGAACTCTGAGCCGGATTTTCTGGAAAAAAAGTGCGCCTATTATGCGAGTAAATACGGTAGTCCAGTTGTCTGCGCAGGAGAATTCTTTCTAACACGGACAGATAAATACGGAACAGGCGGTTTAAAACTGTCAAGCACATATAACACAATGGAATGAGCCAGGTTTGGCAACATGTTAGTGTTAACAGCAACTTGTAGCAGTTTGGATAAAGCGCAAAAAGGAAGAATGGGCTTACAAATACACACTATCATATAATGGGGGCACCCCATGCGGGATACCTCCTCTCCCTCTGGTCATGCTAGACTGCTCGGACGCTATTTGGCGACGATGACGACAAACACACTTTGCCCGGGAAGCTTCAAATTAACAGCCAGCGCCGTGAAGATGAAAGGAGGACACGCACCACTCGCCGGTGTGGAAGATGCGGGTCGACTTGACCACCATGGCCTGAATGGGCGCTGACAGGCACATCATGCTGACCCGGTAGAGGGACCAGTCCCAGTTGTAGTCATCAAAGTGGCAGAACATCTGCACACGGGAGGAGGACAGGAGGCTCAGGACGAGAATTCACATATTATGAGCACAAAACCGGAGATGCCTCCTAGGCAACAACCCCCTGTATGTGTCTCCCGGCCCTTCAAAAAAAAAAAAAAAAAAACTTTTGCTGCTTTTATTTCCTCAACAGCTTTTTAAAACTCTTCGTAACATACCATTACTGCTGCTAAATAATGTTAAATTTTGATAAGACAAATCTGAAGGCAATTAAAAATGCTCTTGAATAATGCATAGTTCGAATTGAGGTCAACCCAACTAGCCTCCCTCTAGTGCACTTGGTGGCGACAGGAACAGAGCATCTGTCTGAATAACTGAAGTTTGAATTATCGTATTCTCTCATGTAATTTGCACACTTTTTTAGAGTGCAGCTCTTAAGTGCCCATTCATGGGTTTAGCGGCGTCCTTCGCCGTCACCGTAATTGGGCACAAAACATAAAAACACAAACTTCTGCGTGCCGCGCAGGTACATAGAGTGTTGCCGCTTGCTCATAGATGGCGGCAGAGTCATACGCGCCGTAGCGCACGAAAAGCCAGCATGGGGCAGAAGTCACACCCTCGCGCACTGCAGACAAACCCTGAAGCTTGGAGAAACAGCACCTGTTTACCTATGGAAAGCACGTACATAACCTTATGTGTGCTGTGTGGTGCCCTCTCCACTTTGCTCCAACAAGGGGAAGCTTTGGGCCAGTTGGTCTGACATGTTGGAGAGGAGGATAACCGCGAACTTGACAGGACTGAAGAGCGAGAAGAGGACAGGACGAGCGGTACCGCTCGTCCTGTCCTCTTCTCGCTCTTCAGTCCTGTCAAGTTCGCGGTTATTCCTCCTCTCCACTTTGCTTGCGTGTGGCTGTGCCTGGTTGGAAAGCAGAAACACAAAACCTCTAGAAACCTCACTCCTTGCTTGACCAATGGCGATGCGAGCCTCGGCGGGAGGGTAAAAGAGCATTTGTATTGTGGATGCTATGTGTGCACCTGCTTTGGCGCGAAGTGATGAACACACGCGGCGCGCCCTATATATGAAGGACTTTTAGAGCCATCGGTCAGCCCATGCCGTAGTTCTAGCTTCGACGAAGCCCATGCAAAATCAAAACACCTGAAGAGCTGCGCTTAATTTTCCCATCCGGAAGTAGTTGTTGGTCCAGTTTTTAGGGGAATCCCCCAAGGTGGAGTAGATTTGTAATAAGGGAGTAAATACTCATTGACATCCACCCGAGCGCAGCCATACGGCTGCAAAGGAAAGCTATACAGCTTTCTCAGAAACTTTGTAGTTAAAGGAAGATTCGTCTGCCCGGGACCACCGCTTCACCGGAGCAGTCGCTCTACCAACTGCACCATCCTGGACGACAAGCTTATGGCAGGGCGAGAGCAAATTGATCAATAACTCGAAGTGGGAACAGTGTTGGTCCAGTTTTTAGGGGAATCCCCCAAGTTGGAGTAGAACTCCACTTTGGGGGAGTTACTTCCTTATTACAGGAAGTACTGTAATCATCAGTGGCATTTTTTTTTTAAATTAAGCCCTCAAAAAGTGGGTGCGCAAATACGTGAAAATTTCGAGCGCACAAAAAAAACCTCACAAATGTCCTAACGAGCAATATGTATCGTATGCTGTCACCTGTACATCGTCCCCCTCCCCAACTCGCACCCCTCACTGGCCAGAAGAAGGTTTGACTCAAAATAAAGGAAGCATGTACTTCCCCATGGGATGGCATATGATGGCATGGGATCAGCTCAAAGCAATAAACACACAACAATACTATCGTAAAGACAGCAGTCAGAGGCAAATCGAGATAAAAGGAGATAAACTGGCGCCTTTGCGTGCGGCCCGGCTGTCTTGCGGCAAACAGAACCATGATCAAACAGCACACGGTTCGGTAGTACCGGATTTCGGCGCGTGCAAGCGGCTACCGGAAGTTTGCTCTCAGGACTAACAGTTTGTCTCGGAAAGCGACCGCCAGCACAAGTGAGCCGGGTGAACTGCAAGCAATTCGTTCCCCCATTATTCAAACCTTCGTAGCCGCAGACGGCGACGCGGCCGTGCCGATCTTCCCAAGCCTAACTTCTGTGCACCTGCGTGCATGCTGGTGGTCTGGCAAAGGCAGGGAGCGTAACTTTTTTTTAAACCAGCGCAATAAATTACGGGTGTGCAAATTACGCAAGTATGTTAACAAGGTTTCACCATACTACTAAAGTTATTCAAAAGCAGCTAGTTAAGTCTTACAGTAGCATGCCACAAGACCTCAGTGAGCTATGAGAGAGGGAAATTTTCAGCAGAAACCTCACATTAGAACAGTTGTTGCGGATGGTCACCCAGAGGTCCCTGTACAGAACCATTCCCATGTTGTGCTTGCTTGAAGACCACTTCAGCAGCTCGACCTGGTGAGAGTAACAATAGCAGAAAATGCAACATCTTGAGTCAGAATATTTTAAACAGTTCAAAGGAGACTCACAATTCCTCCACAATTTTTCAGTCACAAAATCCTGAAGAAATGTACTAAAAATAAAGGCCTTAAGGTAGGCGTAAGTGAGGCAGTAGTTCGTGCAAACAGATATATTCATAGATAATTCCTTGCAAAACCACCCAAGAATGTAAGCCACATGTTAATTTAATACCAAATTTTACAAATTTCTCTAACAAACAAACAAAAATGTGAACATTTAGGCAAAATCTGCTGCATGACAGAAAAACGGACTCCAGGAGACACCTGGGCTGATATTCCAAGTTGCGTCTCTTCCAGATCCATCCTTTTAAGGCCAGACAATCATGATTGGCCAAAACTCCAGAAGAAGAGCTAGATTTTGTTGCAACTGTGAGCGCCAACAGCAGTCAAGGCACTGCAAGTGCTGGAGCAAAAGACACAGTGGAATAAACGGAGCACGACCAAAGATATCAGCCGAATCTTTAGTTCCGTATCAAAGGCCATGGTAAAGAAACATTTTAAAGCTGTTCCGTCACTCCTGAAGACCTAAAAAAATACGAACAATATTTCATAAGCTTTTTACCCACTTTGAAAAGACTGGACATATCGAAAAAAGGAAAAATGATTTGTGCAACTGCATTAGGCTTTTCAGTAACAAATGGTGGCTGCTGCAGCTGCTAATCACCTATGGTAAACAACAGGTGACTAGTTTGTTCACTCAGCACAACATTCTACATTTAGTTAGGGGGGAAAAGAAATGCAGAGCAAAATTTGTGAAGACTTTAAAACATCTCCCTGTAGAATGTCTAGCTATGGTGCAATGTGATTATGGAGACTTTGCAGACAAAGTTTTCAGAGGTTCACTGAGGCTCCAAGCGCACACACGCCCATGGATACCCTAACACTGCTGGCAGCGAAGAATCTCAATGAAGAACCTCACTGACTTGGGTTTTAACAATTACCGTATAATCTTGTGTAAGGGCCGCATCTGTGTATAGGCCGCACCCCGTTTTGGACTAGATAATTAAGAAAAGAAATACGGTTATACAATTTTTTAAATTTGTGTATGGACCGCACCTTCAAAATTCACTCCTGAATTTTAAAAAAAAAGTGTGGCCCTGACACGAGTTCGTAAAGTATTCCGAGAAGCCTTGGGTTACTGCTGAGCTCAGTGTTATGTCTTTCGACAGCCATAAGTGATGACGAAAAATGTCCTCTGGCCCGTCAAACGTGTCAAAGCAGTGATGTCACCTTTGCTGAGACGACCATCTACATGATGAGTGCACTCTGACATCTCGCTAGGACAGCTTCTGTTCACCGAAAGCTGCCATCTATGCCCTGCTACCATGCAACCTGCAAGCATCATGGTCTGATTTCTACGGTACTTTTCGATGTATCCAAGCCATCACATCCGCTTCAAGTGTTTCAGCTAATAGGGATGACTCTTGGAATCTTGGATTATGGGCCCCAGTGAAAGTTTTATTCTTGACAGTTGCAAGAGTTTAGCAACCCTCTCAGGTCAACACAAACCTGAGGACTATAAAGAGGACCAGCGAATTCAATGAAGAAAAGATACACAGGAAAAAAATAGCGGCACTAAACTCGGAGGAAAAGGGCACACGCACCTGGTTTCCTGTGATGTGGTAGTTGAAGGATTTCACGTAGCTTCCCAGGACCAACATCGAACACTCCCTGTGGCTAATAAAGAAAAACACAGTGAAGAGAAGACTGCCACACAAAAAATAGCAATGACAGCACAGCCACAATGTTGCAGCACAAAGTAGCAGATCTGTGAGGTGCAACTTCACTACTTTGGTAATCATCACTTCAGTCAACTAATAGAAACAACATGTCATGCTATACATCAAGCTATTTAAATCCAATTTTTTTCACAAACAACTAGTAACTAGTAACAAGAGCAGGAAGAACACCAGAAATTTCTAGAACCTGTAAAAGCACCTTTGAGTGAAAGTTGATGCTCTGAGAGGGGATATCATGCTTGCAACTAACATGCACGTTTTGCTGAGTCAAAGAAATGTCTTAATGGCATCCAGAGTATCGCACAGATCACTCACACTGCAGCAAGATTAGTGCTGCGTTTATGAATGCATAAAAGGCAGTTCAAATCCCCTTGCTGTATATAATTTTTCTTGTCCTTTTGTTTTTAATGCTAAGAATTAACAGGCTGCAAAATTATGACCATTTCCTCAGAGTGTTTCTTATCTTCTAGGTTTGATTCTGAGGCACTTTTGAGCCAAAATCTCCTTTTAGAAACCTGTGAGACGAGCCGGGCGACAGAACCGAGAGCTGGAATATGCTTTATCATTGAGAGAACAGAACTACACTTCAAAATGTTATGGTCTCTAATTGAAACAACAACAATGATTATAGCTTCTGCTTTGCTGAGTTATTGTCATTACTTCCTTTTGCTTTTTATTGTGCACGCATCCTGAAAGTATCCTGAGTAAATGTACACGAGAAGAATGTTGGTAAATAACGCTAACTACCTGGTGGCGCAACTGATGCTGTACTAAAACTTTGACGCAGACCAAAGCTTGTTGATTAGGTGGTGAACTGCGCCAATGTACAGCCCCTACAGAAACCACATGCATGCTAACAATCTGCCCACTGAAACTCATAAGTTTCTGCACGATTTAACCGAGGTCTAAAAACAAGCAATAGCACCATGGATGCAGTGTGCAAACCTCTGAATTCTCTCTTCCCTGCCTTTTATCCTGCCACATTATTTTGTAATAATATAGAAGCAACTCCACCAACAACACTTCTTGCAACAGCAGAGCATAAATAGAGTGAATGACTACATAAGTGGGAGCGGCCAAATAAATGGGTGAGCGAGTGAATAAATGGATGCCTGAGTGGCAAAGTAAACAGCGATCAAGTGAATGATTTAAAAAGGTGAGATAGAGGGCAAATAAAAGGGTGATAGTGAACAAATACATGAGCGAGCAAATGATGAAATAAATGGGTGAGGGAGTGAGCAAATAAAGAGCAAGCAAGTGACCAAATAAATGGGCAAGCACGCGGCCAATGAATTGGTGAACAAGTGAACAAATAAATGAGAGTGACCAAATAAATGGGCTAGCAAGTGAACAATAAATGGGTGAGCGAGTGAACAAATAAGTGAGAATGACCAAATAAATAGCGAACGAGTGACCAAATAAATGGGCAAGCAAGCGGCCTTAAATGAGTGCGTGAGTGATTAAATAAATATGTAAGCGAGAGACAAAATAAACCGGTGAGCAAGTGACCAATAGGTGAGACAGTGGTCAAATAAGTGGGTGAGCGAGTGAATAAATGGATGCCTGAGTGGCAAAGTAAACAGCGATCAAGTGAATGATTTAAAAAGGTGAGATAGAGGGCAAATAAAAGGGTGATAGTGAACAAATACATGAGCGAGCAAATGATGAAATAAATGGGCGAGGGAGTGAGCAAATAAAGAGCAAGCAAGTGACCAAATAAATGGGCAAGCACGTGGCCAATGAATTGGTGAACAAGTGAACAAATAAATGAGAGTGACCAAATAAATGGGCTAGCAAGTGAACAATAAATGGGTGAGCGAGTGAACAAATAAGTGAGAATGACCAAATAAATAGCGAACGAGTGACCAAATAAATGGGCAAGCAAGTGGCCTATAAATGAGTGCACAAGTGATTAAATAAATATGTAAGTGAGTTACAATATAAACTGGTGAGCAAGTGACCAATGGGTGAGACAGTGATCAAATAAATGGGTGAGCGAGTGACCAATAAATGAGCGAGCGAGTGACCAATAAATGAGCGAGCGAGTGACCAATAAATGAGCGAGCGAGTGACCAATAAATGGGTAAGTGACCAAACAAATACGCGAGTGAGCGAGTGGATGTGTGAGTGAGTGGGTGCGTGAGCAAGTGGGTGCTTGAGTGAGCACGAGAGGTTTAAGATTTAAGGTTTAGTGGTGCCAGGTTGACAAAAGGCCAAAAGTCACCATAACTAAGACCAAAGGCTGAGAGTGGCTATCGTCTTGTCACTACCAAACTGGCTCGGAACCTGAGCCCCTATTGCCATCAAATAATAGGGAGGCGAAGAGGAGTCACCCCCAGGAAAATGGAACTTACTTAGTTTTTTGCTCAGCCTCCATGAGTCGCATGACGTGCAGAAAGTCAGGTGCAGCATAGTGGTCTTCTTCCAAAAGAATGAACGGCCCGGCATGATCACGTGTGATGTTCAGGCCATCCATTACACGGTTCATCTGGGCAAAGATAAACCAAAGACATCACAATAGCACTCTGCCCAAAAAAGGGTTGGCAGGGATCAAACACACGAGTCAAATGCTCGCTGCTTCAACTTACAAGACAGCATCAGCTGAAAAGGGCAACAGGAGAGAACAATATGAAAGGCTTTAAGTCTCACATATCCCTTGCTATTATGGGGCTAGATGTGCCTCCACGTAGCCTTGTTGTCGAGCTATATGAGGTAGGAATCTTCAACAAGAAGAGCTTCACGGATCTTAAAGACGTTCTAGCAAAACCAGATGGGTGTGACGTACTATTATTTCGGAACCACAATGGTACCTTTTCCACAATAAAACAGCGTCAAGACTCCGAAGAAAAAAATCAAAAGGGTAAAGCACATCCCCTACCTTCCACCACCAGTGATGCTTTGTCTGGGAAAACTTGGCTTCCCGGTAGTGGCCAAAGCTGTCTGGGTGTTCGGCGTTGTTGCAGCCCAATCTGAGCGCACTGCGATTGCACAAGAACAGAGACCATTGCATTCGCAAAATATATTGCAAACTGCCTGCCACTTGTCCGTGGGCCTCAGAGTAGGTAATAAATTTGGAGCCTTCAAAACAACACAACACATTTCCGCTGTGCATGTTTGATGACATCTGTATCTTTAGCTCATAAGTAGGGATGTGCGAATATTCGCAGTTTTTAGCATAAATATCAACAGTATTCAATTCAGTGATGATACACTGCATATATTTTTAAACACGGTACCCATGAACACTAGTCTTAAAACTGGGTGCAATACAGTTATTGTACCTTAGTTTGAATCCTCTTATTACTTGAGCTCACTGAGTGCATCACCAGAATGATAGGTGGCATTGTAGTGTAACATCTAGTTCTCCTTTTGAGTGCTCTCAGCAGTCGTTTCGTTTTTTTTATATTAGTGCAGAGTCAACCAAGATCTCTGCATGCATGCAGTCCTGTGTCGCCAACTTGGCACATCAACACCACAAAAACCACAGTAACCTTTTACCAGTTGTTTACATGCCTTTTGTGTTAGTATGCTTTGTTTACTATTGTCAAGTACATAGCATTAGATTCTTGATCATAAAATCAGTTTTCTTTGGGCTCTTGCCCTTTCCATCATACTTCCATCCCTTTCCATCCATCATACTCTAATTTCCTGGAACAAAACATCTGCTAACTTGCCAGTATCTGGGATCATATTTTTGATAGGTGCATTTCATAAGAAAGCTTGGCTACTCGCATACCCCTACTCGCCAACCACACTAACAAACTTGGCTCAACGTTAACTTTTGTGGGTACTGCTCGACATTTCCATTTAAAACAAATATTTCTGCCTGCACAATGCAGCTAGGAAAGAAAGACAATTCGTTAACTTTTCCAATGAAACACCCCTGTGGTTAACTTTTTATACCTCTGTACAAAACCTCCTAGAAACTGTCAAAATTGATGGAAACTATAATAATAAAATATACCAAGATTTGCGAAATTAACTCCCCAGAAATCGTGGAATAATGTTCTTTTTTGAAGAAGCTTTGGCGCTAGCGATTACAAAAAAAACATTATTTACCACTGTCAAAATTTGTCTTCATAAAAAGGGCAGAATACAGGCATTAAGTTCACTGTTTCGCAACATTTTCTTTACTATGTTTGCTAATTAGCACAAAAAAAAAAAAAACGCTATTTGTGACAAGAAGGATGCTGAATTCACCTGAAACAGAAACTGCTAATAGGTGTAGCACGCTTTCAGGAAAAGCTGTAAGTTTGCTTTGTACAGTTGTGTACATAGCACCTCGAAGGGTTAAGGGGGGAAGAGGGTCTTAGAAATAAAATTTTATTAAGGAAGTCACAACTACGAAATCTTCAGGGAACATGCATTTTTATGTGACGATTCTAAGTATGTAATTTAATTTTATGTAAAACAAGTTGTTGTGCCCTTACGCAATATGTTAGCTAACTTTTGCCCAGAGTTTTAAAGAAATTCTACTCCAGGGAACTTGTTCGATTGCATGCCACTGGTTTCTCTTGACATCAGGCTGTGCAATAAGGGTGAAATTATCATCCTGTGTGTTATAGAAGGCGAGTTATAGGATATTGAAATCGTCAGTTTCTTCCCGTTTGTGACGTGGCTAATTCAAAACCCCACAACTCAACTTCTATGATAGGCAGGATAATAATGTTGCCCTTATTGCATAGTTCGATGACAAGACAAGGCAATGTCATGCGTCCTAGCAAGTTTCCTGCAGCAAAATTTATTGAAAGCTCTCAGCAAAAAGTTACATAACATATTGTATAAGTTCACAAGGCCTTGTTGTACATAAAATTAAATTGCATATTTGGAATCAGCATAGAAAAACACATGTTTCCTGTATATTCTATTATTGTGACTTCCTTAACAAAAATTTTTTTTTCTAAGACCAGCTTCCCCCCTTAAAGGACAACCCTTAACTACCAGTGACACACAGACAAATCAAAGAATAACGCTAGCACTCACTCGTCTTTCTTCATATTGCGTGGGCAGTCATTGGGGTGCTGGCCAGGAAACTGGTTTGGATACAGCTGGATTGCATGGGGGAGAAATATTTGCATCATCTGGAAAAAAGAAAAAAAGAGAGCAGAGGTCCTCAGCAGTCAGTCCCTCACGTCCAGGAGCAGGTCAGTCAAGCAGGGGCCACTGAAAAAGGCCACAAGTGCCTGCACTAAAGACAACTGAACTGGAACGGTCCTCCACGGTCCTCACTGAAACGAAGAGCGCTGCACATACAGTGGTCACTCTAACTTAAACTCGCCTAATTCAAACTGGTGCTTTGGACACTTTGGTCCAGTCAACACGAAGCCCAGCAAAAGTGGGGGCACCGTGGTATCCCTTCAGCCTACGATAAATGGTGGGAAAAACAAAGCTGGAGTGGAAATGGTACAGAGAGGGAGAGAAAGTAATTTAATGAAAGTAAAGGTCAAGAGGTCGGACGGCGGTAAGGTGACCTAACACCAGCCCTCTTTTTTGTCAGTTCTTTTTTTAGTTAAGTCCACTTTAACTGAGCCTGTGAGCACCTGGGAATGTCTGTGAACGTTTCATGGCCGTCTCTTCTTTTGCACTAAGTTACGCTAATCATGCACAACAAAGTTACCCTGCAGTGTACTTTGCTGAATACCTTTCACGGCTGCACCAATGAATTTTCTTATCCATGGTATTGAATGTACTGGTTTGGTGCACTTGTTTTTGTACATGAAAGTCTGCATTCAGCTAATTTAATTAAATCCAACTAAATAAAAAACAAATCCAGTCCAATCTAATTAAAACGAGCTGACTAAACTAAGTTTAATTTGTAATAAGGGAGTAATTACTCATTGACGTCCACCCAAGCGCAGCCATACGGCTGCAAAGGAAAGCTATACAGCTACTCCACCTTGGGGGTTTCCCCTAAAACATTTGGTCAGCACTGTTTCCACTTCGAGTTATTGATCAATTCACTCTCGCCCTACCATAAGCTTGCCGTCCCGGTCAGCTCAATTGGTGGAACGACTGCTCCGGTGTAGCGGTGGTCCCGGGTTCGAACCCCGGACCAGGACGAATTTTTCTTTTAACTGCCAAGTTCCTGAGAAAGCTGTTTAGCTTTCCTTTGTAGCCGTATGGCTGTGCTTGGGTGGACGTCAATGAGTAGTTACTCCCTTATTACAAATCTACTCCACCTTGGGGGTTTCCCCTAAAACATTTGGTCAAGTTTAATTTAATCCTTCATCTCCTTTCCCAATCGTGCTCCTCTGAACACACTCTGCCCTCTGCTCAAAACAAATGACCTATTGTGAAATTCTATTCTCAGAGATTCAGCAAAGCCATAGAAAACAGCAAGTCATGCAAAGAAACGCAACAGACATGACTGCTTCAGGCCACAGCACTATGTTCCACCCAACGCTATGGCTTAGACAGGTGTGTCGCATGCAGCAATGAGGCCATCAGGCACGGTCACCTTGCAGAAGTCGACCTTGTAGGGCAGGCTCTCAACAACGGGGCTGTACTCATCGTGGCTGAAGATGAGCAGGGTGCGGTTGATGTCACGTGCGGTGCGCAGAGAGTCCAGCAGGGAGACTAGGTAGTGCCATCTATTGTGGACCTGGATCACTATCACAGGGTCGCCTGGCAACAGGGGGCCAAACAGCTCCAGGTTGTGGACCGTCTGTTTGAGGACACAAAATAAAAGCTAAAGTGTACCCATATCAAAATTCACCTGCTCTCTCACTAAGAATGGCAAAGTCATTGCTAGCAATATGCCATGCAAAGCATGCAAAGTATAGTAAAACCTCACCTGGACATTTCCGAGAAAAAAAGAATTTCAGAAAAATCGTATTATCCGGAAAAATGTATGATCCAAACTACCAGTTTTTGAACAATGTAACTCTTGAATGAGATGATACAAATGCATTTATTGACGATTTTACTTTATAAAAATGTTCATTAGCATTTCTTCGTTGGCACAGTCTAAACAGCTTCCTTTCTATTGCTCGCAGAATTCAGTCCACATTTGTCCGTACTGTCCTTGGTGCGGAAAAACCTCGCAACACATTTCGTCTATCGATGGAAGTGGCGAAAGTAGCCATGTCTCTTCCTCATTCTCAGATGCTTCGCCCCCTTGCACCACTACATAGCAGGGAGCTGCTGCAGCGGCTTACTTCATGACGCGTTCCCTAGACCTAGCCTGATCCTGTGTACTCCCATCGTTGCAGTTCTCGTATGAATCACACCCTAGCCTTAAGCCTTGCGAAGAAGCCATTGCATTTTTCCTCTTCATGCCACATCCCCACAGGAACAGCCCTCTAGTATGTCAGCTCTTTTTTTTTTTATGCTTCACCCCTTCACACTTTGGTAGAGCAGGAAAGCCACCACGGTGGGTCAGTGCCGCTGCATTCCTCTCTTTGGGAGCGTCAACACCTACCCTTCACGCGCCCAGCAGTGACCACAACAGAACAGTGGGAGGCACTACTGTGCAGCTCAGAAGCCACTGCTCAAGAAAGGATGGTCACCTCGGCTGCGTAGACAGCCACAGCACAAGGGCTTGCGGACATCTGATATTCGGCCCCTCCCAAAAATCGCTCAGAAGTGAAGTTTTTACTGCCTACCTACCGTCCAGTAGTTCACATTGCATGCCCCTCATTCCATCTATTTGTATGTTTGCGTCTGCGCAGTTGGTCACTAAACGTATTATACGACCAGAATTTGCCCTAATTTTCACAGTAGTAGATGGTATATCATGTTGTCCGGGAAGGTATTAAACGAAAGAAAAATAGTGCAACTTTACAAGACATTTTTTTGTTTTTGCCCATCATTTTGAACATCTGAAATGGGGAATTATATGAACAGGGAAAGTATCAATGAGATTCTACTGCGTTCTTCCCTAAAACAAGCCTGCATCTGCAACACTGCTTTTTAAAGGTAAGCCATTAACTCAAAAATCTGGGGAGGGGGCTAAACAATGCCTCACATTTCAACTTTCAGCATGTACCTGAGCTTTGTTCAATTCACCTGCATTCCCTCCTTGTCAATGGCCCTCAAATGGAGGTCAATACATGATTTAATCTTTAGTCGACTTTCTCAACTGTGCTCCTCTGAACATGCTCTACCCTCCACTCAACAGCCATTCTCTACAAATGCTCATCATCATCATCATCAGGCTGACTACGCCCACTGCAGGGCAAAGGCCTCTCCCATGTCTCTCCAATTAACCCTGTCCTTAGCCAACCGCGGCCACCATATTCCCGAAAACTTCTTAATCTCATCCGCCCACCTAACTTTCTGCCGCCCCTTGCTACGTTTGCCTTCTCTTGGAATCCACTCTGTTACCCTCAAAGACCAGAGGTTATCTTGCCTTCGCATTACATGCCTTTTCGAAGCCCATTTCTTCCTCTTGATTTCGACTAGGATGTCATTAGCGCGCGTTTGTTCCCTCACCCACTCCGCCCTCTTCCGATCTCTTAATGTGACACCTATCGTTTTTCTTTCCATAGCTCGCTGCGTTGTCCTTAACTTAAGCTGAACCCTCTTTGTTAGCCTCCACGTTTCTGCCCCAGAGGTGAGGTACCGGTAAGATACACCTGTTGTATACTTTTCTCTTGAGGGATATTGGTAAACTGCCATTCATGATCTGAGATAACCTGCCATATCTTAAAAATTCAGACATATGTGATAAAATCACTACAGCTTTTACAACTGCCTTTCCATTCACCTATTTCACCCACTGCCCGGCCACCCAGGCAGCACACGCGTAGAAAAACAACAAACCACCCACCTGTGCCTGGTTGAGCTGCGCAACATATTCACGCAGGATCTCGAGCTCGCGTGTGCTGTTGAACAGGGTCCACGTGAGGTTGGGCTGGGCAGCGGCGGAGGAGCCGGGCGCAGAGCCGTCCTCGATGGTCACCTGCCCCAGCAGGGTGAGGCGTGCCTGCAGCCACACAAAGGTGACTAGGCAGGCGGCCGCCAGGAACCGGAGGGGCCGCACCCTCCGCAGCTGCCGAGTCACCCACCCCATCTGCCGCCAACGGGCGAGGCCGCGGCTCGACCAGCGGCGCACCTCACCTGCGAGAGCAGTCGCCACACACCTCTTAGTGCCACCTCTCAGCTAGATTGCACCTTCGTGGCAAGCCTAGAAGACCTAGAGCAGTTCCCGAAGGTCGACAGCAATGTCAGGCACTACTAAGTAAGTTTTTTTTTTTTATTATTGGGGCTTAACGTCCCAAAGCGACTCAGGCTATGAGAGACGCCGTAGTGAAGGGCTCCGGAAATTTTGACCACCTGGGGTTCTTTAACATGCACTGCAATCACACAGTACACGGGCCTCTGGAATTTCGCCTTCATCGAAATTCAGCCGCCGTGACCGGGATCGAACCCGCGTCTTTCGGGTCAGCAGCCGAGCGCCGTAACCACTGAGCCACCACGGCGGGGCACTACTGAGTATGCTCTAGCTTTGCATCCTGGATAATGTCACTACAATGAGATGCACTTTGTTCTGTCTGCAACGCAACAAAATGCTGTGGATTCTGCTTGCTAAGGTGTTGTGTGTAACTACAGTCAGTGAGGTTATAGCTGTTGATATAGATTCAGAGTTGTGTTCAGTACTTTTACTCTACTTTTACTGTTCTGGCATTTAGGTCACTCCTTTTAGCTACTATGTTGTGTGCTGAGTTTTGGTTTTAGTTTTAAGGGGTTTAACGCCCCAAACCAACTCAGGCTATGAGGGACGCCGTAGTGGAGGTCTCCGGATAATTTCGACCACCTGGGGCTCTTTAACGTGCACTGACATCACGCAGTATGCGGGCCTCTAGCATGTCGCCTCCATCTAAATGCAGCCATCACGGTCGGGTTCGAACCCGGGTGCTCCAGCTGTGATCGTAAACTTTTAACTGCAGGTATATGCAGCATTTACTCACATAATTGTGCCCACGCAAAATTTGTGCACCCCTAATTTATTACTTGGATTTATAAAAAAGATATTTCACTCTCCCTACTGCTCAAACACACCAGCATATATGCAGGTGTACGCAGGGCAGGCTTGGGAAGATTGGCGCTGCCGCATGCAACTGTGAAAGGTGTGAGTGGTGACAAAAAAAGTCAGCCACTCGTTCGCAAAGGATTGAACCCTCATCTTTTGGGTCAGCAGCCAAGCACTATAACTACTGAGCCACCGCGGCAGCTGTGTGCCGAGTTCTGTTGTGGAATGTAGGGAAAGTGGAGCAAGGTTAAGTGTGATCCCCTACAGAGGCATTGTATGCGAAAGCTTCATAGCAAGTCTGAGCATTGCATTGGCAGCAGTCTACGGACAATCCATTACTCAAAGCATGTCACTACCATGGGAGCGGTGCTTGCTGAGGATCGCATTCCCACACAAAGTGACCGTTTTCATACGCGTAGCACTGCGCTAGTGGCAGTGGTTGCTGACTCACGAGGTCAGTGTGCTGCCATCACCACTTCCACAACACATCTACTGGAGCATGGCCAGCAAGGCTTGTTGATGAGGTCAGAGCCAATTACACCGTGATAGGAAACATGTTAATTACTTCTTCAATCACGTGCCTCTTTCTACATGTTATATTGGGTGCCATTAACTTCTGATAAATCGTGCATTTCCTCTTTGAAAGTGCTCAAAACAATGCCAAGAAGCATTTTGTGCTTGTGACACTTCACTTTGTTAAACTGCCAGTTGAAAACAATATGGAGGGGTGAAACGAGGCCATTGCTATCAACACTGGTTCCCCTCACACTTTGTTCCTCATTAAAACACTTTTCTTGGAAGCAGCTCCTTGACGGAAAATCCTGCACACGTTATAATGCAATAAGCATTTTGTCATTTTGTTTATTCACACTGGTGACCATAATCAAGTGGACATGCAGAAAATGCTTTGTTCATCACTCATACTGCCGAAACCTTACTTCAGAAAAAGTAGCAAGTGTCACAGCTCGACACATTTTTTTACTCAGACTAATGGGTCAAGTGGGCGCTGGAGATACACATTCTGTTTACCATTTGGAGTGCCAAGATCGTATTTCACTATCCGTGTTATGAACACGTAATCATATGAATATCAAACAGAACGTTGAACTGCCTTAATACCTACACCATACGGACAAATTTAATGCCATTAAGTGCTTACTGCCTTAATTCAGTTTTAATGGCATTTGCGGGGTGTCACACATATAAATTTAATAGCATTACCCTTACTGCCATTCACGACCCAGTGAATTTGCCAAAACTCATTCGCCTGAGCAATGTGTACTCTTGTCCCCATTTCACATGCAGCAAAAACATGCAACTTGGTTAGAGTAAGATACAACTTGAGTCTGCAGTGAAGCTCCATCCACATTCAGGACTGCCACACAGAATTTCTCCATGACAAAAAAGTAGTCCGTTGTTCAAACTTTTCTTGTTACCTAAAGAAGCTAGTCATGAGAAAAATATTACAAGTTCTAGAATTCGGACACCTCGCTTGTTTAATAAAACCATACATTAAAAACTGATTTCGTTTACTTTGTGATTGGCTAACGGAGTAATGCAGGTCATCACGGACTACAGCCCAGTGTTAACAACTGCTGTTTTTTTTTATCTGTATCCTAAATAGTCATAACTTCCTATCCAGTAGCAAGATGAGGCATCTCTACCCGATTTTTGATGCGGAGGGTGCCATTTTTACCAGCACTTCTGACAGATACTCTCTGTTTGTGTGCTCACAAGCGAGTTTTTGGCTACTCTTTCAATTTTTCAAGCAAGCACAGCAGTGTTTTCTCCAAAATAATTTTTACATCACATTTGAACGACTTTTCCAAGTGTGCTCAGAGCACGTTTGTATTCAGGTGAACTTTTTGACTGCCTTACAGGCGTTATCATCATGAATTTCACATAATGACATTAAATATGGACGTGTAGCACCAACTATGAAAATAATGACATTAACAAGCTTAACGCCTTAAGCATTTACTGCCATTTCTGGTGTGCGTGTGGCACTGCACTAACAATGGGGCGCTCACAATGAACATCACAAGGAACCTTTTTTGAGCCAATTTGCCTCACATGCTACACCAGGCCAAGAAAATTAAATAAGCAAAGATGTCTTCCAAACCTGTCTTGTATGACAAAAGGAGTCATAAAATTCAATTGTGATGCAAGAAAGCTGCAGACAACAGGAAAGTGTTCCACGTACAGCCACAACAAATGAATGGAGCCTACCACTCATATGGAGCAAAAAATAAGACTGATTTATAGTATTGTTTATAGCGTGGGGTCATGAAGGCACAGCAAGCAGCAACAGGTGGTGGAAGCTTTAAACCTGAACTACAGCCGCACTATAGTAGAAGTGGAAAGAACAAAAGCAAGGGGCCAGTAAAAGAGAATCGCATTTGTGCAGCAGCACACAAAATGGAGAAAAAGAAGCCTGCATAAATGAACCAAGAAACTATTCCCAGCCCCGGCTCCTTCCCATACCTTGCAATGTTCAAACCAGGAGTCACCCAAATGTTCCTCCTCTGCTGCCTTGTCCAGTTGTTATGGCATATGTGATATTAATTTCTAATGTCCCTCCTTTCTTACAAAGAACACACGGCAAATGTGATAAACTCTCCCCTTTAATAACAATGCCCCTGCATGCAAGTCACTCACACAAACTCAGCGAGACAAGCAGAAAATTTCAGAAGGAACAAAAGCGCAGAACAGAGAAAAGTGGAACGGAAAGTCTCGAAACCAAGCTTTGTTAACAGCGAGTAGACAGAACACACTTAAAAATCCTACACTCTTGTAGAGAGCAAGAATGAAACAACAAGCAGAGCTACACTGCGTGAGCCAGAAACCAGTGTGGCAACATGACTCTATATGGGCCAGTGAAATGCACGCAATTCTTATTTGAAAAGGCTGCAATAAACCAAACGACCTACATAACCAGGCAACTAAAAAATGGTTTCGAACAAACCCAACATGATTTCTGTACCAATGGCACGCACTCAGCACAATGAGGCAAAAAATAAAAAAATAGATTACATCGGACGAAAACCTAGCAACGCGCAGGTATTACTGCAACGAGAGTGACAGATTAACAATGTGAAATTAACAATGTGGTCTGAATATGTGGAGACATGCATGCCTTAGTCAGAAACTATGAACCTCTCAATAAACAAGTGTAGAAAATTTAGAAGAAAAACTGCCAAAGAAAAGAACCGGCAATGTACTGTACACACGTGGTGAAAGGTGTCGGTGAGTAGACTAGCGCGTTTCGAAGTGACCGAGCCGTAATGGGCAGCACAACAGAATCCAGGCCAGTAAAAAGCAACAAGTGCACTGTGTGTCACACGTGCACAGCCGAGTGGAAGACAACGCAGCAACTACAGCACGGGCAGCAGGTGGCAGCACGGCAGCTGCTTCCTGCCACATGCAGCCTGGCATTTCAACTGAAAAGGTCGAGAAACATGTGGCTGCTGCCTCTGTGGATCCGGCTCCTACTCTCACCACATACAGGACGATGTAAACAAAGAAGCGCAGTTGAATCTGAACAAAGTAGTGTTTAGAATTTTTTTTTTTTTACACAAAGTAAGAGACCGCGGCGGCCGCGTTTCGATGGAGCCGAAACGCAAGAGGCGCCCGTGTGCTGTGCGATGTCAGTGCATGTTAAAGATCCCCAGGTGGTCGAAATAATTATCTGGAGACCTCCACTACGGCACCTCTTTCTCTCTTTCTTCTTTCACTCCCACTTTCCTCCCTTCCCTTATGGCATGGTTCAGGTGTCCGCTGAGATATGTGAGACAGATTTTGCGCCATTTCCTTTCCTCAAAAACCAATTTACCAATTTACACAACTCTTCCTCGCTCTAGAATGCTAAGTTACTCTCATGCGGAAGGGAACAAGAAGTCATTTTCGAGAGAGGGTTGACTGAATGAAGACTGAATGCACAAAAAAGGATGGGATGCCACTGGCTGGTTAAGAGGGACTCCGAAGAACCAGTTTATTGGGATGATTGAATTGGGCAAAATGCCACAAGAAGTATGCCCACTCAATTTCTAAGGGCCAAATCATGGTACATTAAAACTCCGCAAAACACTGCAGCCTAAACAAGTCAAGAAAGGCATTGAAAAGCCTTTTCCTCCAATAATCTAATATAAACTAATGGAATTTTTACTTTGAACCCTTTGTCCAAATGCTTTTTGCGGACAGGAACTATTTTCCCACCTTTGCTGTACCAATCATCGCAAGTGCCCAAGTTTTTTATGACAGCATGTTCGCAAAGCCTGTGCAATAAAGCTATTAGTTCTTTTTCTGCATGTTCAAATACTCATGAAAGTAAAACTTGAATTACAGCTCGCGTATTTACATCAAAACATTTCTTTAAAAAAAAATAACTTTCAAAGGCTGTCCCATATATACATAGAAAAATCAACAACTTTATTGCAGTCCCAACGTCTCAGGATTCATCTGCAAAAAGAAAAAAGAAAGCAGAACGACTCTACTGTAATTTGTTATGAAATGCCAAAAGCCTGAGTGATAGCAGTCGCACAAAAAGTGCAAGCTGAGAAAATCAGGCTTAAAGTTTATTCCCTCATTTATCGCCTTGTCTGCATTTTGATTTTGGTTAGAGAAATGTGGCACTCTGGCCAGCACAAGCTATGATCTATACTCTTCGCAGTGATACACAGTCAGAGACTGCGGAACTTTTTGTATGAGCGGCAAGGCGATGGCAAGAGTATTGAGTTTTTGTTACCTATTTATTAAATGTTTTCATTAAAATTTTTCTTTTGTTTATATCTTATTGTCGTGTCCGGTCGCTGTGTTGAATGCAGCGAAAGACGCACACGGTACTTTTAGACTTCGTTTATTTAAAGCTGAAGAGGGTGCGACCAGCGTCGACCGAGGCAGCAGCCGAACTGGCCGCCCGAAGAAAGGAGGGAGTGGAGAAGCGTCCACGGCAGGGAGTGGCTTCCCAGAACAGGAGGAGGGTGCGGGGGCGCACCGTGGGGGGGCATCCGGCGACAGCGTGCGACGAGGGGCAAGCGGTCGTTAGGAGGGGATGCGAGTGGTCGTTAGGAGGAGGATTGAGTGGTCGTTAGGAGGAGGATGCGAACTGTCGTTAGGAGGGGAATGCGAGTGGTCGTTAGGAGGGGGCGCACACACACAAAAGCAATAAGGGGACACAACACTTCCTTCCCCCTTAGAAAGTTGCCTGGTATCGTGCAGGGGGTCGGCGCTCACGCGTGGAGGCGCGCTGGCTTTGTGCGCTCGGGGGAGAAACACTTGTAGGCTGGCTGTTGTTCGCTGTGTCTCCTAGGTCTGTCCTGGGCGAAGTCTCTTCTTCCGGGAAGGGGTGCCAGGCTATGTGGGAAGATGGTGCACATGCTCTCTTCGCTGGCGGACAGCTCTCAGACGGCGTCGTAAATCTACGCAGCTGGTTGAGATGTCGGCGTGCTACTGTGCCATGTATGTTGACGAGCCAAGAGCGCAGGCCTATGCGTCTGACAATTGTAGCTTCCTCCCAGCGTGGCTTTTTCAGAAACTGTCGGGCGAGGACGCGCTGCCCCTCATTAAGCGTGCCGCAGCGCGGAATTGCTTTTTCTTCCCGGAACGTCTCTGCCTTTGGCTCGGGGAGGATGGCTGTGAGCTGGGTTCGCATTTCACGCTCGAACATCATTTTCGAGGGGGTCTCGCCTGTTGTGCTCTGAACCGTCGTGTGCTGCTTGAAGAGAAAGCGCGCAAGGCGGCGCTGCAGCGAGCCTGTCTGATCTCTTTCAAGGGCGCGTTTTAGCTCGGCTACGTAGCGCTCGGCTTGTCCGTTTGTCGCTGGGTGGTAGGGGGCCGATGTAACTGATGAGATCCCGTTGTCGCGATAAAACTTGAGGATCTCCGCAGACACAAACGGTGTTCCGTTGTCCGACACTACCTTGCGCGGCAGGCCGAACGTTGCAAATAGTGATCGGAGGTTGTCAATGACTGCTGCCGAAGTCGTCTGTCCCATTTGCCTTATCTCAAGCCACTTTGTGTAGGCATCTACGACCACAAGGAACGTGCAGCCCTCAATTGGTCCTGCAAAATCAATGTGCAGTGTGTGCCATGGTGTGTCTGGCTTTTCCCATTCTGGGACAGGAGCTTTCGGCGGGGCGCTCCGGCTGCTCTGGCAAGGCTTGCATTCTCGCACCACTGTTTCGATGTCGTTGTCAATGCCAGGCCACCACATGTAGCTTCTGGCACACTTTTTCATTGCAACGATGCCCCGATGTCCGGCGTGGATGAGAGACATAGCTTGTGCGCGTAGTTCTCTCGGCATCGCAACTCGGGACCCAAATATGATGCAGCCGCGATGGGTGCTCAACTCTGTAGCTCGCCTGCGGTAAGCGTCGAAGTTGTCCCCTTTGAGTTTATGCACGTTGCCTTGTTGAACAGCTGTGTAAACTAGCCGGAGAGCTGCGCACTTCTGCGTAGATGCTGCAACTGTGCCTGCTGTAAGCGGAGGTTCTGGCAGTGCTTCGAACATCAGAACGTCTCCTGGTGGAAATGGTTCGTCAACAGTTGCATCTAGTGGCAGACGGCTTAGCGCATCGGCGTTTTGATGTTTACCAACCATGTTCTGGCTCGGCGTCTGGTGTATGCCGCATATCATCACGCCTAGTGGAGAAAACCAGTTTCTCCCTAGAAGGCTTGATCCTGTGCCCTTCACAACAAGCAGAGGTAGCGTATGGGTCTGGCCGTTGTAGTTAACCTGCACGTTGGCAGAGCCCAATAGTGGCAGATTCTGTCCTGACCACGTTCGCAGGTGCGTGTCGTCTTGTTGCAGGGCGGGTGCGTCAGATGGCCATGAAGTTCGGAACGTGTCCTCACTGATCAGAGTACAGGCTGCGCCGGAGTCCACCTCGAACTTAATCAGCTGGTGATGTACGCTTACTTCTGTAAAAATCTTCGGTCGCGTGCCGAGATTCATGGTGTTCAGGTCGTACAACACAGATGGTGTTGCTGATGTTGTTCCATGGAGATCAGATAGCGGCGTATTCTCTGAGGCGTTGACGCTGTGATTAGGCTGGGAAGGTGACTTTATCTTGGCAAGTCTCCGTTTCGTAATGCATGCTCTTTCGATATGCCCTCGCTTGTGGCAAAAATTACACGTGGCTGACTGGAATCGACATCCCTGGGGGTTGTGTTGGTCGTCACACCGCCAGCAGCGTTGTGCCTTTTTGACCGATTTTACAACAACAGAAGGCTTGCGCACCTGGTTGCTTGTCTGGTGTACCGGCTCGGTGTTCCGGCGAATCCCTCTCTGCTGGTGACCGGCGCTCTCCGCTCGAACGGCGATGTCGTAAGCTTTGCTGAATGTGAGGTCCTTCTCAGCGAACAGGCGCTGCTGCAGTGACTCGTCACTCAGTCCGCACACAAATCTGTCGCGTAACATCACGTCCAAGGGAAGCATGGTGGTGTTAGCAGAAGAAGCTGCGTCCATTTCCTGCCCGGTAGCTGTTGTCGACAGCGTTCAAAAATTGCAGTCGGCAGCGAGCTTCTTGAGCGCGGCTACGTAGGCGCTCACAGTTTCTCCTCCCAGTTGATCTCGTCGTTGGAAGCGAGCCCGGCTGTAGACCTCGGATGGCCTTGGGTCGTAGTGCTTTTGCAGCGCTTTTACGATGTCGTCGTCAGACACTGCCGCTGGTGTGCTTGGCTGAATAAGGGCGCAGACAGTATCGTAGGTCTGCTCCCCGCACAGCGTCAGCAGGTTGGCCCTCTTCAAGGCTGGGTCTGTGATGTTGTTAGCTTCAAAGTAGAACTGAAGGCGTCCAACCCACGATGACCACGATGAGCTGTTGAACTCTGGTATCTGATTGGGAAACCCTCGCGTAGCCATGGCTTGTCAATAGCGTTGCGTAGCGCGGGTCGAATCCACTTTCTCGTCGCCACTGTCGTGTCCGGTCGCTGTGTTGAATGCAGCGAAAGACGCACACGGTACTTTTAGACTTCGTTTATTTAAAGCTGAAGAGGGTGCGACCAGCGTCGACCGAGGCAGGAGCCGAACTGGCCGCCCGAAGAAAGGAGGGAGTGGAGAAGCGTCCACGGCAGGGAGTGGCTTCCCAGAACAGGAGGAGGGTGCGGGGGCGCACCGTGGGGGGGCATCCGGCGACAGCGTGCGACGAGGGGCAAGCGGTCGTTAGGAGGGGATGCGAGTGGTCGTTAGGAGGAGGATTGAGTGGTCGTTAGGAGGAGGATGCGAACTGTCGTTAGGAGGGGAATGCGAGTGGTCGTTAGGAGGGGGCGCACACACACAAAAGCAATAAGGGGACACAACACTTATTATTCTGCACTATTTTAAGGTGTATTTACTTAACAAGCATAAAACTTAAAATTAAACTGGCAGCTTTCTAAAGAAACATGAAAGTCAAGTGCACTGTGGGAGGCTACAATTTAAAGAAAGAGCAGTTGGTAACAATGGACCACAGTGCGCAGTGTCCTGTATTACTCAGCTGACCAATTACAACAATGAAAAAAAAAAGCAGCTTTTTAATGTCTGACTATACCAAAAAAGACAAAGGCATCAAAATTTAACATCAGGTGTGTACGCCTGATGTTACATCAATTAAAGGGGATGAATGGTTATCGATAGAAGTGAATTGTTAACGAAATTATAAAAAGCTTCTTATCCAAGAAATTGTTAATGAATCGAGTCGCAGGGATGAGGAAGAAGGTTTCACCATTAAACGACAGTGTGGAACGCGCGGTTGAAGGCTTTAGCATAGTCGAGGAATATAGAGTCGATTTGAAGATTTTCGTCCATACCGTGAAGCAGCTCGTTAGTAAACTCGAGTAGTTGTGTCTCACATGATAACCTTTTTCTGAATCCGTGATGTTTTGAAAAGAAGGAACCGCTGCCTTCTAAATGTAGTGCCGAGTTAGATGCAATGATGTGTTCGAGAAGTTTGCAAGATAAACATGTCAGCGATATTGGGTGATCGTTAGCAACGTCAGTTCGGTCATCGGATTTGAAAATTGTAATAACTTTTCCAATTTTCCACTTGTATCGTATCTCTCCTGTTGAAAGTGATTGATGAAATATATGAGTGAGTATAACGCTGGAATGAGCCATGGTATGTTTCAAAAATTTTTGAATCAATCCGATCAGCACCACATAAAGTACTTAATTTTAGATTGTTAATCAATGTCACTACACTATCAACAGTAACGTCAATTGTGCTCATGTAGTCATAGTCATATTCTGGTGGCGATGGAATATTGGAATAGTCTTTCTTCGTGAGCATATTGGTGAAAAAGTTAGTGAAAGTCTGAGGGCATTTGTCTTGAGCAATGGGATCTCCAGCCTCATCAATCAACGTAAAATCTGGAGAAGTTTCCGAAGGTGATAACGCTTTCCAAAATTTTTTTGGATTGTGCTTAAGGAGGGATTGCAGATTGTGAGCCATGAACTTATGCCTAGCTTTCAGTATGGCCGTGCAGTATTCTCTATAACCGTTTTTATGTTTTTTCCATGACGCGAGTGTTCTCAGCCGTTTAGCTATTTTGAAAAGTCACTTTTTTTGTTCATCAGCATACGGAGGTTGTTAGCACGGAAAGATATGCGGGGTATATAGGTGTTCATTAACTGCGTCAGTTTATCTTTGAACTGACGCCAGTTTTCGTTAACAGACTGATTAGGAAAGGATTGCAGAAAGGAACCGCAGAAGATTTGTAAGCCAAGGTTAATGGCATCATAGTTTGCTCTGTTATAGTTAAAGATGTATTTCTGAGGTGGGCTGCGTTGGAGTGACGGCATTTTTAGAGTGAAATGAAGTAGTTTGTGATCACTGAAACCATCCGTGAGGGTACTAAGGTGGCGGTGTCCCGTCACTGGAAAGCTGCAGAATCCGCGATGCGCTGCGGCCATCACAAGTGCGACTCCCTCGCAACTTCTGACAATCACACATAAAGACAACTTTTTTTTCTAAATTCCTACACAATATTTCGCTGTAATTTTTTGGTAAGAGATGGATGAAGGCTTGAGGATCACTTAAAAAAAATTTTTATAGAAAATTGTGACCAGATGGCTATTTTATTTGCTGCGTCCACTCTTAGGTTACCCGTTCTATTCTTGAGGCCCCTGCATACAGTGAATGAAATAAACAACCATTACCCACAAGCTGTGAGATTGCGTCAATAATGAAAATAAATCACTCTGCAGCACAATATATAGTTCCAATTTTACTAAAGACGTGCTATCTTTCAAAATCAAAGAAAAAAACTGCGCCACATACTAAAGATAGGTGAGATGTTTACAAATGGCCTTGAAGAGAAAAACTGTCAACTAAAGGAGCCCACTAACCCAGTGCGAAATGCTGTGGCTGAGCGGCTCTCCAAACAGGACTGTGTCAATACCTGTGGCTGCCTACAAGACCAGCTCGACACCTCTGAGCTGAATGCTCTTTTCAAAGAACTGTTCATCACACAATGTAGCAGTTCTGAGACATTCAGTGGTGCTGGCAGCAGCATATGTGTCCCCTGAATGTAGCATAGCAAAGCAGCTACTGCGGAAGCCCAGTGTATATGCGTCGGTTCTCTGCATGGACCTGCAACACCAGTATGCAGTGAAGTCGAAATATGACTGAAACTTCACACAGCTGGTCTCTTCTGCAATTATCAAAGCTTCCCAAAACATACTACGCAGCTCAGAACTCCACGAGCTACCAGAGGCATAATGCATAATGTGAATCGAATTATGGCATGCACTGTGCAGTTAAGAAAAGCGCCTTGCAACTAACTGCAAGTAATAAATTTAGGCGAGCACTGGCAATACCTTTTCAGCACCACTGGTGCCACCAGTATGAACTGAAAATGTTTGGCTAACATGGTGTGAAGGAAAAAATTTGAAAAAATTATAACTGATAAGTGCATTTCAGTGAGATAGGACGTTATAGCTATATACCTAAAAGCATGGGCATTTATCAGGGGGGGAGGGGGGGGGTAAAAATTTCAATCAGGTGCAACAGTTTCACAATGTGACGACATGCTGCGAGAGCACCACAAACCAGTTTACATTTCAATGTTTTTTTTTGTTTTGTTTTTTTACAATTGTACTACAAGGAAATTCAACGCATAAAACAATTTGCCAAGCATTCCAGTAATGTTGCCATAACTCATAAGAATGTTGCCATCACAATAAGTTTATGAGAACATGTATGATTTATGTTTTCCACCTGCCACGCTAAGCTATACGGCAAAAAAAAAAAGTGTACGCGAAGGTCGTATATGTTACAGTTAACTTGTACATTACAAGATTTTTATTTGTCACTCTTGAACAAAAGTACCAGCTGCTGTGGAGTGAAAGTAAGCAACATAAAGTCAAATTTATAGCTGTCACCTGTCCCAAGAGCTGTATGCCTATATTTCCTCGCTTGTAGTACACGAGACACTATTTTTTTCAGAGCATGCATGTGTATGTGATGCATCTATACTATACATATAAAGAAAAGTAATATAAAGGCAATGCTAAAATATGGGAAGCCGTCGCTTGTGCATAATGAGCTTGCATTCAGATGTCATCCCAGTAAAAAAACAATTGGAACCAACTGGGTTCCCAACTGGTTTCAATGGGAGCCAGTTCCAATGGAAACGTGTTCAAAATTATGCACTGCAGTTTGTTAGTAGCAAGTATTGTTTTAATGTTCATAGTGGCTATATCAAACAGGACCTGAACTGGGACTCGCTAGAGGATCGCTGATTGCGAATTAGGTTGGAATTTCTCTCCACATCTATCTCAATAAAACGAATTAATCCTAAAGCTTATTTGCAGCTACTGCACTTCTTATCCAGAAGGCGCGACCACAAAAATACACGAGACAAAATGCCATACTGACGCTTTCAAGCACTCCTTTCTTTTTCACGCCATCAATGAATGGAACAAGCTGCCCCATCGTGTTGTCAAATGCCAGTCCGAGGCTATGTTCCAAGCACTGGTGTCGGATCTGTGACTTGCTCAGTTGCCATGTCCCACTTTTTAATGCGAAAACATTGTATGTCCCAATAGCGCAAAAGTCAGCATCCGTCGCCGTCCATGGCACAAAATTCCTCAGTGATGTCACCATGCTCTCGCATGACATCAGCAGTAGACCGTCAGATAGTAACATCTACAGCAAAGAATAAAAAATATTTCTTCCGCAGGTGCCAGGAATTGCACCAAGGAGCTTCAGATTACGAGGCGAGCACGCAACCCATGGGGTACAAAACCACACTGCTTCTTTTTGCAAATAACGATTAATACAGTGTACGCATTTCCTTGCAGGCTGTATGCTAATGAGTGGGTGAGTCACTAGAAAGGAAGGAATCTTTAATCAACCTCGCAACAGAGCTCACGATGAGACAATGCTTTTGCGTTTAAAGCACATAAGCAGTCTTAAGTGCACTCCATAATTTTTCTGGCTATTAGTCACTTGTGTGTGACATATGGCTGTCTGTTTTCCTTGGTTTCCATAACAGTGTGCATACCCCCAAAATTTCTACTCCCATGTAAAAATTCTGGCAAAGGGATTCAGAGTGTATCGCTTGAGTCCTCACAAGTCAGTTTTCCTTTTGCACCTTAAGTTGTACAAATATTAGGAGGGAAATTTTTTGAATATTTTCTGGATGCAATAATTGGGTCGTATTGGGTCCAGTACTGGTTGAGTCCAACTGGTGGACTAAAACCATAATGGGAAATAGGAACCAATTGAAAAACCCGATTAGTTCCAATTAAAATCTTTTTTTTTTCTTTTACAGGCATTGCCTTGTGCTGTCCGAGGTAGTGCCGAGCGAGCAGGCAAAACTGAGATGCAAAATCAGGAATTAACTGCCACAGAGTTAAATTCGTGAGCACATTTGGAACGATCGAGAAGTATCGCTAGTAGGGTGAAGGTATGAACGTCAAACGCTGCTACTGAAAAGTTTCCAGTAATGAGAAAAGCGGGCTGCACAGGCGAACAGACTGCTTAGCAAGAATACATCACGAGATCCCCAATCCGCTCGGTAAAACTACGCTAAGTGGCGAAAAAGCAACCGCACTTTGCATGACGCCATCTGACCTTTGCGCCGGGTGACGTTCCGCTAGAAGAGGCGATATAACGCCGAAGTTGCGCCGTGGTGAAGGGTAGCAGCGGTGTTGTCGGCGCGCGCTGCAGTTTCGGCGGAGGGGGTGGAGCGGGCCTCACAACACACATTCGCGAGCCGCGACGTCTTCGTTTCGAGCCCCACTCGGCCGACGAAGCAGCACCAACAGCGCGACTACTACGGCCGCGATAGGCTGATCAGCACCGCCGCGCAGCAGTGTCCGTTATCTCGAGCCGTGCCCGTACTCCGGCAACGCACTCCCAGGCCAAGTCACGCCAGGAGCTCGCACCGGGACGCCTCGCGCGCGTGCGCTTCGCTTGCACGCAACTTAACGGCGCCGTTCAACCGCGCCCGTCCTCGAAGCCGGGCGCTCTCGGGCTGCCTCGCTGCCAATCTCCGCAACAAACGACTCGGAACGGACACCCGCGCGGCCTTGCGCACCTGTCAGCGAGGCAGCAACGCGACGTCGCTCGGCTGTAACGGCGCGCGCCGCATTAAACCGAGCAAGGATGCATTTATACGGGGTTACTATCGCAACTGAACGAGAACAATCAATAGATGAGGGTCGGCCTATGGGCTCGCAACAGCTGACCGCACATCGCCCTCCCCGCATAGTCGCGGCGTCGTCGTGGAAACCTCACAGAGGAAAACACAGTGTACAGGCACTGAAATGAAGAGTGTATTGGAGTAACAAACAAGCCCGAAAATACCATAATTTGCAGGGATCCGGCTGTGTACGCCGCTCCGCCCCACGCCGCACGGCCGGCTTCCGAGCCGCTGCTACCAAGTGCTCCGTGATGCCCCTTCGCAGTCAGCCTCCCCGCAGCACACAACGGCAAAACCCAACGCATATCATGGGAACGGTGCCAAGAAGAAAAAAACAAGATAACAAGAACCATAAAAAAAACACACACACTCTGTTTACGAAGTAGAGGTAATATATCCCCTCTAAGAATGTCGCTTCTCTAACAAGAGCGACTTGCTCGTGTAGGAGTGTTTGCTAGCGCTCAAAAAACAAATGAGGCGGTTTTAAGAAGTTTTTACAACGTTGTTATAAAATTGATACAATTTGTAGATTAATAATTAATGTAGCCTGTGATAATTAATTACAATATGACAAAAAGTTATTTCGCTTATAAGTAAAAATGTTTTTTTTTTAGGCGTCCCCTTTCTCCCTCCTCTCTCTCCCTCACCGTAGTTACAAAGGAGTAAGCCCCACATCCAATCCAATCCAAGGCAACATGGCATTGCGGGAAGCACATGGCTGCTGCCAAGCGAGCAAGGGTTCTTGATCCAGCCGTGTTCCTGTTTGTAACGTGAGATCTGCGCCAAGTTCGCTTGATTTTGCAAGATGCCACTGACGCACCAGTACCTTCGGTTCACCAGTGGACCGGTATTCGGAGTGTTAGCCAGCGCCGAGGCACGGGTCGCCTTCGTGCGTTACCAGGACACGGCGTCCCGGTACTACGCTGTGACCGCTTGCGAAAATGTAATCATGTGGGACACCAAGACCAAACAGAAGGTGAAGACCTTCCGCGGCCAGAAGCATTTCTCCACGTGCCTGGCCACCAGCCCCGACCACCGGCACGTGGCTGTCGGCTACGCGGACGGCGCCGTACGGATCTTCGACGTCCAGCAGGACAGCGGCGAAGCTGCCATCACTTTCCAGGGCCACAAGGCCGCCGTGACGAGCCTAGACTTCGATGAAGGTAGGCTGGCGTCGGCGGGAAAGGATGCGGTGATCATCTTGTGGGACGTCGTCGGAGAGGCCGGCATGTTCAGACTGAAAGGGCACAAGGGAGTGGTGACCCGGTGCCGCTTTATGAAACAGCGCAAGAATGTGCTGGTGTCCAGCTCCAAAGATACTTTCGTCAAGTTCTGGGACCTGGAGACGCAGCATTGCTTCAAGACGCTCGTGGGGCACCGCGGCGAGGTGTGGGACTTTGTGCTTGTCCGTCAGGACACCTGGCTCGTGACGGGTAGCGCCGATAGCGAACTTCGCGTTTGGGAGATCGCCAACAAAAAACAGGGACAGGACTCGCCCGAGGACACAGCGGACGCGAAGAAGACCAAGCCAGACGCCGCAGAAGAAAAGAAAGCCGCGGGACCCGACGCCCTAGGCGACGCCGATGAAGAGGCAGAGGACGAAGCCGGCTGTCCGTTGACGTGCTCCAAGTTCGGCAGCGTCATGCGGGAGGGCAGGGGCCGGGTGTGCTCGCTTGTCATGGACCCGTCGGAGAGGGTCATACTGTGCCACGGCATCGACTCATTGGTCGAAGTCTTCAAGCTGAACGACGAGGCTGAGATCAAGGACAAGCTGCAAAAACGAGGGCGCAAGCTTCGAAAGCGGCTCCTCAAGTTGGCCTCTACTGAAAACGAGCCACAGGAGTCGGACGTCCATGCAACCGTAACTATCGCCGACACTATAGAAAGGTTGCAGACGTTCAAATGCAGCAGCAAGCCCTGCTGCCTCGACATCTTCTCCGCAAAGAATGGCCTTGCAAAGGCGGCGGTTGGTCTCAGAAACAACCAGGTCGATTTCTATGTCTTTAACATGATGGACAAGAGCGTCCCTCCAGTGTTGGCTGACAGCATTCAGCATGCAGGCCACAGGAGTGACGTCAGGGCACTGGCCTTCAGTTCGGACAATACGGGAATTTTGTCAGTGAGCGGTGAAACTGTCAAAGTGTGGGGCCGCACGAGCCAGCAGTGTCTGCGAAGTATGGCATGCGACTATGGCCTGTGCTGCTCTTTCCTCCCTGGAGATAGGCACTGCATTGTGGGCACAAAGACGGGAAAGCTGCAGCTCTTTGACATTGGCGCCAAGAGCCTCGTTGAGGAGGTTGCAGCACACGATGGACCGGTGTGGTGCCTGGACTTGTACCCCGACCAAAAGGGGCTTGTCTCTGGGAGCGGCGACAAAACTGTAAAGTTCTGGGACTTCGACCTTGTCGAGAGAGAGGGCACAAAGAACCTGGTGTTGGTTCATACCAGGACACTTGAAATGGCAGAAGACGTCCTCTGTGTCCGATTAACTCCCAATGGGAAACTTCTTGCAGTGTCGCTCATGGACAGCACTGTGAAAGTCTTCTTCATGGATACGCTGAAGTTCTTCCTGTCCATGTATGGCCACAAGTTTCCCGCACTGTGCATGGACGTTAGCTACGACAGTACCCTCCTGGCAACTGGCTCTGCTGATCGCAGTGTCAAGATCTGGGGACTCGACTTTGGAGACTGCCACCGATCCATCCTCGCACATGATGACAGCGTCATGTGTCTTCGGTTCTTGCCCAAGACACACATGTTCTTCACAGGCAGCAAGGACCACACCATTAAGCAGTGGGACGCAGACAACTTCCAGAAGGTAGTGACCCTGTCTTATAGCCCTGGTAAAGTTGTAAACTAGTAGCAAAGTCGTTGCAGTGATTACAGAATTTTTTAAGAGTCTAACTTAATTGGTAAGTTAATATTGCCATTGCAGATTAGTGTTCCCGCTTCAATTGCACTGGCAGTGACAACAGGAATTTTGATTATTATTGTCATTTAGATGCTGCACCTGCCTTTTGAAACAAACTGTTACTATCTCCACTGCATGCATTTGCAATGTTCTGAACCGAAGTTCACGTGAGTACATGTTGACTCTGATAGAACTTGAGAATGAAGCAGCAGATGCCCCTCAAAGGAGGGCCTTCTGCCAATAGCGTCGACAGATTCTCATGACATTGTGGTTAATCCCTTGAACCTGCTAGGTTGACACCCCTGGAGGGAAGGCAGGTGAAATGGGGTTGACAATGGTTTAATCGGATTAACCGTGACGTCGCAAAAATCGATTGACGCTATTGGCTGGAGGCCTTCTATAAGGGGCCTCTGCCGCAGGCTTCGTTCTTGTGTTGTGTCCAACTATGCCTTCCCCAAAGGACTGCCTGATAGCATAAGCACAAGGATTGTGTTCTTGTAAGCAGTGATCGCTTGCACAGTGCTAAATGACAATCTAAAATTTCACGCAGAGTCAGTCAACTGTGCTACAGGAATTACCACAGTTACTAGCCATATTCTGACATACACTAACAGCATATCGCTTAATCAAAAGTAGGCTGAGGCCACGGTGTAAGTATATATTCTTACACCCTGACTGAGGCATCCCAGCTGTATTTCAAGCACTTCCCCTGGTACACGCCTCCTTGCCTACAACACTATTATTAGACCAATCTTAGAATATGCAGTCATTATCTGGGACCCTTTCACAAAGGTAAACATAAACAAACTTGAAAGAATCCAAAAGAAAGCAGTAAGGTTTATATATAACACTTACGGGCGAGCATCAGTCAGTGATCTCAAAAAAAGCGGCTTACCCTCTATTTTAAACATAAATCGCATGTCGCTTAAAATTTTTCTTTCAATTAATTAATAATTATTTCAAAGTTGACACCTCCAATATCCTTACTTATTCCTCGAGGTACCAAACTAGAAATTGCCATTCTCTTTCAATAACGCCACTAAATTCGCGAGTTAATTGTTTTAAATGTTCTTTTTTTCCAAGGACCATCACTGATTGGAATAACCTCATGGATGATGTTGTCAGGCAGACATCAAGCGTTTGTTTGAAGAGCACTTGAAATGATTGTTGTTAATGACCTTGCCGCCGTATTTTCTTGCTGATTTTCTATGTGCAGTTCTGTTTTGTTCGTACGTGTCTGTATTTTTGTATCTTAACACAGTTTCCCACCTGCTATGATCTTGTGTACAAGATCGCAGTATCCATAAATAATAATATTCTTTTGCAGATTGTCGCATTGGAAGGCCATCAGGCTGAAGTGTGGGCACTGGCCGTCAGTCCTGATGGCCGGTACGTGGTGACAGCATCGCATGACCGCTCCCTGCGCCTCTGGCTCAAGACAGACGAGCCCCTGGTGCTTGAGGAGGAGCGGGAGAACGAAAGGGAAGCAGAGTCCGAAGCCAACGCAAATCTAGAGGAAGCAGTCATTCCGAGGGAAGGTGGCAAAGACGAGATGGGCCTTGCTGCCAAAAAGACGACCGAGACAGTCAAGATGGCGGAGCGCCTCTTGGAAGCCATAGACGTCTACAGGGAGCACAAGTTGAAGCTGCAGGAATACGAAGCTCAGCGGAAGGCGTCCACAGAGCCAGTTGCACCCCCTGCACCACATCCGCTGATGACCGTCTACCAGACGACCTGCCCTGAACGGTATATGCTGGAGACGCTGAGACGCATGCGGTACAGTGAGCTCGAAGAGACGCTGCTTGTTCTCCCATTTGGCTACGTTGTGGACCTCCTCAAGGTTTGTTTGCTCTGTCATGCCTGGATTATGTCATATACCATAGTTACTAGCGTAATTTGTGCACCCCAAATATATCACTTATCTATATAAAAAAAAAAAACGCATATTTTATGCTCCCTGCTGCGCCAGACCGCCAGCATGAGTGGTTAATTGTACATGTAGTTTTCCTGTTTAGGCATAAGCCTTGTGGTATTTCAGGTGCAACGCAGAAGCAGCGAAAAATCGGGTGTTTCTTATTAGTGGACATTGCTGCACTTTACTTAGGAAAGTCCAAAGCATCCATACTCTTTACTGACATACATGGGAGCTAAGAAGGAAGGCTAGTAATACGTAGTAAAGTGAAGCATGTATCTTCGCCATCTTTTGTTTCATCATCATCAGCCTGACTACACCCACTGCAGGGCAAAAGCCTCTCCCATGTCTCTCCAATTAACCCTGTCCTTTGTCAGTTGCGGTCATTGTATCCCCGCAAACTTCTTAATCTCATCCGCCCACCTAACTTTCTGCCGTCCCCTGCTACGTTTGCCTTCTCTTGGAATCCACTCCGTTACCCTTAAGGAGCAGCGGTTATCTGGCCTTCGCATTACATGCCCTGCCCTAGCCCACTTCTTCCTCTCGATTTCAACTAAGATGTCATTAACCTGTGTTTTTTCCCTCACCCACTCCGCCCTCTTCTGATCTCTTAACGTTACACCTATCATTTTCCTTTCCATAGCTCACTGCATTGCCCTTAACTTAAGCTGAACCCTCTTTGTTAGCCTCCACGTTTCTGCCCCATAGGTGAGTACCGGTAAGATACAGCTGTTGTATCTTTTGTTTGAGCTTTACAAAATTTAGACATGACCAGAGCTGCACATAACACTGGAGTTATGTGGAATGCTGACACTGTGTAAAATGCGTTCGTTCATTCCAGGCACTTGGCGAACTGCTCAGCCGCAACTGGGAGCCCGAACTGTGTTGCCGCTGCCTGTTTTTCCTGCTCCGGGTGCACAGTGGACAAATAGGAGCCACAGCGGCCCTCGTGTCGACCGTCGACCGGCTGCGACACTGCACAGTCGAGCAACTGGACCTAGCCAGAGATGAAATCGGCTTCAACCTGGCCGGGCTCAACTTCCTGCAGCGAGAGGTCGACGCGCGGGAAGAAGTGGCACTCTTCACCGATGCCACACGGGCTTTCAAGGAGCGGAAGAAGAAGAAGACAAAAAAGGAGCGTGCTATACTGTCAGTTGTGGCGTCTTGAACACCAGGCGTGCCAAGGCAAACTTTCATGATCACCAGGTGGCGTGTGTGTGCTAGCAAATTGCTGTACGGCATGCATGGCTAAATAGCCGCGTGAAGCAAAGGTGCATTTTCAGAATTATTTTTTGGAAAAATAAACCTGACAGCCCTTGTTCTTCACACTAAACAGATTCGTTGAAGGTAGCCCCACATTTACGCAGAGCACTGATGCTGTTTGATTTAGTTGCCGAAGTTGCTCAGCTAAATGTAGCTACTACTGTCTCAAGTTCTGACAAAACTTTGAAGTTCTGTCAAGTTCTGATTTTGTGACAAAGATTTGGTTTGGTTTTATGGGGTTTAACGTCCCAAAGCGACTAAGGCTATGAGAGACGCCGTAGTGGAGGGCTCCGGAAATTTCGACCACCTGGGGTTCTTTAACGTGCACTGACATCGCACAGTACACGGGCCTCGAATTTCTCCTCCAAAGAAATTCAACCGCCGCGGCCGGGATCAAACCCGCGTCTTTCGGGCCAGCAGCCGAGCACCATAGCCACTGAGCCACCGCAGCGGCCCTTTGTGACAGAGAACTTCATCAGAAAGAAAGAAATCAGAACTTCAAGTTCTGATTTTGTGACAAAACTGACTTAAACACTGGGCACTGTGCCGTAGGCAAGGGGTGCCCTTCATACAAATCCACGATCACATACTTGCCACTTTGCACTCTTACTAACCAATTCGCTTCCACAGGCTGTCTGCGATGGCACAGCACGACCCGAGTTGCTGGAAAGAATTTGCGATAACTCGCGCTGAAAAGGTGACATACGAAAAATTTTTATTTTGTTCAGTTCACAAGACAACCCCAAGTCTAGAGCAAGTAGAATTTTTCTTGGTTGCGAAAAATCTTGAAACAGCCAGGTGCGTGAACTGCAAAGTGGCACTCGTCTCGCTCCTGACAACTTTCGCCGTTTTTTTTCCTGGGCTTTGTACACTAAACATTTGCGTGATGTTTTCTGCTATGCTGTCATTTGGAGGTAGTTGGTGAGCAAAATGGTGCCATTTACGAGCCTTTAGTCTCATTTGGGGTGGAACTACAGCTGGTTTCCTGTGCTCTTGTACTGGAGCAACACAGCCATGTGAACAGTCTTTTCAACAAGACAAAATTTTCTCTCAGGGTAGCACATTTCATTTGCTTTTGGTAGAATATATAGCCAACTTAAAAAGCCAAGTACATCACATTGACAAATATTTCCTTACACGATTTTTGATTTCCAAGCTGGCAATCAAGCTACATCTGAGGTGCCAAGATCAGAGTCCAAGTAATAATCCTCACCTTGCGAATTAAGTCACACTCATCGCTTTGTATCATTTAAAAGTTTAGGGTATTTGCAGTCTGCATTCCCTCACTGCCAAAAAGCAGCGCAGGAATTTGAGCACCCCTGACACTTGAGCCTTTCTGCAGAGCCATGGTCGTGTTCTGAAGAAGCAGCGAGAAAAGCATTTTTTCGTGCAATACATTTTTGAAACTAGTGAGCAACAACATCATTTCGCATGAAAACTGCAATCTAAAAATGGGCAGCAAAGCATCTGGCGCCATTTGTGGATGCATACTTAAAGCGGCGATCGCCGCCTTTGGAAGCAAATTGGCTAATAAACATTACATATAACAACAAAGATTTCGTACTGCCTGCGCAGCAAAACAAGCACCATTCTTGACACCGAAACCTGTTTTCTTCAGGGCATGATCGCATTTATTTATGTACAAAGCATGTACCCGCAACATGCTCACGATGAGCTCGGCAGGCCGAAAAGCTTCACCGTTCCAGCGTCCTGGTCGCGCTCCCCTTTGTCGTCGCAGGCAAATGCCAGCAGGTGGCGCTTGGGATGCCAAGCTATCGTGAAGGTGGGTGATTCGCAAGGAACCTCGTAGATTTTCTCCCCTGCAAACAAAGTGGCAGACTCAGCAATCATGCACTCCACTAAAGAAACCCTCTTGCAGACCAGTGGCAGCACTTCGCAAAGACTTAAAGGTGCAGCGAAAAGAAACCTGAACTCGTCTTTTTGCCGCGGGAACTCAATCTACATGTTCCCAGCATTCTTAGAAACTGCGACTTATTGCCCTGTGTGGCCGATTTCCCTAATTAAATGGAATTAACGTCTGGCTCCCGCCTTTTTTTGTTAATTCTCCCCGTATGGTGGGCGGAGTCAACCAACGCGTGGAGTGCCTTTCAGCCAGCTCCGTGGAGGCTTTGCTATCGCTTTATTTTGTTTTTTAGGTTTCCATGAATAAATAGTTTCATTCGCAGATAATGTAGCCGCAAAATAAGCCCGCAGAAATAAAAATATGCACGGACTATTTGCTACTACGGATTACTACGTATTACTCCGCCGATGGCAGAGCAGCAAGCCGACATGGGACTGGCTGAAAGATACTCCACGCGTTGGTCGACTCTGCCCACCGTACGGGAAGAATTAAAAAAAAAAAAAGGCGGGAGCCAGACATTCATCCAATTTAATTAGGGAAATCGGCCACACAGGGCAAGAAGTCGAAGTTTCCAAGAATGCTCGGAACGTGTAGATTGAGTTCCCGCAGCAAAAAGACAAGTTCAAATTCCTCTTCACAGCACCTTTAAGGCCTACGCTTGTTATCATGCTCAGTGTGCAACGCCACTAACGCTGGCATGCTAATCTATGTGGGCTATGTCTTTGACCAAAAAGTGCTTCACCATCAGTGCAAAGGACGAAGCTTGAAAGCTAGTTGAATTGGAAGAGCAGTAACTGAGCACCTGACCATACCTTGACAAAGCAAGTCTCACTATGACAATGTGCAATACCCACCATTTCATTCTGTTGCTAAGCAAGCTTGCATCCTACCCTTCACTGCAGCCTCAAGAAGCAGGAGTGATACCAGGTGTAGTCACATGCTTTAGCACTTGTGCTACTTATGGCACCTTCTACAGCATTGCACACTAAGTATGAGACAAAAAATGGGAAGATTCCTTTTTATGTCGGTACGGATGAAAGAGACTTGGAATGAAAAATGTTACAAACGGCCACTGATGATCCCAGTAATACCCGTTTGTCTCTCACACCTTACCTTCGCTAGTAACAGTCCAGTCGTGATACTATATTGACCCCGCATATATTTTGAATTATCGCCAATACTGAACACATTATCTGCTTGAACATCCTATCTAAAAGTATGGGAAAGTCGTGCTGTATATCGACACCCCTCCACTTCTCCTAATGACGCTCTTGCATCACTTTATGTGCGCAGAGGCTGGGGGGCCTGCTGGCAGTGCATGCTGTGAAGCTGCGTGACGAGCTGGGGTGTGCTTGGGGAAGGTCTCCTGTACGCATTTTCCACGACACATCGCTGTCATGCAGTGAAGCTAAACTAAGCGCTTGGGTGCAGACGGTGTTGCGTAAAGAAACTACCTTAATTATAATGACAAATTATTCTATATATAGTAACACGATTAGACATGTTATGACAGGTAGTATCAGCTAGCTTAAAAGCACCGTCCACAACGGCTCTGATGTGAAGCAGGTTAAACCTAGCTGCACCTTGTGAGCGGAGCTTTGCCAGCAAACGGCACATCACTGCAAGAAGCACGTCACTAGCGTGGTGCAATGCTTCTAGGCTACATATACGCTTATCTATTGTCGTTTTTTGCATGCTGAACAATTGATTGCGCAGACCACTTATACCTCAAGATGCAAGGGCAGTGAAAATCCATACTATAACTAAAACATTTCTTTTTTCAGGTCAAAATACATGCCACATCGGTAGCTTCCATTTCAAAACTCTTTATCACTGAACAAAAAGCAACCCACTAAGTCTGCTTAACTCAGATCAGTTTAAGAAGACCGCACGCCGTGTGACCGCAGAGGTTACCACGACTGTTGCCGCAGAAATGCGCATGCGCCTGTTATCAGCGCAAACGCGGTCTGCAAACGCGGTCATGCTGCGTTAAGTACTATGCTAGAACATCATTTTTTGAGGCATATCATGCACTGCCAGGAAAAAAAGTAGTAATTTTGGCCTGCCGCTTCTTTTTCACAGCGTTGCGTAGCTCGTTTTCCACCAAGCTGAGGCACTTCAACACTTATTTGCTCAAGTCATTCTTTGTGCAGCAGGCTTACACTTTAGCTAAGGATTCTACTGCGCTCTTATACGAGACTTCTGGTGTATTATCTTCATCATCGTCCGACTCATCTGCTTGCGCTTTCTGCAGTAGAACGCACCGCCGCAACGATTGCCTCATCGGTGGTTGCCTCCCCGAAGATGTCGGACAAGTTTTCATCCTCACCGACATAGCTTTCGAGCATGTCAGATGCATGCATGAAGTGGTTCCACAGGATAGGACCACACATTGTTCGCACTGACAGCCTCGCTCTGATCGGCATCCAAAACTCGGGACATCACGCACGAACTCGGCCTTCTCGAAGCACCTTGATAGTTGCAGCTTTCATTTGCCACCAAGATGCTGGTATAATATCAAAGGCGGTTCTTACACCAACTTTAATAGCTTCCAATCATTGCAGATTTAAAGCCACTCATTCACATATGTGCTTCTTGTACAGGTTTTCCACCACAGCAATCACGCCATGATCGAGAGACTGGCATGATCGAGAGAGTGGTATTTGCCGGCAGAAACTTCACACTCACTGCACCTCAATTTTGGTTGCACATTGTGAGCGGAGCAGTTGTCAAGAATGGAGGCGAATCATCGTTTTTCCGCAATCATGTCTTCATCGAACTTCTTTAACCAGCTGCCAAATAACGTTCGGGTCATCCGGGCCTTTGAATTCGCCTCGTACGTCAGCCGAAGGTGTTCTCGCTTCTTACAATGTCAGGCACATTCGATTTTCCAATGACGAGCAAGCACCGCTTGTCAGATCCATCCATCGATCACCATGTAATTTTTTGTTACGCTGTTTTGTAGAGTAAGCGGCAACAAGCCTCAGAAGACCCCGGTGCCGCACGGTCACCAAGCAAGCAGACTTCAAAACCATGCTATAACTGGTATTTCACTTTGTGTGACCACACATTAAACCCTATGACTTTACATTAAGTTCTATGCTAGGCAGGCCAGTGGTCAGCAAAAACCACATTATATCCAGTTCCGCACTTTAAGCGGTTATGATATGAGATCTCCATGGAATTTACCTATTTCGCGATCCTCTTCAAGTTCAATATATCTGGCTTTGACTGTAGTTGCCCATCAGTAAGCTACTACTCAGCCGCTCTTGCTTAAGATACCCAGAGCACGTTCAATCAACGCCTGCAATACTACAAGCATGTCCCTCACCAAGCTGTGCACAGTGGACTGTTGCCGATTCCAACTGAAGCCTTAGTTCTTCCAAAATCAAGTGCATTAAAAAGCTTCCCTTTACTCCAATTCCCCTTAATTCAAACAGATTTTCAGCTTCCTTTGTGTTCGAATTAAAAACAACTGACTACAAAACAAAACTGTGACAGGAATGTATCTTACAGCTGCTCCAATGCAATTAGTTTTCAGCATGTTCAGCAAGGCTGGATGCATTGAGAAGATGGATCTCATCAGTGTATTCCAAGCATTCAAATGTAATGACACCGTGAAGGCATATTTTTGCAAACCAAGACTCCATATACAATGCAGCATACTGATCGAGAAAAAAAAGAAAAGAAAACACCCAGGCCCTGGTTCTGCACCCATTCTGATGCATCCAAACCAATGCTCTATGTTGCTCAAAATTAATTTACAAGCTGAAGAAAGTGCATCAAACTGTGCTGTCTCTTTACTCATTCCATGCCGTCGTTGCACAGGAGAGCTTTTGGCTTCAGCCAACTTGTTGCATACATAAGCAAGGATTTTAGATGCCACAGAGCATTAAACCTCTTGGGTGCCAGAACATTAGCATATGACAGCATTGGGAGTGTTCAAACATCAGATCGGACAGCATAACCAACCTGTTTCCACATCTGCAATGTCGATGAGCAAGTCCTCTGACGCCGATGCCAGCATTCTCCCATCATGGCTGAAGCTGATTGTTCGCACTGGCCACTCCAGCCTGGCACAGGGCAGAGGATAAAAAAACAACAAGGAGAAACTGTCAGACAACAAAGAACAGATTCTTAAAAAGCTCCACCCTGCAGCAGAAATCAATGCCTCATAAACAAACTACATATATTGGAACAAGAAAATGCAGCAACCAACCAGCCCTGCATTAAAAGCAGCCAGCAACGCATTGCACTGACATTTAAACCACTCACTATTCTTACTCTCGCATTTACTTTCATCAACGCAAGAGTATTAGAGGCCCATCGGAGAAAAAAACCTGGCAGCGTATGTCATAACATTCGCTGATTGGTCGACGGGGTGTGTGACATCGTGAGACGTGACAAGGCAGAGTTGGCAGGTGCGCTGGAAAAACCCAGCACAGTTAGTCCTAAAATTCGCTCACTGGTTGAGACAGTGATGACATCACAGGGTCACGTGACATGACTGAGTGCTGATTGGTCGCAAGAGTGAGTTGCATCATGAGACCACATGATAAAGCAGGGTTTGCAGGTACAGTAGAACCTCGATTATACGACGTTCAGGGGACCGCGCGAAACCGTCGTATAATCGAAAATCAAAGAATGCGGCCAGTGGCACTCGGCCTTGCGCCGAAAACTGTTGACCGGCTTCAAGCCCGCGGCAAGTACGCCAACCAGATTAAAAAAGACAAAACCCAGCATTTGTTTGAAACAGATTTGCAAAAAAATCATTACCGTTTAAAAAAAATCGGTAATTTTTTTTTGCACCTTTGCCCAACCTCGGCGCATCAACTTTCTTTCAAGGGCTGCCCCGTCCGGCAGTAGATCGCCAACATCGTCGAGCGCGCAAGCGCCGGATGTTGTCGACGCTCTGCAACATGTCTGCGTAACTAGGAATGGGAGCGCAAACCTCTGCATCGTTGTCCACTTCCTCGGAAGTTTTATCCTCGGGGCACATGGCATCCATTACTTCCATTACAAAAAGCGCCGTGGACGCCGCTGTCCTCGCTTCGGCAAGCGCGGCCTTGCCCGCTTATCTGTTTTTTCAGCAGCGTCCGCTCCGGCGGACGCATTTGTTGCTGCAACACGCGTCTTATCTTTTCTCTCTCTCCTTCCTCTGATCTTTTAACTCTCCTCTATCTGCACTTGGCAGCGGTGGTGGCTTGGCTCGAGCCAGTAGGCAGGCCCGTGCAATTTTCTTTTCATCCTTCTCTCAGTCGCAACAACAACAACGGGCAGGCCGCGCCTCCTCGGGACTCCGACTGCACAGGCTCGACGAAAAAGAGAGCAAGTGCACTTGGCGGCCTCGGCAATGCTCTCTTCCGCGCAAAAAAGGGGGTGCTTAGATTCGCATGCTAAGTTTTTTTTCAGAAATTTTTTTCCGAAAATAGGGGGGGTGCTTAGAATCGCAAAAATACGGTACATCCCGGCCTGTGTTTGCTGACGACCTTTTTTGACGGACGGTACGAGCCAGCCGTCGTACGAAGCGGGGTCCTTCTAAAATTTGTGCCGTATAACAGAGGTTTTTAATGCATTGTCTCTATGGGGGTTTTGCCGGGACCACACAAATTTGTCGTAAAATGCGGGTCGTCGCATGACCGGGGGACGTATAATCGAGGTTCCACTGTACACTGGCAGTTGGCAGGTGCGCTGATCAAGTGACATGACCGTGCACAATGGCAATCTCGGTGGCAGCTGAGCGTGGACATGTGCAAATACGTCTACACAGCTTTGCGCATCAGGTTGGAATGAAGCCAGAATTGACACTGCCTGTGTCTACCGCAGAGGGAAATCCCCACAAGCAGAGAGAGGGCAACCACAGAAATATGTCACTGAAGGTGGAGTGTCGGCAGCTGCACAGGCTCGGCATATGCAACGAGGAGAAGCAGGCCAAGCGGACTTCACACTTTAATGCTATCACGCTCTCAACATGTAATGTAATTACTGTATTTACTCGCATAGTTTGTGTCCATGCATAATTTGCACTCCCCTAACTTTTTACCAGGATTTAAAAAAAAAAAAAACTTTCGCTTATTTTGTGCACCATGCTGTGTAAGCACTTATAGGAGGTATTCACATGACGTCATCCGCAAGGGGCGCTAGCGGCCGGCGCGGCATTCGCCATGTTGGTGGTCGCGCACGCGGCATCCGCTGCCAGCCGCAGCGTTTGAATAGCTGGTGATGGGTGAAATGTGAGTGTATTTCGCGTCGCGCCGCACGTAATTTCTGTCCGACCCGTGCCGCCGCGTGACTGAGTGAATATTCCGTGAACTGTGCGAAGCAGAAAAGAGCGGGCACACTCAGAATGTTCTACTTTGTGAAAAGGTCGACCCCCCCGTAGGAATGCGGAGGCACCGGCATGGTGTGCGACGTATACAAGACTGCTGCCGCGCGTTGAATTCACCGGTATCGAGGCCCACCTTGTGCACGGCTTAAGTTTGCTGGCAGGCCAAGGAATTAAAGGATATAAACCTATGAGAGGGTGCAATTACTTGACAAGCGGGTGAGTCCAAGAGTCGTGCTGTGGGTGCCGACGTCCGCGGTGCCGACGGCCGAAGTGCCGTTTTTGTAGAGGTGAGTAATTCGAAGGGTCCGTTCACTTAGCTGTAGCTTAACTTGTCATCTCTACCTGCTGAAAGTGACGTGTTACAACTGAATCTAGCGGAATGGCTGCACACTGCGTTGCTGCGAAAACGGTCTTGTGCATACGAAGCAGCGCTACATAGCTACAATCAAAACTGCAAAACATTCTCGCTGTGTCTGCCGTTCGTGCTGCGAGAGCGCATGGCAGTATTTGTTTGGCCGTTCTGTCGGGTAAATAAGGCAGCTATGACGCTTTGCCTTTCTGCTGAAAGACCGTACGTCTGAGAAGCGTCAGCAGTTCGCGGACTACAGCTAGGCGCTTGAATTATCAATTTCTGCGGTGGCAGTCCTGGAATTTCGGTAATTAATCGTGCTGTTTATCCACGATGTGCCCTGCATGACTAGCTGACAGTTATCAACCGATATTAAAAGCTGCAAGTCGTGTACGTTCTTGCGTGCAGCACAGCCAGCCAGTTTTGCTGCCGAGTTGAGGCAGCTCGTTTATATCACGGCGCAGAAGAATTCTGCTGCAAACTTCATGCACAATACGCGCTCCACAAAGATAAGTGGTCGCTGACGTATTCAACAACGTACAAATATGTTACGGATCACTAACAGTTCAGGCCGGGTACCTCACGGCGCACCGTGACACTGCGCGAGCTGGCCTGAAACGACCGCAAACATGGCGCGCCTGCCGCGACGACGCTCGCGCCGTCTGGTAGCGCGGCCTCAGTGAATACCTCCTATACTTGGAGTCAACTTTTTTTTTTTTTTTTTTGGTCAGTGAGGTGCGCAAGTTGCGGGGTTGACTTATACACGGCAATATACCACATACATTCCGCGTTATGATATTTGTAGAGTTTCAGTCGCCGCGATGGTTCAGTGGTTACAGCGTTCGGCTGCTGACCCGAAAGACTCGGGTTCAATCCTAGCCATGGCAGTCTAATTTCGATGGAGGCGAAAAGCTAGAGGCCCGTGTACTGTGCGATATCAGTGAACATCAAAGAACCCCAGGTGGTCTAAATTTCCAGAGCCCTTCTCACTACGGTGTCCCTCAGAGCCCAAGTTGCTTTGGGACATTCAACTCCTATGAACATAAATCTAAAGTAGAGTTTTTAAGACGCGCTCATGAGATGTCCACGTAATTTGCACACCCAATTGTGTTATGCCTTAATTTTAGAAGAAAAAAAGCGCACAAATTAAGCGAAAAAATATGGTAAGTCTCCCCTAATTTTCTTTTTTCTCACAATAAGGCACGTTTTACTCGGCAGATCATATGGCAGAAAACTTCCCTACATCAGAGCTGAGGTGGTTGAAGCAGAGCAGCGTTAATTGTACAAGCATCATTCTTGCATTAGCTTGTTTTATTTCTTTAAATCAAAGTAATGCAACCGTTGTTTTACAATGGGCTCTTATTAATTCAGAACCGTTCATTCGAAGAAACAATTGAGTCCCATCAGCATCGTGTATAAAAAAGCTCCTGCTAATTTGAACTGTACATGATTAAAAAAAAAAAGGCCGCCACCGTCTGAAAAACGTTGAAGTAACAAGCGTTAGCTGTTTGGTTTACTAGAATTGGTATGCACGTGGCAGGTGGTTGTTTCTACGATGCTATTGTAGATGGCGCTACCAGTCTCAGTGCGAGATGTGCTGTTTTCTAGTTGATGCCACAGATGGCGCTGTGATCTCAGGGTGGAAGCAGACCCCACGAAATCTCGAAACGTGATGAGTAACAGCTAACGCTCTTAAAAACTTGCAGTCCCTAAAGAGTTGAAATTATCAATAGCAAACTGTACTCATTCTATATGACTTGCCGAACAAAGGCGTCAGGGCTCCCTTAGACTTTCTATGGCTCCAGTGCTTAGGGCACTTTCAATTAACACGGCAATCAGCAGAATGGCTATGCTACTGTGAAGCGTATGTAATGTGTGCAAAATTATCAACCTCTCTTGCAGTAACATCATTTCTTCTGTCCATGAGGCTCTCAATTTGCACTTTGTCCGGTTGTTCACCACAATTAGTGAGCAAAAATAGTCTGTAACTAAGCCAAATAAGAGTAACCACTGCCAAGAGCTGTTATTTGGCAGCAATGTGATGTTTGTCTATAAAGTTTGACTGGACAAAAGCAGCTGAACGGTTACCTCACTGAATATCCGTTTCATTAATTGAGCCACGCACCTAGAAAAATACTAGTTTGAAATGCTTTTTTTAATTTGCTTCTAAGGCAACGACACCTTCTTTGGAAACCACGAATACAAAAAAAGACGGGAGGGGGATTACATGCAAACAAATGCTCCCATTACAAATGCTCCCATTACAAAAGAGGATGCAGACAACGAAACATGGAGAAAGTTACATTTCAATTTAGCTTTTACAAAAAAAAAAATTCAGGGGTGCACTTTGTTGACCTAAAGTGCAGTGAGGCAAAAGCCTTAAGCACGGTGCTGCTGCTTGTGTCACTGATGTGTTGTTAAGATGTTAAGCTTCGTGTCTAAGAGTGGAACGTGACAGCGTCTTGCAACGCTGCCAGGGAGTCCACAGAACGCCATTGCCATTCGGTTCTACGCCTTGCTCCTCGAGAAATTGGTTTTTGAGGAAAGGAAATGTTTCTGTCTCCCATATCTCTGTGGACACCTAAACCTCACCATAACCGGAAGGGAGGAAGATGGGAGTGAACGAAGACACCGTATTCACTAGAAGCGCCTTTGTTCATTCCAAACCATCGAGAGCTGGCATGGCGGAGTGGTTAGCATGCTCGTCTCGCACTCCGGAGACCAGGTTCGATTCTCGAATTCGACGAATTTCCTACTCGGTTTTATTTATATACCTGGCCTGACTAGAAAGGTTAATTAGGCTAATTGTGTAATTAAGCAATGAACTAAACTCATTCCCACTTACTTGGATGTCACTATACGATCTCTTTAATTGGTTGCATGGTTACTAGCCAAAGTACAATTGTCCCCATTTGAAATTCGCGCACTGTGACATCACGACCGTTTCGACCAGTTGAAAAGCGTGACATTTCTGTCGACAATAACTGCTTACAACGATGAGGCATTAAAGGCTTCCGACTTAAAAAGAAATAAGAACATCTCCAGCTTCGGTGCAAATAATCTCCCGTTCTGGCAAGGGCAATTGCAGTGGTTCTCCACACACAACAGCCGTCCCAAGCACTCACCGCGAGAAGGTTCTGAGGCAGGCCAGCTCCTCGACATCCCAGAGGCTCACCAGGGCATCCACGCTGCCCGTGGCAAAGTACTTGCCCGTTGGATCAAACTCGATGCAGATGCAGTTGGCCGGGTGGGCATTGAGCACGGTCTGCAGCTGCAGCTCTGGGTAGCTGCACGGGAGGAGGGACAGGAACACAGCACAGCAAGTAAGTTTTACGAACAGAACATAGGCCATGAACCTCAGCAAGTAAGTTTTATGAACAAGAACTGCAAGACAAGTACAAGGGGAGAAGAAGGAAGACGAGAGATCACAGTGCCGTTGTCTTGCACTTGCTATTCGACTCCAAGGAAAGAAAGAACCAGCAACATGTCACATGAAGACATGCCACGAGGGCAGCACTGAGTAAACATGACAGCTAGCCAAGCAGTCAGAAAGTTGCAGTAAGTGGTAACAAAAGCCGCGCAAAGCAAACACAATAAAAGCATCTGCCTTTAGATTGACCAATGCAAGTGCAAGCATGAGATGCTTAGGAGCAAACGAGAGAACTTTAGATTGACCAATGTAGGTGCAAGCATGAGATGTTTAGGAGCAAACGAGAGAGACAGTAGAGGCTTCTACTTTGTAGTGAGAAAATGGCAAGCGTTGTCTTGCTGGTGACGGCCAGGGTAATATGGCCGTGCATTTTGCAATGGGCAATATGATTCACATGGATCTGACAAAAAAAAAGAGAGAAACCAATAAAGAATGATACAACGGCTCATCAAAGTTACGATTCCCAGTGTTTTCCACCCATTAGACAATCCAGAAAAGAGCCCGAGCAGACATCATGAATTCTTGAAAGTTTTGGTCTTAAAGGTGCAGTGAAGAGGAATCTGAACTCGGCTTTTTGCCGCGGAAACTCAATATCTCAACGGTGGGCGGAGCCGACCAACGCGTGGAGTGCCTTTCAGCCAGCTCCGTGGAGGCTTGCCGCTTTGCCATCGGCGGAGTAATACATAGTAGTCCGTAGAAGCAAATAGTCCGCGCGTATTTTTATTTCTGCGGGCTTATTTTGCAGCTATATTATCTGCGAATGAAACTATTTATTCATGGAAACCTAAAAAACAAAACAAAGTGGTAGGAAAGCCACCATGGAGCTGGCTGAAAGGCACTCCACGCGTTGGTCAACTCTGCCCACCGTACGGGGGAGAATTAAAAAAAAAAGGCGGGAGACGGACGTTAATTCGATTTAATTAGGGAAATCGGCCACACAGGGCCATAAATCGAAGTTTCTAAGAATGCTCAGAACGTGCAGATCGAGTTCCCGCGGCAAAAAGACGAGTTCAGATTCCTCTTCAGTCCACCTTTAATTTCAGGCTAACCCACTAATCTGAACTAAGTTGCATTTTCTTTGGCCGTGGCTTATTTTCCACCAACACTCCAAATTTCTTTTCCGAATTTCAAATGCTTCCAACGTTCTCAGTTATTCTAAACCCCAAGACTTCAGGAAGTCACACCCTCCAATGCACAAGGATCAGTCAGACATTTTCAGCAGATCTACACACAGATGCGGAAAGATCCACTGATAGACCGACTGCTACATTGAGCAGTAGCCGGTACATTAACACCATATGGCAATGAGTAAAGTTGAGATAAGCAGCTAGCAGTACTCAAGGAAACTTAGCTGCATGGCATTACATCCAACTTCATTACTACACTCTTATTACAGCCACAACAGCTGTCCTGTGACATGACCTTGTAACACATTCCAGCACAGCTCTGATGGAAGCCTTTCTTTGAATTCCTGCAAAATTTGCTCTAGATATCTTAACCATAAAAATCATGGGAAAAAGCAACAGAAATACAACTGACAGGCAGAATGTTTACTTGTAGCTTAGGGGTGCGTGAACATTTGAAACTTCAAATATCAATCAGATAGTATGACTGTAATTTGGTTAATATCTGATTCAAGAAATTGATATTCTGAAATTTCCGAATATCCGGCGCCAAACGAACACTGTACTGACTTTCATAAATACGACAGTGGCAAAACCACAATACCTGGGCAAATCATCCCAAGTTTAAAGGGACACAGAGGACAGATTTGGCCTGTATTGACAGGTCGCCCCATCCTGATCACAGGCAGACCACTCGCACCGAAAACGAGGCTTTTTATAAGCTGCATGCATCAAAACCAATTTTTTTGGTGGGGATCCCAGAGGCTGTGCTACACAACCAAAAGGGTGGCAATCCGTTCTTTTCAGTAAGGACATCACAAAGTTTGCGTCGTCTGGTGGAAACATTTTCAAATTAAATTTTCTCAGCTATCCTTTGCTGCCGGACAAACGTCTACATAGCCACAGAGAGCCGGAAAACAATTTTTCCTCAGAGCAATAATTGGATGGAATTGTGGACAGCGTCTATTTAATGTGTGGAGGAGAACAGTACAAATGTGTCCTCTTAACTTTCTTCTCCGCCGTTAATCACTTGGGAAGTTCACATTCCGATGCTGCTATGATAGGAATTTGCGCGAAATTCCCCAAATGGGCTTTCCCACATGTCACAGGTGATGAAAACTTGATGGGCGACCACCAGCTTCCAACAATCACAACGCAAAAGCACGCGTTTTTTTCTTTTGACCTCATAATGCGCTGTACACTTGATGCCCACGCCCATGGCACTCGTCCTGTTGCCTTCACAACTCTTCTAGCGAGAGTTCCGCCATTTTGTATCGGTCAACTATGATACTACTATGCAGAACATCTCACCTGTGGGTTCTCGCATGGGGCGCCCAAAGAAGAAGTGTCACCTACAGGGCAAGCAATCATGCTGCATTGTAACCCATACACCCCTCGCATGCATGTAACGGCAGCCGTGACACCAATAGGGAGGCACCTGTCAATAGGCCAGAGCATAGCCAGGCCACATAGCTTAGATTTTTGAGCTTAGCCATCAGCCCACATCAATGCTGCCTATCAGTCACGCGCTTGCTGGCCACCCGAACCCAGCAGCATGCCAGTGTTGGACACTGACTACCACGTCGGGGGTCATTTCATTTTCTTTGCAGAAGCAGTCTCAGTGCTCCGACACAAATGTGCATTCCCCTCGCTTACATCCACACTGTTTGAAGTTTATTTCCATTTCAGTAAGAAATGAGGGACCCGAGACAAAAAGTGAACGTTAATTCCCTTGACGGCGCTCGGGCCCCATTACAAGGCAAGACAGCGAGGTGTCCTTCCATTATGCTCAAACTGCGTGCTCATCGCCGGCTTTTTGCTGTCTGTGCGATGAAGCCTAGTCTACACTGCATTTTCACATTGGAAGGGGGGGGGGGGGGGTTATAACTGGACCTCTGGATAATTAGGGCATTTCTTCCAGTCCCTAGAAGTCCAAATTAATCAGGTTTTTGCTGCCTATCATTATTTTTAGTTGTCAGTAGTAATGGATTTCATTTTGCTACTCATTCTACATGACCACATTACAGGTTGCATACTATTGTCACGTTGTAGTGACGGCAGTCCAGCGGTCAGGACACCAGCAAGTCTTGGAAACGAAGCTCTTTATTTGGGCTGACTTGCACCCGCAAAAGAACTGAATCACTCGGCGGCGGTGTAAGCAAGAAACATGCTCGTCAGTCGTCGAACTACGAATGCCCGCCACTCACAGCATCACTCAATTTAAAGCCGGCAAGGAAACTTCAAGATAACAGGTCTAGATCATCTAGAGTCATCTGGAAACACGTAGATGCAGCTCTTCATGGCTGCGATCAATCGAGATTAGTCTGGTCACTTCTCGCGTCACGAACAAAAATGATACCAACCCTTTTCTGCGGCCTTAAGCACGAACGAGCGGACACTACAATGATATGTGGCACTATTTAGCTGTCTAATCACACACTGTACATTTTTGTACCCGTCACTTTTTTTTAAATATGGTGCTGAGTCAGACTAGTTGTGTTTATTTCAGTTGCAAAGACCATATAATATTTTGAAAAAGTACAGACAACATTTGCCCATTTGTCTCTTTCTGAAATGTTTTCTTTTTTTCATGCTGAACAGGTATTCAATTTGATATTTGAATGCATTTTTTATCTTGTATTCACGTTCCATTCATGTTAAAAAAATTTAAATCTTCTCATACCTCTACTTCTAACAGAAAGCACATAATAGAGAGAGAGAGAGAGCAAGGAACAAATAGCCAAACAACAAAGAAGGCTAGACACTCCAATTTGCTCACTACTCATAGTCATGTTCATTAGAGTGTGCCTAAAGTGCCACAGTATGCTTTGTTCACCATGTCATTCATTCAACCAGACCAAGAGAGGATGGGTCTGCACACGATAGAACAGTCTGGCCAAAGGTGCGCCCATATACAGGGTCTGTTCTGAAAGTAGTAGGACTGGTTTTTTCCTGGGCGAACGGGCGGACCAGAGGTGGTCTGCGCGTGCAGGATTGTTAAAGGGGGATATTGGGAATGCTGGGGAAAATCAGCAGTCGGCTCTCGGCCGTTGATGAAAGGAGGTCGCTTTTACTGTGAACCCCTGTCTAAACGTCTCGTCACGCAGAATCATCAGGCATTTACTGGGTCAGCGATACGCTATAAAATTTTGAGTAAATCTCGGTAAAACGGGCAAAGAGACTCACAACATGATTAAGGAGGCCTACGGTGACGCTTCCATGGGTAGATCAGGTGTTTTCTGAGTGGCACAAGCTGTTCCGAGAAGGTAAGGAAAGAGTGGAGGAAGACGACCGCTCCAGACGCCCTTCGACCAGCAAGACCAACGAAAATGTGTAGCGAGTGAAACATTTACTTAACAGTGATCGTAGAATGAGTATCAGAATGATTGCTGATGACTTGAGCATTCCTCAAACCCAAGTTTTTGAGATCATGACAGAAAACTTATCAATGAGGAAAGCGTGCGCGAAGTTGGTGCCGGGAATGTTGTCAGAGGAGGAAACGGCCAACCGGTAGGATCTTCTTCATCATGTGAATGAGGACCCCGATTTTTTGCCCAGCACAAGGCGGCAATGCTGCCTCAGCCCCACTACAGTCTCGACTTGGCCCCGGCAGCCTTTTTTCTATTCCCGAGAATAAAATCGACGCTCAAGGAGAAACATCACGGATTGGTAGAGGCGGTTCAACAGGCCGTGACAAGGGAGCTAAACAGCATTCCGGTCCAGGCGTTCCTGGAGGCGTACGAAAACTGTAAAACTTATTGGCAGCAGCGTGTAGGTGCGGAAGGGTGCTACCTTGAAAAATTGTAATCGGTTGTACTATTCACTTGAATACATTTTGTTTAAAAAAATCAGTCCTACTACTTTCAGAACAGACCATGTATTCACTGGCAGAATGAGTCCACACGTAGCTTGCCCAAACTGATTTCTACCGAGTGTAAATTCCTCAGGGCAAACCTGGATCAGTGCTCACCTGAGAATGTGGATGCAGCCCTGACCACTAGTGAGGAAGAAGTGGGTGTTGGTATTGTTCCAGGAGATCTCGTTCACTTCAAACTTGAACTGCTGGTCTGTGCGGACCTTGTGCGACCGGACATCAATGAAGGAGACCAGGTCTTCCTTGTTGCCCACCGCAATCGTCTGCCCATCAGGTGACCAGCAGATGTTAATGTTCTCGCCTGGAAAAGTGTTGACAACCACTTGTACAGCCTGGCATTACAGATCTCAAACAGGCATCGTAACCAGGAGAAGAACAGTTCTGATGCAAGTAAATCACCAGGAGACATCTGGCCATGGGTGCAACAACACGGAAAACAGTCTACAGTCGAACCCGGATATATCGAATTCGAAGGGGATCGGAAAATAGTTCGATATAGCGAAAATTCGATATACAGATATAGGCTAAAACTGCACTCCCGATCATAACAAATTGTGGCTTACCGTTTGGAACAGCCGCGAATCACATAGTATGGGCGCGCAATGTGAAAGCGCTTTATTTCGCGGAAAAAAAGATCACTAATTTTGGGCTGCTTTTTCCCCTGGGAAACGAAGTTCAAAACACTGGCCTCGATCTTCTCGAGACTGTCCAGGTGCGAGAGCACAGTGCCTTCCATTTCGCCGCAACAGCGCCGAATCAGGCTAACGCTGACGCCAGTTCAGTGGCTGCTCATGGACGCGTTTCTTCGACAACACAGTTGCCCTCGTCATCGCTGGAGTCGGCGTCTTGAACGCCAGCTACCGCTTGAACTTCGCTGTTAGCGATAAAGTCCTCAACAGTCACTTCGGACGGAACGGCGCCGAGAAAATTGGACAAGTCGCGAAACGCGTCGTCCAAGCACTCATCGTCATCTAAATATTCCGGACATTCATCTCCGGCCACTTGCCAAAACAGTTGGCTACTGGGGCCTGCTTCACGTCGCGCGTTGAAACACAGGCACACACACAAAAAAAAAAACACGCGAGGCGCAGATGGAGCGATAAGAGCGAAGCCTATGCGAGCGGCAGTCAACCCGGCTGCGAAGGAACGACAGAGGGAAAAGAAAGAGCAGGGAGAAAGATCGGCGCTCTGGGCTTCGTTTTTTTTTTTTTTTTTCTGAGCTCTCTCTTTTCCTCAGACCCACGATGTGCCCACGAGCGACCGTTTTCTCTCTCTCTCTTTCCCCAAGAAGAGTGGTCGCCGCGCGTCTCCATGCGGCGCTCTCTCTTCGCTGATCTCCAATGACCTTGACGGAGCACACGCCGGCGGTACAGGAGGAGAGGAGGAGCGGGAAAGCTCGCGCCGGTGGGGCGCAAAAACGGGGAACAAAAAAAAAAAAAAGGGCCCTGCGCCTGCTGACTGCGGAAATGTTCTCCGCTGAGGCGGCTGAGGACCGGACAGGAATGTCTTTGGGGAAAGCGCACCTTCCAGGGGCGCGGCGCGGCGCGGCGTTCGATATATCCAATGTCCGGCGAAAATGGAATTCGATATACAACGCAACTGTCCTATACTTTTACATAGTATTTTCAAGGGGGTAATCTGTGTGTTCGATATAGCCAATAATTCGAAATATGCGGGTTCGATATATCCGGGTTCGACTGTATTTTGCATGTAGGACTGCAGTTGTCAGAGTGGTTCATCCCGCGTCTCTCTCACAAGTGGAGAGGGGGACGGTTGGCAGGTGGAGAGAGCGTAAACACTACTTGCCAGGCATGGTGAGCAGAGGCTTCACACGGATGTCAACACTGAGTTTTCTCTTTTATGGCCCTTCTAATGGTATTGCATTAACCAAAAAAAGCCTATCTCTAAAGGTGCTCTGACACGGCCTTTGCCTGGCCACAGCAAGCACTAACACTTAAAACAAAGCTTCCTCATGCCACTGAGTCGTACCGAGAGGAGAGCTACCGACCTTTGGTGCCCACAACAGTGATGGATTTCTGCATCCGTGCATCCCACAGCCGAACCGTCTTGTCCAAACTGGCCGTCGCCAACTGGTCTGGGTTTGAAGGGTGCCAGCAGAGCTGGTCGACACTGTCTCCATGGCCTTTGAAGACATGGTCTTTCGCCTGGTAGAGAAAAAGTAATCCTTTTAGGAACACAGGACAATTGAACAAACTGAACAGTGCCCAGAACACTTGAAACAGTACAAACAACACACAGGATAAGAAAACTTAATATACAGGCTTCGAAATGCAGGGGCCAAGCACAACCTAATACAGTAGACCCTTGTTAATTCGAATGTGCTTCCTTCAAACTTACGTTTTATCCATACTAATGCTCTGGTTCCATTACCATCAAAGTAACCCCACTATCAATATTTCTAGCCCTCCCTCAAAGTCCAAATTATGAAAACTGTACATGTATTCTCATTCCGAACACACAAATAATTGCGGAAGGCAGATCACTTAAGCATCAATAGAGAAAATGAGACGCTGAAAACAAACCACTCACACTTGTTCTGCGGCTGTTTAACAGCACCTTCAGTGTGCTGTCATTTGCATTCTTTCAAAACGTGCAAAGCGACCAAAGTCCCAGTCAAATGCTATCTGCCTAATCCAATTAATTCCATATCCATACAAGCGAGCAGAGCAAGCATAGCTGGGCAAAATAAGAGCCTCTGACTCGACTGGATACCTCAAATGTCGCATCCACTACGCAAACTTTGCTCTGACAGGAATTTGTTGTTACACGGAGGAATGTTGCACTAAATACGGCGGCAAAATGTTACTTCTGACAATATCACATTTGTTTAACAATTCACTATCCAAAAACATTACTGAGAAGTGCAGGACTGTTGTCACAAAGAGCTGAATGTTCTTGACGTATCTATTTGAGCATGTCTGAATGATGCTGTGTGGAATTATTTTGATTCCTGATATGTGCTACTATGCAATAGTGCATAATCCAGTGAAATTTTGTTTTCTGGCCTGGGGACCACTTCCACTTTACGCTCCCCTCTTCCCTTTATCTCTGACGTGAACGAACTTGAAACAAGAGCGCATTTTCGCTTCGACTTGCCCCGGCTTCACTTCTAAACAAGAACGGTCGCGCGCTAAAATGTGCTGTCCTGTGCCTTCCGACGTCTCGCAAGTGCTTTGTGTTTGTCGTGCGACAGCAGCAACGTATGAATCCATGCTCCAGATCCGCGCTCACGGTGTTTTGCTTATGACGGAGCCGGCGTTTGATACTTGCCATGCGATCCTTGTCCAGGACAAAGATGCTGACGGTCTTATCGAAGCTTCCGCACGCAAGACGGCGGCCATCGCAGCTCCAGTTGACAGAGTGGACCTTGGACGAGTGCGCTTGGTAATCTTTGACGCGGCTGTTGGCCTGGAAAAACGCGGCGAGCTCTTGCACATGGCGCGATTGCTGCTGCTGATGCGCCCAGCTTCTATTCGGCGCCATGACGCCTTCAGCAGCAGGAGCAGCTATCATCATCAAGACGTCACTTCACTTCGAACCCAGCGACGAAGTTGATGCAAAGCAGCTGGCAAAGCTTATGCAAAGTTTAATTACCCGAAACAACAAGAAGGCTGACAAGCCACTACCCTCTATGATGCGTACGCATGCGAGTACGGCAATCTGCTTTTCAACTCGCTGGGCGAGAGTTCCGGCCACGGACGCCGTTTACAGCCGTTTGATGGCCGTTTGGCGCGCTTGCGTCTCGTTGATGTCGTTCCGATCGCTCCGTTTCCCGCGTCGCTTGAAACCATGCCTGAAACAGCTATTCGAGGTGCGCGTGGTGGTTTGGCAGTTGCGTTTTCCCCGTGATGACCACAAAAAAAGTGACGGTACGTCCCTGACGCTTTCAGCCTGCAATCTACACGGTGCCTGCGGACAGGTGACGCACCAAGGACTGCCCAAGTTCTTGGGACCGCCAAACTCGACATGGCAGCGCGGCGTCTTGACTTCTCTCGCAGCCCTGGAGTGGGCTCGAGCTCGACATCGGGCAGCTCGCCGCGCTCCGAAGGCCACCAGTGGCATTCACTGGCGAGGTGGGCGATGACTAGAAGCTCGTCAACGTCAGAATCGTCGTCCCTAGGATCAATGTTCTTAAAAGAGAAGAGCATTGACCGCGATGCCGACTCTCGTCGTCGCACCGAGCCGCCGCCTCCAAAACAACCATCGCCAAGAGGGTAAGCATCGTGTTACGGGCACTCGCACTGCTAGAGCCTCGCCTCTACCACTGCCCCTTATGCGCTGCCCACTTCAGCGACGTTCATATGGCCAGTGTAGCGTCCGGGTTATGCACAAGACTCACAAGACTTGCGTGTCACTCGCGTATAAATATTGAGCCCATCTCTGTGAGAACAGTGGCAAAGCATGTGATAGTGTGATAACTGCACAGTCAGTCGAAGCCCCTTATTCGCATCTTTATGAGTAAGCAAAGACAAAATCACCGGCTGCGCGACCCGGCCGTCGGCGCTGGCTGTCAAGCTAATGCGGTTCAATAGGCTTCAGGGTGCTACATCCTGAAGGCAAGCGCATAGTCGACCCCACAGTTGAGCGTCGCTAAGCGTAAGCGTAAACAGCTCTCGCTCGGAATGACTTTCTGTCTTTGCTATCGAGACCGCGGCCACTGGAAGACTGCACGCCGAAGCACTCCATCAGCAATCGCTAAACTTCGCTGAATAGGCACAAGACCGCGTCTCATCGATGCCGTTTCGTTTGAAGCCAAACGTCAGGCAGCAGCCGTTGTCAGCACGGACTGCGAAAGTATGAACGATTTGTCATAACCATACATGTAGTCGACCAGTGATGACCCTTCATACTTTAACCAGCTTCTGACCGTCAGTCACATTGCAGAGAAGTTTACTGCAGCTTCCTTTGTAGTTCCCATCTATGAGTCTGCACAGTTTACTGCAATCGTGAGCTAAAAGGCACCTCCCTGAAATTTTGAGGCATATTTTGTGACGATAAATTGATTTTGAACTTGCTCCTTATGTTAGCATCGGACTTAATGCTTCATAATTTTCTACACGCAGAAGCTTCTGGGGACGAGTAAGCAGCCATGAGGAATTCAGGGCTCAAGCTGAAAGCCCTGGAAGGAAGCGGCGGCCAGAAGTGAGCTCACCTCTACAAACACCACCAAGGAAAATCATTCACGCCAGTCCTGAACACAAGGCAGCACGTCGGAGCCCCAGGAAGACTTCTTTCTTCATTCCTCCCGATAGCCCTGATAGAACACCTCAGAAAACCCCTCAACAGACACCTCGGCAAACACCCCGAAAAGTGCCTCCGCAGACACCTCAGCGTGGAGACACTGTTTCAGGGCTTCGCAGTGCACAGGGAAGTGCAACTTACTCTCCTGACAGGCGAAGCAGAGTAGACCAGGAACACGAAGTGGCAAGTCCACAGCATACTGCAACACCTCAGAAGTCACCTCAGAAGTCACCTCAGAAGTCACCTCAGAAGTCACCTCGGAAGTCACCTCGGAGGTCACCTCGGAGGTCACCTCAGAAGTCACCTCAGAAGTCACCTCGGCGGTCACCTGAGAAGTCACTGCAGAAGTCACCACAGAAGTCACTACGGAGGTCACCCAGCCATGAAAAGTCTGGCTTAGAGTTTCGTCAAAAAGCTGCTGCTGCCTCGGCCACATCAGCATCCGAGACTGTTCAGAGCATGCCCAAGAAAAAGGCTGTTCGTAGGCATGGTGTGCGCCAAGCTTCTGGCTCTCGTGCACCTTCGGGAAGTTTGAAAAAACAGGTAAGTGCTCACCTCTGTGGCATTCAAGTTAGCTGATAAGCTGGCTTTAGCAAAACCAAAAATGATTAAGGAGGCAAAGTAAGCAAAAAATCTGAAAAAAAAAAAGAAATGTTGTTCTCTTTGTTGGCACATTTCTGAAAGTACTTTCGTTTTCAGCATCTTTTTCCGGTGTCGCACTTCCTGCTCGGTATATTTACGATTAAAGAAAAAGGAAGTGATCGGCCGGGCCAACTTTTTTTCTGGGGGCACTGTTTTTTACTTGCCATTTGAAACACAGTTCTATGACTGGAACTGAAAGTTTCTTAGTTCAATTGGAATAAAACACACACACATATAAGCCCCTTAGTCCTAGCTCCAAAAATTCCCCTGGTACCAGTGGCATTGAGGATGTCAACAGTCATCATCATCAGCCTGACAACGCCCACTGCAGGACTGAGTCCTCTCCCATGTCTCTGCAATTAAAGGTGCACTGAAGAGGAATCTGAACTCGTCATTTTGCCGCGGGAACTCAATCCACACGTTCCTAGCATTCTTAGAAACTGCGACTTATTGCCCTGTGTGGTCGATTTCCCTAATTAAATCGAATTAACGTCCAGCTCCGGCCTTTATTTTTTGAATTCTCCCCGTACGGTGGGCGGAGTCGACCAACGCGTGGAGTGCCTTTCAGCCAGCTCCATGGAGGCTTTGCTTTCACTTTATTTTGTTTTTTAGGTTTCCGTGACTAAATAGTTTCATTCGCAGATAATATAGCCGTAAAGTAAGCCCGCAGAAATAAAAATACGCGTGGACTATTTGCTTCTACGGACTACTACGTATTACTCCGCCGATGGCAGAGCGGCAAGCCGCCACGGGACTGGGTGAAAGGCACTCCACGCGTTGGCCGACTCCGCCCACCGTACGACGGAGAATTTAAAAAAAAAAAAGGCGGGAGCCGGACGTTAATTCGATTTAATTAGGGAAATCGGCCACACAGGGCAATAAGTCGAGGTTTCTAAGAATGCTCGGAACGTGTAGATTGAGTTCCTGCGGCAAAAAGACGAGTTCAGACTCCTCTTCAGTGCACCTTTAACCCTGTCCTGTGCCAGCTGAGGCAACCCTATCCCCTTAGCAACCCTTAGCACGTCTAGGGCCCCACTTCACGGCTTAGAGGCCTCGGTCTCTATATTTGGCCAAAGGCTGTACCGTTTATACATTCTTAATATTTTTGTTGGTCTTGCATTTCGTGTATCCCTTTCCTTCAGCCAGTGCCCTACTGGGTTGGTGAGGTATAATAACGAATTAATTCCTTCCCCAGGGCGAACCAACGACGCACAAGCGGAGGCGTGTGGGATACCAGGTGCTTCGAGAGATTGCGCGCTACCAGCGCTCCACGGAGCCCCTCATCCCACGACTGGCCTTTGCTCGGACAGTGCGCGAGATACTGTGGCAAGTGGCTGGAGAAGATTACAGGATGCAGAAGCTGGCACTTCAGGCACTCCATGAGGCGGGCGAGGCGGTGATTGTGGCACTCTTGGAGGGTTCCAACATGCTGGCCCACCATGCTCGCCGAGTTACAGTCATGAACAGGGACCTGGCTGCTTTGCTGTCTGTCATAAAAAGTTATGGTAGTTTGCAGCATAGCTTGGCTTAACGGCGGGACTGCTTTGCTCATTTGGGAGGTGTTGTTCTGGTGGATGGTGCCTTGTTTGCAGCAAGTGTACTGCAACTGCCGAGCTGTCACTGCCGAGCTGTCAAGCTAGCCTGTGAGTGCCGCTGAAAATGAACAGCATCTTGACGAGTGCATTTGCACACAGCATTTATTTTTATATATGTATTCAACTAAATAGGGCACATAAAATGCATCGGGTATGTCAATTCACAATGTTTTTATTCTTTTAAGACAATTAGCATTTGTATCTGCAGTGAGACGGCATCTGTGTTCGCTCTTGCATTACCTCTGCCATTTTAGTTTGTTGACTGCCTTTTCCTCTGCCTTACACAGTCACAAAGTGGTGAGATTTTCTGACATTTTAGTGATTTTATGGTCATTTTAAAGGCTCAAGATGTATTGTTGTTCAATGATGGTGTACATAAGCTTAATAGACGGTTTTAAACAGCATGGCATTGGCTTATCTTTTACCTACAGACTCTGTAATACAGGTTCTTAGCAATTTCAGTGCGCCAGCGTCAGGAAGGCCATGAAGGCAAAAACTGTCCAGCAGCGTCTGCGTCTTTCACTCCCAGATTGGGGAGTGAAAGACAGTGAACTCAGGATTGACATAGAATCAGAACTGGAATAGACTGGTGAGCAAAAGAAGCATGCTGTCACATTTCTTCCGGATCAGTCCTATTGATAACCCCTAAATTTTTTATACATCACTTTTGTGCCTCTAAGGAAGCAGGTTTGTTAGTTCTATTGGCCCCGGTCATTGAATGGATTACTGGAACACAAATCTGCTCACTCAAGTATTGTAAAAATGTGATCGCTGCCTTCTGCTTCAAATCTATGTCTTGGCAGTTGTCTTCATTACCCAGAGGAAGGTCCGCACACAAGTAAATGACTTTTAAAATTGTTTACTATTGGTCTAGTTGGTAATTTGCCATTATATTCATATCTTTAGTGCCAGTGTTCATCTTCTTTGTCTTCGCCCTAAGGATCTGAGTGTAATGGAAATTGACCTGCAAGATTTTCCTTTGGCCAGTCGCGAGCATGGTTACTGAGTGTATCGTAGAAAAGGTCAAAGCCACACAAAGTGCGCCATGTCTGGACTGAGCAGACCGTGGCAGGACCTGAAGTTGTGCCATACCTGCACGAGGTTTCTCATAACCTCAAGAAAGTCGCCAACTTTATTGGAGGTCTGGTCCACGCTGGTTCATCAACTGTCATATTGGCTGCATGATGCGAAACGCGCCTGTGACTAACTGCCTTTACTCATGCATTCGCGTGGTAATTTATGAAAGGTCGATCAATTTTGCTCATGCATGTTTATTGGGAAATATGGTTTGTTGACAAATAAGAACAGCTGGCTAGGTTGTTCATCTTGTGCTCACCTAGTGAATGTATGTCCTCCTTTGCGCCACAATCTTCTTTCTATGCATAGATCTCGATTTTACTGAAGGCATGCATTGTTTTTATTTCTCTTAGTGGCTTTGCTACATATAGCTACAGTATTCTTTTTTCACGTGCATTTAAACTGTTCCCTAAATGTAAACAGTTATTTTTACTGCTTAAGAGGAGATGCATAATGAAATTAGGTGTGCATATTTGTTTCTTCCTGTTTTTGAAAATATAATTAGTTTCACTATATCTAAATTAATTCCCATAATATACGAAAAAACTGAAGCATAATTAGCCAAAACGGGTCATTAGGGAACTTTGTTTCAATATTTTTTGGTTTCGATTGAAATGGAGCGGTAGCCAAAGACCTGCCGTCTGGAGCTATGCTAATCATACTGTTTTTGAGGTAATTATTAATTGCGATAATTATGAAGTATAGTTAATGGTAATGTTCGACTCAGCCAAAAAAAATAGCATAGCTTCACAGTTCAGTTCTTTCTGGTGTCAGTGCACGTTAATGAACCCCAGATGGTCAAAATTGCCGGAGCCCTCCACTACGGCGTCTCTCATAGCCTTAGTCGCTTTGGGACGTTAAACCCCATAAACCAAACCAAACCAAACCTGAATTCAATGCTATGAGATTAATTGAAAGTTCAGTTCTTTCTGAATTCAAGGCTATGAGATTATTTGAAATTGTGCCATAAAAACACAATAAAAACTTCCTTAAGGCTGGTCACGCTGGCAAAAAAACACAAAGCTTAGATAATCTCATTTGAAGTGCGTGCGCCAGCCATTCGGAGGTCGTTGTAGAGGTCTCAAAAAAATGCGAAATGCGGGTGTTCCAAAAATATTCCACAGTAGCGAGTAATACCAGGTAGTGGGGAAGGGGCCCAGTTACAAAACCAGGATGACGGCCATCGGGGACACGGTCATGGGAAGCGACGGGCGCAAAGTTTTGCCGTATTTCACTTGGAAATCACCATTTCCGCTCTTCGTAGGCACGAAATATATAATTTTTTAGTACTTTGAGCCACACTGGTGTCATTTTATCCACTTGGAACATTCTTTGTTTCAGTTTTTATGTCTATCATATAACATGTTGCTATAGTTTTCAGAATGGATGCATTTGTATTATATAATACACTATTAATAAAGTTTTTAGAATTGCTGGATCTGATAAAATAAAATTTGCAGTTATAGTAGACTGCCCTGGATGCGTGGAACAGTAATCTTTTAGTCCTTTGAGAACATTTTTTTTTACATCTGTGAAAAGCATGTTTCCATGCAGTAAGTCATCAGCTTCGCAATATGCAACATGGTACAATATATTGAGTGTATTTAGATGGTCTGCGTGGTCCATGGTCACAAGTTCTTCTATGAGCAGGATATTGGTCACAAAGTTTTCTCTCTTCTGTTAATGATTGTCATTTTATAATCATTTTATGATTCGCTCTCTCCAGGTCGATCTTAATAACATACTAGACTGGTGTCATAATTGGAAAATGAAACTAAATATTAAAAAATGTAAATCTATGAGAGTTTCACGTTCAAATACTACTTGTCCTCCTTATTTTCTTCACAGTCATCCCCTTGAAAGCGTAAGATCGTACTGGTATCTTGGCATACATATAACTAACACCCTGTCCTGGAAACTTCATATAGAACATATAGCATCTAAAGCTAACAAAACGCTTGGTTATCTTCGAAGAAATTTTACACTTGCTCCATCTTCGTTAAAATCATTATTATACACGACCTACGTACGACCGCAAATGGAATACGCTTCATCCATATGGGACCCTGGACAGGTCTCACTGACACAGGTTCTGGAAACTGTCCAGAATCGTGCAATTAGATTCATTTTAGGCAATTACCATCGTACATCTAGCGTCACCCAAATGAAAAGGTCTTTAAACCTCCTGCCCCTAGCTACCCGCCGTAAGCACTTCCGCATCTGCCTATTCCATAAGATTTTCTACTCCAATTTTCAACTTCGCTCTCGATGGATTCAACCAGCACCGTTCATTTCTCACCGTCGTGATCATCAACACAAGGTCACAGTGCCTCATTGTAACACAGTGACATGTGCGCAATCATATTTTCCGCTAACCTCTAAAGAATGGAATTCCCTACCCGCATCATTAACTAGCATCACTGATTCAACTCAATTTAGAAGGATACTTACCACTCTGATTACATAATGATCGCTTTTGTATTTTATTGTAGTGTTGTGTTCTCCACGTACTAGTATTGTTCTTAAACTATTTTATTAATCTGTTCCGTGTTAATTTTGCTCACTTCTTTTTATCCTGCCTCAGTTGTTCTATAGTTTTGTATGAATTGTGCTTTGTTTATTTTTTTGTTATCAACTGCCCTTCCCCTCTGAAATGTACTCTGTACCCTGAGGGTATCACAAATAAATAAATAAATAAGTCGCACCTGCCGGTGCCCCCGAGTGAGACAGTTATGTGCTGTACGTAAACTGTTCTGAGAGACATGGGAGAGGCCTTTGCCCTGCAGTGGGCATAGTCAGGCTGATGATGATGAGGATTAAACTGTTAGAGTGTGCTTCTACGTAGTCCACTGCATACAAAAAACAATTTCTGCAGATCCCTGATCTCCTGTGCTTCTCAGTGATATAACTGTCTCCAGATTCTGTTGCGTATACTCTGTGTAAGGACTGCAGACAGATTATATGCACGCAGAAAAACTTTGGATGCAACCGTTCAAGGCATGCATACTTTAAAAAAGATCTGCCATATTTTTTTTCCGCAGTTTTCATGTTATTATGTTAGTTGCCTGTTTTATGCAATCATGTCATTCTTTTGTACTGGCGCCCATCTTCTATTATGTCGTTATGTATTTTAAAAAACCTGAAAAATTCACTTCTGTCTCTCTGTTTGCAAGTTCTCAGAGCTTGATGTTGTGAACACAAATAGTTCAGTGTATTTTCCCAAATATAGCCTTGAGAACAAACATTTCACATAGCACAAGGCAATGCTGAGAAAGCAGTTGGCAATTATTAGATACAGCATGCTTCAGGGTCTGCATTTGAATGTTGTTGTGGGGCATCGACGACACACCCTGATCTCAAAATCTGCAGGTGGGTGGGAGAAGAATCATTGTTGCCTCCGAGAACCTTGGCAGCTTCATAGGCATTTTAAAGGGACACTAAACAGGAGTTGGCCTGTATAGACAGGGCACCAGAAATCGAGCTTTTAATAGGGTGGAAAAGAATAAAGAACGAAATACAGGGGTTGCCATCGCCGGCCACTTTTGCAAGTAAAATTGGCGAGTCGACACTGATTTTTGGGTGCAGATTCCAAAGGCTACGATACACTGCCAGTCACTTCAAAATGGTGGAAACCCGTGCTTTTTGGTAAGGTTTTCAAGCTCCATTTTCGCAATGTGCTGCCGGACAAACGTCAACATGGCCGGAAAGAGTCAGTTCTTACCGAGGACAATAAATGGATGGAGTCGTCCTCACTGTACCAGAATATAATGCTGAAAAGGCAGACCCTGTGGCCTGGGAACTTTTGACACACACTATACATGAGGGTTCAGTTCGATTTGTTTATTCTACGAGTAGTCCAGAACAGTAACTGGGCTAAAAGTTGTAACTTACAGCTTAGCATGGCCCAAAAAGACCATTACAAGTAAGTTTCGACATAACTCTATGCAAGCTACACTACCTGACAAGTTGAAGCAAATGAAATGTGCGGTGAACTATGCATCGCGGTCACACCTGTGTGCAAGTGTTGCTTGCTGCCAGCTAATTGTGCTTGAAAATGGGACATGTGAAGTTCAAGCAGAGTAATGTTTTCACCTTGCAATAAACTGGCTGTGCTGGTCAATTAGGTGGTGCTATAATTTCATCCTTGTGCGTAATGTTCATGCTGTTCTGTGTCAGAGTTGCAACTTTTTTGGCCTGCAGGAATGAATGAGTTCTTGTATGAGTTGCTCTAGTGTCTGAAATGCTCCATGCTGGGCAGCAAATACAAAAAATTCTTAATTGCAGTGTGTTGGGTCATCTAAAACAAATCCCACATAACTGAAAAATTTAAGCGGTTCTTGCGCAAAAATTGCACAGTCAAGAAAATGAATCGAATTGGCTTTGACACCCTTGCAAAGCACTGGAACTACCAATGGTGTTGTATCCGAACCGACGTATGTGTTACACATAGTTCCTGTTCCTTTTTCTTGTTTTATTCACTGCTTGAATTGTGTGACACCCATCCTGCTCCAAGCCACTTTGGAGACTGCATTATCCTGCAAATGAAGTAACCAGAAATAGAATACTGTGCCTCATAATAAGCTCGCTGTTGTAAATAGTAAATAAAATCAGTTCAGCAGCACCCCCGCAGTTACGAAGTGTACACATTAAAGGTGTCAGTGAAGAGGAATCTGAGCTCGTCTTTTTGCTGCGGGAACTCAATCTACACGTTCCGAGCACTCTTAGAAACTTCCGATTTATTGCCCTGTGTGGCCGATTTCCTTAATTAAATCGAATTAACGTCCGGCTCCTGCCCCTTTTTTTTTTTAATTCTGCCTCGTACGGTGGGCGGAGTCGACCAACGCGTGGAGTGCCTTTCACCCAGTCCCGTGGCGGCTTGCCGCTCTGCCATCGGCGGAGTAATACGTAGTAATCCGTAGAAGCAAATAGTCCGCGTGTATTTTTACTTCTGCGGGCTTATTTTGCAGTTATATTATCTGCGAATGAAACTATTTATTCATGGAAACCTAAAAACCAAAATAAAGCGAAAGCAAAGCTTCCACAGAGCTAGCTGAAAGGCACTCCACGTGTTGGTCGACTCCGTCCGCCGTACGGGGAGAATTAAAAAAGTAAAGGTGGTAGCCGGACGTTAATTCGATTTAATTAGGGAAATCGGCCACACAGGGCAATAAGTCGCAGTTTCTAAGAATGCTCAGAACATGTAGATTGAGTTCCCGCGGCAAAAAGACGAGTTTAGATTCCTCTTCAGTGCACCTTTAAGAAGGCAGCTGGAGCAGATACTACCAGTCGTTGACCGTCTGTGCTTTGTATGTTGCATATCCACATAAAACATGCACTCATCAGTTGGCTCTTGGTGCTGTCTGCTACACTGGTACTGATTTTAGTGGAGCGTAAATTCAGCCACTACTACCTGTCTAGTGGTCACCATCAACTATAGTCAGATGCGGCCAATGGCCCTCAAAGGAAGCCCTACAGCCAGCGGCGTCCACTGATTGTCACAGTAAATCCCCTTGCACCTGGCAATGTGGTAAGTGCAAGGAGGTTAAGCGCAATCTCGTGACAATCAGTTCAATGCCAATGACTGGAGGGCCTCCTTTGAGGAGGCGCTATCTGAAGTTGAATCCTACAGATACCTCGGCGTAGAAATAACAAGTGATCTTAACTGGTATATCTTAACTGGTAGAAGCACATTACGTCCCTTGCTGCTAGCATTTCTAAATCACTAGGATTCATCTGATGATCGCTCACATTTTCTCCCCCTAAGGTTGGACTAATCGCATATGAAACTCATCCGCACTAAACTTGAATATGCATCGAGTATTTGGAACCCCCATCAAGAGTATTTAACAGATATGTTAGACGCCATTAAAATCGAGCTGCTCGGTTTATAAAATCAAATTATGATTCTTAGATGAGTGTTACTAATATCAAATCCTTCATTGGTTTACCTTCCTTGGCATCCTGGCATAAGATAGCAAGACTGTCTATTTCATAAACTTCATTATAATTTTCCCCAACGGCGTGAGAGCATAAGTATGCCCCCTATAAGATCATCGCGACGCTTGTTTAATTGCTGTAGTGTTCAACACATTCATGGCTCAATCAATGTGTTCAATTCCTCGTTTTTGCCAGCTGCCATAGTGGAGTGGAATGTCCTTCCAGACAGTGTTGTGAATGAAGTTAATTCCCTAAAATTTAAACAGATGTTAATCGATTTATTCCCCTAATAATTTCTGTTGAAGGCCCTTTTTCTTTCTTTTTCTTTGTTTACCTACTTAGTCGCTTGTTTTTCTTTCGAAGTGTTCACAGCTGTATCTACATATGTCTAAATTTGTGCTCCAAACTTTGTTCTTTGGGGCTTGATTACTGTTCCCCCCCCCCCCCCCCCCCCTATGTAATGCCCCCTGGGGCCCTTAAGAGTAAATAAATGATGATGATGATGATGCATTTGCAGCTGCTTTATTGAGTTGCATCCGACATAGACCTGGACAGATGTGTTCAGTCTCGAGTAGAGCACATCACATTTCAAAGGAAGGAACAACTACTAATAACAGCTGTAGTAGCTGTGTGGCTATGCTCGGCTGGATGCTACTTCACTCCTTTCCTTGTGTATCATTTCTCTTTGGAATTTTGTGAGAACAGGCACAGGTGTGCAAGCACATATGTCAGACTTTACAATATTGAGGTATGTCACCAGTATGACAAAGCCAGACAAAAATGAGTTGCACTACATTTATTTACAACTTTCCACACCTTCTAGGTGGCATCTGTTTTGGCACTGTGCACCTTATTTCTGCTTATACAGGCATCAAATCGTGTCTTTAAGTGACTGACTTTTTCATGCCAACACAGTAGTGACAGGCGCTGTTTCTAGAAATGGGTATTTACAATGGCAGCCAACTTATGACAAGTTGGTCCACTTTTCGCTGGTAGCCCATAGCCAAGCTGCTGCTTTGTTATCTTCAACAATTGGGTTTGATGCGGCCACCTTGCAGTTGCTGCATCAAAAAGAACCATAACACAGTGTTACGTTCTATGAGTGTATGTGGTTAACACACTTGCATGTGACACAGTAAAAAACATGCCATGATTACAAGGCATAACATCGATCAACAGCATCGTGTGATGTCGTGTAATTGGGGCCCTTCATTTTAGGATACAAGATTCTTGCATCCCGGACAGGTTTGTTAAAAATCAGGCTAAACCGGGTTACTAAAAAATAAAAAATAAAAGCCTTCTGAGGAACAGTTTTCCTGTGTACAATGCTGAAGACCACAGGCCGCACGAAAATCTGCACCTATCTTGTGCCTAATACAGAGGGCATTTTCAGTCAACTGACCATTGGAGAGACATGGGAGAGGCCTTTGCCCTGCAGTGGGCGTAGTCAGGCTGATGATGATGATGATGACGACCATTTTAAATTTCCTTAATGCTTTTTATCTGTGATAGCACTTAATTTGAGATGAGGTTCGAACAGTAAGCATTGGAAGCAAAAAGCCCAGATACAGGCACTGACCAAATGTCTTACTGGCATCATTGTATCAAGCGTTATCCACGCCACGATGACCTGCTCCATGGCTGTTTTGCGTTTGAAATTATTGCTGTGGCATTGAATTAATGTTTTCACAGTGTACAGAGAAAGCCTGAGGTCTTGCATGGACATAGAAACGCTGCGAAATATTTGCATTGCACACTTGCAACTGCTCTGTGTTTTTTTTTTTTTAACCTCTCGTAAAAAAATGTGCACCTCAACATCAGGGCCAGTGTACAGCATGTTCACTTTATTTCGTTGCGATTGGCTGGAGCCATCAGCTGCCAAAAAATTGTCGGTTCGCGTTGAAGTGAACGACGCTAAACATCAGCGACACGAGCACATCTGACTGCGAGCGTTTGTTGATGACGGAAGGACGGAGAGACATATATGAAATTTTGACCCTCCCAAAAAAATGTGCCGAAACTTTTTAAGAGTGTTAGCCCTTACTACTTACGTTTGCCAAGGACGTGTCTGTCTGCAATGAAGGTCAAATTGACCACAACAGTAACCACTTGTCCACACCATGTCACATAGCAACAGTGGGCGAGTAGCACTTCAACTAATTCCTATACTTTCGATATTCCTATAGCTCCCGTCGCTAACGCTCTCAAGTCAACACTGAAGCAGTGTTGGCAGAGGATTTTTTTTTCCAATGTGATAAATCCTCCCCCAAAACTGACGTCAACTTTTCTGGAAAAAAAAGTGTGTTCATTAAGCGAGTATATACGAGGGGGTACCCAAAAGAAACCGGACAAAGTTTTTTGGTCGGCAAAGCTTCTGTGGTACCGCGTTTTGCCACTAGGAGCGCATAGAACGAACATTCCAGAGTCAGCAAGCCAAGTGCCGTCATTGAAGGAGGTCAGACTAGTTTATGCAGAGTTTTAGAGTGACGATTGTTTTGTGTGAATGTCGTTTTTGCAATGGCTGATTTTCGTGAACAGCGTGCGCCGGTGAAATTCTGATTTTTGCTCGGAAAAAGTTGAATGGAAACTCTTGAAATATTAAGAAAGACGTACAAGGACCATGCTATAGGGACAACTCAAGTGTTCCTGAATCGAATTCTGAATCAAAGCAACAATCATGCCAATGGAAAACTTCAAATTCACCTCGCCTCAAGAAAGCTCGTCAGGTGAAACCAAACCTCAAAACAATGCTGATCTGTTTTTTCGACGCGAGAGGAGTCGTCCATTGAGAATTTGTTCCGCAGTGTCAGACAGTTAGCCAGGCTTTCTACTTGGATGATTTGAAAAGATTGGGCAACAGTGTGCGGTGGAAGCGGCCAGATTTGTGGCGGTCGGGTGACTGGTTTTTCCATCATGGCAATGCCCCTGCTCACACAGCCCTGTCTCTACGACAATTTTGGACCAAAAATGGCACGACCCCTCTTCCTCAACCCTCGTACTCTCCCGACCTTGCCCCGTGCTACTTTCTTTGTTTCCTAGAATGAAAAAATAGGCGAATGGAAAGCGTTTCGCTGATGTTGCTGAGGCGAAGAAAAAAACGACGGAGGCACTGTCAAGCATCACAAAAGATGAATTTAAACAATGTTTTGAAAAATGGAATGAAAGATTCGACAAGCGTATCATTGCAGGTGGGGAATACTTTCAAGGAGGTTGAAGGTCTGTGCTTAAAATGTGAACAAATAAGTTCAAACAAAAATAAGTCCGGTTTCTTTTGGGTACCCCCTCGTACGGCACTTTCTGTGTTGCTGCTGCTCTAGTTGGAGAGTGAAAATATAGAGTAATCATTCGACAGTAGACAATAGGACAGAGTAGAGTGGAAGGCAACACACTTCGCTGGTGGCACACAACATGTGGTGGTCGTATGACTCCCACCAGTGACACGTTTTCTGATTCAACATGCCATCTATTACCTAAAATGACTACTAAATTACTTTCCACTAGCTACAACAAGGAAAAAAAAAAGATATATTCTTTTCTTGGTTTCAAAGACTGCTGGCTTCTTCTACATACCGGGTGTCCCAGCTAAATGTATCCAAACTTTTAAAAAAGGCGAAGTGTCCTAGTCTAGTGAAAACAACTCAGGGTTGTTCAGAGTCGCGTGGCCTAGTCTTGAGTATTTTTTTCGCTCTTCAAAGTTAATTAATTAGGTAAGTTTGATTAGCTAACTTTTTAATTATTAACTGCAGGAAGAAAGTGTCAATGCAAAAATTTTAGATCACCTCGAAAAACCGCTAGTAGTGCTGTTTCCGTCAAGTTACGATTTACGTAGCTTCATTTATTGGCCTTAAAAGAAAGTTGTCACGTGACCAGCTGCTCGCTCACTTCTCTGCCCCAATGTGCACCCAAAGCCTCATCGAGGAGAGGACTTCAAGAAAAATGGATTTTATTCTTTAAGGCGCGTCTTGGGACGTTGAAGTGGCACAGTTGTCATGTGGAAGCTTTTTCTTATTGTGCAGGTTATGGTTAAAGGCCGGTTAAAGACCCTTTTTCCACTGTAATGTGTGTGGAGAAATAAATTTTCAATTTAAAAAAAAAAATATATCTACTTTACGTAAATATTGCTTTGCTGCAAATGTCCCAGTAAGCTGTTTCTCAAAGCGATCTACAACTTTTCCATTGACGCTTTGTTCCTCAAGTCAATAGTTAAAAAGTTAGTTAATTAAGCTTGACTAATTAGTCAACCTTGAAGAACGAAAAAAATACTGCAGACTAGGTCACGCGACTCTAAACAACCCTCATTTGGTTTCAGACGGCTAGGACACCCCGTGTTTTTTAAAAGCTTGGTTACATTTAGCTGGGACACCTGGTATATTGTAACAAGTTCCCTATCTTCCCTGTTCTAGTCTGAGAGTCAAATTACAGAAGAGCCAAGGGTAGCACAGCTTGCACCGCATTAATATTCTATGAGCAGCAGAGAAGGCTTTGCAGCAAACACTGATAGGGGAAGCATTTTCATGGCCGATCCTTACCAAAAATACTTGCCACTGTGCTCCTCAATGCCATCGGCCAGGGCACAGTAAAGAATGCCTTGCACCCCTTGTCGTGGTGACTTGGCAAAGAGCCACATGAGCGGCTTGGCAAACATTGCAGCCAGCCACGAATTCGCGATTCCCATGTGGCGTGTGATCTCGGTGTTGACGATTCCAGGATGCACCGCAAACACAGACACACCCGTGCCTGGAAACAAGAGTTGACGTTTTACGCATCAGAATTTTTACTGGGGCTGCCAAGACCCTGGTCTTGAAAAAAAAAAAAAAATTATTAATGAAGTCACAGTTATAAAATTTTCAGGCCACATGTATTTTTGTGCGCTGATTCTAGATATTTCATTTAATTTCGTGTAAAACAATTCCTTGAGCAGTTGTGCAATTTTTATGCAAGTATTTTGGGAAAAGTTTTGCAGAAAATTTGCTGCAGGAAACTCGCTGAAATGCATGCCATTGGGTTCTCTTGACACCAAGGAATGCAATAAGAGTAAAATTATCATCCTGGCTATCATAGAACTTGAGTTATAGAGTTTTGAAGTAGTCACTTCAGAAATGAGAAGGAAAGTGTGTACTCCTGTTTCTGAAGTGGCAGCCTTAGTACCCTATAACTCAAGTTCTATGATAGCCAGGATGATAATTTTACCCTTATTGCGTTCCTTGGTGTCAAGAGAACCTAATGGCATGCATTTCAGCGAGTTTCCTGCAGCAAATTTTCTTCAAAACTTTTCCCAAAATGCTTGCATAAAAATTGCACAAGTGCTTAAGGAATTGTTTTACACGAAATTAAATGACATGTCTAGAATCAGCGCACAAAAACACATGTGGCCTGAAAACTTCATTACTTATCTAGATTAATAAAATATTCTTTTCAAGACCAGGGTACCCCCTTAACCCTTAATCTGCCACTCCCGAGATAACTCGGGCTACCACATATGCACACCCCCTGCCTCTCCCGAGTTAACTCGTTTTGGCCTTTTAACTCACCCCCTGCCGCTCCCGATAATACTTGTGTAAAAAAAACTAAGCAAACATGTAGCGCCATCTATGGAGAGACTCTGTACATTCATAGATTTTGTAGGATAAATTTTAAACAACAGATGGCGCGCATGTTTTCACATCCGAGTCACTTCGTTTTGGTCTGCGCACAGCAGCCATGAGGCTATGTGCCACACCCGTCCGCGCTTTGACGGACGAAGAAATTCAAAATTGCTTGTGAATTCGGAGTCCAATGATAATGAGAACGAGGAAGGAGCCGACCTAAGTGCCTTGTCGAGTGATGACAGCGATGAAGTCCCCCTGCCACCGAAAAATCCGCGTAAGTGGAGGAAATTCGACAGGCCAGATTGGTGCTGGAAGATTTGATTCATTACAACTAATATCTATAAGATTATCCTGAATAAACATATCTACATGTCCTGCAGAGCATTTTAGTCCGTTACTAGCAAGAAATTTCCAGGAAACTAACATGCGAAAAAAACCCGGCAGGGGGTGTGCAGATGTGAGTAAAAAAACCTGGCACTGAAAGGGTTAAGGGGGGACGAGGGTCTTAAAACTAACTTTTTTACTTATGGCTAGAATCTCATGAAATTTTGCACACAGGTGCGTTTTTCTCTTCTGATTCCAAATATGTAATCACAATTGAGCTGGTGGTCTTAAATCTCACAAAGTCTAGAATGTAATTACGTAATTTTTTACACAGCTTTAATGAACTTTCTCACTGCATTTTGTTGCTTTTGTTTACATGATTGATAGCCAGAGAGTTCCCATACCCGGTGACTTTTTTTTTTTTCCCTAAAGGCATGTCATCCCGATATACTATATGTCGAGAGTAAAAGGTTGCAGCATTTTACACTGCAACCCGTTAGGCTAATTGTAAATTGCTATTTATACATGGCCTAAACAAAAAAAGTAAGAATGTCATCGGGTATGGGAATTCGCTGGCTATCAATTCATGTAATTAAAAGCAGCAAAATGCAATGAGAAAGTCCATTAAAGCTGCGTAAGAAATTGCCTAATTACACTTTAGAATTCACGATAACTTTTGATCTAAGGCCACCAGCTCAAATATGACTACATATTTGGAATCAGAAGAGAGAAACACATCTGTGTGCAAAATTTCATGGCATTCTAGCCACAAATAAAAAGGTCAGTTTTAAGACCCTCGTCCCCCCTTAACCTGGGGCTCCACAAAGCCCCGGAATGACAGAGTGTGCTTTGTTAGAACGAGGACTGCACACCATGACTGCAGATCATTTTCGCTTGATGTATAATTCTTCCTTTCCATCGGCTTGCAATAGTGCGAAAACCTGCTGTACTGAACAATTGTTTTTGCTGTATGTAGAGTAGATTTGTGATAATGTAATGCTCAAAAGGACATGGACAGTAAGTTGGCTTTGCCAGGGAATTAGAAAATGTCAGCTGCGCTGTTCCTCAACAAGAGAACAAAAACTGGTGAGTGACAGAGAATGACTGAGAAATGGACGGCGTTAATCAAATGAGTGAATGACAGCAAGGGGAGCTACAGGTTATGAAACCATAACAAATGACCAAATAACTACCATAAGTGAGCAATGACCAAATAACTACCATAAGTGAGCGATGCAACCGCACTTGTGAACAAGCTAACAAAGAAGCAATAATGTCTGATCAAACAAATGCGTAACGGCACTGCTTACAACAGCCACACACTCTTCTGCATTTTCTTTTCTGCAACAGTTTTTCCCTTGCAACGTGGCCCCGTTAAACACTGTTTTGCAAAGTGAGTCAGCAAAGCAGTGAGCAGTTAATAGATCGAGAAGGATGAAACCCGTGCCTTTGAGCCTCTGGGCGAGTTCCGTAGTGAATAGGACATTTGCCAGCTTGCTCTGATTGTAGGCGTCTGCAGGATTGTAGTCCTGGTCTGAGTTGAAGTCGTCGTAGTTGATCTTTCCCCGCTTGTGTGCCACGCTCGAGACGTTGACTACACGACTTGGTGCCGCCGCCTTGATCTTGTCCAGTAGCAGCGAGGTGAGGTAAAAGTGGCCTGGTGAAGATTAGGAAAGTGGTCAATTCATTCAGCTGCTGACTGATGCAAAATCCGACAGCCATGAGCACAGACACAAAACTGAAATGCACACACACTTGCTACCTTTAAAGGGATACTGAACCAAATTTTTGGAGCTACTCTTTTACATGTAAACAAGAGCTTGACTGCTAAAATTGATACATCCGACAAGCATTTTAGCGGAAAAGGCGAATAACACGCTTTTTTTCGTGATTTATTGCCGTATCGTTGCACCTGGCGGCCGCCTGTGGAAGCTGCGACTAGACGTCATTACACCCGCACGCCCACCGTTCCCGCAGAAGCACGATTGCCATCGCGTCGGCCGCTCGTCATCTGTCTGTCGTCTGCTCACGGCGTACACAGATATATCAAGACGTTAATCGAGGCTGTCTACATGCCATAACCGTATGCACGCTTGCGATACGCTAAATGCCGCTATTTTTTTCGGACCTTACGCAATTTCTAACATTCTCACTTTTAAAACAGAGACGCGACGATGTTTAGACTAGTGGCGCCATCTGGTGGTTGATAGGGGAAGCATTGTTGTCAACAAACCGACGCCCCTCAAGCCTAAAGGGGGCAGAATCGTCGCTCTAAATAAAAAATAAAGCAAATTTATTACTCGTACGTTTTCTTATCGGTGACAGGAGATGAAGCGAAAGACCAGTGGCCCATTTATGGCCACTGAACGCGCTGAAGAAGGCAGTTACAACAACGAATCCAGTCCGAAGCGAGGCTTCTTGCATCGAAGGGCGCCGCCATATTTGTCGCCGCGGGAATGCAAGGGGGGTGACATGACGTCACGCTCTTCGCCTCGCGCCGGCCGGGAGGGCTTGGTGCGCGCTCGTGAAACATCGAAAATAAAACCATCCGGTGAAAAATATGCGCAGTGACGACTAGATTTCGGTGTAATCGCATTCTGAGAATCTATTTTCAGCGTTTTTGCTCAATTTTAAGATTTTGCTTCAGTATCCCTTTAAAGTAACAGTAGCAAACAAAGCTCAGGAGATGTCATTATTAGACTTCAGCATCAATGATTCAAAAGTGGAGCGTCTCACAACTGGCATCGAATGAAACGCAAACAGCAGGAGATTTTAGCTCATCACGGTTTCCGCAGTTCACTTCTCAACTCTGCTGACCAGCTCTCCAAAAGTGACTGCAAACAACGTTTGTATTTCTTCTTTTCCGGTTAATATTTTTGTGCTTTTTCATTCATGCCTAAATAAGCCTGTTCACATTTCACTTGAAGCTGATAGCACATCAGCATGATGAAATGAGTTTACCCCACAAAAAGCAGTCACAGATAAGTCAAATTTGGCTTGTAACATACAGAGTGTGTTTCGAGCTTAAGCAGCTTAAACAGGGCTTACTGTGCCAATCAAATCAATCAATCAATCAATCTGCTGAGTGCATCCGGGCACAATCATTAGCTGCGAAACACAGAAAGCATTAAGGTTGCCAACATACAATCAGTAATTACGCACTGGGGAAGGTTCTATATCATGTTGATGGAAAAGGAGTAACAGCACTTTTTGAACACGGGACAGAGAACGAGACAGACACCTGTCTGTCTCCTTCTCTGTCCCGTCAACATGCACCAACCAGCCCGTATTGCCCCTCTTCTGGGGTTCTATATCATGTATGCTCAGACTCTGCTGGCTCAATAAACAAGAAGTGAAACTAAAAAAGTCTACACTACCATGCCTCCATTTTGTCAACAAATGAAAACTCTTGAAAAAAAAAAGGCTTGAAGACATTTAATTGCAAAACAATACAGAAGCAACGACCTTTCTTACACTTCTCCCAGTATTTGTTTCTTTTCTTGTTTCTCGGCCATGTACAGAATGTGTAAATTTCTACCATTCTTCTGTAGTTTCTGTTCACTCAAAGCACAGCACGCAGATTTGGGTTTAAGTGTGCATTACACCGCGTAAACTGCTTTTAATTAAATGCTATACTCGTGGATAACTTTTCACGGCTATGCAGCAGAGGCTAGGCAGGAAAGGGAAGGAGACGGTCCTTTGTCCTCGTGTCGTGAAGAGTGGACTCCTCACCACCAGCAACCCTCTCTCAGACTCTCCCCCACCCCCACCCCTTTCTCCACACCCCTGGCCCAAACAATCCTCTCCCCAAGGCATAGGGACAAAGGTCCGTCTCCTTCCCTTTCCTGTCTAGCCTCTGCTACATAGCCATAAAAAGTTGTCCGCGAGTATAGTTGGGTGTGACACGAGAAGAATAACAATGCTTGGAGGTCTATTTTTTTCACTAGTAATGGCTGAAGTAGGAATCTGCACTGTACAATGCACTTCCAACACTGGCCGCCAATTTTGTGTTGCTTTGCTGGAGGCCTCTACCATGAAAACTAATAAAATGCAGATATGAAGGTACAATTCTACCTATGTGAAATTCTATGCAGGCTTGTGGCCCTAATTTCTTGCTTAGCACATGGCTAAGAGGTTATACACATTTACAGCATTTGGTTTAGTGGCCAAACTCAGGCTCAAATATGCAAGGTGTCAGTCGACAAGTGAATAATGAGCTGCTGCATACCCAGATGGTTGACGCCAAGCTGCATTTCAAAGCCATCCTTTGTCAGGAGCTTCGGACACCTCATGACTCCTGCATTGTTCACAAGGATGTCAACTTGCTTGACACCTGCAAGAAAAAATAAAATTAAAAAAAAAGAAGTTGCAGGGGACACACAAGCTCCGTCTTAAGTGTGTGACGTGATAGTGTTAATGGGTTAAAGCCCATATATGCAGAACTAGTTGCTGTTGCATTAAAAAAGCTTTGCAGCTTTATATGCCTCAGAAGTGGTGATTCAGTTATGCAAAGGCAATTAGCAAAGCAGTTGACGGAGAACGAAACTATGCAACTAGTTCCACAAGAAAGCCCTGTCCCTTCCAAAGAAGACAGGCGCTTCAAAAGCAGTGCCTAGCAATGTCATTTAAAAAAAAAACAGTTGCAACGAGCCCATATTAAGTGTTAATGCAGAGACTTGCTCAGGTTGGTAGATATTTAAGAACTAACGCAGTGCAATGCACAGGACACGATGAACAGACACGTGTTGCGCTGTGTATTCTTTACTTAAACCACACCAAGTGCTAATTAGCTAACAGAAATACTACTGAACTGCTCATTTCGTAACCACTTGGCAACACTTCGCATAAATTACACGCTCGATTCTAGCTTTTATTGGTGAGCGTTCCAAGACGCTGCAACTGGAAACAATGCCTGCCTAATTTCGATTCCAATTTTTACATTAATTTTAATCGTGATGCCACAAATGCAAATTATTTTAATTGTGAAAAAGCATGCACGATGTGATCGAAGAACAATGACAGGCAAGTGACATTTTCCTGGTTTAGGCTATTCGAACTGATATTTGACAACAGCACCGTAAATCCCAGAAAACCTGCGCGCTTAATAGCGTTATTAGGCCTATTAGGCCTGTATTAGGCCTAATGGCCTAATACAGTTGAAGATGGATATTGGCTCACTTTCGCTTATTCTCGCTGCAAAGTCCCGTATAGATTCCAGAGAGGCCAGGTCCAGCTCTTCGCAGACGACGTGCTTGTTCTCGACTGCAGTGAGAATCTCCCGTCTGACTCGGCGACACTTGGTGAGATCCCGACAAGCCATGATGACATTGGCGCCTGAACACAAGCCAAAGCACAGCAAATGCACAAGTTGTACATGGTTCATGCCGGCCAGTCAAAAAAACCACTCTGGATTTCCGAATATACAATTCAAGGAAACGTAGCTCCAGTTCATTCCAACTGGTTTCAATTGGAAGGTCGTCGAACGTGGTAAAGACCGCCAGCATAGCAAATGCACAAGTCATACAAGGTTCATGCCAGCTAGTCCAGAAAGACCATTCCAAATTTCTAAATATATGAGACATGATTCCAGAACTGGGCACAACTGATTGCAATTAACCATTTTGTTCCAACTGATTCCAAATTTGCTTTTTGGAAGTTCAAACATAGAAAATGCAGTTTACGTCTAATAACTCAATGCTGTTTAACCACTGGTTATTTTGTGTTTTATGAAATATTGCAGACATCATCTATGAGAGTCTTTCAGCAAAGAGTGGCCACAAATCAGAGATAGGAGTTAGTGTGCTCTGCTGAAGACATCAGCACTGAGACAGCAACTTAATTTGATAGATTCCAGTAAGGCACCCTCAGTTACCTTACTGCCAGGCTATAAATAAAACAAGATTGTTACTCCTTCATCATCAGCCTCACAACGTTCACTGTAGGCCCTTCCCATTGCCCTGTGCCAGCTGTGGCCACATCACCCTGGCAAACCTGTTAATCTCATCCACCCACCTGACTCTACCGCGCACTGCTACAGATGATTATTGCTGCTATTATTATTATTAATGACATCATTAGTTAAGTCCTGACTACTGAATGGTAACGATGAACATTAAAAAAAATCTTTGTGACTCAACAGAAGAATACTGCTTACTCTACTGTAAACGAAACTGAAGCGGCGCAGTGCCGAGGTCGGGCTTTCAAAGATCCCCGAACTGTGCCCCGAAAAACTCACCACTTAAAAAAGCTCACATTCATTCATGGTCGCAATGGCTTGTGCCTCTTCCTTTATGTCCAGGGTGAATTTTCACGATTAGACAAAAATGCGCCACACCATTTCAGCGATAAAATCGGCACAGCTTGTACCAAGACCGCGGCAAATCACTCGTGAATTCTGAATGTTAGAGTAACGTCTTTGCAAAGAAGCTTTCGATGAATTTTCTGAAATGGTTCGCAAACTGCAGAAATGAGAAAAGCTGCTTGGGATCCTTAGATGGTGGGAACTTGTTGATGTCATCTATGTGTTTAAGGTCTGAAATTCGGCCTTCTTTTGTAAAGACATGGCCAAGAAAATAAATCTGGTTGCATTCATACTGGCACTTTTCAGTGTCCATTGTCAGACCATTAATATTTATGCGGAGTAATGCTTCTTCCAGGAGTTTGAGGGCCTCTGGGATAGATCTTGCACCTTGCATGTTGTCGTCAGTATACGCACTCATTCGTGGCAGACCATCAAAGGTCTTTCTCATGACAGTTTGCATTGTCTGTGGGGCTTTACTAAATCCAACTGCCATGCGGAGGTATTCATACTTACTGTCTGGCGTGACGAAGGCTGTTTTGAGAGAGCCTTCAAGTCTGACACAGATTGTGAGGAATGCTGTCTTGATATTTCATTTCATTTCGCTTTATTTTCGAGAATGTAAGTTACATCCTAGAGAGATGCAAGGGCTAAAAGCTGCTAAAAAGCAGCTTGACGGGGCCCAAGCACCTCAAATGGCAGTACACGACAGAACGCAAAAAAAAAGGTTTACAAAGATATATAGGTTAGAACAAACAAACACAACGAAGCAAGTGACATATTGATTCAATACAATGAAAACAATGGCAGTTTACATGACGCACGAAAACAAAGAGAGGACCCCCCCCCAAAAAAAAAACACTTATTGTGCATACATGGCACCGGCAGACAAACAGAGGCACATAAAATGCAACCTGGCTATATATTAACAAAATACATTTTTAACTCACTTTGTTTAACACTAGCCAAAACTTTGTACTTATTAAGAGTGGTCGGTAAATTGTGTTCAAGCGTTTGAAGTTTATAATTATTTCGAAAATATGGAATATACCAGGGATCGGTATTTCGGGTGTGGGTTCGATTCGAAGCGGTCCTTAAATGGGCAGTATGTACGAGGAAATCTCTATAAGCAGGAGAAGAATGGTAAAAAAACCTCAAAATGCGAAAAACATACATATGTTCAAAACTAATTATTTTATAATTAATAAAGGCACTTCGTGATGAGAGATAAGGAAGGTTTGCAATGTAGCGGATCATTTTCTTTTGCAGACACTGTATTTTTATCACATTTGTTTTTGTGGTGGTTGCCCAAACAGAGTTACAGTAATTCAAAACGGAACCGAAAAGAGCATGATAAATTTGAATTTGAAATATCCATGGCTGAGAAGTAACATGACGGGTCCCTCATGACTTCATCCAGAGCATCTCCTATTAACGGCATCAAATATGGCGGGTTCACGGTTTTGACATTCAGTTTGCAGTAGTCATGTACCATTCTCCTAGGTGTCGTCAGGTGATCTGGCTCATCTATGAAGAGAGTCGGTGCAGAGTATTGGCTCTCACTCGGTCTGACTATGCCTGGTTTGATGTATTCATCGACCTTTCCCCTCGTGAACTCGCAGTCCGCATATGAGGCTCATTATGGGCGAGGTTACGGGAATGAAGTCTCTCAATTCGACTGAGCGCTCTGCGCGTGGATACAACTTGTGCTCCTTTGTAGCGAAAGCTTTGTGGTGAATAGTTAAGATTTCATCCAACCTCTTGCAATCGTCTGGGGTTGCATCAGTTGTCATAAGCGCAACCGCTTCTGTAAACTGCTTAAAGGGACAGTGAGGAGAGCACTATTAATATTTATTTTATAGCGAAATCCAATAGTTCGGCATGTCATGGCTTTGTTGCCACTTGGCCGGCAGCAAAAGATGCATTTATTTCTAAGAAATTTGGATTCGAAGTTGAAAAGTTTTTCCCGCCGCTCTGATTCAAACTTGGGATTATCCTTTGACGACACAGGACTAAGTGACGTGAAACATGACGTGCACATGACGTAACGCAGACTCCGTGATTTCTGGTGGCCAGCAGTGCGGCCCAGCAGCAGCCGAAAAGAAAGCTACCGCCGGCCGCACGTTGAAGGCATCTATCGGCTATTGCGGCCGTCGCTACAGTCGCTTCGCTTACGTTTGCACTGGCGTTTTGCCAGCGTTACGATGGATCTCGTTCTCGAAGTCGTCAACGAAGTTCTCGCAAATAGACACCTTTAGCATACCGTGTACCTTGTTACTGCTAGCGGAATACCGGGAGCCCGCGGCCTAACGTCGGTGAGCAGGCGCTGATTGATCCCGATGCTTCAGGCGCGCACGTAGCTGCCGGGCACGTGGCGCCATCTGGCGACGTCAAGGAGATTTGCGCATGCATTGGCTGCGCCTCAGTGACTTGTGACTCTTGGGTCCTAGAGTTGCTAGAACCATTGGCTCTAGCAACACTGCTTTGTCCTGTGACGTCATCACACTTGTACTTGCGAGTTTGGCGTGTGGCGGCGATACCTGTATTTTGGTTCTTGCTCTTTTCTACGTTATAAAGCTTTGTTGTCAGTATGAGTGGCGTTTTTGTAATCAGGAGCTGGTATTCTGTCGATATAAGCCAACTTCAATTTCTCCTCAGTGTCCCTTTAAGTTCCGGGTCTGGATCTGATGAAAAATTCTGTATCGTGACAAACATGGCAGTACTGCTACTTTTATGTTGTTAGTCTACGGCTGCAAACGTCGAAATAAGTGCTTCTGCCCCACCTGCAGGCTTTGAAGGCTGCTGATCCGTGATTGCATGACTTTTTGCTGTTGGAAGTCTCACTAAGGTTACACTGTTGGACACGTGGAATGTGAAATCGACATTGATCAGTTTTCCTATAGTCCGAACCGAGAAGAATGTCCATCGTAGCTGGGAGAGGTAGAACAAGAACTTCAGGCAGGGTGATGGACACCTTGCCAACATTGACTGCCAGGCAGGTCTTCCCCTGAGGGACAAGCTGTCGGTCCAATAGGGGGCTTGCTCCATTCCTGTAAAGGCACTTTTCTTGACATCAGAAACCAGCACCTTGGGGTTTACGATGGAGACGTTTTCTCCCGTGTCTATGCACGCTCTCAGTAGTTTATTCTCATTTATGTAGGCAGTGACGATCGGGAGCGTGTCACCAAGTGTGCGCAGGAAACAATGCACGTTCCTGTCCTCGCTTTTGTTCTGCCTTCTGGTTCTCTTCTCTTCTGCTCGGAGAGCTGCTTGGGTTTTTGGTCACAGGCATTCTCGTGATATGCGTCCCGTTGCAGAACAGTTAAAGCATCTGCGTTCTCTCTGCTGATAGCTGTTCTGTGAGGGTCTCGAGTTAAACTGTTCTTGCCATGCCATTGTCAGACTTGGTTGGTGTCTGAGCGACCTGTACCAACTCAGGTGCTTTCCTTCGGTTTCCGATAGCACTTGCTGCAGGTGCCAGTAGCTGTCTGGGTTCATTGTTCGATCGATGAGCTCTCGCACAGAGTGACAGCTCCGGGTGGCTAGTGTAGTCATCCACTTATCTTCTTGAATGCTGCTCAGTATCACGAATATATGTTCTTCGGGGCTGAGGCTGTGTGGTGTCTTTTCCAGCGTTGCACTTTTGGCGTACATGTACTGGGCGAGGGTTTCTTCCGGCTGACATGCACATTCTTTCTGGACATCCAGGAAACCTTGCGGGGCCATTTTGCACTGGAAGTGTTCAGCGATGGCTTGCTTCCAGGCTCCCCAGTCTTGGATGTGGCTACCGCAAACCATGTGCCAATCGAGTGCTGCTTCACGAAGTCGCGTGATGGCATTAAGCATTGTGCGAGTTCGATCCAGTTCGAGAGATGCGACGAATTCGACCTCTTCGAGCGACGCCTTCAGGCCCTCTTGTAGAGTACCTTCAAAGGTGCGGCCGTATCTCCAGGGGAATGTACTTGAAATGGACACATGTGCTGTTGCTGGGCTCAAGCAAGCTGCCGCTGCATTTCGGCTATCACGTCGAGGAGACCATTTGAACTATGGGGACGTGACCCGTTGTCTTCATCTGCCTGGGCAAAGTCGTGAGCTTCATGGACAGGGCTGTGGTCGCCCCTGGTTGTGCTACCGAGATCTTCGTACCGCAGCCCTCGGCTCGTTGACCTTGGTCGTGATCGTTGGCGAGGTTCAAAGTGATGAGTAGCATCCGTAGTTACGACCTGATGTCCTTAATTTCATTGCGGAGGTTATCATTGGGGCTCCGTTCAGTTTCTGAAGTCGGCTGCGCCATGTCAAAGGTCGGAGTAGACGAATAAAGACAAGATGAATACTGGAACAAGACTTATCAGTGGTTGGTTGGCCTCAAAAAAAAATGGCACTGCACCTTGCTACGTGTACAGTCGGGAACAAAAGTCTGTGGACATGTTTCTCAACTGAAGATGATAGCTCTATTATTAGCTGGCGGCTGGAGACCATACTTGTGGAGATGAAAGACTAAAATTTTGACTTCAACTGCACAAGTGTGGTCTCCAGCCGCCAGCTAACAGCAGAGCTCTCGGCTTCATTTGAGGAACACGTGCTCAACAGACTTTTGTCCCCGACTGTACGTTCTAATCATTCTCTTCTTCCGTTCGCGTTCGCACGTGCTCGCTGCTTCGGGACACAAGCTCGCGCTCACATGAACTTACTGTTAAAAAGAACATCGGATGATTTAAATGAATGAATGATCGAGCATGCCGTGAATGCTCGTGCAAGTCATTGCAGCACCATGCAAACCACTTAGGGTGCGCAACGTATGTGACAACGTATTCGATACATTAAAAAAAAAAAAACACAATCACCAGCACACAAGCAGCTCTATATCTTCCAGAATGCCACGTATTCGGCAAAATGTGGTTGGAGATGGCCGGTGCCCAGTGAGGGTACTACCTCTGCTGGCAAACTCTTTAGCGGCGGCTTTGCCCAAGCCTGTGTTGGCTCCGGTAATGACGACAGTCTTGCCGTCCAGTCTCGTCTCTTTATCGAAGCGGCAGCCACCTACGTATTCCCTGAAAGAAGAGAAACCGATATAAGACTGGGCCAGCTAGGCTTCAAGATTCGCGTTAGATCTTCGATATCAACTGATGCCGGCTTACTTGAATAGAACTATCCCTCCCACGCCGGCACCGATGGCGCTTAAGAAAATTGCTGGCTTTGATTTCAGGAAAGAAGCCATCGTGTATTTTTTTTTTTCCTTCTACAATCACAGCGTTTCACAAATGCATGAAAAGCACCGCCGCTTGTGCCTTGCACTTTAGTTGCTAAGTGCCGGGTGCCGCCATGCTGCAGCTGTTTACAATCGATTCAGGCTAGCCGTACTGTAGTCGCTGAATGCCAGACCAAAGAAAAAAGGCATGGAGGAAGGAATGAAAAAAGGCAACAAGTGTCTATGAAAGCAGTAATGTGCTAAGCAATCTTTGCCATGAAAAAAGTTACACGATTAAGGTCATTTGACACCAAATGCGCAAGCAGTCCAAGAAATTTAAGATCCATTTAAAGCCTCAAAGGCATACGCATGTATTTCGACAGTTTCGAAAGCGGTCAGTGGATGGTGGAGAACCCAAAACCCCAAAACAAACTGGAGCAGGCGAGCAGGTGTTTCGCACGCTATGATCTACGGTTGCTACGGTCTCGGTGTAGTCATAACCTGGGCGTAGCACGCAGGTGCAACGCTGTGTACTGCGTGCAGCCACGAGAGTGTGAGCGCGCTGACGCAATGCCGTAAGGGGCCGAAAATCTTCATTTCGTCGTATTGATCCAGCTGGTAAACGGGGGTCACACGACCTAGACATGGCCGGCCTCTCGGCGACGCTGACAAAGGACCGGACGTTCCCTGTCAACTTCACTTGTCAACGATGCTGTCAGCCGCTGCGACTGGACGCGTCATTCTCGTCCATCGACGAGCAGACCCTCACCGAGCTGTCGGAGCCGATGTTGAGTCAGTCGGACCCCATCGAGCTGTGCGGGCCCTCTCCAGCGGTGCACTACCGAGCGCCGGGGGACGGCGTTTCCCGGCGCACCGTTGAGCCGCTTCGGTTCGTCGAGAGCGGCAACGGCTTCATGCTGGTCGGCGAGAGCTCGGTGGGCGCCGTCGACACGACCATCAGCCACAAGTTGGACGTGGAGACGCGCCTCTTCGAGCTGATGACGAACCAGTCGGCAGTCGACTACCCCATCTGCGAGGAGTGCACCGACAACCTGCTGGACCAGATGGAACGGCAGCTGGATCTAGCTGAGGACGAGTGCAAGGACTACAAGAAGTATCTGGACCAGCTGACCAGCGGCGATGAGGAGGAAGGCGACCTCGAAGAGCTGGACGCCGAGTTCCGGAGACTTGAGCAAGAGGAACACGAGCTGCTGGCGGCCGTAGAGAAGATTGAAAAAGAGCGTACCGAAGTGGAGGGCGAGCGCAAGCGACTCGCCGAACAGTTGGAGCGGCTTAGAAGCGACGAGGACCGCTACTGGCGCGAGTACTCCGACCTGAACCGACAGCTGATGCAGTGCGCCGACGACCATGCGAGCGTCGAACGCCAGCTCAAGTACTCGGAGAGCAAGCTGAGCCAGCTGCACAAGACGAACGTGTTCAACGCGACCTTCCACATCTGGCACAACGGCCACTTCGGCACCATCAACAACTTTCGGCTCGGCCGCCTGCCCAATGTCCCCGTCGAGTGGTCCGAGATCAACATGGCCTGGGGTCAGACCGTGTTGTTGCTGTACGCGCTCGCCCAGAAGATGGAGATGACCTTCCAGAGGTACAGGCTGGTGCCCTTCGGCAACCACTCGTACCTGGTGTGCCTCGAGGACCGGACCCGCGAGCTGCCGCTCTACTTCGCGGGTGGCTTCAAGTTCCTCTGGGACACCAAGTTCGACCATGCCATGGTCGCCTTCCTCGACTGCCTGCAGCAGTTCAAAGAGCAGGTTCGTGTCCGGTCAGGACTTGTCTGGATGCTGTTAGATTCATTTACTGATTCCAGGTGAGCCGCCGCGGTGGCTCAGTGGTTATGGCGCTCAGCTGCTGACCCGAAAGACGCGGGTTCGTCCCCGGCTGCGGCGGTCGAATTGCGATGCAGGCAAAATTCTAGAGGCCCATGTACTCTGCGATGCCAGTACACGTTAAAAAACCCTGGGTGGTCGAAATTTTCGAAGCCCGTCACTATGGCGTCCCTCATAGCCTGAGTCTCTTTGAGACGTTAAACCCCCATAAAAGAAAAAAAATCCAGGTGTAAGCTTTTATAAACAATATATAAGGTTTGTTTGAAAGCGCTCTCATGGGCCTCAGAAAGAGGGGTTAGGATGAGGGCTTCTCTCACCTCTTGAGAGATTTTTGAAAGGGGTACGTGCTTGCGCAAAAGACGGGACGAAAACGAGGAAACATAAACGACATGTACAATGCGCAACTTCCAACTGGTTTATTTCATAGAGAGCTACACATTTATACCCACGAGGTCAAACACAGCGGTAAAAACCGTCGCATGCGCATTTCACGTCAGCATAGCACCACCACAGGTGCAGCTTGATTGCATCAAAAGTTCCAAGAACCCCCAGCACTGCTATCAAGAAGGAAAGAAGAATCATGAGGGGAAAAATGAGGAAAGGTGACATTAAAAGAAATCGTAGCAAAGCATTGTCAAAACCAAAAACCAAAGGCATGTCAAATCATCGTAGCAAAAGCAGTATCGAAAAAGACAAAACACAACGCTAAAAACAGCCAGTTAACAGGGTAAAAAACGCACTGCAACGAAAAATTCAAACCAGGATCGAAGGCTAGGCCACCCAATAACAGTACGACCCAAAATAAACCTGAGGCGCAGCAAAACTTCCACGTGTCCATCTAGAAAAGTCACCTCTTTGTTAAGAAGTAAGATAGATGCAGTGCTAAATGCATTTATCTCCGGAGTAGTAATGTGAAATTCCTCAATAATTTCCCTCTGCTGCTTCAACATGAGAGAATATATTCACTTTCTCTGCTCGTTCTTTCTAGTTTTTAAAAAAGCAGCCACTAGAGACAGCCAAGATAGTTTTAGAGTAGACGTTGTTAAAGAAGTGTCAATCCACCAAGGTGGCTCAGTGGCTGCGGTGTCCAGCTACCCGGAATCGAATCCTAGCTGCAGTGGCTACATTTTGGGGAAGGCGAAATGCAAAAGCGGCCGCGTGCTGTGCAACGTCAGCAAGCATTAACCCTTTATATGAGAGCGGGAGACCCTTGCTCCAGGTGCTGGCAACTGGACAACGGTATGCCTACTTGCCAGATTCTTGCGTGCTGAATACTACCGAACTATCAAACAAACCACTGATCATCTTTTTATCTTGCGCTAATAGACTTCCTTGGCGCTCTGCGAGTTTTTTACAAGCGCGAGTGTGCAATTTGACGCGGCCTGTTGTGGCAGAAAAAAAAAATGTTTGAAAAACTTTCCCATCAGTAAACTGCGTCATAATACTTCTTGATGCAGCTTACAATTGTAACGCAAGTTTTCTTATACATCGATAAGGCAGGTAGTTACACATACCACATTTCAGATGATTTTGTGAAGTCATTCGTCCAAATGTGTACCTCCTTTTTCTACAACATCATTGTTTGAATCTGATTGAAAGTGATGCCATTCAGTTTATATAGTGTCATTCTGAATACCATTTTTTCCATTTTGTGCATGCAAGCATGCATGGACAGATTGAAATTGGCCTGTATCGATAGATTCCATTGACAGAAAGGATGCTGTCACTGATAAGCTAGGAAAGCTCAAGAAATGAAATACAAATATGGCTATCACCGGCAGTTTTGGCAAACAGACCTGGTGCTTCGAGACAGTTTTTTGATCAGCGCAGGTCCGTAAGGCTAGGCTACACTTCCTAATGGTGATCACAAAGGCCTTTTCAGTCTTGCCAACTCAAGTTGGAATTGAGTGGCAGCAAAGAAGTGCTCCATTTTTAAGTCCTCATTTCTCAACAAATCCGTTCCGCCAGATAAACATCAGTGTAGCCCGAAAAGGCCACATAATCAGCTTTTCTAATGCCGTTTTCGATAAACTTGCACTGGAGCTGCCCCGAAACCAAAGGAGTGCGCAGGGGCTGGCAGTGGTCCGTGGTATAGTGGAGCCCTATGTGCACCAGTGTCATTTATTGAAAATGCTGAAGAGTAAAGATTGGATGGAGTTGTTCACAGTGTTCCTTTAAAGAACCTCAGGTGGTCAGAATTATTTGGGAGCCTGTGGCACTGCTCGTATCCAGACTGCAGCTTCAACACATTAAGTGTCCCATAGCAAAGAAGTCTGGTGTAAATGTACTATGACTGCAGGCTGAAAATTCCCATGTGCTTCTTCCGCAGGTCAGCAAGATGGACTCCAACTTTTGCCTTCCGTACCGGATAGACAAGGGCAAGATTGAGGACAGCAGCACGGGCCAGTCGTGCTCCATCAAGATCCAGTTCAACTCGGAAGAGCAATGGACCAAAGCACTGAAGTTCATGCTCACCAATCTCAAGTGGGGACTGGCCTGGGTGTCAGCCCACTTTGCCGCCCGCGACACAAGCAGCTGATTCAACGTGCAGCGCGAGGCTGCTTGTCTATACAACTGTTGTATATACACCAAATGTGATATAAAACTGTTTTGTGAGTTGCTGTTCTTTGGTGTGAGTGTTGTATATTCATGTGCGTGAATGCAACATTTGACTAGGCTTGATGCATTATGCAGACTGGCTCCAGTTTGCACTGCATGAAAGACTGCAGAAAACACAAAGCATGCCGAGAAAGATTTCTGATTGTTCGTGAAGAGACAAAAGATTCACTAGACCAAGTGCATAAGAATGAGGGTGTAGTCTTAGTTTTTGCAAGCACTGCATATGGAGGCAGTCTGTCGTCACAGAATGACAGGGGTGCTAAATTTGTCGCATAAAAATTTCTACGCATAACTTAGTGCCACAGAAGCCTACATTCAAGGCGTACTTCATACGCCCACACTGTGGGAGACTTGAGTTGTTCTAAAGTTTTAAGCATTGTTCAGGAGCATTACCTGGCATGCATAGCAGATTGAAACTATTCATGGCACTTGTTTTATCAAAATAAATTTGGTGGCTTCACCGGCAATGCTATAGTTACAACCTTTGTGGTCTAATTGCATCACTGTTACTTGTGAAGAAATAAAGGCCCAGAGACAAAAGGAACAGATGAAACCAATCAGGGCACGTTCACTCCTACTTTCTGCTTATTGGCCTGTTTTTTCACTTTGTAACGATAGTGCATTTGATAGCCATAATAAACAGATTGCCCAGGTGGTGCATTTAGCTTTTTTTTTTTTACTTTTTGTTCTTGTGCTGCCACCTGCAGTGCGATGATGAGGAGTACACTGAAATAGCTATTTTGCTGTTTTTGTTCAACGAGAATTTCACCTGTGCAAATGAGAGATTGAATGTGTCAATGAAAAGTAGTCAGCATGGCATCAGTGCAAGGAATGGAGGCCTGCAAAGTGCCGCCTCTCACAACCTCACTGGAGACGAGGAAACCCAAATTCTTCCAAGATGTTTTTGACATGACTGTAGGAGGCGAGCAGATGTGCCAGATGCCATCAAAAAAGGGGAAAAGCTAATGAAACTGTGTAATTCGTTCAGTGGGTATTCATATACATCAGACCACTTCTGAATGCTGAATTTGCAACAATTTTTGTTATTGTTATTTGCTTCATGGTTTGCTGAAGGTTTATTGCAAATAACAGTGGTATTTCAATCCATGCAGTGGAACCTTCCTCTGCTGTTTGCCTAAGTGCTGTACTTTGTTGTATTTGCAGGTGGCCTGCTTTGCTGTGGTGTTGCTTTAGGAGGTGGTCTGAAATTTATTTTGTGCCATAGAATTGTTTCCATGCCACATTACGAGTGCAGTAAACTCGATATAGGAATTCATTTCTGGCATGGAGCCAACACGTTACATTTTAATGTGGCTGTGTTCACAAGCCTGTGCCGCAGAAATGCCGGCTTTGTTAACCGTGAGTGATAAAGCCACGTAAAACCCCCAGGGAATCAACCTAGGCGGGCAACCTAGCTAGGTCACGTGATCTTGTGACGTCATCACAACCTGCCCTCCGGTGGCAGCATCTGCCATCGTAGGGATGTGACACATAGCTTAACCGCCACACCACTGCGTCAGGAAGGGGTGTGAGGACTCCCAGTGACCTAGGAATGTAAAGTAGAGAAAGAACAATTCTGCATCGCATCATGCTGTTAAGGCAGAGCGTGAGTGTCCACTCCAATTTTCCAAAGAGCTGTTGAAGGTTCCAGACATACAGGCTCGCAGATTATCGGGACAAGCTGCAGTGCTCAAGACACAAGCTTCACTGGCTCAGTCGCTGTACTCCGAATTCTAGAGCATGCAATGCAAGAAGCCAAAACATGAAAGGCGAAACCGGCCGTCGCGGTGGCTCAGTGGTTATGGTGCTCGACTGCTGACCCGAAAGACGTGGGTTCGATCCCGGCTGCAACGGTCGAATTGCGATGCACGTTAAAGAACCCCGGGTGGTCGAAATTTCCGGAGCCCTCCACTACGGCGTCTCTCATAGCCTTAGTCGCTTTGGGACGTTAAACCCCATAAACCAACCAACCAACCGAAAGGCGAAACCACAGGTGGCCTTTTGCCAAAGATTGTTTGTTTGAAAGCAGCATGATGTGGCCACCAGTGCCCAACAAAAAAGGCTGGCGGTGGTGACTCCTGTATTTAATTCTTTGGCCTTTTAGTTTACAAAAGCTCCGTTTTACATGGAAGTAGCGTTTCTGTTGTTAAAATGCAGTAATCTATGAACCCCCTAGCAGACTTGGACCAGCCAGGCCCAATTGTCATTTCTGGCTCCTGATGCATGTTTTATTGCAAAAGCAATCCTACTCCCAAGAACAGCCTTTCACGTAGCGGCGGCCACTTGGCACATTTGACCTTTAGAATGACCTCTGGCGTCATACCATGCCTAGTGACGTCACAGCGTGATGTCATACCAGGAGCGAGAGATGGGCTACCAACGGCCCGTCGGGTAATGGTGCGCCGCGCTCTTCCCACTAGAGGCGCTGCATACGCAGTATAAAACACCTGCTTTCACAACCTACCAGGCTTAACCAAAGCTAAGCCACCGCCAATTTTTTTGACAACACAAGTACTAAACGACCATCTTGTGCCATCTTCAAAAAAAAATGTCTGTTAGGTGTTTAAAAGAGTGCATGTGTCCGTTATAACCATGTCGGAGTTCAGAAAGACAGACTCCTAGTCCAGAGCTGCATGACTAGCTCAACCATGGTATTCATGCTGGTTTAGTGGAGTGTCCAGCTGCCACTAACTACACTAGGGGCTGGACTGGGTACATGCATAGGCTAGAAGGTGTTGAAGAATTTGTCAAAGCACACCACATCGGCAAGAGGGTGAACAGTTGCATTAATCAGCCATCGAAAGTATCAAATTTCCAGGTAGTACATTTAGTTGCAACTCGATTGCAACTTCCGTGTTAAACAATGCTTCACTGTTTTGCTTATTAGTTTTTTAATGTTTTGTCACGTCAGCCACTAGAGGTCATTGCTCAATATATTTGTGTTTCTATATTTATTCTAGGTGCAACACTGCACTTGAGACATCTTCATTGCCTCAAAATGCAGACGTACCATCTTGCTCACCTCACTATAGAGAGGGCGTTTCACCCAATATTTTACACTATCTTCAAAAATAGGCTTTCCGAGTTTGAAGAGCGCTTTTTTCAGCATGGCGTTGTCAGCAGTGTAGTACACCAGAATACAGCTAAGATGCTAAGCTATATTGAATAGTTAGCTTTTTAACTATTACCGTTACCCTCCTTAATTACTGTGAGCCGTGTAGCCCACCGTAAGTAATATATCAGCTTTTAGAATTTCAAAAACGTGGTTACCCTCAGTGCTGTGGCCCAACAAATCTGGACTACTTCGACGAGTTATGTGCACTGGAGAGGTTGCTTTGCCTGCAAGCTTCAGTGATGTCGCCAAAATTTTTTTAGGCCACAGCGCCAATGGTAACTGCATTTTCGAAATTCTGAAAACTGAAATGGATATCACTTACGACGGACTGCACGCCCCTCAGTAAATAAGGCGACCTGACAGTAATAGTTAAAAAGTTATCTATTCAGTATTAGTTAACCGGCCTACTAGTTAGCACACCTTAGCAGTGCTAAGGTGTCCTAACACCGCGCTTGTGTCGTGCCTTCTACCTTGTGTCTGTGTTTTTTTGCGCAGTTAAGAGTATGAATCCCCACCAACTCGCCCAGTTTTCCGTCCTTATAAGACTTTAGAGTTACCTGCTGCTTTCAATGCAGATTCTGGGCTGGTATCTCATGAAAGCAGTTAAGATGCTCAGTTTCATCAGAAGGTTTTTAAAGTTACCTGCTAAAGCTAACAAAAGCAAGCAGATGCTAGTCGAAGGCAAACAGTGCAATGCATGGGACTACAGACAAGATGGGACAAGGCAATGCCAGTGTTTTACAGCTGTTCGCTTTTGGTTAGCTTCTTGTTTAGGCAAGAGAAAAGTTGGAACATAACGCAATACTTTATCATGGAGGAATTGTGTGTGGCGGTCCTGAATGTGGGCGGAGCTTCATTACGTCAAATCATTGTAGTTTGGTTTGTATCAAACCAAAGCTCAAATGTGATACATAGACAAAGTTTTGTCCAAATTCTAACTTCCACTGCTCTACTTCCTGGACCCATGGCTCCACTTGCAAGGGTGTCAACAGCAATTAGTATGTTTTTTAGAAAATTCCTATTCCTTGTGCAGGTGAAGACTGTACAGCATGTCCAAAGAACAGAACTACGATAGCAACAACTTACACAAGTTCACTGAAAACAGATTTCGCAGCTTGGAAAAAGGAGGCAGAGTGGTTACACACAAGGGAAAGGCACTGTAACTTTCCTCCTGTCATTTTCCTCTCAGTTTATTTTTTACAAGTTTCATGCAGTCTTTAACAGGTATATCTACTTGTTTTATTTGTACATTACAGGCATGCACGTCACATGCAACAGCACTCTTGTCCCCCCTGATTCCCACATGACTAGGGACCCAGCAGAACTTTATTGTAAGTCTGTGTTTTTGCTTCGTGTTATTTATTATGTGTCCTATTATGGGCTGAACTGCATTTCTGGAGTGTAGTACTGTAATTATGCTGAGGGAGTCTGTGTAGATGGCACTATTTGTGTATTTTTCACGATTATTTCTTTGACAGCAACGACATAACTTTCTGCTGTGAAAACTTACGTGCACTCAGGTAGCCTATTTTTCTTCTTTTCCTTGTATTACCGCACTCCTAATGTAGTGTGCAATTTAGGGCCATCTGTGTAAAAATCTGCAATTCTCGTACTTTTCCTTCAATGCCAAAAACTCCTGCAAGAGTCTGCTTTTTGTGGATATGTATCAACGTAAGATCGCATACAGAAGGGAATCTGCACCAAGGTGGCAGAGGGTGCGGTCTCGGGGCAATATTGGGCAGTGTGTTCAGCATACCTAATTCTTCGCATTTTTCTTCAAAGCGGAGGAGTAGAGGCCTAATTGCTTGGGGTTCGTTATCAAACAGTTGTTTGGATTGGCATTTTGTAACTATGGCGTAGCGGAGATGTTTTGGCATCTTTTTAGGACATATGGTGCTCCAGCATGGTGCTCCTATCTGTAAGAGAGGGTTCACTGATTTCGACATAGAGACTGTTTATCAGGGATGTTCTGTACGCGCCAGTTGAGAAACGTAAACCAAGGTTATGCACGAGGTTGTTGTTTTAGGTATGATGGTCTCACAGACGATGCACCCATAATCTAGGCAGGATCGTACTAGAGCACGATAGACGTGCAAAAGGCATGTCCAATCGGACTCCCAGCGTTTACGTGAAAGCACTTTTAGGACTTTTAATGATCGGGAAGCTTTCAGGTTGTTTATGTGTGGAAGGAATGTGAGCTTTTTATCAAAAATTATACCTAGAAATTTGTGTTGTTCTTTTATTGGTAATTCTGTTTCCCTTAGGTGGAGGGTGGGATTGTTCTGTAGGCCTCGTTTGAGAGAGACCATGACAGCCACTGTTTTCCAGGGAGAGAACTGGAATCCGTTCCTGTCCGCCCATATCACTAGTTTATTGTCAATTGTACTCGTCCCTCGCATGTTGATATGTTGATTGATGAGCAGGCAATCTGGAGATCGTTAACATAAACCAAGTACATAATTGATTTTGGGATTATTTGGGCTAACAAATTCATTTTCACGACAAAGAGAGTAGTGCTTAAAATGCACCCCTGTGGTACTCCATTCTCCTGAACAAACTTCTTTGAGATGGTTGAACGCAGGTGTACGCGAAAGGAACGGTTGGATAGGAAGTCTTTTATGCAGTTTAACATCCTTCCCTGGATGCCAAGCTCTGCTAAATTGTGGAGTATAGCGAACCTCCAAGTTGTGCCGTATGCCTTTTCGAGGTCGAAAAAGACAGCAAGACTGTGTTGTCTGTGTATGAAAGCCTCTCAAACAATATTTTCAAGGTGAACTAAATGGTCTGTTGTTGAGCATGCCTTCTTAAACCCACAGTGATGAATGTCAAGGAGTTCCCGAGATTCAAGCACGAAGGTTAGCCGGATATTCAATACGCTTTCAAAACACTTAGCAAGGCAGCTAGTAAGAGCTATTGGCCTATAACTGCTAGCGGATGTTGGCTACTATCCAGGTTTTAGGAATGGCACTGCAAGGGCTTTTTTCCAAGTTTCCGGAACTTTACCTAATGTCCAAATTTTGTCAAAAAATTTCGGAAGTGCTTCAACAGAACGTTGGGAAAGATGTGCCAGCATTTCATAGTGTATTTCATCAGGGCCTGGAGCAGTGTGTTTGCTGGCAGATAAAACTCTATTTCTTGGACTGTAATTAATCTATTGAAAGGTTCATTTGTGCAACAAGTTATTGGAAGTCTGTTTTTCTCAGCTGTGTTTTTTATTTTAAAAATGACTCTGATTAGTGAGCAGAACTGTAAACACTTGAGAAATATTCACCCAGGATGTCTGCTTGTTCTTCTATACTTGTTTGTGTATCAGGGGCTGTAAGAAAACGAATTGTAGAACGGGAGAAGTTGCCATTTAGTTTACGAACTTGCTCCCACATTTTTATGGATGTGATTGAACTGTTTATGGATATGTAATTCTTCCAGGAGGCTTTCTTGGCATTACGACGTGAGTAGAATACCAGCGAAAAATTCCCCAATTTAGTTTGTTCCTTTTTTGATTCTCACATTCCTTGCCATTCACAGCTTGTGGTTGTTTGGTTTATTGGGGTTTAACGTCCCAAAGCAACTCGGGCTATGAGAGACGCCGTAGTGAAGGGCTCCGGAAAATTCCAACCACCTGGGGTTCTTTAACGTGCACTGACATCGGGCAGTACACGGGACTCAAGAATTTCGCCTTCATTGAAATTCAGCCGCTGCGGCCAGGATCAAACCTGCGTCTTTCGGGTCAGCAGCCGAGCGCCGTAACCACTGAGCCTGTTCTGTTTTTGTTTGCAGTTCTCAGTTGCATGTTCCTTCGAGGCACATTTTGTGCAGGTTTTGAGACCGCGGCAGCTGTTTGACCCATGGCGGCATCTTTGACAGTTGAAGCATCTGCATGGATTGGGTACATAAGGACGGACTTGAATTTTCATGCAACCTACGTCTATTGCTTCAGGTGATGTGCTTGCATAGAATGTGAGGATCAGGTCCTTAGTAGGGATCTCCTTGTCAGCTTTACAGACAGTTATTCGCTGGACATTTACCACATTTTGGTCAATGAGACCACCCAGCACTTCCTTTTCAGTGATGTGGAGGAAGTCAGGGTCAGAAATTACACCTCAAAAGTATTCATCGATCTATAGGCAGAGATAGTGACTGGGACATCCCCAATAGATTGAGTGTTCAAGAGCTTTGCTTGCTGTAGTTCATTATCCAGTTCAAGTAGCAGGTCTCCACTGCCTGTTTTGCTCACTTTGTACCTTAAGGGGGGATGAGGGGATCGAAGGCAAGTTTTCTATTTGTCGACTTAGAGTGATGAAATTTGGCAGACTGGCTTAAAACAGCATCAAACAATCAGATATAAAGTTTCACAATGACAGCTTCAGTAGGCTCCCTTTTATCACTGCTTATATGTTGTCCTCATGTTGCTTGCTTGTGGAAAGCCTGACATGACAAAAGAACAGTCTACAGGTCTGTAAATGCTTTTAATATTTGCCAAGAAGTGTGGTGTAAGTCAAGACTCAATTTTTTTTTTAATTTCTCCGGTCTTTTTATTAAAGGACACAATATGCACCTTCTTTTATGTCTCGTGCTCTAATTGCCGTGTAATAAAAACATGCGAGCCTAAATGGTAATTCTGAGACTGTCTTGACACAGACCACATTTCAGTGATCACAACAAAACAAACGGGGTAAAAATCCATGCACCCATTGCTGTGCTACGCTTTCCACGAGCAAGGTATTAAGCTCAAAACTTTCGAGAAAACAAGCCTGAAAGTTCTAAGCTAACACACACCGTCTATGTGTAGATGCCGACAAATATATTTATTTGGAGCGCTTAAAGTTTATTTTTGGGTGAAATATTTGAGTACAACATAGAAACAGTGTTGGAGATGCCAAAAAGTGTACTTTTGAAAAATTGACTTTTTTCGCGATTTTTGCGATCTGATCCCCACATCCCCCCTTAAGCCTAGGGCATCTATCTGTCAGACATTTTTGTACTTGGAAAGGGGACAAGATTTGGGCTGGTTTTTCTTCAAGTTCGGAGTGTATTACATGATATTTAGCAAAGGTTTTTTTGGCTTTTTACAGGAAATATGCAGTAACTTCGGTCCGCCTCCTTTTCTCGGGGCGATCAGTTTTTGTAGAAATGGAAGCCATAAAATGGGTACGTTGTTCGGCAACGGTGCCAACCGCCCACCATGGAGCCCAATGAGGGGACGGGACAAGAACTTGCAAGCAAGCCCTGCCCACGCCAGCTGTACACCACCACTATAACCTAATATGGTGAAACACAGGGTTGTCAGCCACACAAGGTTTAACCCTCGCCGCCAGGAAAAAGAAAACACGAAGAAGAGAGTAGGAGATACGACAGCAGTGAGAAAGAAGATAGGAAAGTGAAAGATGTAGAGGAGGACAGGAAAAGGCGACTGCTGATTTACCCCGGTCGGGTCAGGCCGGAGGTGTCGTCTACAGGAAACTGGGGTCTAAGTGGTGTGTCGCCTCTGCCGAAGGGTCTTAAAGGTCCAAACACTCGGTGTCAGCTCAACCACCGGGATCCCCATTTCCCCGGACATGGCTATGCCACGCACGGCTAAGCGCGGGTGCTCGGGTCTGTGGTCGCGCACTGCTCACCATCATCCCCTTTTGGGGATGTCCCTGCGGATGCTCAGGAACCCGCGGTGTTGCAACTCACCAACATCTGCATGAAGCAGATGCCCTTGCAGGGGATAGTAAGATTGTTTAACGGTTACTTGAAAATGATAGTAAGAATGGGTAACGGTTACTTGAAAATGATAGTAATAATAGTTAACGGTGTAGTAGTAGATGCATCATTAACAGTAGTTAATGATACCCAGTAAACACACAAACCCACTCAATGCGCACTGCCCCCATGCGCAATCCTCGGGTGGTTTAACAACAGCGCATGCGCAATGCAGTCACAAGATTGCGCAATGGCTGTACCACCCAGAGCTCTCTCCTCAGTTGCTCTCTGAACGTTGGTCGCGGAAGGATGCTCAAAACAGGCGTTATTCCAGACAGTCAGCAGCAAAATTCGCCAAACCATCTTCCACAGTTGCCAAGCAGAGGGCAGCAACAGAGGTGGTTCAAGGCTTTCGCCTCTGCACACTTTAGATCGTCAAAGTGCTCCCCTGAATTTTTTCGCATCTTGTTTCCATCTAAATGCAGCTGTTGCGGGCAAGATTCAATACGGTGACCTTGGTATTCAGCAGCCACAGTGGGTAGCTTAGGTGCTCCTGCCTTCCTCTGCCGTTGAGCAAAGACCACAGCAGTCCATTTCTTTCCCAACTGTTTATTAACCTCTGTTTGAAAGGAGAAAGACATGCCTCTTAACAACCTCAAGCTTCCAAAAGAGAAACGGCCGCTACACGGCAAGCCGCGTCGGTGGCCGCTAATGCCACGGCGCCTACAACCACACTGGCACAGCAGCGGCGGTGTTACACACTCCCATTTCAGGCCCCACAGCCAGCTCTCGGCTCATTTTATTCTGCTCAGCTGTCCGAGCTGCAGCTCACACTGCATGATACACACAAGCCAATGGCTGTGCAACATTAAGGGCCCGTGCAAAGATGGCCACTGGGCTTCACCTACTTTTCGCTGAAGCAACAAACACCGCACAACACCTTTGTTTTGTGACGCACTTGAACCACACCCTTTCATCAGGGAGAAAAAAAACGCAGCGTGTCTATGGCTAGTCGTTATGGGTCTTGCACAACAGCGGGAGGAGTCCTTTTCAAAAGCAGCGCTTAAAATATTTCACAGACAGGTTACTCCCAGTGCAACAGCTCATCAAAAAGCAGAACACGTCCAAAGAAAAACTATTCTGCCAGCAAAACTACTGATGGCAAAAAGCGGTTACGTGAATGTGAAGAAAGGGATCCAATTTTACCACTCACCCTGAGTGCCCTACTGACAGCAGTTCCACATAAAGAGACAATCAGATACACCATGGTCTGAGGACCAATGTTTGCCAAGGGAGTTCTCTGCGATTCCCTCGTCAATCGTGCCTCAAATACGTTCCCAGGTGGCGCTTGCAGCAAAGAGCGCACCCACGTGCGCATCTTGCAAGCAGTGCGCGCATGCAACTCTGCCTTGGCGAGTCGTCATGATTCATGGCCACCTTTCAACGACCACACTACACTCTGGAGACGCCACCCTGAGCACTACACAACAGATGCCACACTATTCCACACGACAGTTTTTCTTCAATCCATTGCCACATGTGTGGATGACACAGGGTGAACGCAAAAGAAGGCATGGTGTAACAATGGCATTGTGAGCTCCTATGTGGAAGATGTGTGTCTCAAATAATACACTCACAAGAAAGTCGGCACGAACACTCACCTGCTTACATGGAAGGGACGAAAACAAAGGGATGGAGGCAAACAACCGGGACGGTATGAAACTTTCCTTCCCCCCAACAAAGTTAATGCTTCAGGAAGAAGAAGAAAATAACAGCAATAGTAAAAAAAGCACAGTGTTGACAGTACAAGCCCAGAGGGGGAAAAATGACAAGGTAGCCTCTGGCTACAGGCCTCACTTCATCAACACCACACAAAACAGAGAGGGGTAAGAAAATTTACACCCTTGCCACCCAGCCTGAGCTGTAAACACCACAGCAAACTAAAAAAAAAAAACAAAAACAAGAAGAAAGGTGGGAGTACAACAGTCTAGCAGTTTGCCAGACCACTAATGCTATTAGATGCATCGCGCAACCCACTCCTCATTTCCTCATTTTTGAAGCAAATATTCCACAATTTCCCCCACTGTCTGAAACAATAGCACTGCATGCAAATGTTTCAGAGCAAAAAAAGTCGACACAAACTTGAGCTTTGCTTACTGAGAGGTCCAATTGTGTCACTCGACACACTGTGGATCCCAAGCTTTACAGACACTGGCACTCCCCATCGCAAGTTCATCACACACAAGAACAGCGACCTCCCAGGCAGGCCCCCAGGGGATTCCAGGGCCAGAAGCATGCATCCAACAGCTCAAACTGGCCCCACTTTGCAACAGCGTCAGCGAGGGGGGCACAAGCTCCTACCCTGTTCACAGCAGTCACTTCTTCCTCAGCTTTCTGGCCCTCGCACAGTGGAGATACCAAACAGAGGCACAGAAGGGGAGGAAAATTAACACACAAAAAAAAAAATGTGGGGACGACATGAGCAACAGAGAAGAAGATGAAAGATGAGATAGTTTTACACGAGAACCATCACTCAATGAGACAGGGATTATAACCTTTCAGACGACGCAACAGCGGAAAGAGCTGGGAGGGTGGTACACGCAAAAAAAGACTAACAGCAGATGGGGGGACTGAGCCAAAACAATGTGGGGCCAAAGAAGAGGGCTACGAAGACGGTGGCCGAGAAGAGACAGGGCTGAGGCAGCGTGGCGGCGGCGGCGACGACAATGGCTTGGAAACCGAGGGGATGCGGGGAAGAGGCAAGCATGTAAGTTCTTCTTGTCTGTCGGCGGTGGTGGCGTCGTGTTGGGTGGAGACACTCCGTGTGGTTTTCTTCGTTCCCCCCTCGTTCCTGTCCTCCTTACGTCCCCAGAAATACGACATTCACTTCTTCTTGACGGGACCCCGGGGCGGTGTGACGGGCCGGCCGGAGTTCAGACCACCGTACTGGTACTTGGCCTTCTTTTCCGAGGGCTTCAGAATCTGCAGGAGTAAAAACCCCAGAGGTTGGTTTGGTTTTATGGTTTAACGTCCCAAAGCGACTGAGGCTATGAGAGATGCCGTAGTGGAGGGCTCCGGAGATTTCGACCACCTGGGGTTCTTAACGTGCACTCACATCGCACAGCACACGGGCCTCTAGAATTTCTCCTCCAAAGAAATTCAACCGCTGCGGCCGGGATCAAACCCACGTCTTTCAGGTCAGCAGCCGAGCACCATAACCACTGAGCCACCGCGGCGGCATAACATAATAACCCCAGAGGTAAACAGCCTGAGAACTGACGTTAAGTCACAAAGCAAACTCGAGAAACAACATGAAAGAACAAACATAAGCACAAATACCCTACAAAAAACACTTCCAACAAAATGAGTCATGGTCAAAACCACCAGTGCAAGATGGTGCCACTTGTATTCAGCTGATACCATCATACACACCACTACCACGCAGTCACTCCAGCACATGTCAAAGAGGACGTGATACATGCTGAAGTGGCCAAGGTCGGATACCTCAGGTTAGTGGCATGGCACAGCTTTAAGGGGGGACGTTTTAGAAAACAATAAGGTCTCTTTAATCCCATCCTGAAAAATATTCACTGAAATCGGCCCAGAAGTCACCATAAAAAATGCTTTCGTGACCATAGGCAGCAAAAACCTGGCTGAAATCTCCTTGAGAATGTGCGATAGCTCTGCTTTTGCACTGCTGCTCGCAGCAAGACTGCTTCTCCTGCAATCTTCCTTCCATCAAAACCACATGCCTATGATGAAAAACGAACGCAAGAAAAGTGGAAATGCAATGGCCTCCGGAAAGCCACTGCTTAGCGCCAATAAGCCTGGCTTGCCAAGCGATGCTCCCGGTACTCCACTAACACCAACACGGCACAGTGTCTAAAGGCAACACTGATACGGCTGCCCTGCCTTGTTCTCACCGCTTCCAGGATGCAGCGCTATGGCAGCTGTAGCAAAACAAAATATAATCTCGCACTTCGAAAGCGACGGTGCTGCGGATTGCTGCGATGACCCAGCACGGAGCTATTGTTGAATTTGAACAATTGCGCATTCGATTAAAAAAATACGGCCACCTCGTGCCTCCTAACTAGAAAATAACTTAATGCCAAAGTCCACAAGGAATTGTTTTACATAAAATTAGGCAAGTTACAAATTATAGAAGAACGAGGTAATAGAAAAAGCAACAAAATAACCCCATTCACACAAGATTTGGAACTATTCTCATACAAGCAAATTTGCATCGATTCGCCCTCTGTCACCATAATGTACAGTCAGGCCGGAATGAAACGCGAACAGAGCATGTCAAGAAAACAAAATATTCTGCCTGCCTGCTTTCAGCTGAAGTGCACAACTAGCCTGATTCATGTGCCTGGGTAAATGGCCTACTGAAATGCATAATCGAAAATAGGTTGTAAAGGAATATCTCGCTGTAAAGCAGAAATATATGACATACCGTATTTACTCGCATAATCGGCGCACTTTTTTTCCAGAAAATCCGGCTCAAAGTTCGGGGTGCGCCTATTACGCGGGGTAAAATTTCCGGAAATTTTTCTACTCTCAAAATTGAACACACCGCGTAAACGCACTCGTGTACGGACCGCACCCCGTTTTCCCGAAGAAAATACAGTCGACGACCGATTTTTCGGACTCTCTAGGGACCGCGAAAACGACCGAAAAATCGGGCAGTCCGGAAAATCAAATTTCACCGAAAAAATCGCGGACTTATTACCACTATGCCGGAGAAAGCGGCCAATTGTATTGCACACATTCTAAAGCTCCTCATGACTATATTTCGCCGCGCGAAATACCGTATAAACGCATATAAGGGCCGCACTTTTTTTTTTCCAGATTCGAGGGCCAATTTTTGGGGTGCGGCCCATACACGCGATATGCAAAAAAAAAAAATTAAGTAAAAACACACCAACCAGGGAATGAGCGACATTTATTCTACGTTCAATCGTCACTCGCGAAGTATTTAGACTCCTGAGCTGGTGCTGCGCTGTGGTGCACGCTCATGCCAAAAGAAGCCGCGCAGCATGTCCGCTGTCAACGCGTAGCCGTTGTTCCGAAATTCCATCACATAGAGGAGCAGCTCTTCTTCCAGTTCAGGAAACTCGCACGGCTTGACTCGGAAAGCGCGCTTTTTGCAGCTTGTGTTTCTCTTTTGGTTGCGCCATCATCGGACGCACTTCTCGGCCACGTCGAATTTCCCGCCCGCCGCACGCTTACCGACCGCGTTCGAGAGCTAACTCCCAGCCGTATAGCTTAAGGTGCTTGCCCATCGCGCTAAAACTGTGAAGCTCGGCGGCAGCACGCGAAAGCCACTATCACGGCGAACGCGCTAACACGCATGCTGACACGCCACGAAAGGCTGGAGCTGGCGATACTGATGCCGACGTGAACAGCGGAAAATCGCGACCGAGAAAAATTTTGATGATAATGATCACGGCGCCGTCCATAGACGGCACTTGGAAGCTCCGGTGCGCGCGCGTGGCCTCCGCGAACGGCGCAGCGCCGGAGCAGATCGCGGCCGCGATAAGATCCGGCGGCGCGATAAGATCCGGCGGCGCGCCGCGCGCTTCGATCGCGGAGACCACGGCGTGCGCGTAGCCTCCGCGATCAAGCGCTCCGCGATCGTATTCGCGTTCCGTGTTCGGGACTAAAGACTCGGCACAGATGAGTTTCGTGAACTCAGACTACGGTTCAAGTTCGTGCGGCGGAAGACATTCAAGGACAGTACGAATTCGAAAACACGCGAGCGCAATGTGCCGACTCGCGCAGAATTTCAGCGTCGCAAGAGGCTCCCTTTAAGCTTGAATTTCGTTTTGTTTGATCAAGTTTTCGATATCTCCTGCATGAGGTTCCACTGTACACATTATATGGCGGCTTGGGTACTGGCGGCGAGTGCGAACGAGGTCCGAAAAATCGAGTGGTCAGTTGCGGTGCGTCCGAAATTTCAAGCGCTCTTACACATTGGCTCTATGGGCCATGTCGCGGTGCCGCGAAAAAGTCCGAATAATCAAGCATGTCCGAAAAATCAGGCGTCCGAATTTTCGGTCGTCGACTGTATTTAAAAAAAAAGATCCGTGTAAGGGCCGCACCGAAACTTTCCACGACCCACGCGGGAATAGCCTTCGGAATGCACGCGCCGAGGCCTCTGCGATCGGCTCCGGCTGCGCGCAACGGGCGCTTGATCGCGGAGGCCACACACGCGCACAGCAGCTTCCAGACGCCACCCACGGAGGGCGCCCGAGGTAGAGCTTAACATCATCATCAACGTTTTCCTCCGCCGCGCCGCGAGCTTTCGCTATCCATATCGCCATCAGCATCTGCAGCTCTTTTTTTTTTTTGTTGCTGTCAAGTGTCGGGATCTGCGGTAGCGCGATAGTTCATCGTGTTTATGGCTTTGCCGCAGAGCATTGCTGTTTTAGCTCGACGGCCAAGCACCTTAACAGCTGCACGGCAAGGAGTTTGCTCTCGAACACGGCTAGCGTGCGGCAGGTCGGAAAATACGACGTGGCCGAGAAGTGGGGCAGTTGCGACTGCGGCGTCCCTAAATTTTCGTACGCGACTCCAAGCGCCGAGGTTTTCGCGGGCCTAAGTCGGGAACGTTTCTGGCTGGAGATGAAGCTTTCCAAACAGACGCTTAAAGTGAGCATCCCTGAAAACTGTGTGCGGCTGTTCTACGCGATGTCGTTGTACGTTCTGTGGGTCCGCAGCAGCACTAGTGAGGACTAGTAGTCAGTTCAGCAAAAGCTTTGTTAAAATAAAGATTGGGGAGCGGGGGGTGGCGAGGTGTCGGCTTGCAATCGTGTAAATACAGTATTGATCACAGTGCCAAGTTCGGGGTGCGCCTTTTATGCTCGGAAATAAAAAAAATCTGATTTTTCGCGCTCAAACTAGGGGTGCGCCTATTATGCGAGTGCGCCTATTATGCGAGTAAATACGGTATGTGTGTTTGCGTTTCATTCCGGCCTGACTGTACACATCCATTCTGTAGAAATAAAGAAGACATTAGAAGTACCAAAATGTTGGAAAAATATGCAGAAACAAAATAACAGTGGCCTGAGACATCAGAAGTACCGAAATGTTGGGAAAATCTGCAGAAACAAAATACAGTGACCTGACTGAAAAAATACAAGTGTTCCCATGGCAAGCAAGAGCATTCCAGCCCAGCACACTCCTGAGACGCACATACCTGGAAACTGCACATGAGCGTCTCGTCGACGGACATCATGCCGCCCGCATTGTCGAATTCACCGCAGTAGTTGGGCGCCGAGAAGAGGGTCACCAGTTGGCGCTTGGCAAAGAACTCGTACCCGTCCTCAACCACCTGCATGGCGACAACAGTTGGACATTGGCTCCGACCATTCAAGCACGAGTGAAGCACGCAGACAAGGCACACCAAGTCTGAACCCTAGTCTGGCAAACGTTCACAAAGAACCCACCTGGTGCGCTCTGCATATTAAGTCCAGGTCGTGCCTGTTGAGGAACTTGGAGACCACATCGGCCCCAAAGGTGAAGGAGACGCCACGGTCATTCTCGCCCCAGCCCTGGACATCCTTGTCTGGATCTGACCAGAGCAGGTCGCACAGGAGGCCTGCACCCAGAGAAGAGCCCCGTTCAAGCGCAACGCTGAAAATAATTACTATACTCCGTTTCATACACAGCAGGCAACGCTGCGGAGGTTGCTGAAGTAGTGCGTCCGCGAAACCATATTACTCCGCCACGTATCATTCGTTCTTCTCGAAACTACGGTCATTGTTTGGGCGAATACAAAGATCGGCATAAAACGATGCGGTAGCATTGAAAATCACGGTCGAAGCTGTGAGGCGCTCAGTGTTCGGGCTCTCCGTCCATAATTTTCACGGAGTCACACTACTTTTTCGGCGCGGATTCAGTAGAAGCGATTCGCCCTACCAACCGTGTATCATACCGCCACGTGTGCTTTTTGCTTCTCGAAATCTCGACGAGTCGCAGGACGAAAACGTGGCAAGAGGTAAGACGAAGTCCAGGAGGTGCCAGTCACGGCACTTAAGATTTGTCGCTACGCAATATGTTCGAGTTCGCTTTGGTTGTGTGGCGAACTACTTTTTGGGTGCGGACTTAGCAAACGCGAACAGGAGCGCTAGCTTTGGCAGTGTTGCCTGCTATGTATGAAACAGAGTATACACGCCAGAAAACCCAAACAGCGGGTGCAGCGTAAACAGCATGCACGCTATAAGATGCCAGCTCATCAACCCAGGCCCGGAAAGCCATGCCTGCTGATGTCACTTCGGATGCGGGGGGTAATCCACTTCAGCTCCTGCCTCAGGAACCAGAGAACCTGGCACGGGCCACAGCCAATTATTACCCAGATCTGGTGCGTTACAGATCTCAAAAAAATTAGCTGTGGCTTAGCTCTGGTTAAGCCTGAGTGATTGCGAAAGAGTCCATGAAACTACTCTCTCTCACTGAACTTGTAGAACGCCGCCGGGCTCACCATTCTGCGGCATAGGCACGTTGCTTAGCCAACCGCTCGTCTTTCTTCATCTGTCTCCTCGGCACGGCGCCGGCGTTTGCGCGCGACGTCTTGTACAACTCCTCAGACATGACTAAGCAGAGCGCGCCTGCGGCGCCCCGTTTATCCTCTCCTAGCGAGCGCCCTCACGCAGCGGGCCGAGGAGGCCGTCACGTGGTAGCCGCCGCGCCGAGCGAAGGAACGACTACGGCAGAAGAGACGAGTTGGGGCCCCTGCTCTCCTCTGGTCGTGACGCCACGCTGCCACGTGGTCGTGCGCCGCAGCTGCGCCGGAGCGAAGGAACGACCTCCACCGACGGCAGAAAAGTGCTAGCAGTATTGCTTTCGCAATAAAAGAGGTCGATGGGCGTCGCCATGTTGGGCACTGGGCTGTGCTCGTAGTACAGGAAAGAGTTGAGGATTACGCTCCCCGCAGCCCAGAAAACTGGTTTTCCCGAGGGCTGTGAAAAGGTCTATACGCAGCAAGTCTACACCACCAAGGGCCACTCTACACACCAACAAAGGAGTCGAGAAAAAAAGTGCCCAGGGTGGCGGGGCTGCCCAGCTGTCCCACAACATACCCGTGTCAGGGACGTCTGTCGGCCGCATGATGCGCCTGATCTGTTCCATGGACTGGAGGTCGGGAGAAAGCCCTGCAAAAGAAGACAGTGCACATCACACACTCTGTTTGCACAGGTCACGATCGGGAGTGAACAACTTAGCCTTGATTCAATCTCGCACACACACACAGAGGGAATTTATGAGGCGCTCCTGTAGATGTAGGCTTCAAAGAAATAAGACGTCAAACTTCTGGGTGCATGTCGTCTTCTTCAGAATGACGTGCAAGACAGTATAGTACGCACAAGTATACACAGTATAGTACGCCAACATCAGCCAAGTAACTTATACAGTAGAATCACGATAAACGGAAATCGGTTAAACGGAACTACCGCTTAAACGGAACAAACGCCTCGCGATTGGTTGGTTTTGTATTAAGCCAATGTAAAAAAAATCTCGTTAATCGGAACTCAAATTTTGCGACCACCGCGTTAACGGAACCGAAAAACTCGAAACCGCAACTAGTTGGACAAGCGCAGTGCCATCGCGGTACGCATCAATGCTCCCCTCCTCCTCCTCCCCGCGTCACCTCTCCGGTTTCCGTCTCCGGCGGTTTCCGGTTTGCTCGTACACTGCCCTCCGCATCGCTCGCTCGCGTTCACGGCGGTTGTGTTCAGTTAGGCCTAAGCCCTAGAGCTTTTGTTCGGTCCGATGGCAGCGCAAAAACGACCGCACAATGCACTTGCGTTGGAAAGGAAGATGGAGATCATCAACAACTTCGAGAGTGGTCGCTTCACGAAAACGGCACTAGCGACGAAGTACGCCGTCCCCAAAAGCAGCCTAACAAGAATTCTTCAGGACAAGGACAAGCTGCGGGAGGCGTTCGAGACGTCACGCTTTGGTCCTCAAAGAAAACGACTGCGAGCGGCTGACCACGAAGACTTGGAGAAATGCCTGGTGCTTTGGCTGCGCAGAGCCCGCAGTGAAAACATCCCAATCAGCGGGCCACTAATTCGTGCAAAAGCGGAAGAATTTGTTCTTCACCTCGGCATCGAGGGTTTCTCGTGCAGCGAGGGGTGGCTGACCCGGTTTAAAGAGCGCAATGGACTGGTGTTTCGTGCTGTTTCAGGGGAAGCTGCCGCTGCTGACGCGACGGCATGCGGAGACTGGCGAGAAAGACGGCTGCCCGAGATTCTGGAGGAATACGATCCAGAGAACATCTACAATGTAGATGAGACTGCACTCTTTTACAAGTTGCTCCCCTCAAAATCGCTATCATTTAGAGGAGAGAAATGCACCAGAGGGAAACTGAGCAAGGACAGGCTGACCGTCCTTATCGGTGCCAACATGACGGGCAGCGATAAGTTGAAGCCGCTAGTGATCGGCAAATCGAAGCATCCTCGTTGCTTCAAAAACGTCGCAACCTTGCCCGTTTCATACCAGGCCAATGGCAAGGCGTGGATGACGCAAGCCATTTTTAGTGAGTGGATTTATCGCGAGGATGCGCGCTTCTCTCGCAACAAGCGGAAAGTTTTGTTCCTGGTGGATAACTGCCCTGGACACCGAACTGTGCCAGGTTTGAAGTCCATACAGCTGGAATTCCTGCCAGCGAACACCACAGCACTGCTGCAGCCTATGGATCAGGGTGTGATTCAAGCGCTCAAGTCGCGCTTCCGCAAAAATCTTCTTAGGAGGATGCTCTTATGCATGGACCAGGGGAAAGAGTACAAGGTAGATGTACTGCGTGCCGTTTACCTCCTGGATGATGCTTGGCGGCAGGTTAGTGCAACCACCATTGCCAGCTGCTTCAGGCATGCGGGGTTTGCCGCAACCACAGAAAAACCCAGCACACAGAGTGAGCCTGATGATGTTCACGACGCAGCCGAGGAAGATTTGCTACTAGAGAATTGTGCTGCGATGGGCATTCAACTTGATGAATATGTCCAGATCGACAGCGATGTGGCAACGTGCCCAGAAAATACCGTGCACAGCATTATAGCTGATGTCTGCCCCCCTGATGAGAGTGAAGACGAGGAGGAAGAGCTTGAAAACGAGACCGCTGACTCTGATCCTGTGGTGACACCTGCGCAGGCGGAATCGGCAGTCCAAATGCTGAAGAGTTTCTTCCAACGAGAAGAAGGTTCGGAAGTGTTTCTGCACAGCCTGTCAAGTATGGGTGATGCCATTAACAAAAAACGGCTGCGAGAGCTCAAACAAGCAAATATAAAATCCTTTTTCACTAGCCAATAAGTGGTAATTCCCACTCTTTTGACTTTTTTTTTTAAATTTCAGTACTAGTACTACTGGAAAAAAAATTCACTGCTTATTTTTCTCTAATAAAGTTTGTTCTCATAGTGTACCGTTCTCCTTATTACCTAGATTTCGCAAATTGAGATCCGCTGAGACTGCCAACTGCGCGCGCGCGCGCCAGCCGCGTAGGGATCACGCGGAAGCGGATTGCGCAATGCTGATCCTATTCTCTCTCTAAACGAAACTCCTGATAAACGGAACATATTTTCCCGGTCCCTTGAGGTTCCGTTTAACGAGAGTCCACTGTAATTGAATTTTGTTTTCCCATGTTTCGGTTCCGACAGCCGACCAGTGGTTGCGACATAATTGCTGCTAGTGGGGTTCCTCAAGGGGGCTCCTGAGCACCCTTTTGCCTGGGATAGAAAGAATCCTTCAAGTACAGCACCATACAGTACACTGTCCTGTACTAAGCTATGCTGAGCAGACAAGGGTAGGGAAATAAGGGACCCGTTATGACATACACATGAAGGAAGCCAACAGAAACCAAGGAAAGCCTAGGGGAATGTTTCTTTCTAATTTGTCATAATGACCAATGGGAAATTATCTTATGGCTGCGAGATGGTTAGAGAACAGAAACCACATGCCGCTGTTGTCTACACTTCCTCCCAATATCCGTGCGTTTGCTGGCGACATGCAGAAGGCAGTATGACCATCGTATGTAGACCTTGTGAAAGCGGTTGGTGCCCAACATCTGTGTACACGTCGCGGAGATATTTGATCATGGGGAGCTTCAGAAAAAGCACATAACTACTGACCCCTTCCGCGGGGCATATTGTAAATAGGTTAGCGATTTTTTTTTCGGTGAAATTTGATTTTTGGACAATTTTGCGGTTCCTAGAGTCCGCAAATGTCGACTGTAGAAGGGTAGACTCATTTTTATTTTATTTTGAATTTAGCAGATTCCATTTCATTCCAAACCATCAGTGACTGGAACAGCTAACCAGCTTCGTGTGTATGGTCTCTTGACCTGATAAGTGACCATTGTTAGTTTGTTTTGTTAGTTTCTTCTTCTTTTCCATGTCATTTCGCGCTGCTCGTTTTCTGCTTGCACTTTGCTATTATTGCTCAATTTGTGTTCTGTTCTGTATCCACTCCTGCTTGGGCCTCACGGCCTGCAGTATGCTATAAATAAAATAAATAAAGAAATTTATTTTTCCAGTATATTGCGCCACAGCGCCAGTTTTGGCCGTGGTGTTTCTTTACATGCAGCTCTCGCGTGAAGACTCAAGATGCCAACGTAGAACAGAAGCCAAAACAAATGCAGGTGACATCACCTTGGAAATGTTTACAGTAAGTCCTGATTGCTCGATGTCATAAACCGCGACAACGGCAGCAGCTGCCTCCACCTCGCACAACACGAGTGGGAGAGCGGGGGAGGCACCACCGCTAGGGCTAGGAGCCGCAGAGGCATCTGCATCAGCCCACCACCCCGGAATACGAGTGGAGGCTCACCGCCGTGACAGCAGAAGATCTTCTCGTCGATGATGGCGGCGATGGGCAGGCAGTTGAAGCAGTCGGTGAACGTCTTCCAGAGCTTGATGTTGTAGCGCCGCTTGCACTCGTCGTAGAAGCCGTAGATGCGGTTGATGGAGGCGCACTCGTGGTTGCCCCGCAGCAGGAAGAAGTTCTCGGGGTACTTGATCTTGTAGGCGAGCAGCAGGCAGATGGTCTCCAGCGACTGCTTGCCCCGGTCCACGTAGTCGCCCAGGAACAGGTAGTTGGCCTCCGGGGGGAAGCCGCCGTACTCAAAGAGCCGCAGCAGGTCCGTGTACTGGCCGTGGATATCGCCTGGGGCACACAACACATCCCATCACCTCCAGAACAACCACTCACCCTGACTGCAGCGCAACAATGCCTCACAATTATCTCAGTCATTCACCCACTGCAGAAATGCAGGGAAGAGGATGCTTTGTATCTGAACGAAAACAGAGATTCATTAGTAAAAATAGTAAGACTTTTTCCTCATTCCCGGCCGCGGCGGCTGAATTTCGATGAAGGCAAAATTATAGAGGCCCGTGTGCTGTGCGATGTCAGTGCACGCTAAAGAACCCCAGGTGGTCGAAATTTACGGAGCCCTTCACTACGGCGTCCCTCGTAGCCTGAGTTGCTTTGGGACGTTAAACTCCAATAAACCAAACCAATCATGGCAAACACCCAAGGAATGCTTCACTATTCCATACGTACCTTACACTAGGCATTCAAATGCAAAACACACTTGGGATCACTGCACAGCTTCACAGCACAGCCATGACTCTGCAGCAGAATCCACATTTTCGAACAAAAACTAGCCAAGCCAAAAAATACCAAGTTTTCACTTCCTGGCATTCCCTCCGAGAATGAAGTAATCTCAGAGAACTCACTGACACCAGCGCCTCTGTTCAGTGCATGCATTTGACACCATTGGCAACTCAACTTAAGCTTTACCCGAATGTATACACAGTCCGGAAATTGGCAAAACGAGAAAGTTGAAGATACAGCCAGTCTATTCTGAATGCACGATACACCTCCACACACGAAGTAAAAGGTTGAACATGATTTGAAGGTCATTGCTGCCGTTTCAGCCAAATGGAACTAATAAACTTCAAGTTTGGTCACTCTCCAAAAAAAAAAAAATAGCGCAGGACAGAAGCAAGTGGGTAAAGTGTCCCAGTCATCCCCATAATTTAACATGACTTTAAAAACCTAAAGATCACTATGCAAGGGGGAGGATTAAAAAGTGCAGGAAATTGGTGCGAAGTGTCACACAAAGTAGTTTTCAGCACATCAATACAACAAATAAAGCAAGAAAATTGACAATTATAAATTCAACCACATAAGGTGCTATGTACACAATTACGTACCTTGCAAGCTCGCAGCCTTTTTGCCAGTGCAAGCTCTACCAAGCAGAGATTTCTTTATTCCATGTAGATTAAGCATCTTCCCATTGTAAAATGGCTGCTTGCGAACTAATAAACGCAGCAAATTATTTCCAGAAAAGTCAGCGTGGTAGGACTGTCTTCTTCTGTATTTCTAGCATCATGTGCAACTTGAAAAGAAAATCCACAGACCCGAGGCTAACTTTACATATCCTGGTATCTTAGTATACGTTTTAACCATTTTGAAAGTTTGTAAAATTTGTTTTAATGTGTGAGAAAAATTACTGTGTTCTCTTGGAAAACTGATGAGTTCGCTTTCTTGGGTCTTGGATATGCTATTGTGAATACTGATTTGATTTCTTTTTTAATCTAACATGGTGTTGCTGTTGCTAGGCGACAGCACAAGATCCAAAGAAGACAAGATTCTTTGTTGGTGTTGATGAGCATACGAGTGCTGTCGCACTGAATGTGCAATTACAACTACTCAATACTCATGACTGCAGAGTAAAAGCAGTGCTTTGCTGGCTTTCAATGAAAATAATCAGCTAAGGCTATCACGTGCCACACACAGGGTCACAAACAAAAATTTTGAAACAGTTGCAATTTATTTCAAAAGACACATGAAGGATCTGCAATTTGCAGTTGCAAAGGCCCTTTAATGGGGCCTTTGAGGTACTAATAAATAAAATAAATAACAAGAGCCAGCTAGGGTGACAGTGTTGTACCACCAGTGTCTAATGGAACTTGAACGAAACAAACACAAGCTCGAACAAGAAAAATACTAGTGGCCGGAGAGGAAATACAAGCCTGGCCTATTAACATTTCCAAAGAGCGGTCATTATGCCTTAGATGCAAAATAACAACTGCTCTAGCATTCCAGCTCCCTAGCCTAGCACCTAGCATCTTCTAGTTTTGCAGCTGGCATTTCGATATCTCTTGTTTGCACTTCATTTGACACTGACAGCAAGTAAAACCAAAGTGAAACGCTTTTCCTTCCATGCTCCCAAAAAGGAAGAAACCCAACTCACCGCAAATCTTCAGCGGCGCCTCCAGCTCAAGCAGGATCGGCTGGCTGAGAAAGATCTCTCGGGACTTGAGGCAGAGGCCCCGCACCTCCGCCTCCGTCAGCTGCACCGTCTTTCCTGGGCGGCATCCCCGGACTGCACGGCAAGGCACAGACTGGTGTCACACCCTCTCTCCACGGACTAAGCTTCGGCTTCCCTTCCTGCTACATCAAGCTGCGCAAGTCCTTGACAGAACCCTCAGCAGGTTAGCAGAGGAGACTGCAGCACGTGATACATCGCAACATAGCCTGTTATTGCATGCATGCTAGATGCCACCATAGCCCAGCAAAGCAACCCAATCTAATTACACACCAGTAGTAACAACCAGACTCAGCAGTCAAGAGCATCCCCCCCCCCGGACTACCTGGATGCATTTCTCGGATAATTTTCAGTCAGCCAATCCTTCGAGGGACCAACCTATAGTGACCGAAATGTGTCACGAGATTATGGCGGAAATGAAAAAATTGTGCCGTATAATGTAAAAATTGAGCACTGCAACATCAAATACAAGATTTTAGTATGTTAATTTGGCACTGAAAATCGCATAAAAAGCAATCCTGTGGTGAAAGCCGCCATTATCCATGTATACCACCACGTGACAACTCTGTAAAATATCCCTAATTTGTTTTAGAACAGTAGGTTTTTTTTTTTTTTCAGGAGTGTTTGTCACGTTTTATAGTTTACGCTCTCTCCATTTATCTTTATTTATCTTTTACTTACAGCGCCATTTGGCATTACAGTGGGGGGGTTGATACAGTGTGCCCTTTGATGAAAAGCAACGCTCCCTTCGCATTGTTGACCATGTGCTCTTTGCTTTTGAGACTAGATGGTGTTAGTGTTCTGCATTTCTTGGATAAATGCAGCAACCACAGTCCAGTAAAACTTTCCTCGACAAGGTGTCCCTCAGTTTGCTGAAACAGTTTAAAACGTGGAAACTAAAATGGACACTGCTCTATACTAAACATGTGCAATTATTGTCTGGAAGGTGAAATTTATATTGCGCTTTGGTACAGCACTTTTGCTGGCATGCATTCGCTGTTGTGCTAACTGACCATGGTTTCCAGCATCGAGACACATAAAAATGGATACATGCACTGATTTAAAAATTCTCTAAAAATCTTCTACAGCATTTCCAACAAAGCAGTTTTGGAATCCAGCATCTTAGACAGCAAACTTTCCGTTATGTCAAAAAATTTGTAGCTTAAAATTCAGTGTTTGGTCCCTTTAAACGCATTAAAGGTGCACTGAAGAGGAATCTGAACTTGTCTTTTTGCCGCGGGAACTCGATCTACACGTTCCTAGCATTCTTAGAAACTGCGACTTATTGCCCTGTGTGGCCAATTTCCCTAATTAAATCGAATTAACGTCCGGCTCCCGCCCTTTTTTTTTAATTCTGCCTCGTACGGTGGGCGGAGTCGACCAACGCGTGGAGCGCCTTTCACCCAGTCCCGTGGCGGCTTGCCGCTCTGCCATCGGCGGAGTAATACGTAGTAGTCCGTAGTAGCGAATAGTCCGCGCGTATTTTTATTTCTGCGGGCTTATTTTGTGGCTATATTATCAGCGAATGAAACTATTTATTCACGGAAACCTAAAAAAACAACATAAAGCAAAAGCAAAGCCTCCACGGAGCTGGCTGAAAGGCACTCCACGCGTTGGTCGACTCCGCCCACCGTACGAAGGAGAATTAAAAAAAGAAAAGGCGGGAGCCGGCGTTAATTCGATTTAATTAGAGAAATCGGCCACACAGGGCAATAAGCCGAAGTTTCTAAGAATGCTCGGAACGTGTAGATCGAGTTCCCGCGGCAAAAAGTTCAGATTCCTCTTCAGTGCACCTTTCTTTGCGAGAAGGCTGCAGAGTTAAGAAAGTGTGGCAGAGGGTTGGTGCTACATTCACTGCATTCCCAGTCGCATTGACAGGTGAAAACATCCTTATAATTTTTTTTTCTCGCAAACCAAAAATTTGTCGAATTTTTGCGATGCAGTGTCCACTACCATATCTAGAGTTAGAAGAAAATTTCATACAAGAAATTTAAAATTCACAAATCTGAAAAAAGTGTCTTGACCCCCAAAATGGTTTTAGAAGGGCGAAGCAAACAGGATGGAAATAGATAAAATAGCTGTTATGAAATCTGCTCCACAAGGTATCCATGTGAAAACCATTTACAACGAAAAACCGCCATTGTTCTGAGCATTTCCCTGCAATTCAGAGCCACCGTGGTTCACGACAATTTTTTCCTGCTCGATTCCAGCAATGAAACTTCAGGACGGCATAAAAACCGAGGCATACAAGTGGATACAACATTTGCAAAAATCAAATTTTTGGCCATTTTCGGGAATTTCAAAGCTATGCTCCTCTCCCTCAAGGCGCTTGAAAGAGGCTTTCAATAAAGTTGCAGTATGCCTTGGATGTTAAAGGTCACCGCATCACGAATCTCCTCCAACAAGAATTTTTGGAATGCATTTTGTGGAACCTGAGTTATCTGTAGTCAGAATTTTAATTTCCACGTCCTCATACCTTTCTTCTCTCCTTTTGTTATTTTCTGTACCCTCTCGACCCCACCGCCGGCCGCTAACATGCACTGGTATTTGCTGGGAAGCAGAGCTTCATGACCTGCCAGAATCGCAAAGCTGACCGGCCGCAGCTGTAGTAGCTGTGTGACCCCTCAAAATGCTGGCGTGGCCAATCAACATGATAGCCCTCCACTGCTGATGTAATGAGCTCTACATGTCGCACTGCACACAGATTTGGATGAAAGCAGGGCACCACTGGTCACCTTGCGTGGGAATGTTTAAGAATGCATTGTAGATTACCGGCTCGCGTTTGAGGTCTTGTACGCGGCATGAATGCTCGGTGCTTTGCAAACTACGCAATACAAGGAATTTACAGCCAACCTCAAACACCCCTTCCAGGAACCCTTTAAGTGAGACTAATGAGCGGGGCTTATGGCAGATGTCAAACCAGGGATCAGTGAACTTGAACCTGTGCCCGCAAAACAATGCCCAGCCCCATTGAAGGGACTGCTTACTGGCATGGCTAGCGACCAAAGAATCCAATTTCAATCATTCCTAACTAGACAAACTTGGGTTCCCCAGGACTATCTACAGTTTACACTGTAGTTGTCAGGAAGATAGAGACATCAAGGGGAATGATGAATCTGACACTGGAGGATACAGCACACAGAGAAGCAAAAGCAAGTTTGGAGCAAATTTAGAACTAAAACAAGGTGTGTGGCAACACCACCTCTAACACAAGATTACCCAAGCTAACCTCTACAAGAATATAACCCAAGAACCTGATATGAATAATCTGCCACACACAAGGTGATGTCATTGCCGCTTGTAGGTTTTACGTATGCCCAGCACAGGGTCTATGTTTCCACAGAAGACAAATGCAATTTGGCAAGTGCATATTTTACAAAAGAAGAAAGGCTACAGGAGCCAAGGACTTTGTCCCTAGCTCACAACAGTCGCTCCGATTGCAGCTTAAATTATTTCAACCACACGACACAAACCAGTACCAGTTACCATGGCAACCTGAATCATAACTGCTCCACATCAGTGTTTTAAACAGTTGCATTCACACTGCAACACTGGGTTTGTACTGCATGGCAGGTAGATAAACACTGCCAAGGACTTCGCTATCTAACATTTACAGGCAGTCAGCTACTAAACAGATTAGTAAGAGGATACACGTACCTTACAAGCCCAAAACAAGTAATTACCTATTATCTGCAGTAAAAGGTCAAATGCAGGATTACAAATGACGGAAAACACAAGCAAGGTAATAAACGTGAAATGAGCAGACACCAGATTATAAAGTGAGGGGTGAGTCATGCAAGCACAGGAACTTACTTTAAAAACCACTAAAGCAAAGCAAATTGAATGCCACTGAAAACACTGTGCAACGCAGCTGTCACCCCACTAGATCAAAACTGTCACATCCAGCCTTGTGACCGCGCAAGCATTCCACAGACACTATTCAACAGTTGAGGAATGTGTGGAACGTCGCACAGGTGCATCACACAGCAAAAACGCCCGGTAAAACAGACAGACATGTTTCAAAGAGACTGCCAGCTCCTTGTCGAAGGCCAAGCTAGCCAGAGAACACACTGCAAGCCTGACCCTCAGCTTCTATGCATCACTACCCAGGGAGTCCAGACATGACAGTGGTCACCTTCAACTTCGTGATCATGTGTTTTGACATCTGGCTCAACAGAAAATGTCACATCGAGCTGGTGGCAGCGAAAGATGCGACATCGTCCCATTAGTCAGTTTGTGCAGACGGACTCCGGGCTAGTAAAACGGCCTTTCCGGTTTTCGTGCTGCACGGATTGAGCAAGCCCCCCTCTTCCCAGAGAATGAGCAACATAAGGAGACCGAAGCGAATGAAAACAACGACGAGGCAAAACGAGTCTCCAACAAAGCTCCAGAAAAAGAGACCCGCGCGAAACCTCGCTCCCCAATTAGCCGGAACGAATAACTCCTGGTACGGGGCAGCTCACGTGAAGCCCCGCGTGACAGCGGCAAACCGCTTTCGGGCACAGCGGGACCGCGTTCATTTTTTCTTTCTTTCCGAAACCGTGCCTCTCGGAGACGGCATGGAAGGCCCGTAACCAAAACGCAACACGGACACTGAGATGGAAGCAAGAGGGAGCTCTCAAAATGCGAGCGCAGCGCTCGTCGGAACGTTCTGCCCCACCAATTAGAAACAATAGCCGCACAACAGCCGGCAGCGATACATCTTCGCCGACTGCTCTGCATGCGACAGTCGACAGCCCCAGCCAAACTCTTTCCACCCAGCCCTTTTTGTGGGCGAGTTCCTTTATTATTTACTTCTCTCGAACCCCGATCATATCGCAGCCTGTTCCAACCCACGTAACAACAACACTCGACCCTTATCAGGCAGCCAGCCGCTAATGCGGCAAGCGCGGCTGCAGGGGTGAGGCATTTGCGCCAGGGATATACCGTGCGCGTGATAGTTAACGCTCATTGGCGGACGGACTGATCAGAAGAATCGGGGAAAAAAAAAAAAAAAGCAGCTACTGCGCAGGCCGCTGTTCGACCGAAGCGTCTTCCAACAGGGCAGCCAGGTAATCCGACCGCATGACTCGGCTCCCCCCACCTCCCCCAAATGCGTGTCTGTAGCCCGCGGTCCGCAATTAAAAGGACGGCCACAAAACGGCCCAAGCGCTCCCGGGTCGATTTCCGTGTTTCGCAACCCTAAGCCGCACAGACGGAAATGGTTTACCGGCAACGTGTTGTTTATAAGAGGAGGAGGGTGGAATGGGCAACCCTAGACGCGGCACGAAGCCCTGCACATGCATTTGCGCAACAACAAAACGAAAATAAACGGGCAGACGATGACGCAGCCCTATCTGTGCCGATGCGAGATGGGCTAGGCTGCTACAGCCAGCGCACACGCGCCAGCAGTGTCGTAAAAATAATACGAGGCGGGGCCCCCCTTCTTACGTGCGCCTGCAGTAGGAGACGCTGCGATCAGAAAAAAGCCGGACACGATGCCCTACCCGCCCGTCACGCCGAGTGACGAAACTCCCGAGATTCAAGGTTAAAATACACGAGGTGCACCACTCTCGGAGCGTCACGACAGAGCTCCCCACCCCGGCGTCCGTCCATACGCCGCCGGGCAAAAGCGGACGCTCAGCGCCTACGCAACAATTAAAAAAAAAGAATCCGAGTTATGGGCAATCTTTGATTCTCAATTCGTCGGCGGCTCGAGGCCGAGTTAGAACCCGTTCGCCCATTCGCCACAGCCGCTCCCGACTAGCACGCTACGCTTGAGGCAAGCGTCAGCTAAGCCTACCCACGACACCGACACTGCTCGGCTATCGCTCGGCAAAGCCGGCGAGGCAATCGCCGATCGGAGAGAGAGACCCCAGCGGTGCGCCGAAGCGCTGCCACACCGATGCGACGCGCCCGAAACGTAGAGGAAAACGGCGAAGCCGCGCTTTTTCGCCCTAGGCGGCCGCGGCTGCGCCTCGGCAATAGGTGCAAGGTGCGGAAACAGGCGCAGGTTCACGGACTCGCTGCTTGCACCGCACCTCCGAAACCGTGGCTTATTCGCAGGGCGCCGCAGTCACAAGGTCCCCGCTCGCGACGCGCCGTGCACGAGACACTCTCCGAAACGCACGCAGAACAGGTGGGAAAATAAACAATCGAAAACTACGCCCTAGCTTATCAAAACCAAGACCGCATCTACCGTGCGTACCAAACCCCGGCCATCGGCCATTTCTTTCGGGCCGCCTTTCCCCCTTCCCAAAAGCGCTAGCAGCGGCCTAAGTAGGGTGCTCGAGTTTTGAACGGGCCCACGAGCGTTTTCGCGGGCGTGACCAAACTTGTACAGACTTTTGGCGTTTACAAAGACTGCGAACTTTTTACATCAAGCGTAGCAAGACGCGTACCTCACCCGAAAAGTGAGAGAAAAACTGACCAAGTGGCCGCTCAACCCCGCGGTTCTACGAATGACAATGACAGTATGCACGGCGAAAAACCTGTCGCTACCGGCGTCCCAAAACAAGTCGCATTTCGCGAGAATCACAGCTCAAACACGCTCAGCAGTAATTAGGGACACATGCTTGTTTCTTCCGACGGTTATACGACTGGAAATTAAGATTTACTCACCTTCCAAGAGCCTGGAAATTATGCTGTCTACGTTCAGGTCTCCCTCCGCCATTTTCACCCGCTGATGACATCGAGCGCGCCCCAACGGCGCATGCGCTACAGTTCGGGCGACTGTCGCGCCGCGGCGCACGGCGCGGCGAGCACACGCAAACCGCCCGTTTTTTGTGCGCTTCTTTCGTGGGTGTCTGTTCGCTTCGTTTCCCAGCATCCGCTTCCAGAGCGGGATTTTGTTTTGATTTTGGCGGTGCTTTGGCGCAAGCAGATGGCTTCCGGAGTGGCGTTTTATTCGGCGAGCTTGTTTCCCCTACTATCGCCCCTTTCGAAATCGGAAATACCAACCCACCTCTCGGCCCAAACACCATTTGTTCGTCACTCTAGACGAAAACAGACTGCGCTGCCAGTGGAAAACAGCATTTAGCCTGCGAAGATGCACAGATACACAACCAGCTCAGCGACGGAACATTTTCCTCGACCTTCTAATTCGATAAACTGTGAAGGTTTTCCCGTAGTACAAAATTTCGCCGAGCTCTTGCGGGTCTACGAGTTATTTCTGTGTCACGCACATATCTGAACAACGGAATCATCCAAAGCCTGCATTCGATAATCACAAATATTTCATAGAAATTGCGGCTAATCTACAAGACTATGACTAGGATTGATCGCATGTAATTACTACTTTGTTATATGTTTTGTTTCTGTTCTATTTTGTGTGATCACGTGCTGCATTTAACTGTTTTGTACTCTCGTAAATTTACCCTCAGCTAGGATACTTAAAAAATAAATTATTACCAGCAGATTTGATAGCGCTCTACCAGAATCGCCGTTAAAAAGCACTTTTTTCTTTCAGCTTGTTTATTTCAGCAGGACGTCGCGAAAACGTAAACAATGCAGAACTTAGTCCAAATAAACATACAAAAATTGGAAGAAGCTTAAGCTTCGCCTTTAGGAGTGGAACGCGACAGCGTGTTGCAGCGCTGCCAAGGAGTCCACGGAACGCCATCACCCGTTCAGCGCGACTTCTTGCTCGTTGAAAACAGCTTCGAACGCAACCCAATTTTGAGGAGAGGATCTCGGTAGACACCCGATCCCCGCCGTAAGGAAAGGGGGATAAGTGGGAGTGAAAGAGGAAAGAGAGAGAGAGGTGCGATAATAAAGGAAACGAAAATTGGATTTGAGGCAAGGAAGTAGCAGTAACTGTCCCGCACATCTCGGTGGGCACCCCGGTGGACAGGGAGGGAGGGAAATCTTGGGGTATCTGTTGTTTCAGCCAGCGTCTTCACTTCGGCATACGCGGTTGTTGCGACGCGCGTCTCTTTTCCTCTTGCCTTTTACCTCTCCTCTCTCTGTACATGGCAGCAGTGCGCAGTGGCTCGGCTCGAGTCAGTCGGCAGGTCCGTGTGCTTTCCTTTTCATCCTTCTCTCCCTCGCAACAACAAAGCAAAGGGAAGCAGTAGTGTGTCAAGTTTGTTCGGCTGTGTGCTTGAATCGCCTACCCCCCTCCTCCCCCGAATTATGCTTAGAAACTTGCAGAGGCACCCGGCAAACCCTTGTAGACTAATGCAAGCTACGACCCGAAATAATTTTTTTAATTAATGCATCTGGGATTTTTCGCTCATGGCCAACGCCGCCGACGACGACACCGGCTTTTCCGCGACACGGGGCCCTTAATTCTATCGCGTTAAAACAAAGGCAACCTACAACGCAGTGATGTGCTCTTATTAAGGCGAAAGCCTTTAATGCCTCATCGTTGTCGACAGAAGGCTGTCATCAGAGGTGTCACGCTTTTGACGGGTGTCCACCGAGAGATATGAGACAGTTACGGCGTAATTTCCGTTCCTCAAATACAATTTTCATTTTCTTCACTACGGCCCCTCTTTCTCTTTCTTTTTTTCACTCCCACTTCCTCCCTTCTTGTACGGTGTGGTTCAGCTGTCCACCGCGACGGTTGCTAGGGAATGGCTCTTGCGGCCGCAACAACAACGCAAAAGCGCGATTCAGGCGTCCACTGACCCAGGGAGCCAGTTATGAGCGCTTCCTTTTCTTAAAATGGGAGTGTAAAACGTCAGCGGCCAACGCCAATGAACACAATGAACGCCGAGCGGACAACGGGAAACTTCCCGACCGCCAAAGAGCTGCGCTCTAAAACACTGCAATTAAATTTCAGGGGGCACTTTGGCTCTCCAAAGTGCTGCAAGGCGAAAGCGTTTCCTGACGCACTGTTTTTTATTTTTCATGTTTTATTTTTTTTTTATTTTTGTTTCTTTTCTTTTTATATTTTTCTTTTCTTAGAAGCTCCATGCGCGCACGAAACAGTGATGTATTTGCTGCTCTGTCGCCTGCTATAAATCACGTAACAGTCATAATTTCCCTCTGCTCCTAGCAGCCTACGCAGCAGTGAATGCGTCACTCTTCTGCGGGGGGACAAGCTTCGTGTTCCTGCAGTCCTTAGACAATAACGATAGGGCCAACCAATACCTGGGATTCAAGTTCCCCTAGCTGTCACCATGTGGCGCATGGCTTTAACCATTAAAAAGTAGCGCATTAGAGCTATCCGTGACGTAAGAAAGAAGCCACTGACCGAGTGGCTGCAATTGAAGCGCTAAAGGTCTGTCCCGAATTCCCGGTAATGTTCAAGGCCTAGATGCCTGGTCCACGTGGCTTTTATATACAATAACGGAAGAATCATAAAATCTTTTCTTGTGTCTATGGTGCGTAGTATGTCTTTCGTGACAGAAAACCGAATGACGACACCACTGCGGAACATGTCATCACCTTTCGACAAATGAAAGCGGAGCATTGCTGTGACGTGTTATATGATTGGTTGGTTTATGGGGTTTAACGTCCCAAAGCGACTAAGGCTATGAGAGACGCCGTAGTGAAGGGCTTCGGAGTTGTGTGCAACATAGCTCTTGAGTCGCAAACAAATTCCGAAACTTCCTGGCAGCGCAGCCTATGTTCCAACACCCAATGTGGTGCTGCGAGGAATGCTTGGAAATGCGCCCAATTTTTCACCCCAAAGAAGGCAAAATAATAAAAAAACAACTAAAGTGGCTGCTTGGGCTTGTTGGTCAACGCCAGTCCTGTCCACTTCTTCGTTTGTCCTTGTCTTTTCGCGCTGCATTCTTTAAAAAAAAAACTGCTCTCAGGGATTACCAGAAAATAGCTCAGAAGAGATCCGTGAGCTCTGAATAGGCGTTTCGTGTCTAGTGTGAGAGGTGATGGTTCGTGCAGAACTGCCGTGTACCAGAACGGCCTGAATTAATTAATTAATCTATCAATCAATCTGTAAGAGAGAGCGCTGTAAAGTTTGTTACAAGCGAGAGAACTGCAAGACGTAACACCAACCAACTATGCAGCGTTTTTAAGTCATATTATGTTCTTGGTCGCAAAGCGACTCAGGCTGTGAGGGACGCCGTAGTGGAGGGCTCCGGAAATTTCGACCGCCTGGGGTTCTTTAACGTGCACTGACATCGCAGCACACGGGCCTCTACAATTTCGCCGCCATTGAAATTTGACCGCCGCGGCCGCGATCGAACCTGCGTGTTTCGGGTCAACAGCCAAGCGCCATAACCACTGAGCCACTACAGCGGCCATATTATGTTCTGTAGCAGTTAGCAGGGGTATAGCAAGGGTATAGCAAGGGCGTCCGCAGAACTTTTTCCAGAGGGAGGGGGGGGGCACCCGATGTCCGGGGATGGGGGCGGCGGTAGGTTAGCACCAAAAAGGAACTAGCGCATAATATCCGTAATTCCAGGGGAGGGGGGCGCAACCGCCTTCCCTTGCCCCCCCCCCCCCCCCCCCTCCGGACGCCCATGGCAGTTAGCTTAAGCTTTGATATCAACCAACCAACCAATTAATGAATCAATCAGTTTTTATTTATTTTATTTATGTATTTATTTATTTATTTATTTATTTATTTATTTATTTATTTATTTATTTATTTATTTATTTATACAATACTGCAGGCCGTTAAGGCCCAAGCAGGAGCGGGATAAACATACAGAGAACTCCGACGACCAGCAGAAGACGACGCCAACAGCAGAATTCAGTAGAAGCGATACGGAGCATGAAAATAAAACAAGTCGCAACAAATAACAAACAATAGTTAACGGTCAAGTACTTGTTCAATGGCGGAAAGTAGATTTTCGGATACAAACACATGAGGGGGTAGGTTGTTCCATTCTGCTATAGTTCGAGGAAAGAAAGAATATTTAAAGTTATTGGTGCGGGCAAACAAAGGAGATAATTTATGCGGATGGCAATGCCTTGTTACTCTACTTGTTGAAGGTTTCACATACAATGAAGGGTCAAGACGGAACTGAGAATGGTAGAGTTTAAAGAGGAATTTAATTCTTGCTAGCTTTCTCCAGTACTCTAAGGGTTTGATGTTGTTGATTCTCATTAATTCAGATGGGGAGTCATGTCGTCGGTACCGGTTATATATGAAGCGAACTGCTGATCTTTGAATCCGTTCAAGTTTGCTAATGTCTTTTTTAGTGAAAGGGTCCCAAACCTCGCATGCGTACTGCATGCGAGGTTATTATTTTATTCGGTATCAAAAAAGAGCGGGGGGTACTAGCAGCAAGCCAGTGAAGCTGCCAGAGGCATAGACGCACCGTGCAAAACTTTGCAGCGTTACATGTACGCATTACAGCCACGTAGGAATCTAGCAAAACGAGCACAGATAGGATCGATGCAATCACGCGCAGGCACAAAATGAAGTTCAGATAACAGGGACGCAATAACAGAGTTCACAGTAAATACATTATTCAATAAAAGAAGAAGGCTGTAGACATTTGCCAACAATTCGTACCGGTTTCCGCGCGAACAATCCCGGCTAGCTGTCAAGGCTCGTAAACCGGAAAGGGCCCTCCAATTGCATTTGTGTTCGTGCGAATGGCGGGGGTGACGCCCCAAGGCGTACGTGTCCGTCGTATATCGGACGATATATCCCCCCCCCCCCCCTGCCCCTTGACGCAACACCGGCGCCCGTATCTCCTGAATCAATACTTAGATGGGGCAGCTATCACCTGCCCCCCCCCCCCCCCCCCCCCCCCCTCCCGGCAGCAACAGAGGCGGCGGCCTGAAAACCGCTCACCTGAGCAGCAACGGATATCTGTTTTTTATCCAATCACATTCACGATATATGACACAGTACTTTTTGTGGTACTCGAGCATGGGAACAAAACGAAATAGATCGCGATGTCAGTGCCCCAAGGGATAGCTCCGCAAAAAGATAACGCTCAAAATGCCACCATAACAGCCCAACACAGCGAAAGATGAATGTAACGCAACAGCTTGCAGGGGTGCAAGGTTGCTCAGGACGCGGACAATTAGACACAGGGAGACACACACGGCGCCGCATTTCAGCTACGTCGATTGCAGAAGTTCACATACATGGCTTGGTGTGCTGTGCGATGTCAGTGCACGTTAAAGAACCCCAGGTGGCCGAAATTTCCGGAGCCCTCCACTGCGGCGTCCCTCATAGCCTGAGTTGCTTTGCTACGTTAAACCCAAACATATATACATAAATACATACATACATACATACATACATACATACATACATACATGCATGCATGCATGCATACATACATACATACATACATACATACATACACACACAGATACATACATACATACATACATACATACATACACACACACACACACACACACATACATACATACATACATACATACATACATACATACATACATACATACATACATACATACATACATACATACATACATACATACATACATACATACATACATACATACATGGCTTGATGGGTGACAGATGAAAAAAGAAGAGGAAACAAACAGGAACAATGGGCGAGCAGAAAGAAAAGTGATGCTAATCGTTGGTTGGTTGGTTTATGGGGTTTAACGCCCCAAAGCGACTAAGGCTATGAGGGACGCCGTAGTGGAGGGCTCCGGAAATTTCGACCACCTGGGGTTCTTTAACGTGCACTGATATCGCACAGTACACGGGCCTCTAGAATTTCTCCTCCAAAGAAATTCAACCGCCGCGGCCGGGATCGAACCCGCCTCTTTCGGGTCAGCAGCCGAGCACCCTAATCGTACTCTGCACGCCTTTCAGGGGAATAAGTGCTGACACAGAAGTCAGCCAGAGCGACTACCTTTTGAGCTTCAATGACGCACCGAGCCATGTGTACGGGGTGTTTCACCTAAGATATTCTGCAGTTTTTAAAAATAGTTTTTTTTTTAGTTAGAATAGCGCTATTTTCGGCATAGCACTGTCACCGATGTAGCGCATCAGAATGCAACTAAGACGTGCTAACTAGTAGGGTGATTAATTAATACTTAATAGTGCCGCCAGGCATCCCCGGGCGGGTTAACTTTTTAACTATTACTGTTAGTCTCCCTATTTTTGAGAGGCGTGTAGCCCACCGTAAGTAATAACCGTATCAGTTTTCAGAATTCCGCAAGCGCAGTTAGCCTCGGCGCTGTGGCCCAACAAATTTTGCGCACATAGCGCCAAAATACACGCGCTCGCGAAAAACTTGCAGGCAAAGCAACCTCTCCAGTGCCTCGTCTAGCCAAGATCTGTTCGGCCACACAGCCGAGGAGCACTGCATATTCGAAATGATGGAAGCTGATACGGGTATTACTCAAGGTACACGCCTCTCAATGAATAAGGATGCTAATGGTAGTAGCTAAAAAGTTGTCTATTGCATATTAAGGCCTATTAAGGCCTTTAATGCCTCATCGTTGTAAGCAGGAGTTGTCGACAGAAATGCCACGCTTTTCAATTGGTTGAAATGGTCGTGACGTCACAGTGCGTGAATTTCAAATGTGGCCAATTAAATGTGGCAATTAAAAAGATGGTATAGTGATGCTCCAAATAAGTGGGACTCAGTTTACTTAGTTAATTAACCAAGTATCCTAATTAACCTTTCTAGTCAGACGAGAAAATTAAATAAAACCGAGTAGGAAATTCGCCAAATTGGAGAATCGAACCAAAGCCTCCGGCGTGCGAGACAAGCACGCTAACCACTCCGCCGTGCCAGCACAATGGTTTAGAATGAACAAAGGGGCGTCTAGTGAATACGGTGTCTTCGTTGGCTCCCATCTTCTTCCCTTCCCTTACGGCGAGCTGAGGTGTCCACCGAGATATGCGAGCCAGATACATTTCCTTTCCTCAAAAACAAATTTACCGACGAGCAAGGCGTAGAGAGCCGAACGGGCGATGGCGTTCTGTGGACTCCCTTAACCACACATCTTAACCACACATCAGTGACACAAGCAGCAACACCGCGCTAAAGGCGTCACCGCACTTTAGGTCAACAAATGACCCCTGAATTATTAGTTAACCAGCCTACTAGTAAGCACGTCTTAGCTATATGCAAAGTAAAGCGCTATTCTAGCTCATGTTTAGAAATTGTACAAAACTTGAGGCAACTGTACGCCATAAGGGTAGCGTGGTGGCCCCCTTCGAGTTTTTCATGTACGTCTGCGCATACCAGTGATCCGCTGGTCGGCGCCGCTGAGACGACACGCCCCAGTCAGCGTACAGGCAGGGCGGAAGTACATGGATAGGCGATACGGCCTACGGATGACGTCAGCCGGAGGAGACAAAGGGACGGCGAAGAATGGCTCGGCGGAAAACACCGTCTCATATATGTATACAGTGGCGGACCCCTATATATAGCCCCACCTGCAGCATCGCGCTCCTGGGGACCGATCGATGAAAGGCTGCGCTTGTATAGCATGCATACGCCGTCGGATGCGTCCGTCGAGTGATGAAAATGTGTATGTGCTCTTTAATTCCAGGTCACATATTGCCATAGGCGTCCGGAGGGGGGGAGGGGGGGGGGGGAGGGGATTACGGATATTATTTATGCCCTAGTAGAAAACAACTACAAACCTACCGCCTCCCCCATCCCCGGACATCGGGTGCCCCCCCCCCCCCCCCCCCCCCTGCAGGAAGTTCTGCGGACGCCCTCGCATATTGCATGTAACATGCATACAAGTGCATACGCAAGTGTTTTGTAGAGCGCATATTCACTTATTTTGCGAAAGCAATACTACTCGCACTTCCAAGCCTTCGCGTAACCCGGCCGCAGTTAACGTTTGACCTTTAGCGGAGTGAATATGGGCGACCAACTCGCTCCTTCAGAAAGCCCGGCTGCAGTTACGGTGTGTGTTTGCCGCGCTGCGCACCTGTGGCGCTACTGCCGCTGTGACGTCATACCAGCTGTAGATTATGGGCGACCAAGTTGCTCCTTCAGAGAGCCCGGCTGCAGTTACGGTGTGTGTTTGCCGCGCTGCGCACCTGTGGCGCTGCTGGCGCTGTGACGTCATACCAGCTGTGGATTATTCATTCCGCATCTAGACAGCCCAGTCCGCCATTATGGCAGAGTGAAGGGGTGCACAAAAAAAAAAATGAGGGGCAGTGACAGTATGAGAAAATGGAAACAATACACTGAGATTCCAAACGAACCAAACGCGCAAAGTTTGCACAGTATACGTCACAAAAAAAAAATACAACTAGCGCGAAACGCTACTGTTCTGGGAAAAGAGCGAAATATCAAATTCTAGGATAACAACAACGAAAAATGGAGAAACGTAACCAACTATACCCCAAAATGCTTTACTATACACATTTAGAAAGCGCAAGTGCAGAAATACTTACCCCCAAACTCTGAAAGCTTCCTTACCTCAGTAAGGGAGCCTTCACTGTAGTGAGGAGCCCTCATGTCAATCTGAAAGCTTCCTTACTGAGGAGCCCTAAGTAAGGTCGTCCTTAGTGCCTCCTCACAGTTGAGGCAGCTGCCAGCTGCCTTCATGCGTCCTTACGTCGCTCCTGACCCTGGAGGAGTGCTTTACCTCACTGTTGCCACAAGTGACTCCGCACACTCACGCGGGCGGCGAGACGCGGCGCAAGGACGCGAGCACGGCGTGAACGCAGTTGAGCAGGCGGGAGAAAATGGCAGCGGCCGGGGACTGACCGCTACGCGGGCGACTACACGCAATTTTTTAACCGTGCTTGTGAATATGCATTCGATGAAGTGTACCTGTATCCTCGAACAGCTAGGTTGCTTCGCGACGCGGTGAATCCAGTGGAAGTGCACTCAGAGGAAGAATTTGCGTTCAGATTCCGCAACGTTGTGGCTCTGTCACACTTGGGCATTCGGCGGCGAGAGCGAGCGAAATCCGCCGCCGCCGAAATGTTACCTCGTTCACACCTCCCGGCCACCACGTCGCCGCTCGTGGCGTGAGAGATATGGATAGCATAAATCGACGCTGTCAATGTACCATAAGCGTGTGCATGCTCACGTACGCTAAACGCAGGTATTTTGCGGGACGTTACAACGTTTCTCAAATTTCCACTTTTAATTCAGCTTATGCAAGCAGCGACGCAATGACATGACGATTGACGTACGTGGCTATTCCCTTTGCATCTGGTGAACGAGTTTTCTGCCTAGCTCAGCCTAGTGGCGCCATCTCGTTGTTAGGACGGAAACCATTTCTGTCAACAAACCGATGGTCTTAAGCCTAACAGCGGCTGAATCGCCAATCTAAATAAAAAATAAGGCAAATTTATCACTCGTACTTTCCTTAGAGGCGAGATGAGAGGAAGCGAAAGATCGATGGCCCATTTATGACCAGCGAACGCACTGAAAAGCGCAGTAACGACGACGAATTCATTTTGAATCGAGGGGCCCAGCTTCGAAGGGCGCCGCCATGTTTGTTGTCACCACGGGAATGCAACTTCCTACTCGGCGTCCTATTGGCCGATGTGAAGGAACCCTCGAACCCAGACACGCGGCATGCGTTCCTTACTTGAGGAGAGGCGAGGAGAGCTTTCAGAGTAAGCTGGCTTCCTCCATCGAACAGTCGCGGAAAGGCGGCCTCACGTAAGGTTAGGAAGACTTCTAAGGAAAGGAAGCTTTCAGAGTTTGGGCCTTAAAGTACAAAACAAAGCAAGCAACGGAACCCATCAAGCGCCTGGAACACAAAACAGTGCGTATGCAATCGAAGACTAAATAAAGGGCTTTGGAGAGGAAATGTTGCATGCAGTAGATGTTCTGCTATATAGTATATATGCTGTTCCAGAGGAGCATAGCTTTCAGAACGCGTATTTAAAGATAATTATCCCACGAATGCATTCATGAATTTCCACTGTTCGAGCGGACAAGTTGGGGTCCTAATGTAGTACCATCAGCGTCAAATGGGACACGAACGGGGTAACCAAAGCGCGAAAACAAAAACACAAAAATGTCAGCTAAAAATGTTAGCTAAACCCCAGTGAAAATCGAGTGCGCTGCATTCAGTTTTTGGCCGCCGCGGTGGCTTATTATGGTGCTCGGCTGCTGACCCGAAACATGCGGGAACGATCCCGGCCGCAGCGGTCGCATTTCTTTGGAGGAGAAATTCTAGAGGCGACCGTGTGCTGTGCGATGTCAGTGCACGTTAAAGAACCCCAGGTGGTCGAAATTATTCCGGAGCCCTCCACTACGGCGTCCCTCATAGCCTGAGTCGCTTCGGGACGTTACACTCCCATAAACCGATAACACATCCAGTTTTCCTGAACTATGATATTGTGGTTTCCCGTTCCCTTTGCAACTGTATGCGTTTCAATCGGCGCTGAAAATACTTGTTCTAATCAATTCTGCATGCTATACCGGTAGATACTGCATGGCTAAATGCTAAGGTCTGGCTTTGTTACAGTAAATGAAGTAATTACAGAATTTTTATCACTTAATAATAGTAAAGCTACAGACGCGTCAGGTTTCCAGATACAGCCCATAAAATTTACCATCGACATTCTTGCACCCTGCCTCGCCCATATCTTCAACCTCTCTTTGGTTTCCGGAGTTTTTCCGCGTCTTATGCAAAGGGCAAAAGTGACAGTAGTGTATAAAAAAGGAAACAAAAATGAAATGGCAAACTATCGCCCGATATCAATCTTACCTGTATTTTCTAAAGGCCTCGAAAAAGTTATTCTTAAACGACTATCCTGCTTCACTGAAAGATATAACATTATCACTAACGCTCAATATGGCTTTCGTAAAAACAGATCGACTGAGTTAGCTCTCCTTGCTCAGAAAGAATTCATACTAAAACATTTTGAGTCAAAAAACATGGTACTTGGATTATTTTTAGATTTTTCAAAGGCGTTTGACCTTGTTAATCACTCTGTGTTGCTTAAAAAATTAGATCACTACGGTATTAGAGGCATAGCCCATATGCTGATTTCCTCATACTTGCGACATAGGTCTCAGTTTGTCAGTATTGCCGGTGAATGCTCCCATTTGAAAGCGGTAGCTTCTGGCGTTCCGCAAGGGAGCATTTCGGGTCCGTTTCTTTTTGTTCTTTATGTCAATGATATTGTCCGCATTGATAGCACTGCTGAGTATATAATTTACGCAGATGACACTAGTCTGTTTTTTTTCGGGTACTTCAACTGCTGATCTTGCAAATCGAGCTAATAAAACCTTAAAAGCAATAAATACTTGGACGGTTGATAATCACTTAAGAATTAACGTTAGTAAAACGGCAGCAGTCATGTTTCACCCACGTCACAAACACTTTGAACTACCTCTAATTGAATTAAACAATACGAGAATAGAGTTTGTGCAGTCTGTGAAAACTCTGGACGTTTACTTTGCAGCAGATATGTCATGGAATGACCATATTAATTACGTAGTTCAGAAACTTTCCAGAACAGTTGGTATCATGCGCCGCAATTGCTTTAATTTTCCCATGTCAGTCAACATGTTACTTTACCACTCTTTGTTCTCTTCTATAGCCAACTACGGATGTATGGTGTGGGCAACAACAACAGCTGAAAATATTAACAAACTCACAGTGTTACAAAAACGAATTATACGCATTGCATGTAAAGTGCCATATTTCTTCCACACTGCGAGCCTTTTCCATCGACACAACGTCATACCAATGAAGTCCATGTATAACTATAGGCTGTGCTATAAATATAAACTCGCCATAATGAAAAATGATGACTCCTTACTTACACTGGCTGGGCTAGAGCAAAGCAGAACTGTGTATGATACCCGAGCAGCAGAACCTTGGAATGTTAAGAAATGCCGCACAAACTATGGCAAGCAAATGTTGCAGCATACCTTACCGACACTTCTGAACCAGTTGTACTGCCACAAGAATCTTGATCTATCCAATATTTCTCTGAAAGAATTGCCCCAAATGTTCATGTAGTTTTTTTTCTTCCTATTACCACTTTGAGTGCACCTGTCAATTTTTCTGTCATTTATTTTCTCCTCCCTGTGTTTGCCTTTATAGGCTCTTTGATCAAATGTAGTTCTTCTTTCTTTTATAAGCACAATGTACTACGTATTGAACGTACATGTCTCATTCTCTGTACCGAACATACTTTACTTACATTTTGTTTGATCTCGTACTCCGCCACCGTCAATGCTGCACTGTAAGAGGAAGCCAGGACCTCTCAAGCTGTCTATACAGCTTTTTCCCTGGCTGTCCTCGCAACACCCAGTTGCGGAAATAAACCTTCAACCTTCAACCTTATGAGGGTTTAACGTTCCAAAGCGACTCAGGCCAATGAGGGACGCCGTAGCGAAGGACTCTAGAAATTTCGACCACCTGGGGTTCTTTAACGTGCACTGACATCGCACAGTACACGGGCCTCTAGAATTTCGCCTCCATCGAAATTCGACCTCCGCGGCCGGGATCGAACCCGCGTCTTTTCGGTGAGCAGCCGAGCGCCATAACCACTGAGACACCGCGGTGGGCTGGTGAGTGCTCAGCATCTGGCAGCATATTTCGAGGGGAAGCATTTAAGTGCATCCGTGGCCTGTCCCCCCCCCCCCCCCCCCCCCCTCTCCGCGGTGCCAACTAGCGAGCTTCGAGGAGAACAGCGAATAACCGCAGCAACATCGACATCACTGGGAGTACGCTAGGCAGGACAAGGGGCACATAGTACGAATGCACATCTGGGAATCGCTCACAGCAATATGGGGAATGCGTCGAAAGCATCACGCTCACAATGTCTGTACAAATTGGTGCCAGTATACGGACAAAGCAACCGGCCGAAGGCATCACCGCTGCTGCGAAGTCACCGCGCAGTATGCACAGGCGCAGCGCTCGCATATGCCCTCCCCATGACCTTGACGCAAGCCTACAACTGTTACCGACCCAATGCCGCGCGAGCACACAAGGTCAGTTCCACTGCCACAGGGGAGAACGAATGCGCGCGTCGCCGATGTGCATGCATTAAGCACAATGCGTGCGCTCCTGTTCGGCGGCAATCGCTTTCTGCATCGACGCGTTTTGTCGCCTGCTATTGCGCTTCTGCCAGAGTGCGCGCTTGTCACATCGTCGTTACATCAGTCCCATCCTTCTGACGTACACGAGTGACGAAAGAAGGATAAACGCTTCCATGAGTCATATACACTATATAGCGCAGCAGGTACGTTCGCTGACTGCTCGTACGTATACTTTCCGCTTACATGCGTATACTGTATATGCATAGCAGAAGAAGCGTGAGCCTTCGTCTGCCATGCCACGCACTATATACCTGCTTCGGCTTGCAGACGAAGTGGTCGTAGCAGATGAGAGCTGCGTCATCGTGTGCATAGGCATGCGTGTAGTATACTCTTTTTCATGCGCATGTAAATATAGCAATATAGACCTATGTCATGTAGAAAAACGGCGAGTTTTCGTATTCTGCGGACACTACGCAGAAGATGAAGCAGCGACGCCTTCGTCCACAGCCACGCAGACGAAAGGACCAGACGCAGACAGACTCCGCGCACGGACGCCTGCGTCTCCAGCTTTTATACACGCTATACGAGAACCACGTGGTCGTCGTCTGCAAGACACCCCTAACTTTATCGATCAAAGTCGAAGCCTACGCGCCTCTTTCTTATGCGACCAAGTACAGCATGCAGACAACGAATGCTCATTTGTCTGCTGCGCACACTTCCCTACGTGCGCTTATACGCAACAGACACACAGAACAAACGGAAGTACAGCAGACGAACCCCACTGCGTTATAGTGCATATATATGTGCATGTGTATATGTATATAAGCGCGCTCCTGGTTAGTTGCCTGGTATATGCGGGGTTTAACGATACGATGCTGCGCGCGCCACGAAGGGAGACCATAATGAATGGCTTCGGGGGATTTCACATAGTTACTGACATCGCGTAGTACACGGCTGATTCTGCATTCCGCATCGAAACGCGATCGCCGCGACTACGGGATTCGATCCCGCGACCTTCAGTAGAGCACGTCATAGCCATGACCTCAGTGGGCAGACACGCTATATGCACGGGTAGGAATGGAAGCACAATGCAGACGAAATGTGCCCTTTTCGCCCGCTGCGGACATATATTAAGTCTTGTAATGCAGGCAAAGCATACATTTTCGTCCGCTACGGACACTTTATTTAGCCGGTGCAGGAAAGCAGCTGACGAAGCAACCATGCCGTCGCCTGCTGGGTTCGTTTATTGCGCCCTGCGCATGGCATGCAGATCAGAGCCATTTAGCAGACGAGCCTATATGGACACTTACCACGTTTGTGCTGCGTACGCGGCTATTTATACATGCAGCGTCGTCGTCTGCAGGGCACCTCTGACGTCATCGATCCCAATCGAAGCGGCGTCCCAGCACGGGGTCGGGGGATGCAGTTGCGAAAGTGCCCTGTGTCGCCGCGCCCACGTCGGGAGCGCGCAAGCCGGTTGGTAAACAGGACGAGTGGGGTTATGGGCAATGCGTCACGGCTGCTTGCGTGCACAGCTGTTAATGTTACGGCTGCAGCTACTTCCGCACGCAGCGCATAGAGCGCACAGTGAATATTGCTGACGACGTCATAGTCGGTGGACGGACCTGTCGCTAAGAGAACACAAGAATGCACGGTCTCTTTTATGCATTGTTGCTTAATCTTGTCCACCCCGTGAGAAGGGGAGAAACAACGACAAAATAAATCGGAACTGGTTTTAGCTATTCAGAGTACACACACAAAGGCCTTCACTGCAAAGGGGGGGGGGGGGGGGGGGAGGGGGAGCAGCGCAAACACAATAGCTGCATTAAAAATAAGCATATGTGGAAACAAGCAAAAAAAAGGTGTGAAAACGAGGTTAATTTTGTTTGCCAGAAAACAGGAGTAAAACAAAAAGCAGTAAACAAAATAACAACATAATAAAAACAAAGCACACTCTAAATGGTAAGCTCCGAAACAAAGTAGCAGAGTACGAAGGGCTATAGGTGCAAGCAGGCATAATGCAGTTCATGAATCGGTACTAAGCGACGGTAATGTAGGTCAGTGTTTTAACATTAGGGCCTGTTTACTTGTACCCTAACGATTGCTGGCATGCATTCGTCTCGTGTTCACGAACAAAACATACGTTGTGGCTTACAGCCACAAAAACGCTGAAAAGGCCTTCTTCACCACATTCTGAGCGAAGAAAATGCGAGAGCAGTTAGGCTGCGTGCTATGGTTAGAACCGGTACCTCTGCCCTTATATGGTATGCATGAGTCGTCACCTTCTAGACTGCTTGCGTATTTCCCATTGGTTATCATACGGGATTATAGTAATCCTGCCAACTAATCCGCATTGGTACTTCCAGTAATCCCAGCTAATTCACCTTAATCCATTTTCCGGGGTGGGCCTATTTCAGAAATTAGGGGGCTCCGATAAAATTTTGGGAGTCGTCACATAAATTTGGCGGCGCCCTATGAGTGGTTCACTTGTGGTCATGTGGTGTTGATGACGTCACGATCCTCTCACACGCATTCATCCGTATCATTTTTAGACTCGAAAACGCGATCCACCTAACCTAACGACGCTAAACCATCCGTCATTTACTAACTGGCCAAAGACAGCCATTGACGCTTATGTGTATACTTGCAGAATCAAGTTGAGATGATGGTTGAGGCTCCTCTGCGGTTGCTGCGGAATCACCCGGAAATTCGTATCAACCGTGATTCCGTCACCGGAATTCCAATGTCTGCACCCGATCATACTCTCGCATCCATGTCCGTTTATTGTTCACTCAACTGGTAACAGGTTACCCAACAGCAGCTTTTCATTCCAGTCATCCCGGAACTGTTCCCTTGGTCCGATGCGGCCGATCAATACGAAATTGCCGCCGGCGAACAAACTGAGCCTCAAAGGCGGGCACAGTTTGCTCATTCATTACGCCCGTGGACGAGCTGTCCCGTGCGTGCAGGCACATCCGTGCCCTGTGTTACCTTCTTTCCACTTTTAAGTAGCTCAAAGACATCGGGAGGGGGGGGGGGGGGGGGGTAATCTCCGCACCATGTCTTGTGCCCACCGCCCGCTTGCCCGTCCAGCATTGACCGACGCAAGGAACAAAGCAAGAGAAGCTTTTACTTTTGCCGCAGAGAGAAAACGGAAATACTCTCTCAGCTGCGCACGTCACACACTCGCTCGGTCATCATACAAAGATGAGAAGGGTGAGAAAAGTTCGCAAATAAGTACACAGAGTGCATCCAACTCAAAACCACTCACATATCCCTCTCTCCCATTATTATTCGCGAAGCACCTCCGACGCTTAAGGTCGGCACGCCCACAGCACATGAAAGAAACTGAATTTGGCAAATAAAAAAAACGACAGAAAAGAAATCGTCCTCGAAGCACCAACCGCGCCCACGTTAACCGGGGTTCTCCCGCACGCGAAAGCACAAATATGGCGGAGGTTGGTGACGCGCCGTGCTGTGAGCCAACCACGTGGCTGCGTCGCCACCGCGCTTCAGCCAATCACGACGCAGCTTCGCCGTTGTCGGCGCGGGCCCGTTACCTCGACATCTGCCGTGTCGTGGCCAACGACACCCGCGCAAAAAGCACGCACGAGACCGAGATGACCACTACATGCCACTACACGAGACAGACGGCTGCACTAACAGCTTGGCGGTCGCATGGAGCGGAAGTGAGTGCAAACGCACAAGTTTTTGTTTGCTTTTCGAGCAAGCTGGCTCCTTACACATAACGTTGCTTCAGCAAAAGACAGTGGGTGAACCTGGGACAGGGAGAAATTACTCGCTGGGGGAAGGCGTTATATTCTTCTAAGTGTTTGTTGCAACGTGCTTTGTATACAAGAACTTAATTGCTTCAACGTTTCAAAATAACGACACTATAGGCCGACAGAGCCTAAGCGCTTAATCGATCCCACTCAAGAGGAATTTCACTTCCTTAATACCGCATTTTATCCTAGTGCATATGTAATGTTTATGGTATATGTAATGTTTGGTTTCATTGCATTTTCCTTTTTAACTGAGTCGTACGGTGATATCGTTAAATAAACAAGGCAGAAAACTGTGTGCTGACACTGCAGGTTGAAAATATGACTGGAGAAACAGCGCTACGGGTTGGTTTTTATAATAGTGCTCGGCAGTGCACAGGGCGAACATTACGCTGAGGCATGCAAAAGGGAGTTTAAAAAATGTAGCCTCGAGCAATGTCAGACGTTGCCGCAGCGCTGCAAACGATGCAGAACTGAGCAGACGACGCTATAGGAGACCAGTTTGGTGTACGCTGCAACAGCTCAGACGGATAGCAATTTGGCCTGTTGGTAGGTCATGATGAGGTGTGGAAGGGCACAACGCCCGTCCACTTCTGTGACACCTCATCATGCAACAGCTCCACGCCTATCACGCTTCCGTCTCAGCAAGCTGCAACACCCAAGCAGCACCGCGTTGAAATGAAGCGACGTCCGCTCCAGCGGCGCAAGCTGCTCTTACGAAGTGGGCACAGGGGTCAACCACGTGTTTGAGAGCGAAAGGGAGGCAGGGACAGGGAGAGAGTTTTCGCGGGTGGATATATTATGGTCAAGGCCGCAGGACCGTTTTTCGCCTCGCATCGCTCCGAGGCCAAGGCTCACACCGGCAGCGGCGAAAGTGTTCGCCTTGAATTTGTCGCCCACGCGAACAGCGCGTTTTACAGCAAGTTCCACAGCGCAGACCGCTGGATCGTGCAGCAGACGACAGCGCTCCAAGGTTGGCAGAACAACGCTCCAAGGTTGGCAGACGAAAAAATAACCGCCGAGTAGTTCTGCAGTGTTTACCAAAAACAGGCAAGCGATAAATCAGCGCTTCACATCCCGAAAGCAAGATGCTATCCCTGGTTTTATATGCCAAACCTTTTACGAGCACTCAGGATATATAAATGCTCTGCACGTCAGAAGACGAACGTACGTACACTCCAGAATGAAGGTAAGTAGACACATGAGAAGCGCAGAAATCATCAGCGCACAGCTGGTTCCTATACGAGCCACAACCAATCAACAAAACAAACACTGCCCTGCACGGCCAACGAAGATCTCCCGCGGTCTTATATCGCTCCTCCCTTCACCCTACAATAAAGGTTCGCGGCTATACATAATTCAGGCAGCGACATCGAGCAGAATCGGCCGATAGTCGCTCCGGCAATTATTATTCGTTCCTCGTTCCAAACCGCGATGACCGCCTCACGTATACGTGCAATGACGTATATGCGCCAGAGAGGCTGCGACATGAGCAAAGCGGGGAAAAAAAAAAAGAAGAGGGGTAAGAAGTATGTAGAAGGTTGCGTCACAACCGGCTTTTATAGGCGCCTCATGCGTCTGCCTTCTGTATAAACATCGCAACGCACTCCATAAAGCCGCTGCCCTGGGCGGGTTAATTAAAGACCCGGAGAAGACGGGCTTGCACAAGATCCGCTTTCGCCGAGCGCGCTTCTAGCTTTGCAGCGCGGCGGAGGAGACCTTGAGTCGCACGCGATGCGCATTGGGTGGGATATACCCTGTCGCTTGCGCGAATCTGACTGGTCGCACTTCGTTGCGCCTTTTTTATAAAAGAAAGGGGGGGGGGGGGGGGGGATCGGCCTTAATGGCTGCTTGAGAAACCTTCTCCGCTCGCTATCGGCGTCACAAAAATGATCCACGTTCGTACTGCTGGCAAGTGCGGTCACGACGGGCCTGTAGGAGGGAGGCTGTATGTCATGATAATAATAGCGAAAACAATGCTATTAAATAACAATAATAAAGGCGCTTAGGACTAGTTGAAGCCTCACTGAAACCTCCCCTCCCCCCACCCTCCTGAGAAAAAAAAGAAAGAGAATAAAAGCGAGTGGGCCAGAGTTACACTTAGAGGTGACGAGAAATCTGTGAACATGCGAAACTAGAAGAACAATTTGGGCAGCGCTTCTTTATTATTTCTTTCTTGGAGAGGAGCTAGATCTACATGAACGGCGGTGTGCATGCTCTACGCAAGCGATGCGCCGAAGCGACAAACACGTAATAACAACAACAACGGGTAAAAGCGGACGAACGTCGAACAGCCCGCTCTCCCTGTCGAGGCCAAACAGCGCACGGGGGAAGAGCAGAGGAGACCACTACGCCAGCCCGCTTATCCCTTCTCCCTGAAATCAATCGGACACACGAATGAAAGCGGCAAATCACCCTTCGAAGGAGACCCTCTCTGCCGACTGCCATGACGTCACGGTCAGTTCCAGCCGCCGTAACACCAACACAGAGGGGATTAACCGCAACGTCGTGACAATCGATCGACGCCATCGGAATGCAGCAGGGCCTGCTTTGAGGGGTGTCTGCAGTTTCGTGTACGGCTACCGCGCGGCCGTGTCAGTGATGAACACTGTATATAAAGTTTGCTCTACGAAATCAGAGATAAATGAAAGTATATCATGTCATACCGGGTGTTTCACGTAAGAGGTTCAGAAATTTTAAAAAATAGGCTTTTTGATACTGTTATGTTCCTTATTACTGAGCGGCGTTCAGCCCGTCGTAAGTAATATCCATATCAGTTTTTAGAATTTGGAAAACAGTTAACAACGGCGCTGTGGCCTGAACAAATTTGCCTACATCACGCGAAAATGCATGCGGCCTCCTCAGGTGGCTCAGTGATTTATGGCGCTCGGCTGCTGACCCGAAGTCGCGGGTTCGATCCCGGCCGCAGCGGTCGAATTTCGATGAAGGCAAAATTGTAGAGGCCCGTGTACTGTGCGATGTCAGTGCACGTTAAAGAACCCCAGGTGGTCGAAATTTCCGGAGCCCTCCACTACGGCGTCTCTCATAGCCTGAGTCGCTTTGCGACGTTAAACCCCATAAACCAAACCAAACCGAACCGAAAATGCATGCGCTTTCGGGAAGCTTGCGGGAAAACCGACCCCTCCAGTGTAGTCGAAATAGCCAAAAGACAGTTGTGCGAAACGAAGGTTCTGCCGCTGAATGAAGGATCAATAAATGCTTGCACTGACAAAGTGAGAGACCCAGACAATATCGAATGAGAAAAAGAAAAAGCGGAAGTCACGCACTTATATATATAACATGTACACATAAAATTGCAGGCGTAACAATAGGTGTAACCTGCGAGAAAAAAAATAAGCGTAACATGAAGAGAAAGGAGGAGAAAAGCGTCAGCGAAGAGGCGGTCTAAACTAATCCGGAGCCCTCCACTACGCGAAGAGTAACTGCGGCGACAATCCCCTAATGACATGTACACATAAAATTGCAGGCGTAACAATAGGTGTAACCTGCGAGAAAAAAAAATAAGCGTAACATGAAGAGAAAGGAGGAGAAAAGCGTCAGCGAAGAGGCGGTATAAACTAATCCGGAGCCCTCCACTACGCGAAGAGTAACTGCGGCGACAATCCCCTAATGACGTACATGTACACATAAAATTGCAGGCGTAACAATAGGTGTAACCTGCGAGAAAAAAATAAGCGTAACATGAAGAGAAAGGAGGAGAAAAGCGTCAGCGAAGAGGCGGTCTAAACTAATCCGGAGCCCTCCACTACGCGAAGAGTAACTGCGGCGACAATCCCCTAATGACATGTACACATAAAATTGCAGGCGTAACAATAGGTGTAACCTGCGAGAAAAAAATAAGCGTAACATGAAGAGAAAGGAGGAGAAAAGCGTCAGCGAAGAGGCGGTCTAAACTAATCCGGAGCCCTCCACTACGCGAAGAGTAACTGCGGCGACAATCCCCTAATGACATGTACACATAAAATTGCAGGCGTAACAATAGGTGTAACCTGCGAGAAAAAAAATAAGCGTAACATGAAGAGAAAGGAGGAGAAAAGCGTTAGCGAAGAGGCGGTCTAAACTAATCCGGAGCCCTCCACTACGCGAAGAGTAACTGCGGCGACAATCCCCTAAACTTTTGCCTCCCCCCAACTGCACTGATACGCGCCCGCCTGTCAACGACGACGCATCTCGCACAACACCTCCGGAGGCAATTCGTGAACGTAACTGCCTCCCTCTCAGCCGCAGCGCGGTGATTGCACACGTGGCACGCCACCAGGTGTCGCCTGCCTGGTTGCTTGCCTGAGGCGTCCCTTTCGCAAGCTGAGCACGGCGTGCAGTCTCGCGACGCTGTACGGCAGAGACCGAAAGGCACAGGTTTCTCCCGAGATGAGTGCTCGAGCGATTATGTGAGACTCAATTAACCGGTCGTATGGTCACACAGTGCTTAAAGTCAGCGGGGGCTCGGATCCCCCCCCCTCCCCCTCCCCCCCAATATTGGCAATGGATCTGAGACCACCCGCGCTGAAATAGTGTACAGAGACTGCATGGATCCGAAGCTAGGCTGCTGAACCGAAATACGCGGGTTCGATCCCGGCCGCGGCGGCCGAATTTCGATGAAGCCGAAATTCTAGAGGCCCGTGTACTGTGCGATGTCAGTGCACGTTAAAGATCCCCAGGTGGTAGAAATTTCCGGAGCCCTCCACTACGGTGTCCCTCGTAGCCTGAGTCGCTTTGGGACGTTAAACCCCAATAAACCAAACCAAACCGAAGCAAGCGCCATTTTGTATCCTTTCTGCTAGTGGTGGTCGAAACATTTCTTCTCCATCGTTTCGAAAATTTCGCTGTGACTTTTAGTAAGAATCATTAACACATTTTCTGAAACACGATAAACATACATAGTCGGCAGCAGTACACAAAGGGTAGAAGAAAAGGGGAAACCGGTGCCCTCACGCTACCAGTCAGATCAGGGCTCAGCTCCAAGGCTACACCACAGCAACGAGCAGACTGGCAGAACGTCGTTTGTGTCATACGTCTGTGACACAAACTGAGCAAACAGCGCTCTTAAACGATGATTTCTCACTTTCGTATAAAACGATCTGCAAAACAAGCCGCCATCCGCTTTCCCTCTCTATTTCCCTCTCCACCTGTGCTCTGCTCGAACCATCCTTCGAAGGAGCCGGAATTTAAGCACTGGTCACAAAGTAGCCGTGACCAAGGGCGTCCGCAGAATTTTTTGCAGGGGGGGGCCCCATTGGTTGTTGGCGCCGGAGGGGGGGGGGGGGGGGCTATATTCGTAGCAAAAAGGCACTATTTGCGGAGTAAATTTATTTATTTATATATAAATAAAAAAAAATAAGTAAAATACGCACATGAAAGAAAAATTACAAACAGCAAATTAAAGCGCGGCTAGGAGAGATACATTAAAGTTTATCAACGAAAAAACAATTAAAATTAATAAAAAATACAAAAAGATACTATCACTTCGTGGAGAAGAGTGCTCAGTCTTGCTGCATACGGGTTCTCGACTCACCCGGATTGATGACCAGCACACAGCACAATATGTTCACAAACACGCAACTACAGTCACTCAGTCAGTCTTCCTTGAACAGCAACTGTAGGCGCCTCGGATTTTTCTGGGCGAATTGTGTAATTACACGGGTGATAAATTCATTTCTGTGCTTCACTACACGCTCTCGGTGCATACTCATCATACACATTGAATGGAAAAACGGTTGAACGCGTACGTTGAAAACAAAAGACAACTATATATACAACAAAAACTTCTTCACAAGATAAATGCACGCTCGCCGCTTCATACACCTCGCTCCATCTTGCTCGCGCATCCGCACAGTCGAGCAACCGCACACACACTGCTCGCCGCTCGTCGTTTTCTCGTCCGCTGTCTTGGTTGTTCTGACCTTCGTTGACAACCGGCCACTAAAAACACCGAAGCACAAACACAGAGGCGCGCACACGTGCAAGGGCTTACTTGCCGCAATATCCCCGAATGCGCACTTTGGGGGGTGAAAGGAACGCCGCGCGACTTCCGAGGGGAAGGAACACTCGCCACTCCGGTCGGAAAATTTGTTGTTGTGTTTTTATGGGGTTCAGAGCCCCAAAACGCATCAGGCTATGAGGGACGGAGTAGTACAGAGTTCCGGATAATGTCGACCACCTGGGTCTGGGTCTCTTTACCGTGCACTGACACGCACAGTACATGGGCGCTGTTGTGATTTGAGACCCAGCCAGAGGTTACAGGCGAGCCAGGCAGGCGCCATCGGTCTGCGTTGACCAAAGGCGCTGGTTTTCGGAGAAGACGCAAGAAACGCTGGTGTGGGGGCGCCTCTGGAGACTGCGTCGCCGTGAACAAAAGCAGCTAATCCCCTTTGCCGAAGATTCTGAAAGCGGCGCTTCTACCGAACTGCGCTCTCCCGTGGATCGGAGGAGACAGCGAGCGGCGGCTGCGGCGCCAACCCACCGCCCGCTTGACCCTGAGCAGCCCGACAAAGCGGGGGTGGATACGGCTGATTTGTCCTTCCCTCCTGAAGAATTCATCGGTGGCCGGCGTACGAACGTATCCTGATTATAGCGAGCGACGAAGGCGAAAACAAGATGCTCTGTGCACTGTCTGCCTCCGTGCCGCTATCTCTCTAGAGATCAAAGAAACAGACACCGATCGTAAGAAGGCTCAAACACATGCTCGCCGGTGCCGCTGTATGTCTGCAACAGGTCGCCTTTTAGTAGAGCTAACGATGGCGTGGTTTGAAAACGGCGGAACGACGCCCGCCCGGACGCGGCATTTCGCAGATGTGACCCAAAGCGTGGAAGCGGGGCTGCTTTTACCCTTTTGGCTGAGCGCACCACCGCCCCTGGCGTGCGGCCATCACTCACGGTTCGAGTGAGTGATTTTCCAGGGGGGTGCAGCCGCCCCCCCTTGCCCCCCCCCCCCCCCCCCCCCCTCCGGACGCCCATGGCCGTGACCAAATATTCCGGGCAGTCTGTAGACTATAATAAGCGTGCCTTAATTCATGGGCTGTCTTGTCAACATAAATAAATATAGACGCTTTTTGTATTTTTCTGTTTTCATCCCGCTTTTGTCACGATGGTCCACTGTACTGCACTGCGCACGTTCCCCGTTCTCCCACGCTTGACCCGGTATATTGACTATGGTATAACTGTCTCACATCTTCTTCTGCCCACTCCTGTAAGAGCCTATTTCAGGCGTGCAGCATCCTTAAATGAAATAAAATAATAAAGCAAATATTCAGCGTAGACTTCCAGCTATTACACGAGTGCTTTAATCGACTGGCGACACGTAGTATAAAGGAAGACGCAAGCAGCCATTAGCAAACATCAGTGCTACGTTACAACGATGACGTCAAGTAGAAGACACAAACAGGAAATGCGGCGCGAGCTGTTGACGACAGCTTACAAAAAAAGGTTTAGACAGTCTATAGAGTGTCTATAGACTTCTGTCTATAAAGTCTATGGACTGCCTATAGACAAAAGTCTATAGGCAACACAAATTCCATAGACAGTCTATAGATAATCTATAGATTTATGGCCATACACTTTTGGTAGATTTTTGTCTATAGACGGTCTATATACCATGAATAGACAAAAAGCAATATCTATAGGAAGTCAATAGAGTCAATAAGAAGTCTATAGACTGTCTATAGACCATTTTTATAAGGGAACGAGCGTCTCGTGAACTGAACGGCACAAATTGACGAATGTGTACTGCACCACGCATCCATGTCCACTGCTGTGAAAAGGCCTTTCCCCTAGATAATTAACCTTGTCCTGCGCTGAGCCGTGGCCACCCTATATATCCCAGCAGACCTGCCCGTATGAAGGGCAACCCGTTATCTGCTCTCTGCATTACATGTCCTGGCCATGCCCATTTCCCCCTCTTGATTGAAGCTGTAGGCAGTTCTAGTTGGTTTCCTTATCTCTATCATCTCTGTCAGTGCTGCGCTCTGAAAGCTGCAGCACAGTGCATCCGCAGGTATGCCCCGCACAGGAAAAGTACAAACAGAGCTACAGGTACTCACACACTCTAAACACACCTGTAGCGTGTTGCTAATCTTATACCCGTGCCACACGGACAGATTTATTGCCATTAAGTGCTTACTGCCTTAAGTTATAATGGCATTCGTGCGGTGCCACACGCATAAATTTAATGGCATTAGCCTTACTGCCTTTCGCGACCTACTGAGTTCGCCACAACTCATTCGCCCGTGCAATGCGAACTCTCGTTCCCATTCCACACGCAGAAAAGCATGCAGCTTTGTTAGTAACAACTTCCTAACCAGTAGGAAATGGTTAATTCTTAACTTTCACTCAGATGAGGCATCTATACCGCATTTTCGATGCGAAAAGCGCCATTTTAACCAGCCTTATTGACAGGTACTATACTCTCGACTTATGTGCTGACATGCGAGTTTATGGCTACTTTTTCGACTTGTAAAGCAGGAACAGCCGTATGTTCAGGAAAATCGTTTTTACATTACATTTGAACAACATTTCCGATTTATTCTGCTCATTAGGAATGTTTATATTCAGATGAAACTTCTGACTACCTTGCAAGCGTTATCGTCATCGTAACTTTCGATAATGGCATTAAATCTGGACGTGTAGCACCAACTCCGAAAATAATGGCATTAAGAAACTTAAGGCCTTAAGCATTTACTGCCATTTCTTGTGCGCGTGTGGCACGGGTAGAGAGCGCTGCATGCAATCACGGCAACGCAGTTACTTGCATAGCTCGCGGCACGGTGCTTTTCCGCGTGTTAACCATCGCTTCGGAGGTCCAACGCAGCCTCTACAATGCTGCACCGTTTTAAGCGAGACGGAGTGGTGCTTACGTAAGAATGGCACGACGGTGCCGGCGGCTGTCCTTGGGGAAAGCCTCGAAGGCAGCATTCCTGCAATGCACGCCGCCGAGGTCCCTTGCCGCGGCAGACGTGTGCACTCCAGTTTACGCCGCCGAGGACGTACGGCCGCGGAGGACGGAGACGATAAGGCCCATATACGAGCAGCATGAACCGAACAAAGTGGCTCGCCCTGCAGCTTAGACGACAGGAATTTTCTATTTGAACAGTTGGTTAGCTGGGGGGAGAGGAATACGAAAGAGAAAATTGAGATCAGAGCCCTCCCTTCCCCATATCACAGTCATCAGACAGGTTGAAGAAAGCATTAAGCATATATATCTTATAAGAGTTCAAATTTCCTGAATTGGGGCATGTTCATTGTAAAGATGACGGCAATCTGCAGAGAGAGAGAGAGAGAGAGAGAGAAATGGACGGAAAGGCAGGGAGGTTAACCAGGCGATGCCCAGTTGGCTACCCTACACTTGGGAAGGGGGGGGGGGGGGGGGAATCTGGAAATACCTATTAAATTTATGCCAATGCTTTTAAAGGATTTTGAAAAAAGCATGGAGGTGCGTATGCATAATGAACTACAATAATGAAAAGGAATAATTAAGAAATAATGACAAATAAATTAATATACGTCCCGAAGAGACGCGTCGGCTGTGAGGGACGCCGTATAGTGCAGGGGGCTCTGAATAAATTTATATCACCTGGGGTTCTTTGGCGAGCGCTGACATCGCACCGCACACGGGTGTTTTTGCTTCCATCGAAATGCGGCCACCACGGCCAGGTTCGAACACGCGACCTTGGGATCAGCAGCCTAACACCAAAGCCACAGGGCCACAGCGACGTTTTTTTTTCTTTTTTTTTTTCAAAAGCGTTATCCGCTTCCTCGTTCCTGCAGCAGCGTGCTTTATCGAGGCAAGTGCTACAAATGATGTGGAGGCTCCCCTGTCATCCTTAAACACTGTCCGGCCAACAATCTGCATAATCTTCAACAACCGCAGGCGCAACCGGGGGCCGCTATGCAAGCTCGAGATAGCGGCTGGAACGCAAGCGGTAAGCGAATGCTATCTCGCGAGAGCAGTGCGCAAGTCAGAACGGAGAGATTAGAAATGGGAGAGGAGGAAGGGAGCGAGCGGAGCGCATGCTTCAAGCTCGCAACTTGAGAGGGCACGGAAGGACCGAGCTGCGTGCTCCGAACAGCACGAGCGACCTCCAGCGATAAGGCCTGGTCCGATCGAGACAATCTGCGGGCGAGCATCTTTATTTATTAATTAATTAATTTTATTATTACCTCAAATGTCCCGATGTGGGAGCTTACACGAGGTGTTCGTCGATGTGGCCGCGCGTACATGCTTACCGCGAATCATTTGCTAAACTGCACATGTTCAGTCCCTGAATACTCCGAGTATATTTGGCGCAGCCGACAGGATCCGAAACAGGGGGAGGGGGGGTTAAGCACTTCGTCAACAAGATGCGGCTCGTCAGGAACTAACATAATAGAAAATATAAAGCGACTGCGCGAGGTTTGTCCGCCAAGATGAACAAAAAACACGCTACATTTAATTACGTTAGGTACCACAGAAGAACACTGGACAGCAGTTCCAAAAAAAAAAGGGTAAATTGCCGCTAGAACGTGCCGCAATACCAGTCGTCTCGCAATCGAGAAAGAATAGTGCGTGCGAATGTGTGCATGTACAGACGGCAGCAACGGCATACGGGTTCGCGGTAAACGATTTCGCAAAGTCCCGCAAGCCAACTGCCTGAAATAGCAGCACGTGTACAGGTATATGTGCAAGCTCCATCCGATGGTGTCGGCACCACGCGTCGCGAGTAAGCGCCGCAATGATTTTATTCCAGAGCCCACGCACCCCTATGCAGTTTTGCTGCACGAAGGGCATTCAATAGTTTCTGTCTCCTGGGGTTGCAGTAGTCCCTTAGAGAGAAGCACAACAGACGCCGAATGAAGTCTTCTCCTCTCTGTATTTCATTCTCCAGGCGACGCTCGATTCTGAAACAGCGGGCAAATGGAGCTGGCTGACGCGTAAAATGTGACGCGCCTTATAACTCTGCGGGTTACGCGGCTTGGCAACACTGTGAGGGCCTCGTTTACGCTAACGACCAGCATGTTGGCTACGTAGATATGTACGTATAGCGTCGTCACTAACGGGCTGCAACTGAATACCCCGTCTTGCGTGCCTCAAACTGAACGAAGTCCTCGCAAATATCTCACGCAGAGCAGCCACATATGAGAGCACTGTCACCGAATGCGATACCTCTTCACGAGCGGCTTGTCTTTCTGCAGCGCGTCCTCTCGACTCCGTCGTGGACTTTCCTGGAGCACTGGGGGTCAAACTGCAGCGACCCCTGTGACCCCCCCCTTGTATGTGTGTTACAGCACCTCCCTTCTGCAGCGCGATTAAGATTCGCGGTTTATAGCCCTACATCGGACCAGGCGCGCTGCACTGCCTCGCACTCTCCCTTCGGCGATCGAAAGAGGTGACCCCGTTTCGGCTAAAGGGGTCACCGGAGCCTGATGCGTCTCCCCTTCTCACCATCTGAAATCTCGACATGCATCCTTGCGACCAGTTTAGTTTTTGCTTACTTCCACTCCGCGGACTTTATCTCCCTTATCCTTGGACGAGGCCTGTATCTTTTCTTCCTCTTCGATGACGTTTAATGTTGCCTCGGTGCATTACACGAAGGGTAAAAGGCTCCGAGAAGACCGCGCCTAGGTTGGTCTTGCCCCAGTTTTAATTTGCTCTCGCTATCACTGGCCCGACCTTGCCTACACTACCGACATGGTTGTCGCTTGCTTACGCTGCGCTTGGTATAGGTCTCGCTCATCTAAATTCTCTTCGTGGTACGGCGTGTACGACTGCCGGCGTGCCACTTTTGAAACTTTTTTCGAAGCGTCTACAGGTGCTTGCATTCAGTGATGCCGACTACATTTGAAACCTCTGGTAAGGCCATTTCGAGCCTATAGGAAAAAGGATCGCTTTTCAAAAACGATAAATAAAGATCGACTTCGCCAAGTTATACGGCGCGCAAGTGCTCTCGGTGTCACTAAAGGAGCCGAGTTTTCGTCGCGAAAACAGCCTCGGTTGAGATGGAAAATAATTAATCGGTATAAATTGGTCCTTTTTGAAGAATTCCGCGGGCATGAAAGTGTGCGCAGTGCGAGAATTCCTCACGTTTTTCAGCCAACACGCTGTTTTTGTGAAACACATGTGCAGAACGAGCTGCTTTGTGACAAATCGCCATAGCTGCATATATAAACTGACCACTGAGGGCAAATACTAGCATGAGGCGGAACTGGCAGATGCTTGCAATAATTTCTTTACAAACTTGATTGATTTATGGGGTTTAACGTCCCAAAGCGACTCAGGCTATGAGAGACGCCGTAGTGGAGGGCTCCGGAAATTTCGACCACTTGGGGTTCTGACATCGCACAGCGCATGGACCTCTAGAATTTCGCCTTCATAGAAATTCGGCCGCCGCGGCCGGGATCGAACCCGCGTCTTTCGGGTCAGCAGCCGAGCGCCTTGGTCGCGCGAGCCCGGGCGGCGGCCGACGCCACTGGGGTCCCGAACTAGGGACCTCCATCTAGTACTTGTAAGGGCTGGTCCCCTCTGGGTCAGCTCATGCAATACCTCCAGTAGTGCATGTGTAAATAAATGTTTTCCACCACCACCGCAACCACTGAGCCACCGCGGCGGGTTTTTTGTTTGAAAGAAGCGCATGGCTTCGGGAGCTTGCGAAGTTTTTGCTAAGCTTGTGGAAAGCACAGAACACAACTCTTACGTCGGCTTTCCCGGCAGTATTCTTTAGGCTGCGCGAATGAGCCCAAGGAATCAGCCTTTTCTTTTCACTTGGTGCCTGAAGATCCTTTACTTCATAAGCACAAAGAATCCTAAGAATGCTACCGAAACATGTAGTGAAACAGGGTAGCCTGCTTCGCATAAGCGCTTTCCCTTCTTGAAAAACCCTCCCTCCTCGACAGATCACGGGTGCTCGAGTGGCCGAAATCCGCCTTCTGCTGTAAAGCCCATAGTGGCCTCTTTTCCCAATCATTTCTCCCGGAAGAGCGGAGAAATCTTGTTCCCATTAGAAAAACGGCGGATACCAGGCAGCACTGCGGATACAATCCAACACCTCCCGAACATGCTCTTAGGTTCAGCACGGCGATATCCTGCACTTATAGGGGAGTGCCGGTATTAGCGCGTTCCTACTAACAACGTCACGCACCCGTCCCCGAGGATGAATATGAGCACAAGTGAGATGTTCTGCTTCAAGACTGAGGCTCACACAAAGTACGGTGGCAGCCTATTCGCGGCTGAGTGGAAACGGCGACTTTCCGCGCGAGCCTTAGTAAGAAAGGAAAATAATGCAAAGAATACAAAACGAGGCCATTGGCTTCAGGATGCGCAAAGGCCAATCTCGATCGCTGGCCTCTCTACGTTCCTCGTTCCTTGAACGAGCAGACGCCGGTGCGCAGCACGTGAATGTGTATACTTACCTTTATACAGAGGTCGTTTCACGGTTCAGGGCGCGGTGTGTCTCCGCGCTCTTTTTCTCTCGCCTTAACGACAAAACGACGCGGAAAAAAAAAAAAAAAAAAACGCCCCGACTTCCCCCCGCCGAACTCTTCTGCTACGGCAGGGACGCACGGAATCGTCTGCGTGAGGCTTTGGACGAAGCCGAGTTTCGTCTGCTCTGAGGAGCGCTTGGAACGCAAAGGCCACTGACAGCAGACGACTTCAGTTCTCATGAACGACGAAATTTCCATAGCTGGCCCGCCCCGAACAGCTCTGTGCCAGATTCAGGTGATTTTTAATTATTTGCGCTGTCCGCTACCGTGTTCAGAAGAGGAAAAAAATAAGAAACGGTTCCGGCCAATCTCCCGCCGTGGGTATGTGTCATTAAGCCTGAGGACATCATCATCATCATTTGAGCTCGGTGATCCACGGTCTACGAAAAAACAGCACTCGTGCTTGTCATTTCTTCAGCCTCTATTTTATTTCTTTTAAAGTTCTCGCCTCGCGAGAAACACAAATGTTCCGCGTATGTTATCCTGCTAAATTATACCTTCCGTCATTGTCAGACAGAGGGAAACGGTTATAACCCATGATGTTGGAGATTCAAAAAACCCACGCGACGGTAGTAAACAGTGAAATATTTTTAATGTACAAAGTCAGTCAAGGAGTTCTTGAATTGTTCAGTCTTTCAAGAAAGCTATTTTGGCGGGAAATCAGCCCTACTCTTCCGAGGTCCGCGGTGTCGACGACAGACAGACAGAAAAGCTAAATGCCACTCTGCATTTCTAACTCCACAAAGTAGATATTAATAAAGCAATCAGACGGCGCAGGATATATATATTTCTCATTCGGCACAAACGCCATGCTTTAACAATCGGCGATCTTCTGCATGTGTCGAGGGAAAAAAGTTTAAAAGCAGCTGCTCGGGCGTAACGTAAAATCCGCGCGCACAGTACGTGACCCGTGTGACCGCCGTGCTGAACCACAAGAATCGTTAGAGATTAAAAAAAAAAGAGAGAGAGAACGAAGATTTGCGCACAGGGTTAACCTGGTTCTGCAAAATTGAGGTCTCGGTTCCCCCTTTCCACCCGCTCTCTACGGCCAAGCGGCGTTACGGCAATGAGCACACAAAGCACGTAAAACCACTAAAGGGGCTTGACACAGACGATACTTCCCGCTCGGCATAAGGCAGCTTAAAAAGAGCAACCTACACTCCGAATAGAAAGAATATTTTTTGTGCTTTTTTTCTGTTTTGTTCGGAAGTTTTTCCTCGTTATCCTACTCTTCTGTCAGCGGACGCAGACGATGCAAGAACGAGATACGCTGTCCACATAAGGCGAGGAGAGAACCACTCCCGCAAGCTTTTACGTTTTATCTGACCCGAGTTTCGTAAGATCCATATCGTCCACCGTAAACAAAAATACGACCGAAGATAAAGAGCAGGTAACTGTTCCGCCACACGTCTGTATAAAGATAAAACCAGCTAGCTCGGATCCGCACACCAGATAAGAGCATCAAGCCCGGCTATTGTTTGTCAGCGGTGCAAAGTTATCCTTAACCGGCTATCGCTTACGAAGAGCTCAGTACACGCTTTGTTTAAAAATCCATTCGTTGAGTTGCGCGCACGAACCTCCGTCTAGCGGCACAAAGAACGTATCGCACGAATATGTCGCAGGTGGCACGCGACGGCAGAGCAGGCGACCCGAGAAATGGAGCTCAATGTTAAGCCGGTCGCACAGAGATTCCGTCTTCTAGGTCAACTCCTCCTCCCCCGTGTCTCTAAACGGGAGAGCGGAGGGTGGTACAACACAGTGGGCGCGCAACACTCGATTCAAAATAACAGCGAAACAAATCGTGCGCAAGGGCGGGAGAGGGAGGAAGATTAACCAGATAAAGCGGCAGAACAGGGAAAAGGACCCCGGAGATGGCGCGGCAACGCAGACGGTGACGATCGCCGTGCAGCAGACGACGCATGCACCGCGTTATGATACGGCCAGAGCCAGGCGGCTAGGCCTAACGCGCCGGAGTGGCGAAAACAGCGTGCGAGTGAGAGGAGTTGTGCGAAGCTCGAAATAGACGCTCCGCTGAACTGCTTTGCGACCCCGCTATGTGCGAGCGCGCACAAACCCGGCCGCCCACTCCCGAAAATAAGCGCAAAGACGCCGGCGAGTCGCAGGCAAAGAAGATAAAACGAAGCAAAGAACATCGCTCGGTGAACGCGCGAGCGTGGGGGAACAAGCAGACGACGCGATGGAAGAGCCCGCGAGGTGACGTCACGCGGCCACCACGGCAACCACCTTTCACTCCGGCCCGCCCCTGACGCAACGCGGCAACAATTCGGGAACACATCGTAATCACCCGCGTTTCGCCGTCGGCCCAGTTTCAGGCATCGCACAGGGGGATGAGTCGTCTCAGTGGTTGGAAGATAAGACGTAAACAAAGCCTGCAGAGTCTCATGAGGATGAGGAGTCAATGGCTCCGCTATTTCGCTTCTTGAAGGCATGCGCGCGGCTAACAATAACCTCCCCGACCCGTGGTCACTCCAAGACACGCAGCTCCGAGGGAAAGCAGACAACGGCTTGCCGTTGAACTACTCTAGCGAGGTCAGAGGCGGTGCTGCTGGAAGACCATGATTTCTCTCGATTCGGGACAAGTGACCCCTACACCTTTCTATCGCTCCCCTTTTGCCTCTTCCTGTCCTTTTAGTCACGCTAGCCGCAACTGAAGTTTCGATGGCAGATATGCCACGCTAGCAACCACTTTTCCTTCCATTGTTACTTTATTAATAAAGAGCCAAAAGTTACAATAATAAGATTATTAATAATAATAAAAACATCAACAAAGTTTCTCAAAAACGGCAAACATGTGCAAAGTTTTACGGTGAAAACGTTCGGTTAAGCGAGTCTCAGAACGGGTCATGCAGCCATCATACAGCAACTGCTTGTTGCTTGTATTTGGTCGCGACGGCATGGAAACGCATGATGACGTCATGAAGACTGACATTCCTGTCGGCACAATATTAGGAAGGCAATACTTATTGAAGCTGCGGTGACTTTTTTTTTTTTTTAGAGCAGTACTTATCGCTAACAATCGGCAGGTGCTGAATGCTTTTTTCTTCTTTACACAACCTCTGCATGGACACAGGCAGAGGTATAGGTAGTCATCATCGTCTTCTACAATACAGACTGTTACAACGCTATATGCGCACTATGCGAAAGCTGCTTGCTATGAAAGGGGGGAAGGGGGGGGATTATGCAGAAGACGTGGATTTATAATTAATTCTGATTAAATAAGGAACATCATCCAAACTTGGTACTGAAAAGCAATACTGTAGCATGCCATCGCTGCGCTAAATTCAAGCGCGAATAAGCGTGCGGTTTAACCGAGAGAATCATTATACAGTGCGCGTTTAGCGTAGCAACAGTCTGTATTATGCAACGCAAGCAGGAAATGAAGCCTGCATTGATAAGGCGGGCACATCAGAGTTTTAATTAGTGCGCAAAGTCCACTAATCGTCTATACAGCGCAAGAGCTCGTCCGCGCAAAGAATTTTTATTTTGTTTTTATGTAGGACGATAACAGAACAGCCGCGCATTAATGCCAGTACAAGGAACTACTCACACAAATGACACAGCCGCCTTGCTTGTATGATTATTAAGGCTACAAATGAGCACTAGCACAGCCAAGCAGAAGCTTGTACGCAGGTAGTATAGAAAGCTTTCACAAGGAGTAATAGCAGAAGTCACGATTATGGTAATGAGACGAAACATCGTCCATAAATTAAAACTTTCATTCATAGTCTTCATTTATGGTTGGCGTTTTGCTTCATCTCATTAATAGAGCAAGGAATTTTGGTTGCTGGTTAAATCCAGTTAGAGATAATGGGAAAGCAGACGCAACTGAACTTGCGGCGCGGCAACGAGGAAGAGTTGCGATGAAGCATCCCGGAAGAGAATGACGCAGAGGAAACAGAAACAACGAGATTTCGCCTCCAATCGCAAGACCGGAAGTATCTGAGGCCGGATTTCGCGCCAATCCCCGGTCCAGTGGCGACGTCAGCTGACCTTGCTGTCGTGACCTTGCAGGCTTTCCAGCAGAACAGCAAAACGCGATAAGCACGTGTCGCAGAGGAAACGGAAATGTAGTAGCAGACAACGCGTCAATCCAGGCGCCGGGTCGACAACGTGGCGCCATCTGGTGATGGCTAAAGGCACTCGCAGCGCCACCGCTACCTGGAAGCGCGCTGCAACTTCGAAACACCGGAAGCATCGCAATCGAAGTAAACCTAACAATGCACGTGTGCATGCCCGCATAAAGACACAGTAAGGTTGCACACACTGATGATTAGTAGCATCCCCTCTGTACTGGGGTGGTGGTTATCGCCGACGGTGGTTATTGCTGTTTACACGGCGCACCAAACCGCGGTTACGCTGCTAACGACGGTTATCGCGAACCAGTGGCGGTCCCAGAGATTGGTTTTAGGAGGGGAAGACGGATTTCCGTATACCAAAAAAAATAAAATAAACACTTTTATATTTACATTTTACTTCTACAAAAATTTTTGTGCGCTTTGTTGTTGAAAAATAAGTGGTGAACGATATAGCTGTTATACCATAACTCATGCTTTGAATGTTAACGGTTACATGAACAATATTCATTTCGATACTAGGGGAAAACAGGTCGTCGGATGAGATGTCCCACCACAGCGTGTTCAGGAAGGTCAAAGCACTTGTCCGGGCATTTCACGAGCGGGATGAGTGGCCTTCATTGCTCACTTTGGAGAAGGGGCTTGTTCCACCATCGGTCCCTGCCACAAGGCCGCCGGTCGGCGCTCCTTGTCAAGCCAACAGAAGGGATGATTCTCTTGCTGGCGTCGTTGTGTCCCATGGCGGAATAAAGACATAGATGGGTGGCTCCTTGCCGCCCCGACAAGGTTGCTGGCCACCACCAAGGCAAGACAACGGTGGAGGCAGGGCAGGACCCCAATACCTCAACATTCACTACGAATTGTGCTCGTACTACTGCCAACCTGTAGAACATAGAAATGTGTGAAATAAGACAGCAGCTAACACGGTGAATGTATAAAGTAGGGGAATACTTGATGCATCACAGACGAAAAAGCTTTCCAATAAAAATTGCATCTCGCCCTATGAGAGCCTGAAAATGGACGTTCGGGAAGATGTGCAAAGGCTTGGGGGGGGGGGAGGTACTCCGAGGCCTGAATTTGGAACAGTTGGGGATAACAGTTGATGGGGATTACCTGAGTAATTTGAGATTCGCTGATGACATAGCCTTGCTGAGTCACTCGGGACATGAACTGCAAAGCATGATCAATGAGTTTGACAGGAAGAGCAGAACAGTGGGTCTAAAAATTAACATGCAGAAAACTAAAGTTATGTTCAACAGTCTAGCAAGAGAACAGCAGTTTGCAATTGGTAGCGAGGTGCTGGAAGTGGTAAGGGGCTACGTCTACTTAGGACAGGTAGCAAATGCTGATCCGGATCATGAGAGGGAAATAACTAGAAGAATAAGAATGGAGTAGAGCGCATATGGCAGGTTCTCTCAGATCATGAATGGCAGTTTACCAATATCCCTCAAGAGAAAAGTATACAACAGCTGTACCTTACCGGTACTCACCAGTGGGGCAGAAACGTGGAGGCTAACAAAAAGGGTTCAGCGTAAGTTAAGGACAATGCAGCGAGCTATGGAAAGAAAAATGATAGGTACAGCATTAAGAGACCGGAAGCGGGTGGAGTGGGTGAGGGAACCAACACGGGTTAATGAAATCCTAGTTGAAATCAAGAGGAAGAAATGGGCTGGGGCAGGGCATGTAATGCGAAGGCAAGATAACCGGTGGTCCTTAAGGGTAACGGCGTGGATTTCAAGAGAAGACAAGAGCAGCAGGGGGCGGCAGAAAGTTAGGTGGGGGGATGAGATTAAGAAGTTTGCGGGGATACAGTGGCCACAACTGGCAAAGGACAGGGTTAATTGGAGAGACATGGGAGAGGCCTTTGCCCTGCAGTGGGCGTAGTCAGGCTGATGATGATGATATGCCAATTTCTTAATGCTGCCGGGTGTTTCTTTGAGTTTATGTCTGAAGAGACTGAATTTTCTTTTTGCAGATGACGTTATATATTTAATGTGGTCTGTTCAACTAAGCTGAGAATTATAACACCTAGGTACTTGTAGCATTTAACTTCGGAAAAAGGTCTGTTATTTATACAGTAGTTAAATCTCAGTGGCATTTTATTTCTTGTTACACACATAAATAGTGTTTCGTCTACATTAACCATCATTCCCGGTTTGTAGCACCAATTCATAATTAGGAGCAGTATTTAGCAAGGCTTGATTTGAAGGTGAGTTGATCGGTTCATACCGCATACAATCGCCAGCAAAGGGACTCATCACAAAACTAGGATCGATGGCAGAAACTATATCATTTACGTAAACTAAAACAGTAAGAGGCCAAGTACGCTTCCCTAGGGAACACCTGAGGAGACAGGAAGAGATGAGGAACAAGCGCCATCAACCTCCACAAACTGCGTACGGTGTTTTAAATAGGTGCCAATCCAGTTAATGAGGGCTAAAAGGACTCCAGTTGTCTGGAGCTTGAGAAGCAATTTGTTGCACAGAACCTTGTCAAATGCCTTATTAAAATCAAGAACGACTGTGTCTATTCGCCCAGAACTACCTAACAAGGCACTGAAATTATGAATAGCCTTGACTAACTGCGTAACAGTCAGTGCTAAGGAGCAGCGTGCAACAACGACAGACAAGAAAGGAGAGGAGACACAACAAAGCGCTGGACTATCAACTGAAGTTTATTCAGAAAAACTTCTTTTAAACATCCTTTCGCACAACAGTTTCAGAGAAGGGAATTGCATCATGAAATTGCCTTGGACTTGCAACAACATCTAAACAAGTTGCACACTGAAGACCCCTTCGGAGCAAGAATTCGGAGACAGTAGCGCAGTTTTTTGCAAGAAATAGCCAAGTCGGGTATAGCACCTTCAGCATCGATGTGGTCGATATTTATTACTCGCTCTCGCAGGCCACTCTGCTTCAGTGTGTCAGATGGTGCATCATCAATGACAATGGTGAATGCTTGTTTATAAGCCAATGTGGCATAACAGTTGAGTCCTTCCTGCAGTTTCTGGCTTTTACCTGAAATCTACATTTGTGTCTTGGCATGGTGGCACATTTGTACAGAAAGCTGGCATCTGCATTGAATCATGCGTGGCGCCCTGCTTAAGTGATATTTTTCTAGCCAAATTCGACTGGCATGTACGCGCGGAACTGAAAGGGATAAATGCACGCATTCCGTTTTGTGGACGACTACCTTGTCAATGTCGAGTGGAGTGTACCGCCTTTACGTGAAGATGTGCTCAAGGTTTTTGAGGATTGTGAAGTGGGTCTTCACCACTGCAGGGTTGCAGGCAAGAATTATATGTACTATCGCGCTCAATATGAGTTGCAACGCGCGGTCATCGACCGGGGCTCGTTCCGTGGTGTGCCTCCTCCAAACAGTCGCTTGGAATTCTGGGAGAAACTTTTTCCTGAGCGGGGGTGCTGTTGTTTCCTGGAACAGCAGTTTCTCCCAGAATTCCGAGCGACTGTTTGGAGGAGGCACACCACGGAACGAGCCCCGGTCGATGACCGCGCGTTGCAACTCATATTGAGCGCGATAGTACATCAAAACCATGCGCCCGTGCCAGGTGCACCCATAGAAGCGAAAACAAAACGAGCAACAAAAAAGGCCCCCACTACTGGTGCTGCCCCTTGCGGGTGCACCGTGCATAGAAGTCCCACTAACTGGCCACACCTCGTACCACCGTTGGATCACCTCTCTTTAATCCACCATGGTACTGAGGCTGGAGGGCCTGACATTGAATAAGAATATGTCTTATCGTTTTTTTTTTGTCTTGCAAACAGCAACAAATGCAATCCATCACACCAAATTTTTGCTGGTAGCACTTCATCCTCAACTATTCATCGTAAGAAAACCAGCGCTTAAGAACACGGACAGAGGGCAAGGTGAAACAGACTGACAGCGCCGTCGGTCTGTTTCACCTTGGCCTCTGTCCGTGTTCTTAAGCGCTGGTTTTTTTTTACGATGGATCACCACCAACTCGCCCAATCCTCAGTTCTTCAACTATCCAGTCCTAGCCTCAAAAAGTTTAGTTTAATTTAGTTTATGTGGTTTAACGTCCCAAAGTGACTCAGGCCATAAGAGACGCCGTAGTGAAGGGCTCTGGGAATTTGGACCACCTGGGGTTCTTTAACGTGCACTGACATCGCACAGTACACGGCCTCTAGAATTTCGCCTTCATCGAAACTCAACCGCCGCGGCCGGGATCGAACCCGTGTCTTTCGGGTCAGCAGCCGAGCGCCGTAACCACTGAGCCACCACGGCGACCTCCTCGAAAAGTAAACTGGTTCCTTCAGAATTGAAGACATAGTGTTCCCTTTAAATTTCTCATCAGCAGTGCCACTGAGACTCAATAGTAAAAACTTTTCGTCATGGTTCAGCACCAGCAGATGACGCATGTGTGCCCTAATTCTGGATAGCGTATTCCCTACGCACTGCAGCAAGCAAAGGTGAAATGAGAAGTTGCTGGTGCAGCCCTCCAACTTGTTAATGTAAGCCTCAAGTAATTTGAAAAGCCCACGAACGCTACCTTAACTTATGCCCTAAAATAGAAAAACTGGCAATAAGAAAGGTACTGTAAAAGGCGCCAGATTAATCTTGACAACCTAGGGTTTTCTAACATACACAGAAATCTCGGCACATGTGAATTTTTTAGTTGCCTCCAACAAAACGCAGCCACTGCAGCTGGGATCAGTCCAGAGACCTTGCACTGAATAGTGGAACACCATAGGCACTGAGCCCAACTGCCAGCAAACCCCCAAAAATTAAGTGTGCAAGAATTGCTTGAGGTTTGTGCGATAGGGTGTGATGTGTGGAAAAGTGATTTTTTTTTTATCCAGCGCCGTGCACGCAAGTTCCACTGAACTTATTTATGTGCGTGTCATTTATTGAAGTAAAATTACCTTTAGTGCATATCTTGCCTTCTTCTATTTCTTGGTCCTCGTTTTAAAAAAGTGCTAGTCTTGTTATAACGTTTGGTTTGGTTTGGTTTATGGGGTTTAACGTCCCAAAGCGACTCAGGCTATGAGAGACGCCGTAGTGAAGGGCTCCGGAAATTTCGACCACCTGGGGTTCTTTAACGTGCACTGACATCGCACAGTACACGGGCCTCTAGAATTTCTCCTCCAAAGAAATTCTAGCCGCCACGGCCGGGATCGAACCCGCGTCTTTTGGGTCAGCAGCCGAGCACCATAACCATTGAGCCACCGCGGCGGCATGTTATAATATGGTGAACAGCCAACCAGCCCAGCTTCCTGCCCTGATGGTACATGGTGTTTAACTGAGCTACTAAGATATTGCAGGCCTGCTGTGGCAGCTCAGTGGTTATGGCATTCGGCTGCTAACCCGAAAGACGCGGGTTCGATCCTGGCCGCGGCGGTCAAACTTTAATGGTGGCGAAATTCTAAGGCCCATGTACTGTGCGATGTCAGTGCACGCCAAAGAACCTCAGGTGGTCGAAATTTCCGGAACTCTTCACTACGGCGTCCCTCATAGCCCGAGTCGCTTTGGGACAGTCAATCGCCAAAAACCTAAACATAAGATACAGCAGAACAATGCTGTTATGTTCCTGGGTGCTGCGTTTTCGCGAGCAAGTCCTGTCCAAACTCTCAAAGAAACTCATGCAATGCAGACTCAGCTGTCATGTGGCAACTCTGGCAGTGTTCCTGCATGCTACACCGTCAATGTCACTTCGCGATAGTGTTTTACCATGTGCTGGCATTTTGACAGCCTACGTTTAGCGCACGTGGAATGGCAAAGGCAGATCGACCAAAGCGGGACTCCATCGACGCTTAGCCGCCACTGCGTTTGCTGGCTTCCCGTGTGTTGTGCCCAGGTCAGCACCATCTAGCACATTTACGGGCGGTGTGAACCGTGCTGTGGCTGTTGATGCAGTTCCATTGCTGGTGCAGTGTGAGCGCCAGCGACTGAAGGCGCGAAAACGAAACTGTCCGGGTTGGCTCTGAACATGCTTCTGTCAGCGTTTGCCTTGTCGTCTGCGGCTTAAAAACGAAATTTCTAGGTTCCAGTAGGTCGGTGCCATGAAAACAGAGCAGAAGTGCGCATATGTGCATGAACTTCGTACACTCGACATGGCCTCCCTTTTCGCTGCTGCCTCCTTCCAACAACAGCTGCTTGGGCAGATGGAGAGCCACCGTAGGGCATCTCGGACATTCTGTTCATGCGAACGATCATGAGAGCCTCAATTTCTGGTAAATTCCATAGAAGCGTGCTGCTGTCATTAGAAGTGAAAAAAAAAAAAAAGGCAGGCAACGATGTACAATGTAGTAGCACACTTCCTACCCAAAAAAGTTTCCCGGCTGGTACATTCCCCCCCCCCCCCCCCCTCCTTCGGTTTTATCAAAAACGCACCTGTGGGGCTCTGATGTATAAACTGCCATGTTTTTCTTCAAAGAAAACTTTCACAGCTGCTTCATTTATTATCTTTTTTTTTCCTAAACACAACAACAAGCCACCGTAACATAAAACTAAATGGTAATAACAATACTTTTTTGACGTCAGTTCACTTGGTCCTCCCTACCGCAGCCGGGAGCACCTCTCTGTAGAAGTACGCCCAACTTGCAAGGGCCGCAGGCAGGAGCAGACCAATGTTTTTCCTGTACCAGGCCCTGCAAGTAGCCAAGGACATCAGAGTTACCCTCCACTCAGTTGAAAGCATGCTGCTACATTAAAGGTGCAGTGAAGAGGAATCTGAACTCGTCTTCTTGCCGCAGGAACTCAATCTACACGTTCCGAGCATTCTTAGAAACTTCGACTTATTGCCCTGTGTGGCCGATTTCCCTGATTAAATCGGATTAACGTCCGGCTCCCGCCTTTATTTTTTTTTATTCTCCCCCTACGGTGGGCGAAGTCGACCAACGCGTGGAGTGCCTTTTACCCAGTCCCGTGGCGGCTTGCCGCTCTGCCATCGGCTGAGTAATGCGTAGTAGTCCGTAGAAGCAAATAGACCGCGCGTTTTTTTATTTCTGCAGGCTTATTTTGCGGCTACATTATCTGCGAATGAAACTATTTATTCACGGAAACCTAAAACCAAAATAAAGCGAAAGCAAAGCCTCCACGGAGCTGGCTGAAAGGCACTCCAGCGTTGGTCGACTCCACCCACCGTATGGGGTGGAGTCGACCGCAGTTTATACGCAATGCGCGGAACGTGTAGATTTGAGTTCCCGCGGCAAAAAGACGAGTTCAGATTCCTCTTCAGTGCACCTTTAAGGGGACACTGAGGACAAACTGTCTCTATCAGTTAAGTGCCTAACGACAAAGGGCTTAGAGTCCCTGAAGAAAGAACTTTTACACGGTAGAAGAGGCCAGGAACAGGTGTGGCCGCCACCAGCCATTGTCGCAAGCATACTGCAAAGAAGACAGTTTTTCTACACAGATCTCTGAGGCTAGCCCACACTGCCATTCGGTTCCAAAAAGCGAGTGAACACTTTTCAGTCTCCACATCACGAGTTTGAATCCTGTGGCAGAGGGGGAAAGGGAACAATCTTAAACTTCAAGGCCATGATAACCTCAATTAGGGTGTGCGTTTACCTCAAATGTGAGGATTCTCCTTGGAGACACGAGCTGAAACATTCTGCAAAATTCAACACACAACAATAATCGAAAACTGCATCTCTGTGCCCAAGAGCCTTCAAGTGAATGTTGGTACAACTCATTCATATACTTACTAATGCCATTATGGTACGCTGTGTTTACTCACATAATGTGCATGTGCCCTCAAGTAATTTGCGCACCCCAAATTGATTCCTCGGATTTATAACAAAACTTTTGCTCGCATATTTTGCGCTATTTGCTAGGCCAACACACTCACAGAAAGCTGTATAGCTTTCCTTTGCAGCCGTATGGCTGCGCTTGGGTGGATGCCAATGAGTAATTACTCCCTTATTGCCAACACACTAGCATGCACATAGGTGTGCGCAGGGCAGGCTTGGGAAGAAAGACGAGGCCTCATCGTCGCATGTGGCTACAACAGGTGAGCTGTAAAAAAAATGTCGGCAATTCATTTTTAAACTGCTTCCAATAAAGAAAAGTCAACTGCACGCCATTTACCCAGCTTGCTAGTGCCTGTGGTCGTTTTCCCATACGAACAGCAGTGAGAGCAAACTTCCAGTAACCTCCAGAGCGTGTGCCATGCCAGAATCCGAAACTAGCGAACCGATGGCTGTTCTGTTTGTTTGCTGCCACTCAGCCGGGCCACATGCGAGGATGCCGTTTTGTTGCCTTTCAGCTCTTTTGCATTTGCCTCTGACTGCTGGCTTTGTGAATGCTGTATCGTTCCAGGTTTATTCCTTTGAGGTGCGCATGCGCCGTCATGCCATCCCACAAGGAAATACTCAACGGAAGGGGAGGGGGGGGGGGGGGGTATTGTCATGTGCATGCGCACTGGCCACCCCCTATTCACCTGCGCCCCAAACCGATGGCGTCACTCTATTCTAAATGTCTGTTATTTAATCCTTCGTTAATCTTCCGGCTTCCGAAGTATGTTGTTCCAAGGCCGCTTGAGGAGCTCATCAACGTTCAACTGTGCTCTCTTGCTAAATAAGAATGAAAACTGCTCCAGAGTTTAGCCCCTGCAGATGTACCCAGCCGGAAATAAGCTGGAATATTATACACAAAGTCCTGTAATGATAGCGCACTTCTTTGCATTAGGTAAGGGGATTGTCAAAACGCTTGCTGTGAGGACTGTCGCAAACCAGTTCCACTGCAGCTTCCCCAGTGCTAGTGCCAAGTGCGCATGACAGGGCTGTCAGCACTATATATGCAGTGACAGCAACAACCCAACCCCCACATATTGCCACGTATCATTGTAGTGTCCGTTCGTTTGCACAAGGCCGCAGGAAAGGGGTGGTATCATTTTTGTTCGTGACGTGAGAAGCGACCGGACTAATCTCGATTGATCACAGCCATGAAGAGCTGCATCTACGTGTTTCCAGATTACTCTAGATGATCTCGACCTGTTATCTCGAAGCTTCCTTGCCAGCTTTAAATTGAACGATGCCGCGAGCAGCGGGCATTCGTAGTTCGACGACTGACGAGCATGTTTGTTGCTTACGCTGCCGCCAAGTGATTCAGTTCTTTTGCAGGCGCAAGTCAGCCCAAATAAAGAGCTTCGTTTGCAAGTTTTGTTGCTGTCTCCCTGACTGCTGGATTGCCATCACTACAACATGACAATATTTGATGGTTTAGGCAACTCACCAATTGTACTGCATGTGTTTTTTGTGGTTGTCATTCAGGAAGGTCTTGTAAAATGAAGCCATGTCCTCGATGGGGACCGTCTCCTTAGGGTTCCCAGAAGCCCTGTACTCAGCTAGCTTGCTCTGCATGAATTCCTCTTTCCTCTGCATAGAGACGTTCACCAGAGAGAAAAGGCACATGAGGAAGCAAGAAAATAACACTAGACAACAATGCTGCTGTTTTTAGAAAGGCTGGTCACAAGATAATGCCCAACACATTCTCACAGCGAAGCGAAAACAAAAAAAAGCAAAAACAAGGCATAGAGGTCCAGGTATTAGCATCTCATGCATCATTACAGAGAAGAAAACATGCAACTAAAATGAAGTTCCTGTAGTCCCTTAACAAGTTTTATTGCCCAGATATTAAGAATACGCTTTTCTCCACAGGACAATGACACATCCTTACACAGGATTACCCCTATGGGCTAATCAGTATGATGCTGCCTCCTGGGTTTTCAAGTTTTCAAGTGGGTTTTCATACTGATTACCCCTATGGGCTAATCAAGGATGAGACGCCACTCACAGGACGAGCTTTGACGAAGTAGCCCTCCAAACGCCCCTCTTCCCTTCTTCCCACACTGTGTTTGGCTGGCACTTGACCAAATAGACAATTAGTGCACCCTGGTGTTCTATGCCCAGGATTACTCTTAAGCGATTATTCTCTCCTCTGATGGCAGAGGTGTGAATCTTGCAGCAAGGAAGCAGGCGGGCACAGGAAAGACAGCAATGCCTGTGCACACGACAAGGACAGCTACTGCTGTTGCTTCCAGAGGATGAAAGGTCTGCAGGCACGTAACAAACAGAACTGACCATTGGTGTAGTATATGAGAGCTTCAGAGTGGACACCTAGAGATGGAGAAAGTAACCAACGAAAATACAATGAAGTGATGACTGACCCGAAAGACGCGGGTTTGATACCGGCCGCAGCGGCGGAATTTCGATGGAGGAGAAATTCTAGAGGCCCGTGTACTGTGCGATGTCAGTGCACGTTAAAGAATCCCAGGTGGTCAAAATTTCCGGAGCCCTTCCCTACGGCGTCTCTCATAGCCTGAGTCGCTTTGGGACATTAAACCCCATAAACCAAACCAAACAATGGAGTGATGAGCAAAAGATCTGAGGGAATAATGAGCCTGCGGCTCGCCGAGGCATGTCAGAAAAAACGGAAGGTGATCGCAAAATGTCTTCTGTATATCCGTCACGGGCTCCATGATGTAGTACTGCACATAGCTTTCCCAGGCTTCCATCAAGCAGGTGGCAATATAAACGGTACAGGTTTCACATAGTTAAACCGAGTAGACCTGCGAAAGCCGGTGTTCATTCTTCAGTTGGAGGGGTCGCTTAAGCTCTGCCTTAAAGGAGTATAAACATCTAATTTTGGTGGCATGTTTTCTTCTTCATAATGATGCAGAAGACACTACTATGCATGAATCATCATGTGGCATTTGCCTATGACTGCTAAATAATTTATAATTGAACTTTTCTGTCATGCTGTTTCGGTATCAGTTTCAACAGCTGAACAATGGCTGAGACGTCAAAGAGAGGTTATAGGTAATGCGAGGCATAGAAAAACTGCGATATAATTGCTGCTTCATCATTTTAATTCGCTACAGTGCTGAAGAGCTGGAATGGCAACATATGTAGAAGCACCGACTATATTGCAGTTTTTCAAGCCTCATGTGACCTACAACCTCTCTTTGACGTCACAGCCATTGTTCATCTGTTAAAACTGAAACAGCATGACAGAAAAATTTTGTTATAAATTATTTAGTGGTTGTAGGCGGATACCACGAGGTAATCCGCGTATATGCTTTACGCCTCATTACAAAGAAGAAAACATGCACCCAAAAGTTAGATGTCTGTACTCCTTTACGAGCATGACATGACAGCTTTAGTGGGTTGCTGCCGATATATCCAGAAATGGTCATTCTTGACTTAAAATTCACAGATGGCAATGAGTCCTCAGATACCACTACCAGCGCAGTGGCACAGCGGTTAAGTGATGCCCCACTGTACTGACAGGTGGCTGTTTTTATCACAGCCACCGGTGGGGTTTGTGCAACTCATGCTGTTGTTGTCCCCAAGAAGATAATGGCACCTACCCACTGCGAGGGATTGACCAAGACAAGGCAGCGATTGACAGGTGCTCAAAAACGTTGAAAAATAGAATAAAATGAAACATAAAATTAGAAAGGTAATAATAATAATAATAATAATAACAACAAAAAGGAATTCAGATTTGTTGGCTTAAATAAACAAACCAAATACTATGCGTGACTGAAAGTGGGACAGGGCTAAACGTGCCGTGTTTAGGGAAGCTTTGGTTACACATGAATTTTGAACATGAAAAAGAGTTTAGGATGGCAGCCGCTTTGTGTCTGAAAGGAAAGTCTGAATGGGAAAGAGCACATTCCAGTTACTGTGCCCAAAAGAGGCAGCATCAAGAGGCAGAATAACACCAACAGAAAGACTTAGACTGAGCTGTCGTAAAAAGAATGTCAATTTGGGCTAGATGGTGCATTATTTGAGAAGAAATGGAAATAGCGCTGCAATAAGACGTACACAAGAAATTCTGACACAGGACACGCGCGTGTCCTGTGTCAGAATTTCTTGTGTACGTCTTATTGCAGAGCTGTCGTAACGGGTGCTCTTGCAGGAGCCTCCATAAGAAGGAGAAGGTTCAACAAAAAGTGATCTATCGTTTCAGGTTCAGCACAGAGCAGGCAAAATGGGGAGACTACCAGACCAGATCTATGAAGTTTAACTGAGGCACGCGACAGCATAGACGTGTGAAAGAAACCTCAAGCTTGCGCGATCGCCATCCTTTACTGCACCACAGGTAGAGGAGATGTCGGAAGTCGGGAGAGAAGGTCAGTGCTGATGCTGCAAATTCTTTCAAGAGCAGATACCTGCAAAACCTGGCCGCAGTAGTATGTGTGCAGGGCGGAAGGAGGGATATGACTGGGCCTTGAAGAGATGCCTTCGCCAGGGTATGAGCAACCTGACTGAAAGGAATTTATCTGTGCCCAGGCACCCAAACCAACCGTAATGAACACATGTGGGGGGGTATCAAGCATTTGAGTAAGTGGAGTGCCCGAGATCACGCAGATGCAGTGAGAGAGGAACACAGGGTTAATGAATCCATCATAATTATGACAGAAGACAAAGAGCTGTTTAACTTGTGCAAGGCCAGGACTACTACTAAAAATTCAGCCAAATAAATGGGGATGTAATCGGGAAGGCGGAATGCGAATGACCAGTCAAGGGAGAGAGACAAAATAACAACACCGGCCTTTTCTTCACGCTGTGAGGCATCTGTTGCAATGGGCACATGAGAGGTAAAGCGCATCAAGTAATCCTGTCATAAACCACTGAGAAAATGGAAAGGCATTAATTTAGCACATTTGGAAAGATGTCATCGAAGACAATCTAAAGACAATCTAAGATGTAAAAATGGCACACACCAGAAGGATGTCCGAAATGCGGACGTTTGAGGGGTCAAGGAGAGATTACACAAAACAAATCTGTGCAGTATGAAAACGAGACCAGCTTTCGTTGAAAAATGGCTTAGGCTGATGAAGGAAGATCAAATTTGAGGCATGAAGTGACGAATCGCACATTTTTACAAACGTTTGGATTGTTAAGAGCCGAAATCTTGAAGAAAATGACGGAATATGCACTTCTAGGTACAAAACGGAATTAGCCACAAATTTTGGAAGGCCCAGACAGAGGCGCAACGCTTCCCGCACCAAGAGAAGAAGAGGGCGAAGTTTATATGCAGGTGCTCTGGAAAATAAGACACAGCCGAACTCTAAGACTGGATGGACATACATTCTACAAATCATCAGAAGCGAGTGCCTTCTCATGCCGGAAAGAATGCTGCTCAGCCTGAGCAGCACACTGACTGCTCAGACTTCTTTCGCCTTTTTTTTTTCTTCTAGGTGATCAGCCCGACTACTCCAACTGCAGGGCAAAGGCCTCTCCCATGTCTCTCCAATTAACCCTGTCCTTTGCCAGCTGCGGCCACCGTATCCCCGCAAACTTCTTAACGGTAAAGGCCAAACGGGCAAGGCTTCCCAAAAATTGGCCTATAGGCTCGCTCATTGGTATGTCCCTCCACATGGCAATGATTAGTAAAAAGCGAAAGATTGGTTCGAAAGTGGGGAGGTTGCTCTTCCCGAGCAACCTTTCACGACCAATTATCAATTTAACTACCAACTGCATCCCATTGGCTACAGCTGGCGTGACGCTCCTAACTTATCCGAGCTAACTCAGCTTAGTTCGGAGCACAAGACATTCTTGCTCGAGGTTGGTAGGGCTGGACTAGTGCTTTCGCACTAACACAGACAGACCTTCGCCGTGCTCAACCTGATTAGTACACTGCACGCGTGGCTGATGATTATGATGGCGCACGCTACTTCTCTGGCCTACCTGCAGGAACTCGGCATTGTGCTTGGCCCAGTACTCCTGGTTCCACGCCTGCACGGCGACGTACTGCTCCCTGAAGCGGCGCTCCGCGGGTGATTCGTTGGCTAGCGTGGGCAGCACGACCCGCCGCAGGTTGGATACCGGGTGCGGAGGCGAGACTACAGTCGCCACGCTCGATAACCGCTCGACGTCTTCTGCACGAACGGCGTCCCTGGACTTGCTCACTTTGACCGCGCCAGTTTTGCTCTGAAAGGCACCATAGGCAAGAATTTCCGGCGCTGACACCCTTGTTGCATTATGTTCGCTGAAGAAGCCTGTCACCTAATTAAGGAGTGCGTATGTATGAAACACACGTAAACATTGTAATATGTCAAGGCGGGAACTTGCTCTTTTATTACGGCTAAGCACTCCCCTTTCCAAAAAACAACACTCAGAGAAAGTTGCATGCACAAAAAATGGTTGCTAGAACGGTCCAAAAAACTGATATTTTGCAACTACGACCTTAATAATACGCGCAATGTAAGAAGCCCTGCAAGGAAGCCACCCGATCGCCTTTTGAATGAATGTTGTGGTTAGCATTGCATGCTGAACGTCAACATCCATCTCAAAGCCCTTTCAGGGGCCCTTTCCAATTATTAGGCATACTTCGCAGGTTTGGTATCGAGTGCTCGACAATTCACAGATATTTAGCTTCACTACAAATCAAAGCCCAGCTCGCTCGTTGGAGTTGTGAGCAGTGGCGCACACTGTAAGCTGTCAACACGGGATGGGAAATGCGCAAGTGCAACGGTAGCGAGAAAAAAATCTTACGTTTTTTGAAACTAGTTGTAGGACTCTTCTAATGCCCTTCATGGCGAGAGGTAACGAAGAGCCTGACTGTTCACATCACGCTCGAAAGCGTTTGCGAAGTTCGCTATTTCTGGACGCAGCCATTTTGTGTCGCTATGAAAGCAGTTTTAAAAGCGGCGGCAGCTTCGTAATTAAACAACAACATTGAAATCAATGAAGCTGTTATCTTTTGATAACTTCTATATTATGCTACTTGTTAAATATAAAAATTAAAAGTTCAGTAATATTAAGTACTACTTCAGTGTTACTATATTGATATTAGGCTAGGAAATGAAGTGCCGTAACTGCGGCTAATTTTTATCGCAGTCAACTGCAGTGATGTCCGCGACGATCAGCCGTGAACACATGCGTGCACACGTGTTGAGTGGTTAGCTCACAACTGGCAGATTTGATGTGACTCCCTCGAAACTTTCGCCACCACTGCAAAGGCCACCATGCCGAAAGTAAAGACCGAGCGAACGCGCCAGCATGAGGTTGTGCAGCGGCAGAACATCGCGTTCCGCACCGAGCTCGGACAGCACATTCTCAAGAACCCGCTGGTGATCAACAGCATGATCGAAAAGTCGGCCATCCGACCCACGGACGTGGTCCTCGAGGTGGGTCCAGGCACGGGTAACATGACCGTCAAGCTCCTGGAGAAGGCCAAGAAGGTGGTCGCGTGCGAGGTGGACACGCGGCTCGTCGCCGAACTTCAGAAGCGCGTCCAGGGCACGCACTTGCACAGCAAGCTGCACATAATCGTCGGCGACGTGCTGAAGTCCGAGCTGCCCTTCTTCGACATCTGCGTCGCGAACTTGCCCTACCAGATATCGTCGCCGTTCGTCTTCAAGTTACTGCTGCACCGACCGTTCTTCAGGTAATGCTTACACTGCGCGTGCCAGCGCATTGTTTTCAGCGGCCTTACTTTCTCACGGCGTACGCCCCCGTCTGTGCTCTTAGCGTACTGTATGTACCGTCTTTGTCAAAAGTAACCAGGCTGCATGGTTTGCTTCTAGCTTGTATAGTGGAGCCCTTGTGACTTTTCTGAAGATCGAAAGGTGTTTGAAGGTGAGAAGACCCCCAGTCCTCGCCTTTAACGACCATTTCAGCTTCAGGGAAGCTGTAAGGGCTCCACTGTACGAGCTAAAAGGAAACCACGCAGCCTGGTTACTTTTGACAAAGACTGTACTTATGGAGGACCTTGAACAGCACCGCGCATCTAATGCCCTGCTTCTGTACCATAACACTGCAACATGGTGTCACTGCTGTCGATTCTTTACCTTACCACTCTTTATTTATTTATTTCCTTTTATTTCCAGAAACCCCTAAAAGCCCTCATACGAGGGTATTACATAGGGGGGTGGCAAAAGTGAAAAGAAAATACTGAACAGTTAACAAAACTAGAAAAGCAGAATTGCTGGAACAGGTAACGAGTATCAGAATATGGCGGAACAACAACACGCAAAAAGAACATAATGGCAACAAATAAATAGTGCAAAACATAAATCAAACGCTTAGGGTAAACAGAACTAGATGGATTACAGATCCCTTTCACTTTTTTACAGTTCATGAAACACTGTCAGACTAATAGATATTCATTATGGATCTGTGCAAAGGTGTCAAGTCTACCATCATATTCTGTCACGCATAGAGTGCCTGTCGACATGTCTTTTATTGCCGGTTCAACAACACTTGCGTTACCTTGTAACCTCACTTTGACTCTCCACTGCGTTGCAACATTCAAGGTTTTCTTTAACACTGAGTGCATATTTTCGTACAAGCCTTAGTAGGGTAGCACAGAGGCTCAGTAGTTAGCTGACTTGGGGAGTAACTTGAACTATGTGGAAACTGAACTCAACGAAAGAAAAAAAAGTATCTGCTAAGAACACTTGCTCTTTCAATCACCATTCTTCAGTGCTGCTGCACCATAGTCCACTGTGTAAAGTCAATGGAATATTAAGGCGGAAGCCTTTAATGCCTCATCGTTGTAAGCAGGGGTTGTCGACAGAAATGTCACGCTTTTCAATTGGTCGAAGCGGTCGTGACGTCACAGTGCGCGAATTTCAAACGGGGCCAATTGTACTTTGGCTAGTGACCATGCAACAAATTAAAGGGATCATATAATAATGCTCCAAGTAAGCGGGACTGAGTTTAGTTAATTGCTTACTTAAGCAATTAGCCTAATTTGTCTTTCTAGTCAGACCAGATAAATAAATAAAACCGAGTAGGAAATTGGCCGAGCTCGGGAATCGAACCCCAGTCTCCGGAGTGCGAGACGAGCACGCTACCACTCCGCCATGCCAGCTCAATGGTTTGGAATGAACAAATGCGCGTACGGTGTCTTCGTTCATTCCCATCTTCCTCCCTTCCCGTTGCAATGAGGTTTAGGTGTGCACTGAGATATGAGAGACAGATACATTCCCTTTCCTCAAAAACCAATTTACCGACGAGCAACGCATAGAGCCGAACAGGCGATGGCATTCAATGGACTCCCTGGCAGCGTTGCAAGACGCTGTCGCGTTCCGCTCTTAGAGGCGAAGCTTAACACCTTAACCACACATCAGTGACACAAGCAGCAACACCACGCTTAAGGCTTTCGCCTCACCACACTTTAGGTCAACAAAGTGCCCCCTGATTTTTATATTTCTGGATATGTGCATACATTCCATATCTGTTACATATAGTATAAGGCTCTGTATCTGTTTTATATTTGTATCTTCATGTTATTTCCGTGGTGTAAAGCAGCACATCTCTTGCTGTCATGTGCAGGTGTGCCACTCTCATGTTCCAGCGCGAGTTTGCCCAGCGACTGGTCGCCAAGCCAGGGGACAAGTTGTACTGCCGGCTGTCAGTCAACACCCAGTTGTTGGCGCGTGTCGACATTCTTATGAAAGTGGGCAAGAACAACTTCCGGCCGCCCCCTAAGGTCGAGTCGAGCGTCGTTCGACTCGAGCCTCGCAATCCACCACCAGCCATCAACTTCATCGAATGGGACGGCCTTCTCCGCATCTGCTTTGTGCGCAAGAACAAGACACTTAGTGCTGCCTTTAAGCAGACGGCGGTTCTCGCCATGCTGGAGAAAAACTTCCGGGTCCACTGCTCGGTGGCCAATGAAGAGCTGCCCGGAGAGTTCAGCATGAAAGACAAAGTTGAGGAGATTCTCAAGGAGGGAGGGTACGCTGAGAAGCGTGCCCGCACGATGGACACAGATGACTTTATGGCGCTGCTGCATCAGTTCAACTCAAATGGCATCCACTTTTCGTGATGTCTCGAAGTCAAGCAGCGTCGTCGCGGTTTGGAAAGAATTCACTATCTGCTGGCTGCTTGTTTCCTGTGGCGACACCAGTGGACGTTCACTTAATAACTTGATCTGTGTGTTGCAGCCATCTGCTTTCGATACCAAGCAAAGCTTGTGGCTCAGATTTTCATGTTAGGGAAGTTTATACCATCGTGGGACTGAAATTGTGCCACTTCATGGGCAGCGTCCTGTTCGTCTGCCTTTCAGCACCGGTGCAACGTGGACTGCTCAGTATTCGTGGAAGCTATTTTTCTTTAAATTAAATGTTTTGAACCTACTCCTTGCTGCATCATTTGGAAAACAATTCTTTGCATTTTTGGGGTCAAGGTAACAGCGCAGGTCACAGCTGTGACAAGTCATTACCAGTTTTCAGTTTTCAGCATGTCTTGTTGCAGTTGTATGAATTTGTGACCGGGTGCCCAGCAGTGAAAGATCATTTCTGTGTTCAACCACAAAACCTAGCAAGTTAACAGAGTAGTGCCAGGAAAGAAGCTTTTCTTCACTATAGCCAAACAGGCGAGTTGGTGGTACATATTGAAGGCAAACAGCGCAACAACGCAGGCAGAGTAGATAAAATGTACTGCTTTCCTTGAATAAATTTCAGTTGTGAGTCAGCGCTTGTCCTGTGTTTTCTTCTACTCTGTCCGCGTCGTTGCGCTGTTTGCCTTCAATGAGCTTTTCTTGTTTGCGACAAAAGAAATGGGCAAGCTTGTATGAACAGTGTACTGAGCACAATTTTTTTTTTGTTACATGTATGGCAGCATGTACCACTGCAGTGTTGTACATGTACTGTGTTGTACATGTTACATGTACCACTGCAGTGTTCGCAGTGGTACATGTACAAGAAACTCATGTACATGAGTTCCAAGCACAAGAAACTCATCGCGAAAAAGCGAAATTCTCGCATTGTCACCAACCTAGACATCAAAGCATTGAAGCAACTACTAATATCCGAAAGACCTGTGGATGTCAATGAGACAGACTACTTGCGCCACCCATTACTTCTGCCGCCGCAGTGGCTCAGCGGTTATGGTGCTCGGCTGCTAACCCAAAAGACGCGGGGTTCGATCCCGGCCGCGGCGGCTAGAATTTCTTTGGAGGAGAAATTCTAGAGGCCCGTGTACTGTGCGATGTCAGTGCACGTTAAAGAACCCCAGGTGGTCGAAATTTCCGGAGCCCTCCACTACGGCGTCTCTCACAGCCTTAGTCGCTTTGGGACATTAAACCCCATAAACCAAACCAAACCATTACTTCTGCAGCGATATATCTTCTTGGAAAGCACAGTTTTGTGATGACATTTTTCTGCCTCCTGAAGAAGAAATCGACGTCATCAACCGGAGCATTGTGACCACCGATGTGTTCCCGGTTGAAACTGCCAGGTGCAGCGAGAAGACTGGACAGGCCTGCTTACATGAAAAGGACTCGGTGAGGTGGGTAACCGAAAGCGTTTGCTGCAAGATACACCTACAGCCAAGGTTATGCATTGGGAAGTTCAGCCGAAGAAAAGTGTTCCTTGTGTGTGCAGTGGACTAAAAGCTTTAGGCAAGCCTATGCAGCATCCATGACATCCTAGGAACGGTGTCAACTTCTCACTCTCCAGCCATCAACACTGAAAAAAAAAATGAGATTAAGAAGCTTATTCCCGAAGCATCAGTATATCTGATCAACAATTCCAGGAAATTGAAAAAAAACCACAGCGTGTGGCACAGACCGGATCTTTTCACCAGGCATCAGGTGAGCCCTTTGTGCACATCTGCGGCACCTGAATACTATACGAAGGACGAGTTGGAATGCTCCAGAAAGTCCTAACAGAAAAGATTTCATCTCTGTTATGATAGACGGAGAAAAAAAAACATTCGTAACAAAGCGTTTCATGATAAGATCAATTAGAGAGGCATTCCACATATATAAAGATGATCATTCTGATTCTGGCATTGGCCTATCAAAATCTTGCACCTCGAGACCTCGCTGGGTAAAATGTTATCCTTGGCATGATGTGTGTGTGTGTCATTTGCTCCAACAATAAACTGTATCGCCGCTCTTGAGAATGGCACTGGCCACAAAATCGATGCTGATGACATTCACCCAGCATGCAGTTGCATTCCATCATCAGTGCAGCACCTTTTACGAATGCAGTGTCTAAAAGGCACGTGTCTGACATTGACGGAACTTACCATCCCAGAAGACGAACAAATATTCTTAGAGACGTGGGAGTCGGGCGATCTTGTGAGAAAGGCTTTGGATGCTGACACTTCTCTTAATCATCTTCAGGTGTTGGTGGCAAGGTGGATCGTGCACAACCACATTAGGAAGACTCAAAGCGATCTACGAGGAAAAGAGATGCACACAGCGTGGGAGCATTGTATTGCGCAACGATTTTGCCAAAAACTGGACCGTTGTCACGAGGAGAAAATCTGCGAACAGCTTCGCGAGTGTTATGACTAGAGACCGGATTTTAGGCAAATGCCTATTTTTTTCAACGCTTCGTAGGCACACCATTTTTACATATGAGCACGAATTAGGTGTTGACAATATGTTTAATACTCTTTCTATAGTGCCTATAAATGCCTATTTTGGGTGTCAGTGCCTAGAAATGCCTATTTCCGACGACGGTGCCTAAAAATGACCTATTTTACAGAAAAGAGGCCTGAAATATGCTGTGGTTTTGCTTTCAGATTGTTTGTTTTCGAATCCATTTCGGTTTTGAGTAGAACACACACGTGGCAACATTATCAGTTGGCTGTGGTGAACACTGCACCTACGCCGGCTGCGTACACAATATCAACCACGTCAGCCGAAAATATCGAAACAACTTTTTTCCTATTTTCTGCCATTTTATTGTGGCATTTTGTTGTTGACTTTGGCTGTTAAAGTGGTAGTTGACCAGATGGCACCACAAATGACATATTTATTAATCTTGAAGCATCGTGTATGTCTGCAATAAATAAGTTCAATTCCTGTGTGAGCGAACGCTGAACTCATTTGTCAGATGCTTTGAATTGACAATGTTTCTATCAATTTCTAAATACATGGCCTCCTGTTAAGGTGTTCATTGTTTCTACTTTTGTACACGACAAGCGAATTGCTTGTTCCGAGGTATACCAGAAGGGTTGGTAACCGTCCCTTTTGCTCTGCTGAAGCATGTGTATTGTACGAAAAGTTGCGCGACAGCCTTAAAAAAAACGGCTTTTAATGTTCGCACCTTGCTTAAGGTCCCAAATCATTCTTGCTGTGTTTTTGTTTCATTTTACGCCAGATATTGCGCGCTGAAGTTCGGAACTGTGTGCACTTTTGATAAAGTTTATAGTGCCTATTTTTCTCTGTTAAGTGCCTAAAACGCAATTTTAGCCGCCTATTTATGGTGCCTAAAACGTGCTTTTTAGTGCCTAAAAATCCGGCCTCTAGTTATGACGATTTGAGCCAAGGAAAGTGAGAGAATGGGTGGACAACAACAAGCCGGTGTACTCCAAGGTGACATATGTCAGCGGTGGAGCCGCCAGTCATTTTAAAAATGGATACCGACTATATTTGAGTTTGGAAACAGTGATTGTCCCAGTACCCAATGGATATTCTCAGCAACCGGACACTGGAAAAACGCCTGCGACGGTGTTGGAGGCCTCGTCAAGAACCAAGCAAAGCTCAACAACCTGAGAACAAACCCTGAAAGCTCACTCCGGACAGCCAGAGACTTTGTAAGTGTTTTATCGAAGAAACTGACAGGTGTGCATCTAATACATCTGGAAGTGAAAGAAGTTGTTGCCTTCTATGAATTAAAACAATAAGAGTGGATGACAGTTCCACGGCATTCAATCTTGGCATGCGTGGCAGCTATCCAAGTCATCAGCAGAAGCATCCTCTCAATTGTATGTGGCATGCACAGCCGGGTCTGCATGGAAGAAACTAAGTGTACAGGAATGAAGACATCGTACGTTGTCGAATCAGTCGAATAAACGATTGCAGCCCAGAAACAAATTGTTTTTACTGAAGCAGGTCCCCATGATTTTCTCAGTTTATTCATTCCACTAAAAATTATTTCAAATATCCAGATTGCTTATTTGACTTTAACCTCTTTGTGTGTAAACTAAGCTGCGCATCGAATCCTGACAGTGTTTTGATGGAGGCGAAATGCCAAAAATGTCCATGTGCTGTGCAATGCTGCATCAAGGAACCCCAGGCAGTGAAAAATAATCCCGTATCCTTCGCTACAGTAGCTCTCATAGCTAATGTGAGGCATCGAGACGTAAAGAACTACATACAATATCCTACCAAAACTGAAAACTCGTACACAATTCACAAAAGATGCAGGCTCTGCAGACCTGCATGATGCGCTCAACCTTGCTCAAGGGTCTCTTTGGAAGGGTTGTAACTACTAGACAAACAAAACTACGCAACATAGTTTTCACGATTCCAAAATTTAATATAAAGGAGAAAGTGTGGACGAAGTTAAAAAATATATTGTTTTGTTTTTTAAGTTGTCAATTTTCATTGTACTACGTTTTCCTGAAGTTGGTGGGAACATATCTCTATCGAAAAGACTTATAAATATGATCTTCAGCAGTTTGATAGACCAGTGTGCATAGATGCTAACGCACAATTACAGCCACTCTGCTACAAGCGATTTTTGAGATGACCTGAAAACTAGACAGAAAAGCATTCCTGAAGCAAAATTCGACGAATTTTATAAAAAGTTTACAGCTTGCAGACAGACAAAAACTGAGCACAAATTGTTGAACAACATTCATATAATTACATTAATGTAATTATATACCAATTTGGCCAACACAGCACAGCGCTTAAGCACAGGACTCTACTTCTCTGTCAATCAAAATTTTGCGTGCTTTAGAAAAATTTGGGGGGACAAAACCAATTGCGGATGGCTTCTGTCCAGTCATCAGGCAACAATATATAAAAGTTTCAAATAAATTTAAGATGTCGACCAGCCACCTTTTGTTTGATCGTAGTGGAACCACCTTTGAGTAATGTGGGCTGAGGTTGCAGTGAACTACTTTATACCAGTGTGACCACATGCAAGTTTATATTTATTCTCGGGGAGACTTTCTGGAGTGGTTGCACTTTAAAAAGCATAGCACCTCCCTATTTTTTTACATTAGGCAACATGATGGGTTTTGGTTTGGTTTATTGTGGTTTGACGTCCCAAAGCGACTCAGGCTATGAGGGACGCCGTAGTGAAGGGCTCCGGAAATTTCGACCACCTGGGGTTCTTTAATGTGCACTGACATCGCACAGTACACGGGCCTCTAGAATTTCGCCTCCATCAAAATTCGACCGCCGCGGCCTGGGATCGAACCCGCGTCTTTCGGGTCAGCAGCCGAGCGCCATAACCACTAAGCCACCACGGCGGGTTAACAAACTGGTTTTGTTTTTTAGCACAAAATGCTCAGTCACAGAGACCGAGTGGCTTAGCGCGAAGCGCCATTATAGAGCAACACAAGAATGGAAATCTGGTAATATTGTTCTTTCTGGGCCTTCCCAGAAGTTCCTTGTAGCATGTTGTACAGGCGTGAGAAGATCAGCTTGTGAAGGCAACTGATTTGCACTGCAAACTGCTTTTCCAAGAAATTAGAGCAATTGTAGTCTTGTGCATACTAAAAGTAAGTGCTCAGAGTTCCATTTTAAAATTAGCATACAATTACGCTGGAATTATTTTTGAGTTCAGCTTTAGATACCTTTTTCGAGGCATAAACACTTTACTTCATCTCACCAGTTGTTTGCAGCACTATGAAAGGTAAAGCTCTCTCGTCCAATCAGAGCCAAGGAAGACAACATATGGTCTCTCAAATATTTGAGCAGTGTTGCGATTGTTTTTCAAACAATTATTGCAGTAACTGAAGAGGTAGTTCAGGACGGTGTTTTGCAAGCGTAGCGAGCATTTTATTCACCAGTTAAATTAGCAGAGAAAGTCCGCACGAACACAGCACACTGCCGAGACCTGCCATTCGTCTCATGCACGCAGCAGCTGGACACTGGTGCTCTTTTCTTCCAAGGGATGGAGCCACTAGTCGCTGCGTGAGGAGCACATTTTGCAGTGCATGCTCTGACTGGGTACGGTGCAAGCAACTTGCAAGGTGGACAATAGGAAGCAAGGAGAATGCTACTTTTGCACCACATAGTATCAGACATGAATGTTAGCACTTCTTTTGTGAATTGCTGTCTGAACGACGTCCACTGCAATAACGACTCAAATGCAGTTTCATTACAAAAATGTCACTAATGCCTCGTCCCATGTTGCCATAGTGAGTGTGCAGTGGTGGGCATGAAGTACACGACAGTGTTGGTGTGTTGGTGCTGCTTCATAAATAGGTTTGTGATTCAGCTGTGCGAAATAGAGAAAAGCAAACGCAGCATACGTGCACTGAATTGAGGATTTCACACAAAGGCCCATTTGGTGGCAGAAACACGAAGGCCAACGAAGGTGAATAAAATGACACGCGCCACCTAGTTTAACTTGATCACTGCCATACTCATTTATTACATAACTTGTGGATTACACATCAACATTAATGTAGTCAGCAAGAACAAAAAGCACAGGACTGTCAGGTGTGTCACGGCCAACGTGTTACAACACCGCTTCGAAAGAAGACTGCAGCTAGTTGCAAGCAAGACAACATGCAACGAAAAAGGGGCAAAAATGAGGGTATCAAAACTAGGATGCTTAACTCTGCAGTGAATTTTAATGGAGAAGTTCCTTAAATGCCTTTAAAGCCTAGTGTCCTTCACGGAAAAGCGGTTAAAGCACAGAACATCAAAAGACACAACTATAGTTTATTTTTATTTTCCTTCCTTTGTACATTGTCAACCTGCTTGTACAACCTTCCTTCGTTCCTCGGAACATCATTCCCTTTTCTTTCTTTCTTCCTTTCAGAAGCAACAGTCTAAGAAAAGCGTACCCAAACAGTTCAGCACACAAACGGCAAAAGCTGAAACGTACGCACCCCTGGATGCAGTTAATGCAGCGCGAACAATGGCTTGGGACGTCTGGCAATCTAGCTCTCTTGCCAAAAAAGCTTTAAGACTCTTGAAGAACCCTTTCTCAGAACCTTGGAGAGAACCCAAACAGTGAGAGAGGCAGGCATACAAACACAACGCAATATACACACACATCAACAACTTAAAACACCTGGCATCAGATGCTGAAAGCCTCAACACCTATGGAAACAAGCACCTTTCATCAGCAATTGTAACATCAGCCTATTTTTTGTTTCTTCGACGTCAATTCCCTGGTGAAAATCTTTCCCAGCCTAACTGGTTCATGGAACAATTCCCAGCTGGTTCCAGTTGGAACCAAGTGGAACCCAGATGGTTCCAACTGGAAATTGTTCAATAAACCAGTTGGGCTGGAAAAGATTTTCGCCAGGGTTGCCTCTTTCTTTCTTTTTTTTTACTATAAGATAAAGCAACGAGGGGATCACCCCATCACCGCCATACACAGGCTCACTTTTGCTATGATAAGTTGTGTGTAAAAAGGCGCAACATATGTAGAAGAAAGAGAAAATAAGGGCATAAATACACGTCACTCTCCACATACACGCACAGGTGGCGAGGGTAGGTAAAAAAGAGGGGGAGGCTCCAGAGGTATTTCGAGTGAATGCACCGACCCCGCCCTCCCCACTGCTCTCTCCGTTTTGTCGAGAGACGCGAGGCGAAACTCGGCTAATGTGCCAACTGTTGCCAAAAGGCCCTGACGAGACGACAGTTCTCTGTGGAATGCAAAGTTGCGGTTGCGCCGCAAAAGGGAAAAAACGATTGGCACCGCGACGATAAGCTTGGCCACAAATTGGGGGAACGCAACTTAGGGGAGGGACTCTCGCAGGGACGCACTAGGCCAACAGGAAAGTTATCCACTGTTGCAGCAGACTTTGTTTCTTTGTTTTTTTTTTGTCTCGAGCGGGCTGTAGAAGGGTGTCGCCACTGTGGCATCTTATGTACAAAAAGGAGCATGTACTCGAATGTTGTGTGCGCTTTTCTCAGGACATCCAACAACATGAAGGCAATGCCGTAATGCGGAAGAAAATGGGAGGCTGCCAAAATTGATAACGAAGCTAACTAATGAAAACAGTCAAAAGTGCAAAATGATAAAAAGAGTTCTCAGTGTCCCAAGATATATCCGAGGCAGCTTTGTCGTTGCAGGCCGTTTTCTCGGAGTTGCCTGCTTCTTCCCTCCCTAGCTGACTGCACACCATTACTGTCTAGACAAATGCTGGAATTTAGATTTTTTTTCGCTCGAACCGCGTGCATCGCGACAACCGCTCGACCATTGTGAGGGGTCCATGCCCTCAAACTGCACCTACTGCTACTTGGACGACGCTCGGCAAGGTGCCCTCGGCTGCCAGCGACTTCGGAGTGCACCGGCTTGCTAAGAAAAGAAACAGCGCAGAGAAGCCTGTGCGCTAGAGGTGCACCTCGAAGGCCTTCACAGCATTGGGCGCCACGAACGGGTTGGTCGTCACGGGTGCGGCCTTCTGCGTGGGCAGCGACGCCCACTCTGCATCGAAGGGGTCCTGAAAGGCGGAGCTTGTGTCCCCTGTCACTGGGGGCGTGGCGCTCCCCGTGAGAGGTGGAGTCTGTGGTGGCTCCTTGGGCCAATGGGAGAAGAGGGTGGCGGAACGTGTGGGCGACACTAGGCCGTCGGCGGCGCTCAGCGACTGGCTGCGCAGCTGTGGGGCGCCGACCCGACGGGGCGGAGCATGGGGAGGTGCTGCCAGTGGGGCGGGGCTCTGTCTGGCAGGGGGCGGGGTCGGCGAATGGGTGGGCAGGGAGGCCAGCCAGGCATCGGCGCGAGAAGAGTCAGCCCAGGGGTTGCCTGCACAATTACAAGCAGTATACTCAAATGAGGAAGCCAAGATGAGGACAAAAAATTCAGATGACTAAAAGCTTTCTACATCCAGTGGCCTGTGTGTTTTGAGCACGCCTCAAATTGGTTAGAGCCTACACAATGCGCACAAGAATTGTAAACAGTGATATCGAAGCTAATAAGCAAACCCTGATACATTGCTGCAGCATACAAGGAAATACTGGCAAAACTGTGCACACTTCCGCTGTGAAGTGTGCACAGCGTATTGCAAGTATGAAACATTAGGCATTATTGGGATGAAAAAGTTGTCGAAAAAGATGTAGAAACAGAGAGGATGACGCATAGTGGGCTCATTAGAGCACTTTTTATGCAATACCTAACTAACTAGCCCAAAACCTACTGCTTCTGAATTATTAAGCAACTGTGTGTGTGTGTGTGTTTGTGGGGCGTGTCTAAAATTCCCGCCGTCACAAATGGCTGCGACATCAAATGCATAAATTTGTTTAGCACCTCCCCCCCCCCCCCCCAGAAATAAACTATCTCACTGTAAACCTGTCACTAACTCAAAGCAAATCCTTACATAGATACTGCTTGTAATCTTGCACATATACCCTGTCCAATGACGTGCCAAGAAGGACAAACTCCCCTGCCGGACCACAGCTGGCGAACAGTCACGGTCAGCATTTGCAAACAGATATATACGCACGACAGGCACCTCATTATCATAAAGATGACTTGCTATCATCTTCAACACAATGAATTTCTCTATTTTGGAAATGAGTCGCTGTACTCGCGTAACTGTCGAATACTAACTCAGTACCTATCTGTCACCACTGAGATCACAGAATTGTTGCAAGAGAATCTACCGTACTGCCGCGAATCTTTGTAGTGTTTGTTTGTTCATTCTTCAAAGCTGCCTGCATGCCGCTTTACCACTATGCTTGTGACGCCAGATGCGACTAGCTTTACCTGTTTTGATCACATCTAGTCCCAGAATGTTTTAGTAACTTTGCATCAGCTTTAAATTCAGCACGGCCGAGAGGGGCGGGCATTTAGTTTGACGAACACCGAGCACACTTGCTGCTATGCCCCCCCCCCCCTTCCCCCCCCCCTTCCCTTCCCCCCCCCCCCCCCCCCGACTCTATAATTGCGATGGCTTGCTTAAAGGAGTGGAGGCACCAAATTTTTAGTCGGATTGTTCTTTGTTTCAAGCACTGTGTTTGTGCTCTTTGTTTCAAACAGCCACAAATTTTTTTTTTAAATGACTCATTAACGGCAAAGTTACAGTCGTCGCAACCAAGCGAGTTCGCCACGCTCTCTGCTGCACCTGCCTCGAGTTGGTTTCTCTTAACTGTACGGTTGACGAGTCTCCGCAAGCGAAATTTCCCTTTCTCCTGCGTGTACAGCAAGAGATGCACAAGCATGTCAGATGTCCACGTCAAAACTTCTTCCAGTCGCTCAACTGCACAGAGAGTCACGACTCCTGAATGCCAGTGGCTATTTCCAGCACTGTTCAAACAAGGCATGGTGCCCTCATCCTCGGTGGTGTTGCCATCACGTGTATCAGGACTTTGCAGGTCTCTGCATGTGAGGTGCAAGCAGTGGAATGAAAATCACTTCCATCCAGACAACGGGCACATTTTATGACCAACGAAGTGTTACTGCAATGGCCCCCAAACGAGGAAGACTGACTTTGCTGTGCCGTGGAAGCCTCCTGCGGCCTGGCCGTGGCGGCGACAGTGGGCTTTTCCCGGAAGGGGTCGTCCCTGGCCGAGTCGCTGAGCAGGCTGAGCCCCTGGCTGACCTGCTGGCACATGGCGCTGATGCTGTCGGGCCTCTCGCTCAGTGGGGAGGACTCCGGGATCGGAGGGGGCACTGCGCGACAACAGGTAGCTCAGGGAGGGGCTGCTGCACTCACTTCACATGACTTCTCTTAAAGGTGCAGCGAAGAGGAATCTGAACTCGTCTTCTTGCCGCGGGAACTCAGTCTACACGTTCCGAGCATTCTTAGAAACCGTGACTTATTGCCCTGTGTGGTCGTTTTCCCTAACTAAATCGGATTAACGTCCGGCTCCCGCCTTTACTTTTTTCTGAATTCTCCCCGTACGGTGGGCGGAGTCGACCAACGTGTGGAGTGCCTTACAGCCAGCTACGTGGAGGCTTTGCTTTTGCTTTGTATTGTTTTTTTAGGTTTCCGTGAATAAATAGTTTCACTCGCAGATAATATAGCCGCAAAATAAGCCTGCAGAAATAAAAATACACGCGGACTATTTGCTACTACAGATTACTACGTATTACTCCGCCGATGGCAGAGCGGCAAGCCGCCACGGGACTGGGTGAAAGGCACTCCACGCGTTGGTCGACTCTGCCCACCGTACGGGGAGAATTCAAAAAATAAAGGCGGGAGCCGGACGTTAATTCGATTTAATTAGGGAAATCGGCCACACAGGGCAATAAGTCGCAGTTTCTAAGAATGCCCAGAACGTGTAGATTGAGTTCCCGCGGCAAAAAGATGAGTTCACATTCCTCTTCACTGCACCTTTAAAGGGCAGCTCTGGAGGTACTGAGAACACCTTGGGATGATGAAGGCAGCCTGTTTCTTGAAGCCCTCTCTCTTTCTCCCCACAAGTGGAACCATTTTAAACGAATGCACAAATATTTGGGGTTGAATTCATTACACGCGGTAGTATATAAGCAAAATTTAGGGTTTTGACAAACAAAACACACAGCGGGTGTGTCCATTATGCTAGCAAATATGGCAACTTAGGTGACACTTCAAACAATGTGCAAGATAACCTCCAACATGTGTGATTGTTGAAACATTTGAGTGTGTTCCACAATCACATCATCAAGGCTGGTTCACATGCAAGCGAATGAGCACCTCAGTGGCACGTCACAGCAAAAATTTCAAACTCGTTGGAACCTTGCAGCTCATGCAGCGACGACTCAGAACAGGTTTTTCTGTTGCGGTGGCAGGATTCGCTACCATTCTTGCTTGCATGTGAAACAGGCTTCACATACGGGCTATGAAAGCACGCATAGAACTTCCTGCAGCTCCAGCTCAAATTTAAGCTGTAATAGAGGCAGACCTCACTACAACAAGTCACACAACATGAAAACACTCAGGCAGACTGTTCTGTACAAGCTTGGCAACTTATCTTGTGTACACACCTCAGCCACCATAAATGATTTATGGAAACAGGTTTTTGGAATTTTTTCATTTAATGAATTCAAAATTATGAAGTTTCCAGGAAATGTACTTTTGTATGCCAATTCTAAATATGTCATTTAATTTAAAACCTCACGCACTTAGTGTAACATGCTACTATAAAATAATATCGAGCACCCACTCATTCTCGAATAAGCGTCCCCCCCCCCCCTTCCCTTTTTTAAGAATTTGAATATTCCTAAAAAAAATGAGTAATCACTCATGCGATTATGTCTCATGTCACGGAGATGTTAAAAAACACAGCAAAAGCACATCAAGCACCCACTGTTTGGCACATCCGCAACGCTTATCGTGTATGGAGGATGGAGTGGTGAACGCGTCACTCAGATCATTCAGACCATATGCCACACCTTTAATCATTCAGTTTTTCATGTCTTCTAATAAACTGTACGGATTCTCCATGTGCTTCTTGTTCTGGATTTTTGTACCTGGACCTATACTCCATCTCAGTAGTTGCGTGCAGCACCACCAAACCTGCGATGAGTGCACAGACAGCATTCTGACGCTGCAGAACGTAGTGCCAGTATAAAACAGACATATGGGCATATGGGATAGTGTGCTTTAAAGTGTGCATGCTTTAAGCGTCATTTCACATTGAGCTTTAAAGCATGCCCGCCTTATGTACACTATTTCCCAAGTTTAGCCTGTGCGACTCTTGCGCACGTTAAAAGACTGTTTGCAAAATGATAGCACCCTTCAAAGCACGACCCCTTGCATCGGACTGAATACGTCACTATTGCCCCTTTCAGAACATTCCCTGGCTGTAAATGGGGTGCTGGACTTCAGCTTCGTCTCATCTCGCCTATTACAGAACATATGAGTGATAAATTTGGTTTATTTTTAATTTAGAGTGACGATTCAGCCGCTGCTCATCCTAAGAGGAGAGTCAATTTGTTTACAAAAATGGTTCCCATTCTAAAAACCCAGATGGTATCACTAGGCTGAACTTATCGACACGCCTCCATTTGCATACGCTGTATTGAAAGTACGAACATGACAAATAGCTTAATATCCCGCAACCAGTTTGCGTTTAACGTATGTAAGCGTGCGTAGGCTCATGGTACATAGACAGTGTCAATATATACTCTTTTTCTAACCACATCTGGGTGCACCGTGAGCAGACGACGCGCAGAAGACGAGTCGCAGAGGAACACATTCAGCGCGCTCTCCCGATTGGTTGAGGTTGTCTCTACAATCCATAGTGCTGCAAGTAACTTATGAGATGGAGTATACCAAGCGCCCATCTCACAATGTTTTGCGAGTATCTTCAAAACTTAGGTGGCCACTTGCTCGGTATTTTACGGCACGCAAGTGTTTTGTAGAGAGCTGTCAAGAAACTTTGCTGCAGGTAACTTGTTAAAATGCATGCCACTGATTTCTCTTGACATCAAGGAATTCAATAAGCGCAAAATTATCACCCTGCCTATCATAAAGCAGAGATATATGATTTCGAAGTTGCCACTTCTGAATCGGGAATACAAGCTTTTCTTTCAGTTTGTGTGGTGGCAAATTCAAAGCCCTATAACTCAACTTCTATGACAGGCAGGATGATAATTCTGCCCTTATTGAATTCCTTGATATCAAGAGAAACCAACGACATGTATTTTAGCAAGTTACCTGCAGCAAAGTTTTTTTAAAGCTCTCAACAAAAAACTTACGAAGCATATTTGATTAAGGGCACAATGACTTTTCTTATATGAAATCACATGGCATTTATACTCAGCACACAAAAGTACATGTTCCCTGAAGATTTCATGACTGCGATGTCATTAATAAACAGAATGGTTTTGTTTGGTTAGGTTTATGGGGTTAAACGTCCCAAAGCGACTAAGGCTATGAGAGACGCCGTAGTGGAGGGCTCCGGAAATTTCGACCACCTGGGGTTCTTTAACGTGCACTGACATCGCACAGTACACGGGCCTCAAGAACTTCTCCTCCAAAGAAATTCAACCACCGCGGCCGGGATCGAACCCGCGTCCTTCGGGTCAGCAGCCGAGCACCACAGCCACTCAGCCACTGCGGCGGCTCCTGACTGAACAAATGGGAGATGACTGCAACGGCCCTTGTCGTTCCACTGCACTGAACAACTGAAATGCTCAGCAGGTGAGGTTATGCGCCCTTCAAGCACGCCTACAGGCACTGTTTTCAGTGGTACACACCGTTGCTGAATCCATTGTGGTGTCGTGCACTTGGGGGCCCCCCCGTGGGGGGGAAGAGGTCAGTGGAGGCGTCGAGGGACATGGCGCGCTGTCGCTCAAGCGTCGAGGGCAGCTCGTTGAGCCGCAGGGACAGCTGTCTCTTGAAGGGCGACGCCTGGCTCAGGCTGCCCAGGCCCCGGAAGGAACCCTGCCTCTGCAGCAGCGTGGCTGTCGCGTGTGGCCGCTCGATCGCGTATGGGTTCACCACCGCCTTGACGGGCGGGGTCTCGGAGGGCTTGCCCTCCTGGGGGTCGTGGGGCAGGGCGGGGTCGGCCAGGGAGCCCTGCCGGAAGGAGCCCGTCCGGGTGAAGCTCGACGTCTTGGGGTCCACGCTCATGAGCACGCTCTCCTTGTCCCGCTTCTGCTTGCGCTCCAGGCACACCGCAAAGGCGCAGCCCACGGCGTGGCTCAGCCGCTCACCCTGCACACAGCCCCCCCTCTCTTTGTCAGAAAAAGAACACAAGAAATTTACCCATGTTACTGCATTAGTCCAGTTTTGGAGCAGTAGCTCTATACCTATCATGGCCCCGCCTCCAGGGAGTTTCAGCGAATGACCTCTGGCTCCGCAATTTGACCTCTAAAGAGCCACACGTTTCTAGTCACGTACATCGCGCATGCCAGCTGCTGTGGAGGGGAGGAGCGGAGAGAGTAGCCATGTACACCGCAGAAAAGAGGAGGAGGGTAGCGGCCTCCCAGCACACCGCCACGGAGAGCTCCGGCAGATGTGCACCCCGTGGCCATCGCCGCATTGCGGAGAGGAGGAATGGAGGCATCCCAGGTGTGCTACGCACTCCCTCCGTGACGTCACACACTTTGACCAAGTGGAGCGGGAAAGCCTATGCTGGCATTGCATGCACAGGGCATAAAAGTGGGTTCTGCATTGAACGCCAGTGCACTTCGATGCGTTTAACGTAACATTGGACGTGTTCAATGCAAAGCCTCATCGCCCACAGCCAAAGCTCCCAGCCAGGCACTGAAACCAGCGTTGCGCCTTATATCACCGAAGCTATCGCTTGACACCGGTTCAGCAGCATTGAACCCCTCCAAGTTTTTAGAGGAGTCTCCCAAGGTGGAGTATATTCGTAAGCAGGGAGTAATTACTCATTAGCAACCACCTAGGTGCTGCCATTTTGCTGCAATGAAAAACATACTGCTGAAACTTCCTAATTTCTGTGAAAGCTGTAAGTTTTTCATTGCAGCTAAATGACTGCGTCTAGGTGGGTACTAATGAATAACTACTCCCTTCTTAGAACATATACATGCGTGTACTCATGCACAGCACATCAGATGATGGCTGTACCAGCACAATTGTGTGCTTGCAGATACAAGTAACCCACCATTGTAGAAGTCCCAGATGGGATAGAGTGTATCATGAAATAAATCTATGCCTAGGCGCACTCACACTAGCAAGTGGCAAAGCTTTTCTGATCCTTTTTGGTCAAAAAGTGACAGTAAAAAAGTAGTCACGTTAGACGAAAAGCAAAAGCTTTAGGATGGATGCTCGCTGATGCTGCTTATTTCCCACTTTCTTGACACCCCAAGTTGCGAATCACTAAACCAATAAGCAGTGCCTAAGATGCAAAGCTTGTTCTGCATCTGGCTTTTCACTGCTTGGTAACAGTTGAAGACCAACAACTCTCACCCTGAATGAGTGAACGTTGGCACTGTTGACCTGCCCTATGGCTGAAAATCACAACTCGCCACATGTCCTTCACGACTCGCACAAGTGTGAATGCACCTTCCAACAAAGAAAAAAAAAGGAAGGGTATTATGGCAAACTGCACAAAAATGATTCATAAAACAGAAAAAACTGTACTTTTTCCATGCTTGTCTTGTGTTTTTCCCGTTGCTCATGCTCTTTGTCCACTTTGTCATAATACAGCCAAGCCCACTTGCAATGAATCTGACGGTTGCACAGACTGCGTTTGCTGTATTGAAATTTCATAGTAACGGGGCTTCTCATATTAGAAACCAAAATACATAGTCAGGCAAAAGCAGCGCCTATTTCTATAAAAAAATGTTATGTGCCCCTGCATCTTTCAAAGCAGACCTCTCATCACGGAACTTTTCAAGTTCATCAATGCGCTCGCGAGCTCCTCAGACCCTTGCTGCCAACAAGCTGCTTCGGGGATGTGAAATAACTGAAGTCGAACCTCGTTATAACGGAAGGGTTTATGACGAAATAATGGATATAATGAAGGAATGACGATTCCCCTAGGAAGCTCTGTCAACACAGTGCTGTAACGAAGCTACAGCTATAACGAAGTAATCCCCGGGCCCCTTCAACTTTGTTGTAACGAGCGTCAACAGTAATCGCCATTGAAGTGTTCACAGCAACTAGTGGTAGGTCACCCTTCTAGACGTCATCTTCAACAGATTCCTGGAAGTAGAGGAGTGCCCGCAATTGGTCACAAAAGCATCTCCCTCAGTGGCTCTTTGATCGTGGCATCAACATCCACAGCAACCAAGTCATCCCAGGTGACATCAGGTCTGGCCAGCTATGCATCAGTGACATGTCGCCACATACCCACTTGCATCTGATGACTAGTGGTGCAACGCGCTGCCTGCACGAGGCAGAAGAAGCACAGAAGATGGACAGCGATGCATGATACAAAACAAGCTGGGCCAGCCAGAAGTACTCACGACGTCTCAGATTAGTGCCATTGGTTGATCGGGGACCACAGAGTGGTAGCCTCGCTTTAAATGCTAACCCTGTATCACACCACCCATGCCCCTGCTTTAAACACTATGCCCAGCCAGCACGCATGCACTGCCCGGCCTTGGAGGCCTTGCAGCTTGTAGGCCTTGTGCCCTCAGTCTCAATGGTGACCTCTTCTTCTTTTTCTTTTTTTTTGTCACTAAGTTCTTTCTGGGCAGTGTGTGGTAGGTTGGAGGACACTTTCTAGTCTCTGCACTTGCAGCAAGCAGAAGCTTTCAGACTGTGTAGGTGAGTCATAGCACCTCCTCACTGCCAGGCGATCGACATGCTCGGCCTGTAAATTATGGCCGAATAAAGGTCTTCTACTACTACTACTACTACCACAACTGCTGCCACAACTGTTCATTGTATCTGACTCAGTGTCACTGCCCTAATACTTATTTTGATAGTAGCACCACCCTCGTTCGTAATAAGCAAGTGTTTATTATAACTAGCGGACACTACTGTACATTCTTAAACATGGGCCAGAGAAATTCAATACAAAGCATTTTTGCATTTTGTTCCCGCCACAACGTATCCATTGCAGGTTGGAATCAAATCGACAAAGTATGCCCAGCACCAGAATGCCATAGTATGTGAGCCACCATGACTGAGGTATAAGTAACACTCGTTAGTGGCAACTGTTGCTTCTCCGTGCTGGCTGCACAGGAATCAATCTCTTCACGACAGGTCTTTTTCTCGTTACGCCAAGAAGACCTGAAATCATCTTGAATTCTGCCACAGCATAGTTCACATGTTCACATGTTGCAGAATCATGTGTGTACAACCATGCATGCTCGACCACAGCGGTCATTCACCGTGCTGCTGGTTCGGAGCAGGTATTACACAACTACCAGCCCAACTGCTGCCCTGTTTGTTTGTGTTTGAATTTCACAAACAGGTGGCAACGAACAGAGAGTTTTCTTTACTATTACATTTGAAAACCTTCTTCTTGTCTAGAAAATGTATGACAGCGTGGCATCGTCTACACCGATGCTGGGCCACAGGAGCAGGATTTCACAAAGGGAGGAATCGTGGCACTTCTATTAAAGGGGCTCTGAAACACCTTCCGAGGAGAGCCCATCCACTAGCTTAAAGGTGCACTGAAGAGGAATCTGAACTAGTCTTTTTGCCGCGGGAACTCGATCTACACGCTTCGAGCAATCTTAGAAACTTCGATTTAGGGCCCTGTGTGGCCGATTTCCCTAATTAAATTGAATTAACGTCCGGCTCCCACCTTTACTTTTGTAATTCTCCCCGTACGGTGGGCGGAGTCAACCAACGCGTGGAGTGCCTTTCAGCCAGCTCCATGGAGGCTTTGCTTTCGCTTTATTTTGTTTTTTAGGTTTCCATGAATAAATAGTTTCATTCGCAGACAATATAGCCGCAAAATAAGCCCGCAGAAATAAAAATACGCGCGGACTATTTGCTTCTATGAACTACTACGTATTACCCCGCCGATGGCAGAGCGGCAAGCCGCCACGGGACTGGCTGAAAGGCACTCCACGCGTTGGTCGACTCCGCCCACCGTACGGGGGAGAATTAAAAAAAATAAAGGCGGGAGCCGGACGTTAATTTGATTCAATTAGGAAAATCGGCCACACAGGGCAAATAAATCGAAGTTTCTAAGAATTCTCGGAACATGCAGATCGAGTTCCCGTGGCAAAAAGACGAGTTCAGATTCCTCTTCACAGCACCTTTAATCACTACACTGCGTTATCATGAAAATCTGAGCCAAATAATACACTACACGCAGCAGAGGACGCACAATCCTGCGCGAAAGTTGGTGAGCCTTTCCCAGCGACCTTTTCATGCTCGCTCGCACCCTCCTTCATAGCTCGCACCCGCGTGTACGAGTTGAGAGGAGAGTATTGGTTCGATTCTTTCTCAGCTTCTACAAAGTGCATTAAGAAAATTCTTGCTGGACAATATTCCTGAAGCGGCGTCCTTTAACATCCCAGGCATACCGCCACTTTAATATTAGAGCCCCTTTCAGAGCCCCTGTAAGAAACCCCCTCTCCTCATTCTATATAGAAAAGTAAAGCACAGACTGCTGAGGCAGAAGCTTGGCACTCCAAACAATGGAGAGCATCACCAGTCCTTTGGCTCAGAGGTCTGATTTCTTTCCATGTAGAAAGAAATGACTATGACACTCCGACCAAAGTCTCGTGAGAAAACCGACGTTTTGGTGCCGACTTGGCATCTTATTTGGGGTGACTGGTTGGAGCAAGCTTCTTAACGTTCTTTTGGGGCCCACTGCCACTGTTTCGGGAGAGAGGGCTGCCGACTTATGGGTCACCTGATTTCAGATGCAAACAATCTGTGTTCGCGGGAGGAAGTTTATATTTCTGGGTGTGTTTCGTATATGCCAGGATTCTATAAGCTGTCACCTGAATGGGTTAGGTTCAATGCCAATGACCCTGGCATGCTCAAAGCATCATGATGAACAACAATGTACTTGCATTAACTATTTAAATTGTGAGAAAGAGGCAACTGGGGCTCCCAGACATGGTACTGAATAAAAACTATCAGCCAAACTCCATTCCAGTGCGAAATGTATGAGGAAATCAGGGCAGTGCTTTGGCTGGCAGCAGCATTAATGCCCACCTCTTAAAAGACACAAACTGTTTACCAGAAGGCACTGCCTTTCAGTATGGCCAATATGTGTCTGCTGCTTGATGGAAGGAAAATCTGCCCAGGAAGTACTGTCTGTAGTGCTTTTCATCTCTGCTGCTGAAAACTCCCAGAATTAACACGTCCTTATCATTTCAATGTGTTAGGTGCTCACGACTGCTGTAGGAGATGAGCAAGAGCCATTCTGCTCTTCGTCGACAGCCGAGTGAGTGCAGCTGCCGAGTTGCTTTCAGTTTGGGAGCACAGGGTCAATCAATGAACAGTTTCGGATGTGCATCAGTCTAATCATCTGTTTTTTACTCTCGTGCCTGCCACAACTAAGCGACAGTATGCAAAGTGCATGTTGAGTGCAATTCAACTCGGAAGCCCACCCTGTTCGTTGATTTAAATGCCAACCACAATTTTTCTTTTTTTATCATTCTTTAGCGGTTCAGCTGTGCCTGCAACAGCTTCCTTCAATGAGGTTCCAAAAAACACTGGAGATCACTGTGGCACCCGCATTGGAGAAATGTGTAAGCAAGACGTCACACCAGAATGTCAACATAACACTTCCACACTTTTCACGTCAACAGAGATTCGTGGCCGGAAGTCGAGACCCTCAAACCAGAAGTCAATCACTTATCAATCCCTTATCAATCACTTATCAATCACTTATGAATACCTTATCGACACCACAATTATTGTTTTACTTAATCAAGTTACATCAATTGCCCATCTGAGTTTTCAAACTTTGCGCCACGCTTCGTTTTCAATTAGGCGCCATGCACTGGCTTTGCCCACACTTCCAGTCACGTGGTGCCACACTTCTGGAGTTTTCAAATTTGGCGCCACTTCTTCTCTGGCCCCACCCACTTTTTGGACATCTTTGGCTCTAATTAATGAACTAATTAACCCACCTCAACCCCACGATTTCCCGTACGAGATTTTTTAGTGCTCTATCCGACAGTACCATTCTTTTTTGCATAAACCCATTCGTTCGGACGTAATTATGAGGACAAGCTCGTGATGACACCAAAACCGGAAACATAGCCATACAATGCTTATGCATTCCCTTATGGGTAACGGAGTGGATTCCAAGAGAAGGCAAACGTAGCAGGGGACGGCGGAAAGTTAGGTGGACGGATGAGATCAAGAAGTTTGCGGGGATACAGTGGCCGCAACTGGCAAAGGACAGGGTTAATTGGAGAGACATGGGAGAGGCCTTTGCCCTGCAGTGGGTGTAGTCAGGCTGATGATGATGATTATGAGAGATCGGAAGAAGGCGGAGTGGGTGAGGGAACAAACGCTGGTTAATGACATCCTAGTTGAAATCAAGCGGAAGAAATGGGCTTGGGCAGGGCATGTAATGCGAGGGCAAGATAACCGCTGGTCCTTAAGGGTAATCAAGTGGATTCCAAGAGAAGGCAAACATAGAAGGGGGCGGGAGAAAGTTAGGTGGGCGAATGAGATTAAGAGGTTTGCAGGGATACAGTGGCCGCAACTGGCAAAGGACAGGGTTAATTGGAGAGACATAGGAGAGGCCTTTGCCCTGCAGTGGGTGTAGTCAGGCTGATGATGATGATTATGAGAGATCGGAAGAAGGCGGAGTGGGTGAGGGAACAAACGCTGGTTAATGACATCCTAGTTGAAATCAAGCGGAAGAAATGGGCTTGGGCAGGGCATGTAATGCGAGGGCAAGATAACCGCTGGTCCTTAAGGGTAATCAAGTGGATTCCAAGAGAAGGCAAACGTAGAAGGGGGCGGGAGAAAGTTAGGTGGGCGAATGAGATTAAGAGGTTTGCAGGGATACAGTGGCCGCAACTGGCAAAGGACAGGGTTAATTGGAGAGACATGGGAGAGGCCTTTGCCCTGCAGTGGGTGTAGTCAGGCTGATGATGATGATGCTTATGCATTAATAAGCCCTGACCAGCACCACGGCTTCAGGTACGAAAAAAACACGTAAATTCCTTTCAACTTTGGTCTGTGCCTTATGAGGGTGGGTGCAGGACTGCTGCCTCCACGAAGCAAGCAAGAGCAAGCAGAGGTGCCACTGACCGAGTCCTTCAGGGCCAGGAAGCCATGGCACATCCATCGGCGCGTGGTGCCATCGCGGCAAATGTAGGAGAATCCGCGGTCGTGGTTTCGGTCGGGGGCACAGAAGGACACCTTCTCGATGGTCTGGTCGACCAGCAGGCCCCGCGTGCCCGTCTCGTCCACCACGCGGAGGCCGTCACCCGTCACGTGCAGTGTGCCCCGCACCATTCGCCGCCGGCTGTTGCGCAACACCTTCAGGGCCTCCTCACACACCTGCGTGGGGAGAGCACAGAATGCTGCAGCTGCTGCCCCAGGGTCGCTGGACTGAACCTCGGCCGCGGAGGTGAGATATACACTGCTGTGCTCCGCATTGTCAGCGCTAGTTAAAGGGAAACTGCATAGGTTTTAGAAATCATAGAGCTTAAGAGGGTCGAATGTGTGAAACTTGCAGGTAAAGCATGCAAAGTCTTTTTGGGCTAGCACTTGAAATAGTGAAGTAATCGCCGATTAAAATCCGTACGCCCTTCAAGCTTCTCCGCAGTGCACAACGCCAAGTGGGGGGGGCGCATGATGACGCCATCGAAGGTATCGGTACATTTCCGACGCACAAACGCCTACTTTGAAGGAAAAAAAACCAACACCACCGAAGGCAAACCCTGCCTAGAATTGTTTGGCAGCGTCTAATGCGTCAGGGCAGGGTGTGGCTGACTACAGCGGTAATTTGAAATCATACCTTCCGTGACGTCACGCTGAGTTTTCCTGCACTCCTCCAGTGCATTGAGGAGAAGCGAAAATTTTCAATCGTCGATTACGTCACTATTTTAAATGCTAGTGCAAAAACACTTTGCATGTTTTACCTACAATCTACATAGATTTCAATCCTTGAATATCGCAAAATTCTCAAAAAAGTGCTGCAGCTGACCTTCAGGAAACCCTGGGTGGTCATGTATCATTTCTGGAAGTAAAAAAATTCAGGGGGGCACTTTGTTGACCTAAAGTGCGGTGAGGCGAAAGCCTTAAGCACGGTGTTGCTGCTTGTGTCACTGATGCGTTGTTAAGATGTTAGGCTTCGCCTCTAAGAGTGAAACGCGACAGCGTCTTGCAACGCTGCCAGGGAGTCCATAAAACGCCATCGCCTGTTCGGTTCTACGCCTTGCTCGTTGGTAAATTGATTTTTGAGGAAAGGAAATGTATCTGTCTCGCATATCTGGGTGCCGTAACAGGAAGAGAGGAATGTGGGAGTGAACGAAGACACGTATTCACTAGACACGCCTTTGTTCATTCCAAACCATCGAGCTGGCATGGCGGAGTGGTTAGGATGCTCGTCTCGCACTCCGGAGACTGGGGTTCGAACCCCAAACTCGACCAATTTCCTAATCGGTTTTATTTATTTATCTGGTCTTACTGGAAGGGTTAATTAGGCTAATTGGGTAATTAAAAAATTAACTAAACTCAGTTCCACTACTTGGAGCATCACTGTATGATACCTTCAATTGGTTGCATGGTTACTAGCCAAAGTACAATTGGCCCCGTTTGAAATTCGCGCACTGTGACGTCACGACCGTTTCACAAATTGAAAAGTGTGACATTTATGTCGACTACTCCTGCTTACAACGATGAGGCATTAAAGGCTTCCGCCTTAAAACCCCACAGAATGCATGCTGCTGAGCAAGTTGGTCATACATGGTTAGGCAAGGGTACCGTGCAAAAAAACACGAACAAGACAACAAAGATAAGCACAGAAGAACTTAGATACGTATATCGTCATGTCTGCCATAACATTTCCTGCGCACATGCCAGAAACCTGCTTTCTCCCTGATACAACTTTATCCAGGTGTCCCTAACACAATCATCCTTTTTGTTCCTAATGAAAAAAACCCTCAGCAAGCTCACGTGCCATCTGGTCGCTACTATGCCTCAAAATTTTGATTCTTCCCATCAAAGGCAAGCTGAAGACAACAAGGCTGCACCCGTCCTTGTCATCTTCTCAGCTGTGTCTTTTTGCGCCGTACCCTTGGTTAATCAAATCCCACAATCCGCCCCGCCGCGGTGGCTCAGTGGTTACGGCGCTCTGCTGCTCACCCGAAAGACGCGGGTTCGATCCCGGCCGCGGCGGCTGAATTTCATTGGAGGAGAAATTCCAGAGGCCCGTGTACTGTGGGATGTCAGTGCGCGTTAAAGAACCCCAGGTGGTCGAAATTTCCGGAGCCCTCCACTACGGCGTCTCTCATAGCCTCATTCGCTTTGGGACGTTAAACCCCAATAAACCAAACCAAACCATATCCCACAATCCACCTCATGAACTCCAGCTGATAACAGGTAAAGCGACCATCCCGATTGTTCCATAGTTTAACTACAAGTGGGCAAAAAGAAAAGAAAAGAAAGAAGACATGGAAAGAAATCTTGCACTAACTTAGAAGTGACGTTGAAGGATTGGCACTTAGAAAATCAATCTGACCACAGATCTGATACATCAGATGAGCTCGTGAATTTCAATCCGACCACAAATCTCATACACAAAGATGAGCTCATGATTTAAAGCAGGCACAGTGATGCAAAATTCACAGCACAATTACCTGCTCACCTGCATGTCAGTGCATGACTATATGATGCAGGTGCGCACTGAAGAAGAAAAACTGCAACTGTGTCAAAAAAAAAAAATGAATGAAATGGCTTTCCTCTGGATATTCTGGCCTAAATCCATAATATGTCCAGTGACGTAACCACCTGTAGTGTATACTAAAGAATGAAATACATATCAAATTCGTAAGCGAAATTCATCAAGTAACTTGCAGTATCTCGCACTAGACAATCAACATACCCATCACAATTTCACTTGACAGGCATGAACAAACCTTGACAGAACTAAATGAAAACCTCTTATGTTTGTGCTGAAGACAGAATGCACAACTAGGCCCCTGAACATGCAATGCAATGAAGTGAATCAATGCACTTCCCACTCACAATATCATTGCCTCATGCACTGCCAAAAAAGCAAGCAGTAGAATGCTACAGCTGACCCCAGAGCGGCACAAACATGAGATGGCCAAGTTGACAAAAAAATAACTTCCAACTGAACTTGAACCACTGTGCATGCACGATGCCTATGCCCCAGAGCTTGCACAAATGCCATTAAGGGCTCAGTAGATGAATGCATGCATTTTCAGAGCCACTACAACACATCATTACTGAATGTCCTCATATATCCAAAATAATTAACCCTTTAAGACGCACTGTACACACCTGTGGACACTGCGAACTTGCAGCTCTCTCGGAGTGTGCTCTACCTAGCACTAATTTCCCGATTTCAGATGAATTTAGCATCCTTCACGCTGCAAATAGGTGCCTTTTCATGCCACCTAGCGAATGCAGCAAATAACATTTCTGAAAAGCACAAGCATGGCACAACGTCCTCTTTTCTTGCAGATCTGCCACCACAACTAGTAAGATTTTTTTTTTTCCTGAATTTCTACTGCCATTGGCATTTTCACAAAAGAAAAGGATTCCACACTCTTTATGATGCTTGTAAGAAAATTTGTATACGCATGTGAAAATTTTACCACTGGTGTGTTCCGCGGCAAAACTACAGAGTGGCTTTCTTGAGGCCTGGATATACTATTTAGGTGGGAAAAGATATTTACTTTTATTTAAAATAGTAAATGGCGCCTGATAAATGGCCTTTGGCACTCTTGCAGAATGACATCCGGGACCAGTTAGCCTACCAGCATACAAGCAAGGCCCTCTGAAGTACTGTAAAATCATCCATGAAAAAAAAAAGCAGCATTCTGTCCCCTTCCTCCAAGGTAACAACAGAAGTAAAAACTGCACCTATTGTAACCAAGATATGTAAATGCAGACCCAAATGAAATTTGTGCTTCACCTGTCTTGAGGTCATGAATGAATTATTTGTTGCTTCATAGGTGCCTGACAGTATGTCTCAATCACTACCGCTGGCATGGACAGGAGTATGTCAGCATTTCTCGGGGAAGTGAGGACTCTGAGGATGGCACAAGATCTGAAAGCATGCAGAAATAAATGCTATCTAATGTGCAAGTGTGGAGCAGGTACGAGTTGCACATGTAAGCACTGATGCGAGCCCTGAAAAATCTGACAGCATGGAGGTGGTATTCACCTGCATGCCGCGGGACTCGAACACTTCGACACAGCCGAGGTACTTGACCGGGAAGGTGCAGGTCCCTGCCCGGACAGCCGCCTCGTCTGCCTGCCACTGGTGTGGCTTGCTGCACTCCGGCACGTGTTCCCGCCGTGCGCCACGCCGCAGACTGTCTCGCAGGCTTCGTCGTAAACGGTCCATGCCTGCAAGTTGAGCAAAACCCATTAGAGCACTGGCACGCCCAATTACATCTTCACTACCTGGAACAATATGCTCAACTAGTGCGATGCAAATCACCAGGTTGGTTACTCGTACTTGAGCAAGAAATGCTGCAAACACAGACCACACAAAAACAAGAATGACGAGAAACAGTGCCCACAAACTTTGCTTCGAATTTCAAAGCTGTTCAGCAATGGAAGCTCCATGCTTTAGCTGGCAGCATGTGAACTTCGAGAAGAAAGCCTAAAGTACACACACAGTTCAGGTCACTGCGAACTATTCTGGTGACACGCAATATTCCGAGAAGAAATTTCCTGAATGACCTACCGGCAGTAGTCGAAAGCAATAAGGCTTCAGTATGCACTCTGCATTTAACTACTTTTGACCTGACGAGTAATAACAAAGCTTCAAGCTTGCAGCCCACCACGTCTACACTAAGACATGTTAAGAAATGAAGTTGGAATCAAGATCAAAATAAAAATTAAGATTGCATGTTCACACTACATATATTTCTCAAGTAACACTTGTTGCTGGGCTAGTTGGTGCATTATTCTTCGTACAAAAGTTAGCGCAAAACACGACACTCACAAGAAAGGTGGACAGGACAACGCGCTACTGACAACTGATCCTTTATTGGAAAGAAACACGTAATATATAGGCACATCGTCACACCACCTATCAGCTGCAGCAAACGTCAGAATGATGTAAAGGGTCATAAAAGCGATAAAAGACACAAAGACTGAAAACACGACATAGCTAAAAACGATAAAAAGCAGCGAAAGAACATTAAAAGCATGACACGTGGTGTATAAGGCCAAAGAAACATGACTGAATGGAATCCAACAGTATGATAACAAAACCATATTGTATAAAAAACGTAACAAATGAAGTAAAAGAAAACAAGTGAAGCAAGAAAAACCTGATAAAAAAGCCTGTGCGCTGAACACTTGAGATTACATTGAGGGGGAAAAAACACCTGTACACATGCTCGTACTCAGGAAAATGTTTCTAAAAGCATTCTTCAGTTTTATACAAGAAGATAGATGCATCGCTAACAGCATTCGCGCCCTTTTTTCTGATCAGAAAAGCTTCTTTTAATTCACGGGACACTCGATCATGGCCCCTACCTAAAACAACGGTTTTTTTCAAGAATGGGCATTTTCAAGATCGTTTTTTGTTTTTTATACAATATCGTTTTGTTATCATCCTGTTGGATTCCATTCAGTCATGTTTCTTTGGCCTTATACACCACTTGTCATGCTTTTAATGTTCTTTCGCCGCTTTTTATCGTTTTTAGCTGCGTTGTGTTTTCAGTCTGTGTCTTTTATCGCTTTTATGACCCTTTACATCATTCTGACGTTTGCTGCAGCTGATAGGTGGTGTGACGGTGTGCCTATATATTACGTGTTTCTTTCCAATAAAGGATCAGTTGTCAGTAGCGCGTTGTCCAGTCCACCTTTCTTGTGAGTGTCGTGTTTTGCGCTAACTTTTGTACGAAGTACATATATTTCAAGTGGCATGTAAAGAGCTTGAGCAGAGTGGTGTTCTGAGCCAGTTGGTAAAGCATGTTTAAAGGGGTGGAGACACCAAATTTGTGGTTCGCGCGTTCTTAGTTTCAAACGTTTCTTATGGCTCCAGGAAGCATGATACACACTCAAAGATTCATATATTCACAGTGAATAATTTATTATAGCATTTTTAGGTGAACGATTTTCGGTTTCGGTTTCGGAACGCTGAGTTGTACAGTGACGTCACAGAGGGGGAAGATCAACTGCTTCGCTTGGTCACGTGGGCCCACAAAAAGTTGTGACGCACCTACTGCTGCATCGTCTGCTTTCTCACACACGTGCTGACCAGCGCATGAAAACAAACAACTGCATATCTAGTCCCAGCAGCTCGGATTCTGACAGATCTGATTCCAATGAGTGAGGACATCGACTTTTTTTTGTTCGCACGCTAATATCGCCTTCGCGGGTTCGCGTGAGGATGCGAAACACTTTGCAAAATGCCAGTAAGCATCGCTGCGCCGCTCTACCCAAGCTGCGCCCACAACCGATGTCACACTTCGCTACCGTGCAGCAGTACCTGAGCGCTGCTTGGGATGGTGTACAAATACCACAAGAAAAGACAAGATCGCCTTGTTATCAGAACTGCCAGCTATACTCGAGCAGCGACAAAGCATGTCTGCTTATGTTGGGAGCTTTCGGCAACGGCACCGCTCGCGGGCGCTCCGGGCGACGAGCTCTGCTGCTGCCTGGCTGCCGTAGTCGTCGCTAGGCCTATAGCCTGTTTAGCAAGCGGCCGGCGCTTCGGAAGTCGCCTGCGCTATAATGAAAGGCCTACTTTTCACAAATAGCTGTAGTGTTAACAGAATCATCTCACAATAAAATAATAGTATGGTCAATCTCATCGACGCCTTCCGTAGCGGAGCTAGCGGGCGCCAGGCGAGCCAGACCCCAACGTCGCGCCAGCGGCAGCTGCTAGGCGCGGTTGTTGCAAGAAATTTGCTCATATCACAGTTGTTACCTCTACCAGCAGCTCAGTATTGGTCAGCGATCCTCAAAAATGACACTTTTTTCACATTTCTTGTCCCATGGTTTATTATTTACGTCAAGAACACTCTTTAGCTCGCTTTTATGAAGTCGGTAGACGGTATCCAGGCTGACCGACCGGCCGGCAGACTCGGCGTACTTCACGTCCTCACAAGAAAATACAAAACAGCCATGCTACCAGAAAGGATGCTTTCTAGATTCGAGATACGACAGCATGACTGTGCTAAAAGGGGATCTTTCGGCAACGACACTGCCTGCGGCAACGCCGGCCGACGACCTGCGCGCTGGTCCCAGACTGCCCTAGTCGTCGCTAGGCCTAGCTGCTTTCGCATAGACTCCGCAGCTGAGGGCGCTTCGGGACTGGCCAGCGCTCAGAAACGTGCTCCGCTCGGCACCCCTTTACTGTGAACTCGTCCCATAATAAAATATATGTTCGATTTCTACGACGTCTTCAGCAACAGAGCTAGCAGACGGCAGGCGAACCGCACCAGGTAGCAGCAGCACAAAACCGGCTATGGGATGAAATTTGCATGCATATCGCAGTCATCACTTCTACCAGGAACTCGGTATTTGCCAACGATCGTCAGAAACGATGCATTTTTGATATTCATATATCCCAGGGTTTGCTATGAACGTGAACAAACAATACTATCGCGTTCTTCAGATGCCGGCGTTCGGCACGAAGACTGGCGCAGGCCGCCCGGCTCCAAGGAGTGCGCCCTATGTCATCACGACGCTGCCGCTTCTCGTCGTTGTTGTTGCCGCGAGCGGCCCGCCGTTGACATCTAGCAGGCCGCACGCAGGCAACGAGCTGCAATCGGACGTTGCGACGCTGTTCGCAACGGCGCGCCACAAACCGAGCGAGCGGCGGTTAGCAGCAAACGCGGCTCGCTGGCGCGGCGACTGCGCTCACGCGGCTGTGCCCCGCTCATCCTACGTCACTGTATTTTGGTATGACGTCACTAAAACTTTCATTTTTCTACACCCCTTGTGACGTCATGGTTGATGGCGCTAGCGATGTGTCTAGATCGTGAGAGTGAGCATTTAGGTAATCTTTGGAACCGAATTAAAATATCTTTTAAACGTTTGTTGCGTCGAACACCTGGCTGTGAGTGCCCTTGCATACATAGGTATCCCATAGTAGGCTTTTTATAGCTTCAAAATTTGGTGTCTCCACCCCTTTAAGGAAGGCGTAGCGCGAAAAAAGACAGGGACGACAGAGACACAAGACACAGGACCAGCGCTAACATCAACTACTTGGCCCACGCTGCTTGCTCTGAAGGGGGTGAAGCGAGCAAGTTTTTACAAGTTCACCTGAGCAAACTACAATTTGAAGACCCCTTGAGAGTGAGCAGCGTGGACCAAGTAGTTGATGTTAGCGCTGGTCCTGTGTCTCTCTCGTCCCTGTCTTTTTTCGCGCTACGCCTCCCTTAAAGGGCCACTGACCAGGGTCCGGACATTTTTGAAAAACAAGCCCACTGCATAGATGAGGCATCGAAGATAACCTCTGCAAAATACTAGAGCCATGCGCGCCCCGAAAAGCTGCGAAAATTCAAATCAAAGCCCGTTCGTTCTTTCCTTCCTTCAAAAACGGGCCCGGCCCACTACTCTGCACCCCGCTGACGTCAGGGGGGGCTACTTTCGCTAAAGGCACTCCATTGGTGCATCGTTCTGACTGACGGGAGAAGGTTGGGCGTAGCCTTGGCGTCGCGTCGTCTGCACAACGCTTTCCGCAGCGCCTTCTGTTCTGGCTCATGCCTACAAACCCGCATGAAGGAACAAAAAAAAAAAAAACTGCGGAGGGAGCGTGCGGCGACAGCCTTGAACCCTAGCCATAAAAAGTAAAAAAACAGTAAAACTGAGGGAGTTGGCTCGCCTCGCCTCCCCCCCCCCCCCCCCCCCCCGCCGTGATCCCGTCACGAGACGCTCTGCGTGCGCGCTCCCTTCTCAGTTTCTTTTCTTCTATGCGAGCCCCCCAAAACAAGGTTTTAATTAGTAGTGCAGCAGAGCCTTTCCCTCGCTCGCCCACTTTACCGCTCCGCACACATACCGCTTATCTTTCGTGCATCTTGCGTACGCCTTGACTCCAATGAATGACATATGCTTTGGAGCGGAGAAAAGACACAAACACACAGAACACAAACACGCATGGAGAAAAGCAAACGGGCGGTTGCCGGGTCCGCGCTTCGCCGTGTGTTTCGAACACAACCGACTTCCGCCCCTCCGCTCGTGAAACGGTGGGGAGGCCTAAAAAGAAAATGAAAAGGTGGCTCGTTAACTGGGAATGACAAACAGATGTATGAAAGGATGCGCTCGCTAACAAGTCTAGGTGGTCGAGCCGATCGCGCCTCTCGATCGTTCAGTGTGCGGAGAAAATGCAAAAACCAAGAAAAGAATTCTATTGAAGGCGGGGCCATGACGTCGCCTGTGACGCACTCCACAGACACCACGCCTCCGGCTTACACCGGAGAAGGAAGGGGTGATTTTGCCTTGCCGAGCCTACTCGACGAGGAGCGGGAGAGAAAAATTTCGAGGAGGGAGTGGAAGGAGAGGAGGCTCGCTGAAAGAGAGGTAGAGAGTGTCTGCTGAGCTGGGGTGGTCCGTGGCCCTTTAAACAGGCATGTAAAGAGTATTCTCATGTGGAATTCAGTCTTCATGGGAATAAGAGCCGTAACTGCGTGCTACAACGCATGCATGCCTGCGACTTTGCCAGCCTAGCCTGAGTGACAGAGAACAACAAATATACGCTTCAACTAACATGCTACAATACTTTGCAATGCAACACAGCGGTGCTGGCACGCTCTAAACCTGGCACAAAAGCCATTCTGTTCCAGCAGTAATGTATGGCTTGCCATACAATGACAGCTGCTCTACGAACGGCACCGCCAAGGCCGCAAAAGACAAACTTTTTGTTTCCCCGCATCTCAGGAAAAGGTGATTGGTATTCGTCCGAGAACGACACTAACTACCTTCACAGTGTAGTGCCACGAAACCCGCCCTAGGCCACCAGAATTGCGAGGCAGCGACAATTACTCGCACCCTGCCCATGGTTAATGAAACTCAATGGAGCTTGCCAGGGCGCCAGAACTGCTCCAGCTGCTGCCAAGGGCAACAGATATAGCAGACGCTCTAAGCCAGTGTATTACCTATGTTTATAAGCCCGAACAATGATCGCGAGTGAGCCCAAAACGAGCAAGCACCACGGACGAGCAAACCGCGACTTTGGAAGTAAACAATGCCAATGGAAAAATGAAAAAATCAGGCACCACGAAGTCGACAAGCAACGAAAAGACTCCAGCCGAAGCGCAATAATAAAACAAAGATCGGACGCACGTGCTGCCATTGGGTGTAATAAGTATGCGGCGCAGACAGGCCGAAATTAATCGCTTTCGGGGTGCCCTTGCTGTCCAGCCAGCTTTCTTTCTGGAGGCAACCAGAAACCGAAAGCAGACAAGGGCGGCGACACGATGTCGTGGTAAACCGGTGCAACAACCGTCCGTCGCCGATCGCTGCCCCTACTCCCCATTAGGCGCGCCAATCGCGTTCTCGAGGCGGCGCCGGCGGAAACGCGAACGATAAAACGGCGAGTTAAACGAAAGTAATTAACGGCGCTGCACGCTGTCAAACGAGCATGCAGTACATATGTGCAGCTTCGAAACGTCACCGTACGCAGCGAGCGCGGTTCGTGAAAATGGGAAACCTAGCATGGCATCTTCGCATCCGCCCGCACGTTTTTCTTGCCGACCTTCGAGGTAGGTGCGGCCGTCGGCGCGGACAGAACGCGATAAGCCGATGCCAAGGCGATAAAATTACGTCGTTTTCGCTCAAGATTTCTGTTGCTCAAGCCAGCTGGCTCGAGCCAAAAGGACCCGGGGAATTCACGTGACAATTCGCTGCAATCCCGTCGGGACAGACCGGGTGCGGCTACGCGCGCCCAGCTAAGGGAGTGGCGGCGTCTTCCTCGCAAACGCAGTTAACGAGATGCGCGCAGTATCACAAATGCCCGATGTTTGTTTTGGGAAAGTCACGTTGGATGGGCGTCACGGGGACAAAGAGCGGAAACCACGACGCTGTTCGTACGCAGGTCCCGGACTTCGTTCTGCGTGCAAAAAACCCGCGTACAATACCTCACTGAACAGAAACCTACAATTTTTCAGTTTTAATATCAGCTGGCGAGATGCTTTGCAGAGGACAGATTGCATCAGCATCTCTTTACAAAACCCGACAGGTGCCCTTAAGCGCATAACGTACAAATTCGTACCCTCATTGGTGTACCTCCTTTTAATCTCATTCATATCAATTCCAGTAAACCAAACAGCTAACGCTCGTTACTTCAACGTCTTCAAGACGGTGGCAGCCTTTTTTGCAGGAGGCGATCACGACGAGCGCCTCCTACGAAGCGATATATGCGTTTGCTTACGGACTGCGGAAGTGTTTTCGTGGTTTCCTGTCAATCCTCCCGTACAGCGGCGTCCTCCCGTCCAGCGGCATTCCGCTGGAACTGCTTTCATACCTCCGCTAAAAATCCACTAATTTTAAAAACCACAAACATATTCTTTAATATGCCATGCGGCGCTAGATGTAAAAAATACTCGCTTTGCGCCCTCTGCATGGCTTACAAATGTAAGGAAATGCAACGCGTCACATCTATGATTAGCGCAGGGTAGGCAAAAACGAAACCAGAATGCGCAGCCGCATTTCATGCGGCGTCTCCTTGTGCCAGTATCATATACAGACAGCTGAAAAAATAAACGCGAGCAATAGAATGCTCCTCTCAGCTACACAGGTGGATTGTTCGAGTTATAATTTCGCACAGATATGACAACTGGTCGTCAAAATTGTTTTATGCAACACCGGGTTTTCTTCTTTACCAGATTGAAAAACAAATCAGGCAGTGCTAGCTTCTTGGAAGTCCCACAGCTTCACTTAGTGCTCCGGTGGCCACTAGGAAAGCGAAACACTCGCTTATGAGTTTATGTTTAGGTTTATGGGCATTAATGTCCCAAATCAAGTCCGGCTATGCGGGACGCCGTAGTGGAAGGCTCCGGATAATTTCGACCACCTCGGGTAAAGTGCACTGATATCGCATAGTGCACGGGCCTCTAGCATTTCGCCTCCAGCGAAATGCGGCCGCCGCGGTCGGGGCAATTTGTTTTGTTCGTTATTTTTTTCTTGGGATTGGTTTTGTAGAGAAAGGTAAACTTTAATTTTTGAGGACAAACAAGGTGCAGTAACTGCCTCACTTCGAGGTGGACACCTCAACCGCGTCTTGAGGGGAAGAAGGAAGGTGCGAATGAAAGGAGAGAAGGAGGTGCCGTTGTGAAGGGCTAAGGAATAATGTCGACCACCTGGGGTTCTTTAACGTGCTCTGAAATCGCACAGCACACGGGCACCTTTTTGCATTTCGCCTCCATCAAAATGAGGCCGCCGTGTGGCTGGGTTTGGACCCGGGTATTCGGCTCAGCGCCGAGCATGCCAGCCACTGAACCAGGACTCAAATTCTGCTATGCAAATGTACCCCACGAGGGCAGTAGTAAACGTTCATAATGTAATCAAATCAATTTAATAACTTTTAATAATACCCTCTCGGGGCACTAACTGACGAGTGTTTCTATTTCCTAGTCGCTGCCGGAGTACCCAGCTCTACTGTAGGAAGCTAGCTCAGCCTGCTTTTCCTTAATGCGTTAGCATCAAAACAGTGCTGCGAACGAAAGCCCGTCTGTCGGCCTGTGTACGGCGTCATTGAAAGAGCGCGCTTCAATGCAGCCCCGCAAGTTGTCGGCCGCCCCACGTGGCTCTTCCGTGGCGCTCGGCCACAGACGAACACGTATCGCGCGTTCCAAGAGTCGCGTTGTGTGTTGTGCGCTGTAAGACTAATGCTAATGCGTTACTGTTGCATGAATTCCATTGGTCGCACTTGGTCATTTTTAATTAGGTAGAATTACAATGAAACGTGGGATATATTCCAGTAGTGTAGCAGGGGGGTCAGTCGAGGGAAAGGGAGAGGGGGCCTACATGCGCATTAGCCCAGGGCCCCCATTTTTCTTAATCCGGCCCCGATGATAAGGTTACGAGGACGGAACTGAGAGCATCGATAACTGCTTAACGCCCACGTGATCGGAGGCGTGGCAACACGTCGTCGATGCGCATCTAGCCCGACCTGATATCTCGCCTGGGACGTCGGCGGCGGAGGTTTCAGGCGAAGAGTCGCGAGATGAGCGAGCCACCAGGTCACTATCGGCAGTATAGTGTTGTATGTCCATATCCGAGTCGGCATCTTCATTTGGTGGTAGTGGGGGGGGCCTGCATGCCGCTGGGACCAGCGACAGGCGCGTCCGAAGTCATTCTCGGCAAAAACTTGGGCGTGGTTGGTGGACGGGTTAGGCTGAGCGAGAGCACATTTCTCCAGCGGTGGTCCTACGGAAAAATTGTGCCTTGAGCCGACGATTCCTGGATGTGCGGGCGACGCAAGCAATCCACGGAAACCGGGCGGAGTAGGGCGGTCGGAGTAGGCCTAGGCAAGAAAAGGCCTCGTCGACGGTGAAGAGCCGTTCGCAACAGCAGCAGAGGCGTCCCGGGCGGCCGGACGCGGGACGGTTTCCCCCGCTGCCCGGGAGGCTCGTTCGAAGGTCGGATCGAGGGTCGTGGTGGTCGGAAGAGCTCGGAGAGCACGTACAACACGCACCGCCACTAAGGAGCGAATCTCGGCGCCGACGACGACATCGGAGAGCCAATACATCGACGAAAATGCGAAGCAGAAACACATTGCCACGAATCAGACGAAGAGGAGGCCGTATATCGCGTCTCTGAACCAGAGATAGGGTCAGAGATAGGGTCTAGTTTCAAAAGCGCAGAGATAGGGTCTAGTTTCAATAAACAGACACGTATAACGAACTTACACTGGTCGAGGTTTTAACTTTGGCTGCAACACGGGAAGTCCACTTACGAACCTCGAACGCAATCTGCACGACCGTTAGGTTATAAGTGGGCTCGACTGTATTGCGTAGCCAGCCTAAGAGTTCGCACGTCTTAGCTGCATACTGGCGCACTGCAAATGCTAGGCCGAAAAAAGCGCTCTTCCAACTCAAAACGCCCATTTTTAAAAATTGCAGAAAGTCTTAGCTGGAAAACGCTCGTCTAATGAGCCGGAGTATCCAGTTTCGATCGATCGCGGAGACCGCGTTTCGATGGAGGCTAAACGCAAAAGGCGCCCGTGTGCTGTGCGATGTCAGTGCACGTTAAAGACCTCCCCAGGCGGTCGAAATTATACCGGGGACAACCACTACGGCACCTCTTTCTTCTTTCACTCCCATCTTCCCTCCGGCGCGGTTGAGGGGTCCAGCGAGAAGTGAGACCGTTACTGCGCCGTTTCTTTTCCTGAAATACCAATAATGCCGCGTTTCGATGTAGACGAAACGCAAGAGGCGCCCGTGTGCTGTGCGATGTCAGTGAACGTTAAAGACCTCCCCAGGCGGTCGAAATTATACCGGGGACCTCCACTACGGCACCTCTTTCTTCTTTCATTCCCACCTTCCTCCCTTCCCTTACGGCGCGGTTCAGGTGTCCGCCGAGATATGTGAGACAGATACTGCGCCGTTTCTTTTCCTCAAAAACCACCAATTCTTTTTTCAGGATTCCCTCAACTTACGCCGACGCAACGGCGTTGCCTGCACAGGGGCTGTGCTACACCAAGAGCGGCCAACGCTGTCTCTGGGCGGCAGCAAACCTCGGGGCCGGACGGTGCTGCTCTCGACGACGCGTTCCTGCACGAGCGGGCCCCGATACAACTCGAGCCTTCTTTGCGAACAGCTCCCGAGGCTCACCCCGCCACTGTTTCTGAGGCCTGCTTGCTCTGAGAACGCACAGAGCTGCGTTTCCTCCCTTAAGGGCGACCAAAGGTGGAAATTCCGCCGCACAAGATGCTTCCTTCTCCTCGCTGCACACGTACAGTCTTTGTCAAAAGTAACCAGGCTCCATGGTTTGCTTTTCATTCATATAACAGAGCCCTCACGACTTCCCTAAAGATCAAAAAGTTTTTTGAAGGTGAGAACAGGGGTTCTTCTTACCGCGTACAGAGATTTAGACCTTGAGGCCTGGCATTATAGCTACGACTGACGAATATACGACTGAGAAGAAAAACGTGCAGCCTGGTTACTTTTGACAACGGTTGTACGTTCCGCATGCCTTCGTAAAACACGCAACGATCATTTGCGCTGCTCGAGGACGATCGGTGCCACTTTGTCGGCACACTTCTGACATGAGAAAAACGCGTGCATCCGTCTCTCTGCTTGGCGGTCAGGACTCGCCGGGGAAGAAGCGCAAACATCCCGCACTGCCATCGATCTGCGACCGAGGGTCAAAGCGAAGGCAAGAGACGTGCGGAGAGAGCGGTACACGCAACGCACGGCTGAGTCACTCCCTTCCCTTTTCGTGTGCCTTGGCCACTACACACTTCCGGAAAAGGTCGCGCTGCAGCTCGTATAAAAATGGTCTATAGACAATCTATAGACTTCTTACTGACTCTATTGACTTCCTATAGATATTGCTTTTTGTCCATTCATAGTCTATAGGCAGCCTATAAACAAAAGTATACTAAAGGTGTATGGCCATAAATCTATAGATTGTCTATAGACTGTCTATGGCATTTGTATTGCCTATAGACTTTTGTCTATAGACATTATATACAGAAGTCTATAGACACTCTATAGACTGTCTAAAACTTTTTTTGTAAGGGATGGTGGAAGCCCATCGTGCAAAGCGCCAAGGACGAGCCAGATGAAACTTGCAAAAAAGTTCAGGACAAGGCACATCAACTCATGCACTCGGTTCAGCAAATGGTTGGGCCAGCCATCCACGCACAGCGAAAACGAGGATGCGTTCAACAAGTCCCTGCAGAAAGACAGCGCCTGTCTTCCGCCTACTCGTCACCCTCAACTCAACAACGACAAATGTTGCTCAAAGGAGGCCGTCGTGGTTAATTGATAGACCTGCTCGCAGATGAATGGGGATTAACGACAATCGGTCGACGCCCCCTTCGAGGGGCATCTTGAGCTGCATCCGACTAAGGATATACCCCCCCCCCCCCCCCCTCCCCCGCACTACATCACCCCTTGGCCGACTAGTGAGGTGGCCATGGACCGAAGAAGAAAGCAGCGCTGACACACATCAAACGAGCGAGGATTCATCAAGATTCTCCCTTACGTGGATGATTATCTAATCATGTATGATTTCTCTCAACAGCTAATTGAAGCAGCGGCAGGGCAAAGAGTGATCAACGTGTTTCGCAAAGGTCAGCGGTGGGGTTAATGTTCACGCACGAGCTCTCCCCCCGGCGCTCTTGATGAATCCCAATTTGGATCGGCGCCGTTCCAAAAAACAAAATAAAAAAATTCTTATCATTCTGCCCATTCCAAATTACTAAAAAGGAGCATAGTACGCAACTGTTCAATAAGTCTCGCTCTCACAAGGCTAAACGACCGCCTCAAAGAGCTGAGAAAGTCTGGTTACCCTACGGATGTCGCAGCCTCAAGCTTCTCAAAACAGGTCTGTTAGCCCCAATGACAAGGAAAAGACCGATCCAAGCAAACGGCCTTTCCGTACACGCCCGGCTTGCCACACCGGCTTAAAAAAGTTCCGGGAAGAAACGGCATCTCGGTTATGCTGACGCCACCTAACAAGGGGTCAACGGCGGCAAGAAAGACAGCAGCGCCTGCACTACAAGACACCCAAGCCGCCTACTGTTAGATCGCTTTGCTCTGCGGCAAACTGGGACAGACCGCCCGTCGGCTCGATGCAGGAACAACAGGCGAAGGTTTCAGCCGTTCCTATAGAAGGCCAGACATTGTAAGCGGTACCCTTAGAAACCAGCCTCCATGCCTGAATGGAAAGATGGGTATAGCACTGGGAAGGATGAGCACAAAGGAGATGGAAACCTTGAAGCCCTTAAAGAGGCCAGTGAAAAATGCGCGAGCATGCCTTCTGTTGCACTTACAAATAAAGAAAGAAGCAGTACGTAGCATTCTCAAGGTGCAAAGGTTTTCGCAGTCAACAGCGCGGTATTACTTTTTTTTTTTTTTCCTGTATGGCCTTATTTCATCATGTTTTAAACCTTCCTTCTACCCGCCTCAATTTTGCCTTTAGGCTCGATACTGTGTACATTGTGGAATTGTTTCGTTGCACCTCATTTGAATCGTTTGTTTGTTTACAAACAAACATCATTTGAATTGCACTTTTAATTTTTTGCACGTGTTGACTGTTCAAACGGCGGATATGCCTGTTGCTGTTTGTTTCTTACCTTGTCACTGTTTTAACGCCATGCCTTTCAGTGTGTAAGTAGGTATGTTTCACCGAGCCTAGCTTTAGTTGCTGGACAACTGCATTGCCTTTAGCTTCTACACGTGTCTTAAAATGGATCTTTATAGTCTACCATCGCATCACAATTTTATGGCCTTTCGGTTCTGTCCCGGTTTTTAACTTGTCTATCCTTTCCTCGACACCAATTTTTGATATCCCTTGCCTTGCTTCATGTCACAGGTTCACTTACTGTTATCGTCGTTTATCTTTACCATTCTGCTTTACGAGGTTTACTCATGCTCGCGTGCAATACTGATCTCCTTATTCACCTTGGGCTGTGCTTTTTATGTTGTTTTCTTTCACTGCCATCACCTGACGCGACTGCAGCCGATAGGTGGGACCAGCGATGCGAGTGTGATATATATATATATATATATATATATATATAGAAGAAGACACCCTGAGGAAGGACGGTCCTCCGTCCGAAACTGTCGGTATTAAATGAAGATAATTGCAAAGTTGTGACCCCTTCTTCTACAAGTCTTCCTGGCCCACTGAACAAGACCTGCTGCAACTATATTATATATATATATATATATATATATATATATATATATATATATATATATATATATATATATATATATATATATATATATATATATATATATATCACACGAGAGGCGGTACCAGAAACCAAGGAACACGGGGGATTTTTCTTTGCAGTTTACTTATTTTGTGGTGTTTATCAATGGAGAAAGTTACTGAATATGTTATCGCTTAAAGATAACTGATTAGAAAAGCAGAAGAAAAAACAACCACATGCCGCCGGCGGGAACCGAACGTGGGTGGGGCTGATGAACACTCTCAGGCTTAGGTCACTTGTAAAACACAAATACCCCTGAAAGCAGATCTGACAGCCGTCGCCGTGGCTCAGTTGGTAGAGCACCGGACCCGTAATCCGGAGGTCGTGGGTTCGGTTCCCACCGGCGGCATGTGGTTGCTTATTCTTCTGCTTTTCTAATCAATTATCTTTAAGCGATAACATATTCAGTAACTTTCTCCATTGATCAACACCACAAAATACATAAATATAAAGAAAAATCCCCCGTGCTCCTTGGTTTCTGTGGCTGTTTGCTTCTCTATTATGTATAACGAGCCCCTCATTTCCCTTCCCTTGTATGTATGTGTGTGTCTAGCGCGTGTCCTGTCGCTTCTTTCTGTGTCCGTGTTTTTCTCGAGGCTTGCAGCTCTCGAATCCAGACCATGGTGGGAGGCCGCATTGCTCAGTTCCGACTCGGACACACAGATCAGGGTTGTGACAAGAGCCCTGGAAGTCGCCGAACGCCACGGGCTCATGGCCACTTGATGGGGCTATAACCCCACACCATCTGCCACATTTGTCGGCGGAAATAAAAGTTTACCCTCCTCCTTCGAGCGGCAGTTACAGTGTCGGAATCCGTAAACCAACTAGCCCAATTCAGAGCATTAGCTGACACGAACGTTTGGTAACTGGGCTCGTTTAGGCAGTACCGTGCTTCGCGCCTGGTCTGCAGAGGAGGAGGAGGAAAGGGAGGGGGACATAAGGCAAGAAGGGTCGTTCATATAACCCCTGTACAAAAGAAGTGATGACGCCTCGAAAACATTCAGGAATCTCGTTACACGCAGTACATCTGAAACAACACTCGGAATGTGCCGACTACGACTCGAGTCATTCACCGAGAGGTTTTTGGCTCGAAGCTTTCTTCGAAGCACCAGTGCGTAAAGCCGACTGAGGTTGTTGTGGTCGGGAATAGAGAATGATGTTTCGCAGACTTCCTTTTCTTCAGTAGAGGAACGCGTCTGCACAATTCCCTTCCATTGTGGTCACACACAGCATGTGTGCGCGCGTGCGTGTGTGTGTGTTGCGACAGCACGAAGTGCTTGACTGCTTAAAAGAATATACCAGGTGTCCCAGCTAAATGTAACCAAGCTTTTAAAAAACACGGGGTGTCCTAGCCGTCTGAAACCAAATGAGGGTTGTTTAGAGTCGCGTTACCTAGTCTGCAGTATTTTTTTGTCCTTCAAGGTTGACTAATTAGTCAAGCTTATTTAACTAACTTTTTAATTATTGACTTGAGGAACAAAGTGTGAATGGAAAAGTTGTAGATCGGTTTGGGAAACAGCTTACTGAGATATCTGCAGCAAAGTGATATTTACGTAAAGTAGTTTTTTACCGGCCCTTAACCATAACCCGCATAATAAGAAAAAGCTTCCACATGACAACTGTGCCCCTTCAACGTCCCAAGACGCGCCTTAAAGAATAAAATCCGTTTTTTCTGAAGTCCTCTCCTCGATGAGACTCTGGGTGCACATTGGGGCAGAGAAGTGAGCGAGCAGCTGGTCACGTGATAACTTTCTTTTAAGGCCAATAAATGAAGCTACGTAAATCGTAACTTGACGGAAACAGCACTACTAGCGGTTTTTCGAGGTGATCTAAAACTTTTGCATTGACACGTTCTTCCTGAAGTCAATAATTAAAAAGTCAGCTAATTAAACTTAACTAATTAATGAACTTTGAAGAGCGAAAAAAATACTCAAGACTAGGCCACGCGACTATGAGCAACCCTGAGGTGGTTTCACTGGACTCGGACACTTCGCCTTTTTAAAAGTTTGGTTACCTTTAGCTGGGACACCCGGTATAGCGAAGTATACGCTTCGTTAAAGGAAACATTTCTGACACGACGTTTCGATCGGAGGACCAATCTTTTTCATGACTAGCCAAATAAAAATGTAAGGAAATATTTTCAGGATAGGACACACACACACACACACACACACACACACACACACACACACACACACACACGCACGCACGCACGCACGCACGCACAAAGGTGGGAGAGCAAAGTTGCAAAGAGCGAAACAAAAGAAACAAGCAAACACACGAAGCTCAAAACGGTGGGAGAGAACGGGCCCTGGTCGACTATAAACGCAGGGAGCGTTCCTTCTCAAACGCGGACCAGACGGCCGCCCAAGTACTACACTGCATACGGATGCCCTCTTTCCAATCAGGCTCAAAGCTGGGGAAAGGCACAGTGAAAGCAGTTAAGTTCCTGGGAGAATAACCGCCCGCTTCTGCCTCGTCCGCCACAAAACGACCAGACAGGCGCCCGGAACTCTCTCTACACAGACAGAAAGGAAAGTCGGGGCAATGCAAAGCAACAACCAAAGCAGAAAGGAGGGGGCGGCAACGTCACGAGCGGCACGACGCACGTCTAGGCCACCCACCCGGAAAAACGAGGGGACCAGCAACTGACTCCCAACTTTCCACTTGCTGCGGCGGTTCACAAATGACGCCCGGAAGAGAGGCAGTACTTCCTGCTTCGATGCACGGACGTCATAAGGTTTGGTTTGGTTTATGGGGTTTAACGTCCCAAAGCGACTAAGGCTATGAGAGACGCCGTAGTGGAGGGCTCCGGAAATTTCGACCACCTGGGGTTCTTTAACGTGCACTGACATCGTACAGTACACGGGCCTCTAGACGTCATAAGGAGCATCAACAGAATAGACGAAAAAGAAGCGATGTCTGCGCCGCCATGCGATCGGCAAAGAGTAAATTGGTTTTTGAGGAAAGGAAATGGCGCAGTGTCTGTCTCACATATCTGGGCGGACACCTGAACCGCGCCATAAGGTAAGGGAGGAAGGTGCGAGTGAAAGAAGAAAGAGAAACAGCTGCCGTAGTGGAGGTCTCCGGAATAATTTCGACCACCTGAACGTGCACTGACATCGCACAGCACACGGGCGCCTCTTGCGTTTCGCCTCCATCGAAACGCGGCCGCCGCGGTCGGGTTCGAACCCGGGAACTCCGGATCGGTAGACGGCAAGGAGGTAGACGGCAAAATGTCAGACGGCATATTTTGTAACGCCCGAAGGTGGGATTTTTGTTGTTTTGTTTCGTAGGATCTTGCTATATGTGCATTTTTCAAGTACCTGTTCCCAGTCATTTTTTTTTTCCTTTTTCTTAATAATTTGTGCCTCGCTTCTTATCCCTGTTTTCAGCCCTTTATATTTTGTGTTGTACATTAGCTAAATTTTCTTTGATGAATCCCCCCTTATGTAATGCCTGCATGGGCCTTTAGGGTATTGAAATAAATAAATGTAGTTCGCCTATATATACTCGCCGCTGGTGAACCTCAACGTGGCGCCAGTTTTCCCGGCTACATCCGTAACACAACTGTGACGCAGCTGTTTGTCGTACAGCCTCCCGGGTGGTGTCACACACACGCGCGCGCGTGTGTGTGTGTGTGTGTGTGTGTGTGTGTGTGTGTGTGTGTGTGTGTGTGTGTGTGTGTGTGTGTGTGTGTGTGTGTGTGTGTGTGTGTGTGCGTGCGTGTTAGAGCAGCCAGCTGGGACAATAATGCTCCCGCATTTCCACACGTCAGCAGACTTAAAGCGTCGTCTCTGCCGACTTTTTTTTTGTTGTTGGTGTTGTTGTGTCAGGGATTTGAAATGAAGAAATCGGTGAATAAAGCCTGCACAGTGCCGGCATGATGACGTCATCTACGGCAGCGGTATACATTTCCGAGCCATCAACGCTTGCTTGGAAGGAATACAGGGAAGGCAAAGCCCCGGGAGCGTTGTTTGGCGGCATCCCACGACGCACGGCAGAGTGCAAGCGAGAACGGGGGAAATTGCAGATCCACCCTCCGTGACGTCATCACTGGGCTTCTCGGACGCTACAAAAGCGGACACTGAATTTCTGATATCATTATGATATAATCGTGATGAGTCATCAGAACTTAATAACAAAGGCCACATATGTTGTGTTTTTGCATCAGCCCGATGTCATAAACTCTTAATGAGCTTTGACATACCGGGTGTTTTTTTAGAAGGTCCAAAATTTTTAAAGAAAGGTAAATTCCTTTAGATTTATTTTAACCCTGGGGCTATACTGAGGGCTACGGCGGACGCCAGGTAAGAGGCAAACTACTTTAATTAGTTCGCTGATTAACTGAATACGTTAATTAACTTTTATAATTTTTATTTTAGGGGATATGTTGTATTAGCAGAATTGGAGATCGTCTTCCAAGCAGTCCAGCCAAGAAAAAAAATTTCATGAAAAAATTTTTTGCGCGCGTTACGAAGCGTGAAAAAGTCACCCTGGTAGGCAGCTTCACACTGTAACACAGCGTCTTTGAGCGCCTGTGACGAAGCTCGCTCCGCCCTGCCCTTTGTGTCAGTGCGTTTTTTGTTCCAACGCGGCATTCCGTGAGGCCGCGGAGCGAAGCGAAACAAGCAGCGATAGCGCAGGCCGCCCGTCCGGGCTTCAGGTGATATCAGCCGTGTGACGCAAAGCGCAGGGCGGAGCGAAGTACGTCAGAGGCGCTCCCCGCCGCTGAGTTACGGTGTGAAGATGCCTACCAGGGTGACTTTTTCGGGCCTCGTACCGTGCGTGAAAAATTTTTAATTGAAATTGTTTTTTCTCGGTTGGACTGTTTGGAGGACGATCTCCAATTCTGCGAATACAACATAACCCCTAAAATAAAAAATTAGAAAAGTTCATTAACATATTTAGTTAATGAGCGAACTAATTAAAGCAGTTTTCCTCTTGCCTGGCGCCCGCCCTAGCCTCCAGTATAGCCCCAGTGCTAAAATAAATCTAAAGCAATTTACCTTTTTTTTTTAAATTTTGGACCTAAAAAAAAACACCCGGTATACCTTTTCTTTTTTTACCAATTATCGCACTAACTCTTTGGGACCGGACTGAAAACAAATTCTTGATCTGGTTTCGCATTAACTTTCTTGAATAAAAAAAAAGGGCAGTTTTTGTGATGCGTGAAGAGCAGTATCTTTTTCAAGCGCCACCTCAGACACTTTTTTTTTTATTTCTTGTACAGAATGATGCACATCAACTAACAGTACTCTGAAGTCCAATCTCTTTATCTGTACGTACCTGTCAGAGATTGCGATATATGACTCCAAAATTATCTTATCATCTCATCTTACTTATCAAAAGATAAGTAAGAAAAATTATCTTATTATCTTACCACTATCATGTCGAGGGCATTTCGCTCGCCTAACCTTACTTCACAAACTGTATCACCATCCCACCCTCCATGACGACTTCTTTTTGCCACACGCTGCAGTCTTTCCTGGCCGCGACCACGATAACAAAAAACGCATAACATGCCGTTCATTGTTCTACGCGAAATCATTCATTCCTCGCACTATAACAGACTGGAATAACTTGCCATCACACATAGGTACTGAGGTTAACCTACAATCGTTTCAGCATTCGTTAAAGCAAACCATGGACCAACAGATTTTGGTATTTTTGTTGTATTATGTGCATTTACTGAGTATTTTATTCTGCGTTGTTTGTTGTGTTATTTGTGTACACTACTAGCTTTATTTCATACTTCGTTATTACATGTATTTTGTTTCAAGTGCCTGTGCCGTATTTTCATGCTTGTATCGCCCCCTCCCCCATGTAATACCCTCGCACGAGGGCCCTTTGAAGTATTGTATTGTAAATAAATAAAATAAATACAACTCAACGCACTAACAGCTCCTCACTAACACTTGTTAGGGAGCGTCTTACTGCAGGGGACTACTTTAGCATGAGCCCGCGCTATGAAGCACAGATCAGGTGAGTGTACCGGTGTGGCATGTACTTCCAGAGTTAGTAATGCCGCCGCGGTGGCTCAGTGGTTATGGTGCTCGGCTGCTGACCCGAAAGACGCAGGTTCGATCCCGGCCACGGCGGCCGAATTTCTTTGGAGGAGAAATTCTAGAGGCCCGTGTACTGTGCGATGTCAGTGCACGTTAAAAAACCCCAGGTAGTAGAAATTTCCGGAGCCCTCCACTACGGCGTCCCTCATAGCCTGAGTCGCTTTGGGACGTTAAACCCCATAAACTCAACCAACCAGCACTTTTCTCTTGATCTTGTTATTTTCTCCTTCCAGAGGGTCGATGAAAGCTGTTAGCAGCAATGACTGGCAAGTTGTGGTGCTGGAGTGTTCAATGTTTTATCTAAAGTAACACACAGGATAGTTTCGTGCATGTTTACATTGCATGTAAGAGAGCTTCAGCGCAGCGGTTTCTGTGTGATGTTAAAGAGCCGTTGAAAGTATGAAATTCACAACATGCCTCTTTTTTCTTTTTTTTTGTTTGGGGGGGGGGGGGGCATAACGCTAGTTTGAATTCATTATAAAACATTCAGAAATGCATAACCAATTCAACATGTATTTCTCTACAACTCATTAGAGGCTCCGAGTGTTAGTTGCCTGACTATACTCTTCCCTCTCAAGTCGTTGAGCGCGTTTCGCGAATGGTTGGTTGGTTTATGGGGTTTAACGTCCCAAAGCGGCTAAGGCTATGAGAGACGCCGTAGTGGAGGGCTCCGGAAATTTATAGGCTATAAACCGCGAGGAGACTACAAACTTCGCGGCCAGAGACGAACGGACGCGCGCGTCTGCGTTCATGCGCACGCAAGCACGCACGCACGCACGCACGCATATCCACACGTTAAGTGCACACCAGTGTTCCCTTGTTGCGCACCACGAGGCGCTTTATCAACGTCAGACTTTTTACGCAATAGCAGCCAATGTATATATCGCCATATTAAGCGACAATTTGTTCCCACAGCAAATTTATTGATGAACTGCTTTCTCCGCTGAGTGAAGGTATCGGCGATTGTACGTTTCACGCGCAAGCCTTTTCCGACGATCACTGCTGGGTCCTGCCGAAGCGTGGAGTCCAGGAAGCTGTCAGTGAACGTCTATCCCCACTCTCGCTGTCGGAGACGAAAAGGGGCGACAAGACGCGGCGCCATTCGACACGCGACTTCCCCGGCCAAGGAGGCTTCTGCTCGAGTCATGGCACATACAGCAAACACGAGAGAATGTTAATCGTTCCCTGGGGACTCTCCCCTCATCCTACGTCCATGGGCTGCGGCCATTGACCCGCAGGTCCTCCACACAGGGGCTTAAAAAGCCAAGCTGCGCTCGCCCGTAGTCACACCGTGAAGAAGGGGCCGAGCCGGTCCCGAAACGTCGTGTTTTTCCTGTATTTTACTTGGTTGGCGTCACTTACCTTCTCGTAAGGACCCTTGTACATGTGTGTGCGCGCGTGTGTGTGCGTGTGTGTGCGCGCGAGCCGACCAAGCGGCAGGCGCCCCAAAGGAATTCCCGCGACCGTCCCTGAACCGGGCGGCTGGCTTTGAGGTCGGACAGCGCGGTGCCCGTCGCCGTTTTCCGGGAACTCTACTGTCCAAGGTCGGTGAGGCGGGAGCGAGGGCTGAAAAGGGAGAAAGGGAGGACTCTCCCCGGGATCGAAAGGCAGTGCTTTGTGAGACGCTGAACGAACAGGCCGCGCTTCCAATCTCTCTGTTAAGTTTTCTTGTTTCACCATTCGGCCAATTAAACCAGTTGTTAAGTTTTACCGGAGTTCCTTCACTGTGAACGAAACTAACGAACGCGTACGTAGAGGACGTACCCTCTAACGTACAGTACAAACACTTGCAGCAGGCGCTGCTGGCTGTTTTGTCGCTTCTCCAAATATATTCAATTGAAATAACCTCGGTAGGATTGCTCCATATGGTACACTGTCTTCTTATTCATCCAGCCTTTCACAAGCGTAGAGAAGTGCTTCAGGTCGTAATTCCTTTGAGATACATATCTAAATATACCGGGTTCTTGCGCGCCAATCGAAGCACAACCTCTTCAAGAATGCCCTGATCAACCTCTTCCCCCATGGTACCCAGAATACAGTCAAGGAGACAAACTCCACGAGCGGAGAATAAGTTCTGCGCCATTAAGCTCTGTGGTTTACCGTGGTAAGCTGACAACGAGGTCCACATAAACTGCGTTTCGGGCGACGTATACAATAGAATCCAATCATTTCCGCACGACAAGAACTCGATCTAATTAAATCACTTTTCCATTCGTGACCTATCCACACACCGTTTGTTCGTTTACATAAATGATCCCGTAAACTCAGTTCTAATCTCAGATGTGAGCTGGGAACATTGCACCTGATGTCTCGAAGTGCATGGAGTTAGTTACCTTAGAGCCAGGGTCAAATCTTCTGAAATGTCGATAACAGTCAGTCAAGAGTTTTTTTCTTTTATGCTCGCGGCAACAATGTCTTAAAGGTGCACTGAAGAGGATTCTGAACTTGTCTTTTTTCCGCGGGAACTCGATCTACACGTTCCTAGCATTCTTAGCAACTTCGATTTATTGCCCTGTGTGGCCGATTTCCCCAATTAAATCGAATTAACGTCCGGCTCCCGTTTTTTTTTTTTTTTGAATTCTTCCTCGTACGATGATGGGCGGAGTCGACCAACGCGTGGAGCGCCTTTCTCCCAGTCCCGTGGAGGCTTTGCTTTCGCTTTATTTTGTTTTTTAGGTTTCCATGAATAAATAGTTTCATTCGCAGATAATATAGCCGCAAAATAAGCCCGAAGAAATAAAAATACGCGCGGACTATTTGCTACTACGGACTACTACGTATTACTCCGCCGATGGCAGAGCGGCAAGCCTCCACGGGACTGGGTGAAAGGCGCTCCACGCGTTCGTCGACTCCGCCCACCGTACGAGGGAGAATTAAAAAAAGAAAGGCGGGAGCGGGACGTTAATTCGATTTAATTAGGGAAATCGGCCACACAGGGCAATGAATCGAAGTTTCTAAGAAAGCTCGGAACGTGTAGATAGAGTTCCCGTGGTAAAAAGAGAAGTTCAGATTCCTCTTCAGTGCACCTTTAACAACTTGGTTGGCCGTCCTGGCGTGTCTCCTGCGAAGATCGAGAAACCAAACCTCCCCTGACCGGGAGACTCTGAAATCCAGTGAAATCTAGAATGGCGAGAATTGGGTCTAGTAGGCCTAGCTGCAGGTAGTAGAATTGGGCCCGCAGAATGAAGGACGTTGGCCAAACAGGTCGTTGTATAATAAACAGAAGGCGAAGTGAGCAACCAACTGTAACTCCATCACGCATTCGGGAACGCTAGCGACTCATTGTCATCGCTGCAAAAAAATGCAGGCCTCTGTTCGAAAGAGCCACGATTATGTCGCATTCCAATAACAAAACAGAAAGAGAGATCGCAGAAGCTTTTGAAATCAAATCCTCCGAAGCCGAAAGGTGTATCAGCAATGTATCTCTTTCGTTGTCTGAGAAAGAAGTTGACATGCTTAAGCTATCACGATGAGTGTGTTGTGTGGATCTGATTGCGATGTCTCATACCGATATGTTATTTCGTTTCTTTGTTTGCCACTGATGACGCTGACGTCTTGAGTATAAAAGCTCATCTGTTTCCACCATTAAAACCAGTTGTAAGTTCGCGCTCTGGGTTGGTGTGGCTGTTTTGTCTCTTGTTCTGTAAAGAGTTAAGCGCGTTGAACCATCAGTGAAATCTGTTGGCGTTTCACCGCACAGTTGCTGCCGCAGATCACTGCTACTTGAGGAGTCCTGATGGCGCTATATGTTAACCTCGCACTCCGTCCACTGCTTGCCAACATATGTAGCAATAGAAGGCGACCGCACAATATGTCACCTGAAATCGACGGGAAGATAATAATTATTTAGAACAGACGGAAAATGAACGCAGTGAGGAGCGCCTATGAATTAAGGGCGAAAAATGAAAAACGAACTGAAGACAAATAGTTTCTCCTCGCAAAAGTTTATGGTTTGGTTTATTGGGGTTTAACGTCCCAAAGCGACTCAGGCTATGAGGGACGCCGTAGTGAAGGGCTCCGGAAATTTCGACCACCTGGGGTTCTTTAACGTGCACTGACATCGCACAGTACACGGGCCTCTAGAATTTCTCCTCCAAAGAAATTCCAGCCGCCGCGGCCGCGATCGAACCCGCGTCTTTCGGGTCAGCAGCCGAACCCTAACTAACCATACACCTTATTTACGCTGCCACCAGAGCCACTTCCGGGGAATAATACTGCGTGCAGTAGGGACCTCCCACTAACGTCACACGAGACTCGCCCTTAAAAGTATACGTACTATGAAAGTATATGAGGGTGCCCATTCGTGGCTGCAGGGAAAAACGCTGGCGTTAAAGCGACGAGAGACAAGATATCCGATCGGGAAGTAGTCGCCGCTAAAAGCAGACATGTGCATGTTTATGCACAGCGGGAAATATTCGTCCCCTTTGGAGGACGCACCGACGTCACTCTGAATGAGACTGGCTAGCCCTCGAGAAAGGCGCCCAAAGCGACGACAAAGGCGGCGGTCGAACCAACAACCCGCTTGGGCGTCCGGCGCAACGAACGTGGACGCCAGCGGCGCTGCTCGATGGGCCGTGCTTTAGAACCGACGAGAGAGGGTGTTACGGACGAACGACCTTTTCCATTCGACCGAGCCACCGAGCCGCCCCTACGAGATGTGATGGACGGTGAATAACAGCAGACGGAGGCCGACTGGCGAGACGCCTACGGACGCTCCAGAATGGACACCTCCGCGCGACTGCGTCGAGCTGGCAGTTAGGAAAAATATCTGTTATGATTGCGGCACCTTTATTACACTAGATGGGTCAAACCGGAGATCACGCGATTGTCGCTGAACCGTAGTGTCCTCCAAATTCATTATACATGCACGCCTCCATCGCCCTTGGGCCACTTCCGGGGACGCGATTGTCTTACCGCGGTGGAGGAGGTGCTAGAGGCGAGCGACCTTTCCGCCCAGCGGCAGACAATACGAGGGGGCGCGGTCGATTGGCGCCAACACGGGGAGAACGCAGCCGAGAGGCTGCCACTGCTCGTACAGCTTCGATTCCATGCTGAGCGGCTCATTATGTATTCAAAATCTCTTCACACTTCCCCCTGGCAAACCAAAAGGCTCTGTAGTGGATTTAAGAGCGACGACAAACGTACACTAAGCGTTTTTTTTACCGTGCACTGAAATGATGCAGCGCGAAAAATTTTTTTACGTTTGGTCCTCACATAGGATGGCTACAGATGCTCATCGGGGGCGCCGAGAGCACGCCATCCTGACACACAGTTCCAGAGACGAGACCCCCCCACCGTTCTGCGGAAGACCACACCGACACTGAAACAAGGTAATTCCCCGGCAGTAATCGCAGTCAAGCAAACTGACTACCCCGTAGGTAGGCATTCACCGGGCTACAAAAGGTGGTCAAGCACGCTCAATTCAGGCGAGAGCAAGCGGCGCATTTACGGCGCGCGTAGCGGACACCGTTTGCACAGTTTGCGGGCTTCCTCTCAGTATACAGTGGACCCTCGTCAATTCGAACTGAGCCCCGCGAACATCGCGCTTATTAAAGGGGCAGCGCTTAATCCGACTTTATTATCTAAAGCTGGTACGTTAAGAAGCGGTACACAATACTACACCTAGTGTGCATGGGTGGTAGAGAAACACTTTTACCGAGTCAAAAATCACTATTCGTACACGCCAGGACGTCGGCATTTCACTACACGCCACCTGTCCCAAGTCATCGCCTGATGCGGACCGGTTTCTGTGCCCCGCGCGCAGTATTTTCGTTTCCGCGCCACCCTTTTGAAGGCCCACTGTGCATACTAAGCGACGCGATGCAAGCGGATTCCAATACATTCGCAGAAACACACGGACGAAAGAAAAGCATTGCAAACAGCAACTGAGGAGCGCGTCACCGATCGGAAACATTCTTGACAGCGTCACGTCACGCGCTCGTTTTCCCGTACGTGATCTTCGCTGCTTACATCACACTCCTGTTGAGATGCGCATATCGGGCGTGCGTGGCACAGCGTGAGGCAATCAGCCGCCCTATGCGACCTCTAGTCAGCTCGAAGACGGGAAACGATTACGAAAGCGAGTGAGCCAAGATTCCCCCGTCGCGCAAGGGTTTTACAAAGAGGGGGGGAGAACGTGCGCGTGTTCAACATGCGTAACGCACGTCTTAGAACTCACCGACACGGGCCCGGCGAGCCGACAAACGCGTGGAATGCCGGCGCGGCCTGAGTTCCGGTGATCCGCCCTGATTGGTGTATCCCATGCCGGACGCTCCTCGGCTGTGAGGTTGCCCCATGGTCGCAGATCGAACGCTCCCTCTATCACTTCGATCGAACTCACGCCGTCACACGTGAGGATCGACACAGTTCTCAGCAGGCTTCCCCACGCAGTCAACGAGGGGCGCAATCCACGGTGCTAACGAGGTTACTAACACCACGACCACTGGGGTTGGATGACAGGCGGAAAGGGAATCCAGATTCCGCGAAAGCAAGGTAGGCGTCGTCACAAAAAAACACTCGCAGAAGGAAGACACGCAAAACACACGCGCACCACGCACAAAAAGCAAGAAATCGCTACACAAACTACGCACGCTGCCGACGGCGGCGAAACGCCAAAGTGAGCGACCGCCGCGGACAGGGAACCCGTTCGTCGAGCTCCGGTGGGGAGTCGTTAGGCCTAAACAACACAACCGTCGAATGCAGACGATCCTTCAGGCGTCGTCGGTTCGTGACTGTCGCTTGCTCTCACTTCCGCGGTCAAAACGCAGCGCCGGTCCGGAGAGGCGTCCGATAGTCGCCGTGCGACGATCACGCCTCGTTGACCGTCGTCGCCATCGTAAGCGGCAAGCAGAGACCACCACCGACGACGTTCGTCGGGGGCCGCCGCTTCGACGTAGGCGGTGTCGTTCGGGCGGCCGCGGGCAACCCGCAGCGGCGGCGGCAGCGCGAGGCCGATGAGAATGAGGCTAGACGGGGCGGCGGCACAGGCAGCGGCGGGCGAAACGAATGCGCTACAGCACGCGCAGAACAAAAAAGCAAAAAAAAAAAATCCCGCCAACTCCGGACGCGGCGATCAGATGCACGTTCGCTCGCTCGCCGCAGTCGGATTCCCCCAGCCCGCCCCAACAGCTCGCTGGAAGGCGGCGACGAAGCGACGGCGACCAGGACGATGCGGGGCACAAGAGAGGTAGCGCTCGTATTTCCACAAATTGGCACGATTCGCGATCGAGCGACAGTCGATCGTCGTCCAATGTGAAAGCGCCTATGCTGCAGACGGCACACACACGCACACCGCAGCTCGAGCAGACGACACGGCGGAGTGGCTGACAGCAGACGACCGTTTGCTGGTAACAAGCAGCAGGCGACAGCAAAGTAGGAACAGCAAAGCCGACTCTTCTCAGCAGCACGCGGCAAGTGCACGGTCAACAGTCGGACGACGCAGGTGAGGCGACGGGCAGTGCAGCAGCAAGCACACTCGCGGGCGTGAAGCAACGGCGAACCCGCGGTGGGGCGGTCCCCGCCGTTCGCCCTCTCACGTCGCCGCTGAAGATTCTCACGCGGCCGCCGCACCGACCAGGAAAGAAGAAGCGGAGAAAAGATATGCAAAAAAGCTGCGCCTCCAGTCTCCCTCCCTCTCGGCGTAGTTCCCTCGCCGTCTCGGCAGCGGGCCGATCTCAATCTCAGCGGCCGCAGCAGGCAGACACCGGCGCCACACAACCACCGCAAACGGCCGGGCCGTGACGAACAGCCGACGATCAGCTGGCCCAGAGGCAGTCCGCAAACAACAACAAAGCAGAGGGACGCCAGACAATGGCCGAAACCGGCGCACGAAGCGATGCTCAAGACTAGTGCAGCTGCACGTCCGTGGGCTTGTGTGTTTTAGTTTCGTTTCCTTTTTCCCACCGCTGCGAGTTTCGGATGGAGAACGCCATGAATCAGAGGCCTCGGGCACCCGAGTGCGCATGCGCACACAACCGGACGAAATGAGCGACGTTTTATTCGCCCTACATTCTCTCGGAAGGGACAGCCACGGCAGCTCCGCCGAGGCGCCAGCGGCACGAACCAGCAAAAAAGAAGAGAAAAAAGGACTTCACCGAGTCGAGGGAAGGAAGAAAGAAAATGCCAGCGATGAAAACACGAAGAAATCGAAAGCAAGCCTAGCAGCGGCGGCGGACGGGAGAGGTGAGCAGGCGACTCCGCTACAACTCCGCGGAGGGGAAAAAAGCGACATGTGCGGCGGCGAATACTGGGCGGCCTTGGTCGAAGGGTGCCCACGTGACTACGCCGAGAACCGCGTCACAAGGCAACACACGTTCGTTAACGCCAAGCAAACAGTCGCAGGAAGCACTGGCACGCCAATGCCCCCTCTTTTTTTTTCTCTCTCTCCACGCTCGCTATGGCTATGCGCCATGAGAGGAGGAGGCAGAAAGGTGGAATCATATGCCAGGTGCGTCAGGTAAGCTGACCGCTAATTTTTAAAAATAGGGTTTCTGAGGTGAATGGAAGTTTTTTTGCGGCACAGTAATACTAGTGTTGGCGGACGTCAAAAAAAAAAAACAAAAAAAAACATGCGAATCATGTTAACTGGTTGGTTTATTGGGGTTTAACGTCCCAAAGCAACTGAGGCTATGGGGGACGCCGTAGTGAAAGGCTCCGGAAATTTCGTCCACCTGGGGTTCTTTAACGTGCACTGACATCGCACAGCACACGGGCCTCTAGAATTTCGCCTTCATGAATCATGTTAACTAGTAAAGAGATTAATTATAATAACTGACCTTTTAACCATTATCGACAAGCATCTGACTGCAATTAAGAGATTTGTAGCCGGAAGTTAGAGAGAGCCATAACGGTTTTTAAAATTTCTAAAACGCGATCACCCTCGCCGCTATGGCTCAACTAATTTTGGTTACACCGTGTCCCAGAAATACATGCGCTTTCGAAAAGCATGCGGGCAAAGCAGCCCCTCCAGTACACGCAACTAGTCGAAATGGTCACATTTTGTCGGGCCACAGAGCCGAGAGAAAAACTGATATGGCTGTTACTAACGGCCTGCTACAAATCTCTAATTACAATCAGGTGCCTGTGGGCAATAGTTAAACGTTAACTATTTGCGTTTAGTTAGTAACCTTACTAGTTAACAGGAATCTGCGATTTTGCGAGGTGAAGAAAGGAAACCACCTGGGAACGCAGAAACAGGCAGGCAGCCAAAAATCACAAAAATAAAAAGAACATTCACTTGATAGCAGAATCTAGAAAATTGAACTCGGAGGCAAAAAGAGACAAAGTAGGAGCGCTGACACACCTGCAGCCAAATTTCTTGATGTAAAAAGGCTCCGGACTAACACGCGCAGTTTTAAGGCGAAAGCCTTCAATGCCTCATACTGTCGTTAGCAGACGCGTCGGCAGATTTGTCCACGTTTCAGCGTCACTACTTAAACTGCGCCGAGGGTAGGAATCGAACCAGGGCCTTTGGCATTTGAAGCGGAGACGCTACCACTCCGCCACGAAGGCTCGAGGTTCGAGCATGAATAAGGGCGCATCCACTGAATGCATGGGTTTCATAAATAAAATGAAAGGAATAGTCAGGAAAAGGAGAAATAAAAAATAAAAATAAGAAATTAAACAAAAATAAAATAAATTAGCAATAAGATATGAAAATAATAAAAACAAAATAAGAACAGGAGCAAAATAAAAACAAAAAACAAAATATGAAAAATAAACAAATAAAAACAAACAGTGCGCCAGGAAACGCTTTCGCCTTGCAGCACTTTAGAGAGCCAAAGTGCCCCCTGAATTTTTTTATCTGTGCTCTTGCCAAGAATCTTCGTCTCGGTTAACCGCGCCTCGCAACCGTCGCAGCTCATTATGTGCGTAACCAAATGTGCGTACTTATATTTCAAATCCGATAAATTTCGGGCATGGTCCCCCAAACACTCGTTGACGCAGCGGCCAGTCTGGTCGACATAAAACTTCCCACACGTTAAGGGGATAGCGTAGACCACTCCTGCGGCACACTTGGTATAAACGGAGCATCGTGCGAGGCGCGGTTGAGACGAAGATTCTTGGCAAGAGCACAGATAAAACTGCACGTGTTAGTCCGGAGGCTTTTTACATAAAGGAATTTGGCTGCAGGTGTGTCAGTGCTCCAACTTTGTCTCTTTTTGCCTCGGAGTTCAATTTTCTAGATTCTGCTATCAAGTGAATGTTTTTATTTTTGTGATTTTTGGCTGCCTGCCTGTTTCTGCGTTCCCAGGTGGTTTCCTTTGTTCACCTTATCATCCATGCCACCCTTCTTTCCCCTTGAAACTTCACCTTACATAATGTGCTTCCTGGATACAATAACATTTCAGTGGTGAGTTAGCGCTTGTGTCTCGTCTTCGTTCTATTCGCGTGGTGTGCATGGTTTGGCGCTAGTTTTTCTCTAATTCAAGTATGCACCAACTACCAAAAAGAGGTGCTAATGCGGGGAGGTGCGAGGTTCGATCCCCAGTGCCGCCAGGTACCCACCACTGATACAATCGGCACAAGCTTCCCCTGGCCTGGTGCTCCGCTTAATCAGTGTGAAATTCTTGGCAAATGGGTCTTTGACCCCACCTTGAGCAAACGAAAATACGTTGTGCCATGGTGCTTTTTGGCCTCAAACGCCCTTGCGCCATAAAAATCATCATCGTCATCAACTATAGTAGAGTTAGGCGCCTAGTTGCAATCAGAGATTTGTAGCCGGTTGTTAGTAATAGCCATATCAGCTTTTAGAGTTTTGAGAACGCTATTACCCTTGGCGCTGTGGCTCGACAACATTTGGGTACATCGTGCCAAAATACGTGCGCTTTCGAAAAGCATTCATTCCAGTGCATGTAACTAGTCAAAAAAAAAAACCAAATTTGCGAGCCAATCTCCCACTGGTGAACGCCACAAACTGGAGAACAGAATCTCCAAACGAAACGCTGAGCCCACGCTTGGACATGCGGATGAAGAAAGGCCGTGAATCGCACACACACAACGCACACCGGCGGCGCAATGTCTGACCAAGCAGTTCAATGCGGTTACCCAGGGGCGGAAGGAAAAACCCTCGCTGGGGCTATAATCCGCTTCATACATAGCAGGCAACGCTGCCAAAGCTAGCGCGCCTGTTCACGCGGGCTAAGTCCGCACGCAAAAAGTAGTTCGCCACACAACCAAAGCGAACACAAACATATTCCGTAGCGACAAACCTTAGGTGCCGTGACTGGCACCTCCTGGACTTCATTTTACCTCTTGCCGCATTTTCGTCCTGTGACTCGTCGAGGTTTCGAGAAGCAAAAAGTACACGTGGCGGTATGACACGCGGTTGGTGGGGCGAATCGCTTCTAGAAAATCCGCGCCGAAAAAGTAGTTCACACTCCGTGAAAATTATGGCCGGAGAGCCCGAACACTGAGCGCCTCAAAGCTTCTACCGTGATTTTCAATGCTACCACATCATTTTATACCGCTCTTTGTACTCGTCCAAACAATGACCGGAGTTTCGAGAAGAACGAATGATACGTGCCGGAGTAATACAGTTTCGCGGACGCACTACTTCAGCAACCTCCGCAGCGTTGCCTGCTATGTACGAAACGGAGTATAGTTGCCTCACGCGTGAAGATGTGACGAAAAGGGCGCGAGTACGGGCCGTCTACGCTCGAAGCCAAAAACGTGGATTCAGCCGATGAACGGAGATTTCCACTATAGGCAAATCTCCAAGAAGTGCTTTGTTAGTAGCCAATTGATTGTCAAAGTGAGAAATGTACTGGACAAAGATTAATTTACACAAAATGGACAGCTCAATTTTTTGTGTGTCCGTGTCTGCTAAATTCAGAGACCACCAGAATATATCTTGCAGGCATCGCGACTTTTGGAGTACCTTTTAAAAAATCGTCTATAGACAGTCTATAGACCTCATATTGACTCTATTGACTTCCTATAGATATTGCTTTTTGTCTACAGACAAAAGTCTGTAGGCAATACAAATGCCATAGACAGTCTATAGACAGTCTATAGATTTATGGCCATACACTTTTAATAGACTTCTATAAAGTCTATAGACTGTCTATGGCATTTGTATTACCTACAGACTTTTGTCTATAGACAGTCTATAGACTTTATAGACAGAAGTCTATAGACACCCTATAAACTGTCAAAAACTTTTTTTGTAAGGGTAGTACTTTTTTGCGTTTCGATCAATAACGTGAGGCGAAATGTACCGCCACTCGAGTATGGCCCCCGTATATTTACCCAGACACTTCCGATGTCAGCGCAATGCGACGACAAAAGCTGGGCCCAGACACGTGCACTGAAGGAAAACCAAGCGAGTGGACGGTGAAGTTCCAAGCAGTGCAGCAAAACACGACGACGAAACCCTCAGCCACCGCCCGTCTACCTTTTTTTTTTTTTCCTAACTTGAAACGAGCCGTGATACGCGCACTGTTGGAATACATTTTCGTTTGTTTTTTTCCCCTTTCTTGCTGTCGCGCTGTCGGTGGAAAAGCTCAACGCCCACCAACAATGGAGTGCTGTGCGACGTGCCCTTTCTGGCTGGTCCGCATGCGTTATTTCTATTTTGCCGGCGACTGGTGCCTCCAGTGTTCAGGAAGCGATATCCGGCGCCTGCGCGCGCAAGAAAATGCGCCGGAACCCGGAAGAAGAGTGTTCGCATCACGCCGCTCTTCTTTAGCGACTTTTTATGCCTGCCTCTCCCTTTCACCCTGGAGGATTTGTGCAGCTCCGACTTTACTTTTGTTGACTTCGGCATAACGCGCTTAAAAGGAGCTTCTTACCTTCTTCCTGGACGTTAAATATGCCGGGACAAAATTCTGAGTCGCTGAAGTAGCGTGTCGAGAGAGACGGAATTTCGAGTTACGTAATTTAAGTCTGCGCATTTACGCATGGCGCCATTAGACACCTTTAGCATACCGTGTACCGGGAGCCCGCCCACCGGCGGTGAGCACGCGCTGATTGGTTCCGACGCTGCGGACGCGAGCACAGCTGACTCAGCTGACGGGTACGTGGCGCCATCTGGCGTCGTCAAGGCGATTTGCGCATCCTCATTGGCTGCTCGCGGGCTCCCGGTACTGCGGTACCGGTAACGGTAACACGGTATGCTAAAGGTGTCTATTCTGATACCCATTGCGCTACGTTGGATATCCGGTAGACCAAAAACGAGTCACTGAAATTGACTGATGAGAGCCAGGCCGTCACTCAGTCAATGACCTATTGAGGATAACCGGCGATTTTAAGCGACTTCCCTCGATACGTAAATCCGTGTAAGCATTACCGTATGCATTACGCATTAACGCAGAAGAAGAGGGGTCAAGGAGGGAAGGGCACACAACAGCTCGCCACGTGGTTGAGTGAAAACGCGCACCGACAGGAGACGCGCACAAAGCAAGGATCATCATGTATGATGTGACCATCAAAAATAAATCAAACAAACAAACTGTCCACGAAGGCGCAAATGCTTTTGCTGAGACGTTATGAGCGGACCCCGTCCGCAGTTGTGTCTTCTTTGCTTTCTTACCCACGGTGGGTCATTGGATGCGCAACACCCGTAATTTATTACTAAGAGCATGGCTGACCTTACTTTTAGATTACGGTGCTTCCGAAGTAGGCAAGTCCAATTCGTGACGCCCAGTGAGCAAATAATGAGCGGTCTCAACCGACGCAAGTATTCAGCAACGCCCAAAGGCATTTAACAGGTCGGACTTGTATCAAGTACTGCAGTGCGGCGTTCATAAGGCCAGGACTATTCGTGGCACGGCGTACCGTGGAACTCTGCCAGGGCCCCAGTGAATAGAGTTTCCCACGGTCTTCGCAACCAAACTCGCTTGCCATCATCACCCGGACAGGGATGCAGTGCCCACGGAGGTTCTTATCTGAATGACTGGCGTTACTCCCATTTTCGGAAACACTGAAGACGCAACCACACTCCGTGGCCGACAAGCAGGATCCGTGTATTAAGGCGAAAGTCGTTAGCAGACGCGCCGGCAGATGTGTCCGGGTTTCGTTTAGGTGCCTTATATGGGCATACGCCAATAATTACTTAATCGATGGCATTCGAATGATATCGGAACGCGATTTAAGGCATTATGTGATAATTGCATGATAATTAACCTTTCTAGTCAGACCAGATAAATAAATAAAACCGAGTAGAAAATTGGTCGAGTTGGGGAATCGAACCAGGGACTCCGGAGTGCGAGACGAGCACGCTAACCACTCCGCCGTGCCAGCTCGATGGTTTGGAATAAGCAAAGGCGCGTCTAGTGAATATGGTGTCTTCGTTCACTCCCATCTCCCTCCCTTCCCGTTACGGCGAGGTTCAGGTGTCCACCGAGATATGCGAGACAGATACATTTTCTTTCCTCAAAAACCAATTTACCGACGACTGGTCATAGAGTCGAAAGGGCGATGGCGTTCTGCGGACTCCCTGGCAGCGTTGCAAGACGCTGTCCTGTTCCAGTCTTACAGGCGAAGCTTAACATCTTAACCACACATCAGTGACACAATCAGCAACACCGCGCTTAAGGCTTCCGCCTCACCGCACTTTAAAGGGTCAGTCTACTGAATTTTATCAACCATATTTTCTTTGCGGCAACCGATAGCTCTTTATTCAAATTACCGTTTGACCAGCTGTGGTGCCAAGGAGTGCGGTAGAACATTTTAAAATAGAATTTATTAATCTGGGAACGCATCTGTATGAGATGGTAGTCTCATCTGGCAACCATCTGGATTTCCGCCGCGCGGCGACAAACATGGCGGCGCCCGTCGAAGCCGGACCTCTCGCTTCGGACTGAATTCTCGTTGTTGCTGCCTTTTTCAGTGCGTTCACTGGCCATAAATGGGGCGCCTGTCTTTCGCTTCGTCTCATCTCGCCTATAAGAAAACGTATAAGAGATAAATTTCCTTTATTTTAATAATTAGAGTGACGATTCTGCCGCTTCTAGGCTTAAGTGGAGAGTCGGTTTGTTTACAGCAATGGTTCCCGTCCTGACGACCAGATGGCGCCACTACAGGCTGAGTTTATTTTTGCGTCTCTGCTAGCATACGCTGAACTAAAATTGGGAATGTGCCTGCGTTTTGCGTACCTGCAACTATAAATATTCATGTGATTTACAGAAAAAGCGAGCGGCACGCCTTCTACAGTTTACTAGACCAAAACGTGCGTTTCTCTGACATTGGGGCATACAAATGGTACGTAGTATATTCACTTATGCTTCTACAAAAAAAAGACTACCACTTTCTTGAACAAAATGAACGTTTGGGGTCGCCACCATGCTTTTTTACGCGACTTTTAACGCCGAAATAAAATATAAATTCCTGCCTAAACCGGGCGCAGACCCCTCGTTATTGATGTTATAGGGTGCCAACTACCAGAATATGCCATTATTTATACACTCATCTCGGTGAGTAGACTGACCCTTTAAGTCAGCAAACTGCCCCCATGATTTTTTTTGGACACAGTCCTGCTTCGTACCATCGTAAATTACAAGCGACGCCTACTCCTTCGAGATCACTGCGAATGAGTAGTAACCACCTCTGAATGATTAAGAATGAGGGCGGAGATACCGTCAAAATGTGCACACAACGGCACGTACTGCGTCTCAGATAAAACCTGCACCATTCGGTCATGACGAACGCGGAGGCACCACAAACTCGCCCCCGCAAACGAAAAACGCGTGAGCGCTGAGACCGACCTCCCTTCGAAGGAGGCGCTGAAATGGCAGGTTACGAACGCCAGCCATACGTGCCCCGACAGCCGGCCAGTCGGTGCGCGCGTGTGGGCAAAGCGTCTAAAGTGAACCAGTGACTTCAAAAGTTTGTATACCGACGTATGCCCTCCTCCAGTCGAAACTCCGCCTTCTTCGATGCGCAGACAGCTGCCGATGGTTTTCGGGGATAACAGTTGCCACGCGGGGCTCATCGATAGGTTGCCTCCAGAGCCCAGCCGCTGCGCACACGCGCTGCGGTCGCTTCGCCGCTTTACCACCATGCAGTCGCTGCTGACTACACTACGCGGAGCTCATGGCCGCGTCGGAGAGCCCAGAAAGCATGCTTCGAAACATCAGACGCACACAACGGGCTTTTTAAACAGACACAATTTTAGTCTCAGAGCAATGTTTGGCTGTAACAGTGCAAGCCCGCTTGTTCCTAACTTGGGAGAGAACGAACGCGATTCGCGTGAGCGCCAAGTTCGCTACAAGTGGACTCGACTGAAGATGGGGTGTGGATGGCAGCACAGAATTAAAAGTGACCTAATGAGGGACGCTACAAGCAAAGCCAGCTAGCTGAGGTGCGTGACGATCAACGCCTCCAAGTCTCGTTCGTGGATGAGTGCTAAGCAGTTTTCCCGTTGAATAATCCCCCGCACAGCTGAGCTCCTCCTCCGTAGCTCTTTCATTGACTACGCGTGTGCCCGCGTAGCCAGCGCCGCGCAAGCACAAAGCTCATCTGCATGCAGTCACTGGCTCGTGCACCGTCGGCGGAATGCAGCTTGCGCGAAAGAATCACGCGAGTGTCTATGCACCGATGTGACGTCGCCCAGCCCTAGCCCGAGCGAATTCTTAAACTCGTGGGTCGCTAGTCCGCGTTTTTCGCTTCTGTAGCAATAAATGCGGATTGTGTCAGCGCATTGTCCTTTGTTCTCAAGGGCAAGGCTCGCGATCGCGGGGTGGGGTGGCGACTGTCACGAGCAGAGAATGTATACATTCCTCCTTGCAACTTAATATCCCCACAAGTCTCAGAGTCTGCGGCTAATACCATTCCAGCAGGCAGCTACGGTCCATACACATCACAAATCCTGCTGTCAGCCACACTGCACTGCTGCAAACGCTCGCCTTACGCACAGGCAGGGAACTTTATTTGGGAATGTCGGCAGGGGAAGCTCTTTCGCGGTATGCTCAACCCCAATCGGGTTCTGCAGGACGCAAAAGGATGGGGATAAGAGGCCATGCTTGGGAGTCATTCAGGGTGGGATGCAGGGCTGGTGGCACACTCCACTATCGGAAAACGGGGGAGGGGCTTACCTACGCCGGCTACGCCGATGGCAGCGTCGCCAACGTCGCCCAGGGCGGCAAGCACGGCGGTCATGACGTCACTTCCGCCTTTTGTTCACGCTGAGTAAGAGAGCTCTGCCAGCGACGCCGGTTCCTTACGCAGACGGCCCGAGAGGCTCGCCCGAATAAACACACCAGTGATGACTTTCTCGGCGAATGTTGAAACCGCGACCAGAGAAGAGGCCGGCTGAGCAGACGTCCGATGACGTCACTGGTCAAAGACGACACTTTCCTTTCTCATTTCGCCCCCACCCCCCCTTTCACAACAACTAGGCATTCCAGTCGATACGACAGAACAGGGAGGAATATCTCTCGCAGATTATCACTGGTGTCATCCACTGGTTCTGTCGCTATAACGTCGAACACAACGCACTGCTGACACTCCCTGTAGAGCTGGTGGAACGGGCAGACGACGCAGACGAGCGAAAACCTCTTTTACGGACCGCGTTTTCGCACGATTATCAGAAGACGATGTGGGAACGAAAAGTTCTCAAGACAAGGATAATCCAGAAAGAACTTTTCGCAGCCGACGACGGCGGCTGTCCACCGGAAACGTTCGCGGACGAGTTCGGGGAGGTGTCCTGTTGTAGTACACACGACAGCACAAGCAACGCACAACCGTTAGCAGTTCGGCAACACTTTTCGCACCGAAATCGCAACACAAAAGCAGGAAAAGAATTCACTGCCGCATTCCTCGCACACTAAACTGTAAAACGCGCACTTCATGGAACGATAAATAATAACAAAAAAAAAAGCCCTGGAAGCGTCCTCTACGCACTCGTCGGGAGAAAGAGCCGGCAGCGGCCGGCGCCGAGCAACAACAGCACGGGCTCCTCCGCGCTTCGACCGGGAGCCGCGCGATCGACGACGACGAACCGTGGCTCCACCGCTGCGGTGACGTCAATGCCGACGTCAGAGACAGGCGCTGTCGTGACGTCACACGCGGTAGACCCGGGCAAAGCCACCACCGCCTCCTCTACTCCACTGCGGCAGCCAGTCGTCTGTCACGCCGCAGAACGCTAACCACAGAGGGAAATGGGCAAAAAAAAAAAAAAAACGGGGACAGAATAAACGTCGCTCTGGCGGTAGTGCTGCCAAGGAGGACGGCACACGAGAGCAAAAAAAAAAGAAAGCGAAGCGGGATAGGAAGGGCGCTCTACAAACGACCAGCGTGCCCCCACGTGGATCCAAAAATAAAACTCAGAACCGCTCGTTTCAAGCCCTGGCTCGGTTCGCTGTCACGCGGCAGCAGAGGAAACGTAGTAACCCTGTCCCACCCGCTCCGAAGTGGTACACACGTAGTGACGAAATAGAGCCTCTAAAACGTGCGCCTGGAGGCTGTCTGGGGGGGGGGGGGGGGCCACGTCCGACAGCACTGCTCCGCTGAGGCAGAGTTCTTCAGCTCTGCCCCCCCCCCCCTTCTCCCCCCCCCCCCCCCCCCCCCCCGGGGTTCGATACGGGACGCATTTCGGCGGCACTCAGTACCGAATGCGAAGAAGCCCGCTTGGGAATCTCTGTGCGCGTTTCACAGCCTGCCAGGATGGTTTAAATTAACCCTGAGCCGCTTCACCGAGGCGCGACTCGATGACCATGCCTTTACCACTATTTCCTCCGGGGTCAGTTTGCAGTTATTTCGATCCTAGATTTGCTATAGCAGGCTGCGGACGAGGTCCTGAGCTAAATCAAGCGACAACACTTTAGTGCAGGCACACGTTCCAACGAAACTTTGGTTCTGTACGGACTGAATGACGAACAGACAGTGGTTTCTCATCCACAAGAACGCAGACACGTGCGTAAACAACGATTCTGTCGTCTCAGGTTATTTGTCGTAGTCTTCTCCTTTTTCAATTTAGTATAACAGCACGCATGCTGCCAATTATGCAATGAGAGTCAGCACCCTTCCTCAATTTAGAAACGTATTTCTTCAAGTCTGCAAAGTCAGGTCACCAGCCCGGACGTGGAGAGGCATTCGGTAATCCAAGCTTTTAGACAAGAGCTCGCAAAAGCTTTTAAAGAAAGATAACTTTTTAGAAGGAGAACGGGGGGGGGGGGGGGGGGGGGGGGGGGCAATTAAACGATGGCGTGCGCACTAGCGAACTCCATTTTTTCTGGCAACAAAACGCCTATCCGCATGACAACTGTCCGAGTTCTGTCTCTTCTTCCGCGGGGAAAAAAACAAAACAAAACAAACCTTGTCGTTGAAGGTCAGCGGTGACGTATGCGGCCGGTGATCTCCGTATACTGCACAATTCAATGCTATAGTGGACCAGCCACTAAATTGTGACCTAAGTAAAAACTATGCAATGCAGCAATCAGACATTTCTCCCCACCTTCGGACAACCCCTATTTCCGCGTGCCGCAAGGCCGGTAAACGTAAGCATTCCTTTTTGTCCCCAAGTCCTTAACTTAAGCATTCCTTTTTGTCCCCAAATCTTTAACTTAAGAATTCCTTTTTGTCCCCAAATCCTTAACTTTGAGGTCTAACAGAGGAAATTTTCGTTTACGGCACGGAAGATCACTGACGGTGGCAGGGGCGCTTGAGAAGAAGAAAGCCTCTCGTAGAACACATGAATTATTGGGAGCTCGGCGCGTGAATTCTCCATACAGACTGCGTATAGCACAGTTAAACGCATTACTGCAGTATTCTATTGCGACGTTAGTGCAGCGATGAGAACGCAGCTTTAAATGCAACAAATTTAATGAAAGCAGTCTAAACTATTGCTGCCTGAAGGCCTCGTTTTCAAAATATAAAAGTCCCAGAATGATTTGGTTCAAGACGTCTATTAGGCAAGACAGTCCGGAGACCTACAGCGGGGATGAGGGGGCTAAAAAGCCGGATGAAGAAACAAAAATAAACTACGGGACGAACAGACATATGACGCGACAATTCTGCGAATTCATTTTAGTTTACACTGGGTGATTACTTTGATGCTTTTAAAGAAAGCCGAGGCTTGACAAAGACGACAACATTTTTTTGAAGTTGACGGTAAGAAGGTGGAGTCCGAATACGACGTCGTTCCGCTACTATACTCCGTTTCATACATAGCAGTCAACGCTGCCAAAGGTACGAAAGTAGTCCGCTGCAAAAAACAAGCAAAATGTATCTTCCCGCCTCGCGTCGTGGCTGAGTGGTACGAAGCGCGCGCCTCTCTGTTCATTTTATAAGGGGAAGGTTCGACTCCCGGCTTGGCTGGTTTTCTTATTTTTTTATTTTTCTTAAAAGATTCATTAGGCAGAAACTCGAAACTGTAGAAGTCTAATACCTACTTCGAAAAATACAGCGCTGTTTACTTGTTTCGAAGGGAAAAGGCAGGCATACATACGATTTAATTTGAGTCGGATGGCGTTGAGTTCAAAGCTGTCATATTTAACACTGCGAGAGCTAGATATTGTCACCTTGCTAGGTCGTTTTTGCGGTGATCTTATTCCAGTAGAGAGACCTTCTTTCTTGAACCTCGCAACTGTCCGAGGGCTCAACCCGGTCATCTCGCCCACAGTTTCGAGAACTTCACGCACAGTCTTCTCCGGGAAGCGCTTCCTTACGCTAGAGTAAACGTTGACAATCACCTGCTTGCAGTCTTTCGAAATTTTCGGAGACTTCAGCGTGGAGAATAGGCGAGCAGGAGATGTTTTTGAAGCCACAGTGGGCGAAAAAAACAAGCGAGTAGGATATAGCGGTGCCATTTTCACGGACTCAGAAACCGTAAGACGAAAGCAGACGACAACACCGGCCGGCCTAGCTGCGAAAACGTGATACATGAGGAGTCGGAAAAAACAAGAAAACTAAGGCACTCTGTTTTGAAGAACATAAAAGAAAAAGCAACGTTTTTGCAAAATAAAACACTTTTATAATTATACTAAAACATCGGCCAACATTTACTTTAATTTCAAGTTGATTACTCTTTTCACTTTCGACGCACTACATTACGATGCGGACGAGGAGCGCGAACAGGCACTGCAGCCTTGGCTGCCTTGACTGCTATGTATGAAACGGAGTATACGTGGGTGAGGAGGCTTTACGCAGACGACGCCGGCATTTTCAACGCCAAGCGACACTGATACTGCAATCGCAGAAAAAGGTGTCATTCGGAAAATAACTAGCTACTCCTTAGTCTTATTTAACAGAATCCCTTCGACCGCGAATCTGTGGGGGAAAATTCTGATCGGCTTCCTCGGGCGGAAACACAAAAAAAGAAACCAACTGAACGTAAGAGGGCCAGAAACAAACAGCCGAAAGCAAGATCGCCCGCGGTAGAATATAATGAAACGCTAGAAGACGGTTGCTCCATCTGTCAGTCAGGTACAACAGCGGGGAAGAGGTGGTGGTGGCTCCATCTGTCGGACGATGAGGGAACTCAAGGTAGCCTACATGCATGGCCTCCGTGTTTTTCCTTTTGTTTTGTGCATGCCGTATAGCGGCCGCCCGAGCTGAGCGTTTCGCCCCGACGTATATGGATGGAATCTCATCGCTATTTTCTGAGTTACTCCTCGTTTTCCGCAGTAGCGGTGGAGCTGCCCATGTAGCCATAGATGTCAACGACAAACCAAACAAACCGTGTTGAACGTGTACTATAAAATTAGCCTTTCAGCCATATTCTCCAGCGAACAGTACACAGAAGCAGTGTAAAAAAGAATGGCTAACAGCTTAGCATTGCTATGGACGAAATATTGAGCGAAAGAACCGCGTTTAAAGGGACTATGCAAAGAATTAAAAGTCGCTTGTAAATGTTTTCAATGCTTAGAAATGATGCTAAGAAGCATTCACATCACGTATGAGTCTTCGGAACTGAGCTGGCAATTTATTATGAATTTTTAAAAACCGCGTCATTTTTAAAATTCGCGGGCCGATTGGTGTTTTCGTAGTGACCGATTTTGAAGCTAAAATCGGGTAAATAGACGTCAGTAGTCCCGTGTCGTCGGCAGGCCACCATACGCTGTCATTCGCTGGAGCCACGACGTCACGGACACACTTCCCGTAGCCGTGAAAATCGCCTGCTCGTGCCGCCGCGCGACCCCCTCGGGCAAGCGCGGGCCATGGCATTGCCTTCGCGCTTATGGTTTCAGTTAACCTCTGCCGCCTCTTTCTGTCGGGAGTTTCTGTCGGGAGAGGTGCTGCCGACGCTGCTGCTAGGGTGCTGGGTGCGACAACCGGAAATCGCGAACCGAACGTCAGCGAATGACGTATTCATGGGCGAGGCCCAGTCCCAGAGCTATTTTCTTTATTTTTTTCTGGCGCCCCGCGTGTACGAGTTGAGGGAGGAGAGGAGGAGCGTAATTTTTAATCGTCTCATTGATGCTTGCTCAAAAATTCATCCGCTGGGGTGACGAGTGATGGAATGTCTGTCTCTCGTCTGATTCATGTGATCTCAATTAATTTACTGCATAGTCCCTTTAAGATGGTCATCACCGCCACGTACCTCAAAGCACGACTTGGGTGTCCCACGGAGCCAGTTATGCGTCTCTCCTTTACGTTCGTGACTATCCCAGGGGCTTCACGACCGCATGCCGATTTTGCAGGGTAGGAGGCTAATACAGTGCTTCACCACTAAAAAACATCTAAATTCCTAATACCGAAGCCTGCCAGGAGCAACGTAGGCGCGGACGCTGGGATCTACATTCGTGCCAGGTATAAATGGGGGGACCATTACTACCATTCCAGACCGTGTTTGAGGTCTTTTATCATTTACCCTGAATAGCGAATAACGCATAGTCATCATCTTTTTCTACCGAATTATCCACTGTTGGGGATGGTTTGTTGTGCCTGGCTTGCATCTCAACTGACTTGCCGAAAGAGCGGGGAGAGCTGTAGTAGGCAAAGGCAGGTTAACCCGCAAGCGACTGAGTAGTAGTAGTAGTAGTAGTAGTAGTAGTAGTAGTAGTAGTAGTAGTAGTAGTAGTAGTAGTAGTAGTAGTAGTAGTAGCAGTAGCAGTAGTAGTAGTATAAAACTTTATTCCGCAAAACGGGACGGGTTTTAGGGGTTGGGGTCTTGAGCAGCAGGTGGTGTTCCTAGGTGCAGGATCCCATTGGTCCTTGCTGCCTCCTCGGCCCGCTCAACCAGCGCAAGCTGATCTTGCGGGTTGGAGCTGGACAGAAGCTCCTCCCACTGCTCGACTGACGGGTTTGTAATTTTGGGCTCTCCCGACAGCCCCATGTGGAGTGGTAGTGGGTGGCTATCTCTCCGCACCACACGCACTCTGGAGCGTATTGCGTAGGCCAAATCTTAATGTATATGTAGTGACTTGGGTATGAGTTTGTTTGTGGCCGTCTCCGTGTAGTTGCCTGATGTCTTGTCAGTGTCTTGTGGGGGAGCGGGTATTTACGGCGTCCTAACTTCCAAAACATAGTGAGCTCTCCGTAGCTGTTTGGAGTAGTGTTGGTTTCCCCCTTGTCGTCACTCGCTCGGTTTGTGTAACTACGAACTATCGCGTCGACTTTAAGGTTTCACTCTACTCCTCCGTGCCCAGGTGCCCATACCACATTCTGCTTGTTTTTTTAGTTTTGTCGCCTCCCTGAGGTGGGAGCGAACTGAGCGGCGTGTCGCAGCGAATGTCCGACGTGTTGGAACCTCGCCACTCGAGCCGCCGCTACGACTCAGAACAAGTTTTAGTGCGGCGGCAGGTTTATCCGCTGGCGCTTTCTCTTGCATGTGAAACAGTCTTAGGACGGCTGTACAGTTTATTTACATACTGTACAACGTAGAGAGCAAGAGGGAGCGTGTCTTCCCTAAAGTCACTACATGGAGGAGGGCCCGGCCGAGGAGGGACTCCTGTAATTACCCACTGACCCAGGGAGCCAGTTATGCGCGCCTTCAACTTTTTCATCGTCAATGCAAACGTACAGTCTTTGTCAAAAGTAACCAGGCTGCATGGTTTGCTTCTAGATAGTACAGTGGAACCCTTCCAGCTTCCCTGAATCTGAAATGGTCGTGAAAGGTAAGGACTGGGGCTCTTCTTACCTTCCAACATCTTTTGATGTTTAGGAAAGCCACAAGGGCTCCGCTGTACGAGCTAGAAGCAAACCATGCAGCCTGGTTACTTTTGACAAAGACTGTACCTAATGTATGCCAGCGGTCTATGCTACAGTGCCGCGTTTCTGCAGCAATGTTGTCGACGCACATAGCTCACAGCGCAAACATTAGTTTGACAGCAGTGTTAGTTGATGGAGAAGACGATGTGCAATGCACAGCGCGAGTGTGTGTTGCAGTTTAACACGAGGCGTGTTCGGCTGCGGCGATATTCTAGTGCTTTCGCATTTCTTCATTTTTATTTATTTATTCCACTTGGCACAAGCCCACAAACATATCGCAAGATCTTGATCGGGGTTTACCCATCGGAATAGTACGCAGTCGAGGGCAACCCGTGGGCTCGTTCCTGTTTGTAACAGGGGCGCCTAACGCGCGGTGGCGCCACCAGTCAAGGTGCCAGCAGCCAGCCAAGCCATCGTAGTGGCCAGCGTCAGCGCAGCGTCAAGGCCGACCACCTGCCGGCCCGTCGGAGATCAGAACCGGGACGGCGACGGCATGCCAGAAGCAAGAGGCAAAAAAAAAAAAAAAAGACAAAGCAAATCCGGTCGCCCTTCCTCTCACGATCGCCGGGGGGCGCGGAGCCGACAGACGCGGAGGAGCCAGGACGGGAGAGGAGTAGAACATTTGTAGCGCGGCGCCTTCCACACGTCGACAGGGGCGCGTTACGAGGGCTGGCGGGGCGAAACGTCCATGTATCATCGTTGACCAACGCCGCGGAACAAACCGCTGCGCTCTTCTCGTGGGTTTCTTTTTTGTTATTGTTGTTGTTTGTTTTCTTTTCCAGACACCGATAACGGTTCTAGATTCCCCCAGAACCGGATGCGAACGAGTTCGCTGGGGGTCGCGCGGCACAGCACACGTGAGGAATGAATCGTGACAGCGTTTGCACCGAAGGCGAGACTACTGTCGCTGAGAGCACTGACAGACTCACCTGGTACTGCGAAGAACCCCTGTAGCATCTTTAGGTGAGAGCGATATCTATGAATATTTACACCCTTATGGGTGCTGGCATGGTATACACCCACTAACCCCACCTTTCAGCACCCCAAATCTTCGGTTAGACTCTCTTGTGCCGGCCAAAGGAATGCCGTTTGAAGTAGCACAATTTACTTTCTGTGGAGCACAGCAGCCAAGAAATTCCTCCGCGACTCATACGCAAAAGCACTCGTTTGTGCCGCCAAGAAGATGCACCATAAAAGAGATGTGTCACGCGCGGCGGGAGGTTTGGTTTGGTTTATTGGGGTTTAACGTCCCAAAGCGACTCGGGCTATGAGGGGCGCCGTAGTGAAGGGCTCCGGAAATTCCGATCACCTGGGGCTCTGCTTTAGCCAAGTGAAGCTTTCAGCACTCAACACTTGGCGCTGCAGTCTTCGCACAGAAATGCGCCGTACAACGCATTTTATTTGCCGGGAACAACGCGTTCTGTCGAGCGACACGCGATTTGCGCCTAATATATGGCGAACCACCTCAGGGACAAATGTTGGTGGCCGCATCAGCGCACCGCTTGAAATTTCAGTCTCTGCACTTTTTTTTTTCTTCTTGAAAGTGCGAAGCGGCGTGTTCAGATGACGAGCGATGTCGCAGTGTCAGGAAAAGGGCCCCTGTCGGAAGCGACGACGACCCAACCGAACCGGAAGCATAAAACCGGAAGCGCGCCGGCGGGACGTTATCTCCATTCAAGGTGAAGGAGTGAAGACGGCTCAATGGGAACTCGGCTGCCTCTGGTTTACGCCGTCGCGCTCTGCCTGGGATAGGGCGTAGTCAAACTCGGAAGACACGCTGCAAGGGAAGAATCGAAGCAGACACTGTGGATTCACTGGTATCGCGGAGAAGTGGCAGCAGGGTGGCAGCTGGGTCGCACAAGAGATCGCACCAACCACAAACGTACTGCAATCCCACGCTCTGACTGGGCCAGAGGTTAGCAGACTGTCGCGACGCCGGAAGTGTTCAAGTTACGCACAGACGATGGAAAAACGCACTAGCGTATGGCAATAAAATCAGGGAAGATGATGCTTAGTTTGGTTTGGTTTTATGGGGCTTAACGTCCCAAAGCGACTAAGGCTATGAGAGACGCCGTAGTGGAGGGCTCCGGAAATTTCGACCACCTGGGGTTCTTTAACGTGCACTGACACCGCACAGTACACGGGCCTCTAGAATTTCACCTCTATCGAAATTCAGCCGCCGCAGCCGGGATCGAACCCGCGTCTTTGGGGTCAGCAGCCGAGCACCATAACCACTGAGCCACCGCGGCGGCTGAAGATGATGCAGCGACAAAAAAATTAACACAATCCAAGTCTGGGAGATGCAGCCAAAACAAGCGACACACACACCAGCGTTTAGCTATTATTCGCCGCTCCTAGTTGGTGCCTCCATCACGGGGCTGTGCGACGTAGGAATGACGAAGGAGCTCTGGTCAGACGGTGACCACGTGACGCTAGAACGTGACGTCACTACCATAACTATACTCTGGTGGCGACGTAGTAGTGGCGCCATTGATCCGATGGGGAAGTCGTTCATTTCTGCCATGAAAGGTGCGCGGAATATGAGCTGAAAAACCTATATACGACAAATGCAGCACCGAAGAATATCCAATAAACGATGAAACTGCAAAACAGCGGGAATCGCTCTCGTAGTTTCCAACACGCCAGCTTTAGCGCGGCAGTCGCCATACCACGGCGTAATGTATTCAGCAAGCACTGCCGTTGTTGCCATCGCCGCAACAACGCCACTGCAGACAACAATGCATTGCAGCCGCCGCAGTGTCAGTAGCGACATCTCGTAAGGCCGAGTTCAACCTACACGACTGAAATTAAAGGGACAGTGAGGAGAGCCCTATTAATATTTTTTTTATAGCAAAATCCGATAGTTCGGCATGTCACGGCTTTGTTGCCACTTGGCCGGCAGCGAAAGATGCGTTTATTTCTAAGAAATTTGGATTCGAAGTTGAAAAAGTTTTTCCCGCCGCTGTGATTCAAACTTGGGATTCTCCTATGACGACACAGGACTAAGTGACGTGAAACATGACGCGCACATGACGTAACAGGACTCCGTGATTTCTGGCGGCCAGCAGTGCGGCCTAGCAGCAGCCGAAAAGAAAGGTACCGCCGGCCGCACGTTGAAGGCATCTATCGGCTATTGAGGCCGTCGCTACAGTCGCTTCGCTTACGTTTGCACTGGCGTTTTGCCAGCGTTACGATGGATCTCGTTCCCGAAGTCGTCAACTAAGTTCTCGCAAATAGACACCTTTAGCATACCGTGTACCACGGCCGTGTACCTTGTTACCGCTAGCGGAATACCGGGAGCCCGCCTACTGCCGGTGAGCAGGTGCTCATTGGTCCCGATGCTGCAGGCGCGCGCGTAGCTGCCGGGCACGTGGCGCCATCTGGCGACGTCAGAGAGATTTGCGCATGCATTGGCTGCGCCTCAGTGATTTGTGAATTCTCGGGTTCTAGCAACACTGTTTTGTTCTATGATCTCATCACGCTTGTACTTGCGAGTTTGGCCTGTGGCGGCGATACCTGTATTTTGGTCCTTGCTCTTTTCTACGTTACAAGAGCTTTGTTGTCAGTATGAGTGGCGTTTTTGTAATCAGGAGCTGGTATTCTGTCGATACAAGCCAACTTCAATTTCTCCTCATTGTCCCTTTAAGCTGCGGTGCGACACCATCCCACGCGGAGGTATTTTGCTACAATCTGTAGAACATTTACGGGATATCACAAAACGAGCTATATATGGCTTGCATATCGGGAGTCAGCAAACAAGAGTTTGAAGCGTAATCAGCAATTAACGCCGTTACGCGTGCTTGGCAGCGACAGGCGTGCGTCGCGACGTGATTTCAAAGCGGCCTATATCGTAAACAAGAAAAACGCCACTCATTACCCATGGCTGCGCGCATTTAATCTGAGGCCCTTGGAGACAATTCCATAAGGAAATAAACCAGAGCCGCCGAATATTGTCGTTCCTCGCGTATTGCAATCGTGTGTTATTAAGGATGATACCGACATTTTTTCTCCCTTTTTTGGTTGAATTTATAAGTTCTAAACAAGGGATAATTACAGAAGTTTTAATAGAGGGCGACAATGTTTCACCCCACGCGAATAAGCGTAGTCGGTGACAGCGAAATCTCGAATCTAGTCGCCGGACTATATAATTACCTCGCCAATTTGAACCCCCCCCCCCCTTCCCCCCTTTTCAGATTAAGCCTTAGATCCTTCGTCGCTGGTAGTAGGCCCGAGCCATGCATACGCCGGCCCTCGATACCTGAAATCGGCTTTAGAAGACAGGACGAGGAAGTTAATCCGTCCAGACATAGATCTCATACACTGACGAGCACTCATCGCTCACACACGCGATGACATGCAGGGCTAAGCAAACTGTGACGCGATCAGCCATTTCTCTTGTTGTTTTTTGCGTCGCGTAGCGAGATAAACCTGCCAGGCAACGTGGCGCCTAATATATTGTGTCTTGTGAAGCGTGTATACGAAACCCGATATACTTGGCCCAAAGGATATTTTTTTTACTTTGTCATTTGACGTCTCCACCGTCCTTAATCAAGTACCTAACAGCATTTTTTTAGGAGCCCCAGCTATGATTACTACCAGCTCCGTTCTTAGACGATCTAAAACCCGGGGCGTCCCAGTAAAAAGAAAATAAACGAAGCCCGTCTCCAGGAGGCCAGAACAAAGCATCCGGCGTCACAGGTACGATGATTGGTTTGGTTTATTGGGGCTTAACGTCCCAAAGCGACTGCGGCTATGAGAGACGCCGTAGTGGAGGGCTTCGGAAATTTCGACCACCTGGGGTTCTTTAACGTGCACTGACATCGCACAGCACAGGGGCCTCTTGAATTTCGCCTTCGTCCTCCCTGCTTGGAGGGAGCCTAACCGACTCTGCAGGCTTTCTAAATAAAAGTTGTTCTCTCTCCCTCTCTCTCATCGAAATTCAGCCGCCGCAGCCGGGATCGAACCTGCGTCTTTCGGGTCAGCAGCCGAGCACCATAACCACTGAGCCACCGCGCCGGCATATCCCTCAAGAGAAAAGTATACAACAGCTGTACCTTATCAATACCCACCTATGGGGCAGAAAAGTGGAGCCTAACGAAAAAAGTTCAGCTTAAAGGTGCACGAAGAGGAGTCTGAACTCGTATTTTTACCGCGGGAGCTCGATCTGCACGTTCCAAGCGTTCTTAGAAACTTCGAATCATTGACCCGTGCGGCCGATTTCCCTCATTTTAATCCGATTAAACGTCCCGTCTCCCGCCTTCTTTCTTTTTTTTGAATTCCCCGCGGACGGTAGGAGGTGTCGACCAACCTTTAAGCCAGTCCCGTGGCGTCTTGTCGCTCTTCCATCCGCGGAGTGATAGTGATTGGCGAAAGCGAAGAGTCCACGCGTATTTTTATTTCCGTGGGCCCAATTTGCAGCTATGTAGTCTCTGACTAGATCCATTTATTCACGGAAACGTAAAAAAATAAAAAATAAAAGCGAAAGCAAAGCCGCCACGCGACTGCCTGAAAGGCACTCCATGCGTTGGTTGACTCCTCCCACCATCTGCGGGAAATTAAAAAAAAAAGGCCGGAGCCGGACGTTAATCCGATTTAAATTAGGCAAATCGGCCACATAGGGCAATAATTCGAAGTTCCTAAGAATGCTCGGAACGTGTAGATCGAATTCCCGCGGCAAAAAGACGAGTTGAGATTCCTCTTCAGTGCAACTTTCAGGTCAACGCAGCCACTATGGAAGAACATTTCTTGACAAACAAATGTAGAGGGGAGCTATTGAAAGATTAAAGCCGGGTCCCCGCAACCACCAACGAGGCAGTACATGGACTGGGCACCGTTCGAAGTATGCCCAGAGCAAAACATCATGTGAAGAACGCCTGAGGAAATCGGACGATAACAGGTGGGCAGCTAAGGTGTCTAAACACTTATACAGAAAGAGCGTTGACTTCACAGTCGTGGAAAAGGACCAGGAAACAAACCATGCAGTAAGTATGCAGGAAACAAGGACAGAGAAATAAAGAACCTTTAGCGACAGGTAAAGATGCAGAAGGTAAAAACTGGATTAATTCAATCGGAAAAGAAGCAGACTGCAGAACTATATAGAAATCGGAAAAGACAGACCAGGAAGGAATCGTTCTTTGATAACCCAAGAGGCAGCGCCTGTACTATTTGAAGCTAGGTCAGGGTGTCTTAGAACGCGAAACCACGAAAAGAAAAATTACGAGGAACTTTAGGGGCTAAAGTGGTGAAAGGCGAAAGCCTGAGTGCTGCATTCTGCTACGCGATTGTTCACTTCACATTCTGTTGGTGCATTAATTAACTGCCAATTAATTGGTTGGTAACAACTTTATTCATAGTCCTGCAGAGCTTTCGCCGACGGGGCCTTAGGTCTCCCACGTGGGGACGTCGAGGCGCTGCCTCGCCGTCGCCTCGCGGGCCTGCTGGACGGCCCAGAGTTGGTCCCCGAGGCTGGGGCTGCGCAAGGCAGCGGCCAACCGCGGCGGGAGGGTTCCGGAATTAGCACCGTGAAGGTTTTTGTTGCAGTCCCAGAGCATGTGAGTTAAAGTGGATACATTGGCGTTGCAGACCTTGCATATATTTGTCGGGTATGTACCGGGGTAAAGCCTGTGGTATAGTTCCGGGTTGGGGTACGTGAGCGTCTGCAGTTGTCTGAGGGTCACCGCGTGCGCCCTGTCCAGCTTGTCGCTGGGCGGAGGGAAGGTTCGGCGGGCCAGGCAGAGGGCCTTGGTAATTTCGTTGTAGCTGGTCAAGCAGTCTTTGGTGCTATTCCACGGACGACGGTCGCCGGCGCGGTTCGCGAGCTCGCGCGCCTTGGCGTGTGCCGTCTCGTTGCGGTTGCGATACGTCCTCGATACTTCTCCCATGTGCGCCGGGAACCATTGAATTCTGGTTTGGAATTCTACCTCCTGCTGGACTTGTCGGTTCCTCAGGACTCGGGCCGCTCTCTGTGAGATCCATCCTTTGGCGAAGTTTCTAACCGTCTGACGCGAGTCGCAGAGAACCACGGTGCACGTCGGATCCGTGAGGGCGAGTGCCACCGCCGCTTCCTCCGCCTCTTCTGCGCGTTCGCACGCTACACTTGACGTTATGCGCGTTTTGCCGCACGAATCGACGACCGCAACCGCGAATCGCGAGCGTTCTGCGTATTCCGCGGCGTCAACGAACCTTGTCCCCGTATCGTCTCCGTGGCTGTGCAGGAGAGCTCTGCCAATTAATGACGCTTAATATTTGCGTTTAGGAGTGGAACGCGACAGCGTGTTGTAGCGCTGCATGCAGGGTGTCCACGGAACGCCACCACCCGTTCGGCGCGATGCGTTGCCCTTTGAACGCAACGCTTTTTGCGGAAAGGAAATGGCGCTGTAATTCTGTCATCTCGGTGGACACCCGTACCGCCCCGCACAGGAAGGGAGGAAGTGGAGTGAAAGAAGAAAATGGGGCCGTAATGAATAAAATGAATATTGTATTTGATGAAAGGAAATTACGCAGTAACTGTCTCACGTATTTCTGTGGACACCAGTCGAAAATTGTACTTGAGGTAAGGAAATTGCGCAGTAACTGTTTCGCATATCTCGGTGGACACCCGTCAAAATTCGCGCGCAGTGACGTCACGACCCTTTCGACCAATCTGAAACGCGGAAAAATTTGCTAACACGTCTTGGTCACGACAGTATGAGCCTTAAAAGCTTTCCGCCTTAAAAAAACAATGACCGAATCCTTACTACATTCGAATAAGTGTGAAAGCACGGATTTGCGCTGCACAGAAGACGACGATGAGCTGGCAGTGCCGCGGGACGGAGCGCTTGCGCATCTCGGACGCACAGTCGGCAAGAGACGGTTTTGCTCGGGTCAACCGGATTGGTGCTTTTCACCAATTTAACCAAGACGACACACGTGCAGCGTGTGCCAAATCTGCAGAAACAATTGAACATCTTGCATGTGGCGGTGGCCATCCGGATGTCGACGAAGGCCCACCGTAGATGAGGTCGTGAGGAGCAATGCAGGACGGGACAGGGCGGCCCCGTACTGTTTTGCTCCTCACGATGTCCTACCTGAAACTACGTCCGCCTAAGCCAACCCTGAGGGTTTCGAGATGATAAAGGTCACGTGAATGAACCTGGGGTACAAGTCAGCCAAGGGTAGATTGGTGGCTCAAAAGAAGGGAGGTTACAAGTACATGATTAAAAATTGTACTTGAAGAAAATGGCGAATTTATTACACCGATAACACCGTGAAATAAACACACAAAATAAAAACGCCGCGTTTAAAGGCGACGCTGCTACCTTCCATCATGCATCCGAACATTACAGCGGTGGGCAAAGCAAAGCAAAATGCAACGCAGCATGCAAAGCGCAGCGAATCGCTTTCGAGGTGAAAAGACGGCGCAGAAATGATTGGATGGAGAGAAGCGCTCGACGAGCGGGACACATGCATAGCAGTCGCGTGCTTTAGGAAAACAAGAAGGGAAAAAATTCGCTGTGGCTTAGCTTGGTTAAGCCCGGTAATTGCGAAAGCAATATCCGTACCTGCGCCATGGTACAGCTGGCAGTGTAGCTGGTGGTGGTGCTCGTGGTTAGACTTGTGGTTATGCATCAGTTATACAATCCAATCCAATTTAATTTAATCCAATCCTATCCAATCCAACGTAATCTAATCCAATCCAATCCAGTCCAATCTAATCTAATGTAATCCAATCTAATGCAATCAAGGTCAAATGAAGGTCAATGGTGGTCACCGCCGCGGCACGGCAAAGGCGTGAAAGTGCAAGTAGTATTGATTTCGCAATAAAATTACAAAGGGTGCACATAGGCCGCCGCCGCCAATAGGGAGGAAAAAAGTAAAAAGTACGCATATTTAAAACAGTATACGGGAGCGGACACCGGGGGACGAGATAAGAAGACAATCCTATCGGCCGCATTCCGCGCCGGTGGCCCCCGACGTTACTCGGCGCGAACAACACGGTTTCGCATGCAATCACTTCCAACCGCAGCGCTGCGGAGTGAGCACAGAACCGACAGCACAGCGGCCAATGTCAAGCCGGATCGCCGGTCAAGGTGAGATACAGGCTCGCCACTTGACATCCACTACACACATCCCGGGCGACGTCTAGGCCAAACAAAAGGACACAGTTCTAACATAAAAAGCGCTCTATGCCGGAATCCTGCGGGAATAAAAAAAAAAATGCGCATGCGATCAACAATACGTGTCGCTTCCCGTTAGCATCAACAAAACTGCCCCGCCCCCTCCCCCGAAGACGCGTAAACACCAAACCCTTTTTTTATTGGTTCTCAAAAGAAAAAGGAAAAAAAAAACATAAAAGAAAGACAGATGGAGGCGAAACGCAAGGGGCGCTCGTGTGCTGTGCGATGTCAATGCACGTTAAAGATCCCCAGGTGGTGGAAATTATTCCGGAGACCTCCACTACAGCACCTCTTTCTCTCTTTCTTCTTTCACTCCTATTCCCTTACGGCGCAGTTTTCAGGTGTCCGCCGATATTGTGAGACAGATACTACGCCATTTCCTTTCCTCAAAAACCAATTTACCCATTTAATTTATCAAGACAGAGGATGCCTGGACCAGCAATGCTTTACCAGGCTTAACGCTAATTGAAAATAAGTGAAAAAGAACTAAATGTTCTAAAGAAGAAAAAAATTTAAGCGAAAAACAGAGCATTTAGAAAAAAAAACTCGAAAGAAAAGAAAACGAAAGGCTCATCACAGAAAAAGCTAGTCGCACGCAGACAGCCAAAGCACAACGTGCAGTCCGCGGAATAAATAATAATAATAAAAAGAGAAAACCCAAGTCACTGCAAAGTCATGGTCACAGTAACAGTCTAAGAAAGCACTGAGTGCCGGCCACAAAATAAAAATCTGAAAAATAAAAACATAAAGAATAAACAAGACAAAACCGAAGTCACAGTCACACAGTCAAGGACCGCCAAACCTATCGACTTGAAAGCCTGTGCCGTCCAGTAAACACCTTCCCACCCGAAAGGGTGCCAATCAGCTTGTCCCCAGACGAACACCCGTTGCCACCTATTGGGTGCTTCCTGAAGGGTGCTCTGCATCATCCTTTCTTTAGCACCCACTAGGTCGTAATGGGTGTTCGTCTGGGGACATGCAGGGTGGCCCCCTTTCGGGTGGGAAAGTGCTTAGTGTGGTCACATTACACGCGTCACGCGGGAGGGGAAGAGCGTCTCGGGCCCTCGCACCGCAACGTATACGCCCACACTGTGTACGCATCACCCGGAAGGCGCGGAGGTCACCGGATATTGCCAGCCCTTCGGCTCACCGAACGGGCTTCCTTATTATGCCCCGGTGACACCCACGCTGCAAAACAACGCCGCTTCGTGCATATACAGATTCGCAACTTCACCAGCGCTGCGACGAGGAACAAAGACAGAGAAGGAAGGACAGGGACAAGCGCTACTAACAACTGAAAGTTTATTTGAGAAAACAAAGATTATATGCTCACAACTGACAACCCAAAGCGCCTGCGCTTCCCGCAAAAAGCACGCAAAAGAAAGTTACGAATCTACATACGAAATTTCACACTCATGTATGGTTACAGAATGTGTGCTAACGAACGTGTCCCTGTTCTTGTGAATGTGATAGGCTTCACACAACTCCCTAGTCAGCTGATCTTGATCTCTAAACTTAATCTTAATGTATGTGAAGCCTATCACATTCACAAGAACAGCGACACGAGCGTTAGCACACCTTCTGTAACCATGCATGAGTGTGAAATTTCGTATCTGGATTCGTAACTTTCTTTTGTGTGCCTTTTGCGGGAAGCACAGGCGCTTCGGGTTGTCAGTTGTGAGTACATAATCTGTGTTTTTTCAAATAAACTTTCAGTTGTTAGTAGCGCTTGTCCCTGTCCTTCCTTCTCTGTTTTTGTTCCTCGTCGCATCGCTGGTGAAGTTGTGAAGATGTACCAACTAGCTCAGACCACGATTTTGCTCCAGTACATATACAGCAGTCAAAGCTAGCGCACGCAGGCCCGAAAAGTAGTTCACCATGCAGCCAACGTGAAGACAGGCATACTATTTCGTCTCGACAGACGTCAAATAAAGTGACTGGCAACCTGCTCCACTTGGTTTCACCTCTTGCCACATTTTCGCCACGCGACTCATCGAGACTCGAAGAAGTGGCGAATCGCCCTGACTCCATCTGCGCCTAAAAAATAGTTGACACTCGGGTTGAAAACTACCCACACACTGAGCGCCCCCACAGCTTGGAGCGTGATTTCCAATGGTGCCACTTCCTTTTCACTGTTTTGGCCCAAGCGAGAGGAACGACTGACACGTGACGGGGTTTCGCACTACTTCCGCAGCTGCGTACGGAACGGAACCGGCTGCGTGTGACGCGTGCAGCGGTGTCGTCGCACAGCCAACCGAAAGATATAAGGCGAGGCACCCATAATCCATTGCGGAGTCGGCGTTAATCAGAATATATTTCGCAAGCGTGGCCGTACTCATATGAACCTGGCCTCCTCGATGGGTTAACAGGGGCCTCGGTTCTGGCAGTCCCGATGGCACAAGAGGGTTCTAGTACAGCTTCCGCCCTTGCCGCTCGATCCCGTCACACGTGGCACTCGCGGTAATGAAGCACAGACTTCCTGTCGAGAGCGGTCTGTGCTGCATGCACGACAATCGCTGCCGCAGCCTGGCCTGCCCGATATACATTTCAAAGACGTGGCACTTAAACACGGGAGTGTGCAGCAAGCGCTTTGCTTCTAGCCCCACTCGTAAACGACGTCCATGGTGCGCCGTTCGAGCGCTTTAGAAGGGTGTGTGGACGACTGCACAACGCCCGCCGCCATTGACGAAGGTGGCGCTGGCAAACACTCCAAACGCTATAGGTTACATGCTACACAAATGCTAGTAGTAGTAGTAGTAGTAGTAGTAGTAGTAGTAGTAGTAGTAGTAGTAGTAGTAGTAGTAGTGGCCGTTTTATTAACTAAAAATGATGTAAAAAGATGTTGCCAGCAGCGGCATCCGCCATCGATTCCTGAAGCACCTGAGCTGCGGCTAGTGGAAATAATAGAGGGGAGCAACAGAAAGAAAGGATGGACAGAGGAGGAGTATATAAAACTGTGCTTAAAAACAATGCCGCACCTGCCGCAACAGTCTGGTTTATGGGGGGTTAACGTCGCAAAGCGACTCAGGCTATGAGGGACGCCGCAGTGAAGGGCTCCGGAAATTTCGACCACCTGGGGTTCTTTAACACGCACTGATATCGCATAGTAGACGGGCCTCTAGAATTTCGCCTCCATCGAAATGCGACCATCGCGGCCGGGATCGAACCCGCGTCTTTCGGGTCAGCAGCCGACCGCCACAACCACTGAGCCACCGCGGCGGCAGTTACCTTTCTGTCATACAGTATAATTACACAATTAATTTCCCATTGATCACACCACAAGTTGAAAAAGATAGAAACACTTCCCGATGCTTTCCTCGGTTTCGGCGACAGTTGGGGGGCTGTATGCCTTAATTTGATTAGCATGTGGCAGAGTACACCGCAGAGTACAGAGAAGAAAATATCGGATGAATTCACTTCGGTGCCCAGCTACACTCGAGATGATGCGATCCTTCCCTTGAGCAGGTGCCATGGTAAATGGAATCGATCGACGCGACGTTAGGGCAGGGAACAAAGAGAAAGAGAGAGCCTCCGCTTGTTCTCACACAGGTCGGTTGTCAACCGCCGCGTCGCGAAAGAGACTCCGAAGGGAGCAAATACTCGGCCGGCGTATACGCACGTGAAAGCCCGCCAACAGGATGCGACGATGGTTTTCGCGAGGGACGTGGGTGCCATGCTCTGACAGGCCAGACTGCGTCGACATTTCCGTGACGGACACACATGGAAACACGTCCAAGACGGACTGACGGTCCGAAGGACGCAATAAAACAAAACAGCGAAAAAAACCCGCAAAGGCAGGAACACCAAATGAAGTGCTCGTCAACTTTCGCCAGAGGACGACGCCATGTCGCCTACCCCGCCCCTCGCGAAAAAAAAAAAAGAATTCGACAGAGAAGTCGCCGAACTTTTTTCCCCCGCGGCTGACATCCTCACTTGGAAAACTTACTAAAATCCGATACGCAATGGTCGCCGAGACTTGAAAGCACAGCCGGCGCTGGAATTCTCGGCACCGACAGCGGCCACAGTTGGACAGTTGACAGTTGGACGATATTTATGACGAAGGCATGCATGATCTTTCCGCAAACCTTACAGTATTAACCGCCGCGACATCACATACCTTGTGGGGACGCGCAGTACTCGTCCCCTGTGGTTCGCTTCCCCGCAGTGCACCCTCAATTCGTCCCCGGTGGTTCGCTTCCCCGCAATGCACCCTCCTTAGTTGTGTTATTTTAACAAACAGGGAAGGGAGCTGGCATCGCAGCGCCACGAGCGCCACGGATGGCGTGTTTGCTCTGTTTGCTGCGCGCGGGGGGGGGGGGGGGGGGGGGGAAGAGACGGTCCTCTTCTGCTTGGGGCCGGGGAAGCGCGATGACGTTCGGAGCGAGGCTCCGCTCTTCGCCGGCTGGCGCCAACCCTCGTGGGGAGGAACGTTCATCCCGCATCTCGTCCTGCCCGGCCTCGGAGTTTTCCTCTGCCCTGCCGTGGGCGAACATTCGACGTGCTCGATTCCCTCAGCGTATTTTGTTGCTAGCTGGCGTTGTCGTTGTTGTAGCAATAAATGCCCTGTTTGTGTCAGCCAGTGTGTCGTTCCTTCGTTCCCCCAGAGCAAGGCCCGCCGTGGTCGGCGTGAGCTCGGTAGCGTACGCGATCACGGGGTGGGGACCGGCGGTTTTGAACTAGGTCAGCCGCGATTAAGCGGGGGGAACGTATTTATATCTCCCCAATCATTAAAACCCCACAACCTCCACCTTCCAAGTGTGGTACAGTCTTGGTAAAGAGTCTTCGAGCCATACGGTCTACTCTCGAACCGCATGGTGGCGCCCTCATGGCACCCTCTTAACGGCCTTGAATTAAGGACAAGGACGCTCCTAGCCTTACAGGAGTTGACGGCTGCCTTGAAATGCTCCATTACAAGGCTGCAGAGCAAACTGAGCTCTGAACACACTCGACGGCGAGTGTATACAGTCTTTGTCAAAAGTTTAGAGCCCAGGGGGTTTGCTTCTAAGCCTCGCAGTGGGACTCCTGTAACATTCGTGGTAGTCCTACCCATTGGAGGAGGCAGGACCAGAAATCTTCTTACCGTCAGCAAATTTGGAGCGCTGGAGATGCATTACGAACCAGACAGTGTGCTTCAGAAGCAAACCCCCTGGGCTCCAAACTTCTGACAAAGGCTGTACATGACATTCAATTTTCATCGCTATACTGGATGATGCCCCCACCAGCGGTAAGAGAAAAACCAATCCCCACAAACGCTTGCTAGACGTAAAGCTATCGATCACAACCGACTCGCAAGAGCATGATGCTGATACTGAGCAAATTCGCACGCTATTTCTCGCCAAGTTCGGACGTCCACAACAAATCGACCGGCGCATATGCATCAAGTCATGTTCCCCCTTTCCGGAGTAGCAACCCACTGTTCTCAGTAGGCCCGCGAGAGCACGCCGATCGAAAACTAGGACGGCTGCAGCAGCCGCCTCATGAAGGCCGGCTGAAGCGGATTCCGTTACATACGTGCCCTTACAGCCTCGCCGTCACGACCAGACAGCTGCGGGGCCAAAACGCATCAGCAATGCGTTATACAGACCACGCGCATCGCTAATCGAACACTCTCCGAGCGACGCGCAGAACACAGAAGGTGCAAGGCAACGGCGAAGCACAACACACCCACCGAGGCGGTACACGGGAGTGGGTTAATGGGACTCTCTCGCCGACGTGCCTCACACGAGCGAGCGCTGCGCCTGCACGCCGAGCCGGAAGCAAGGCAGAAAAGGTGGCGGACGTGGGTTGCGAAGTTCGAGGGGTTGTTTAGGCGCGGTCTATCGCACAGTGCACGGGCGTTTTAACGCTCCTGCTCTGCTGGAAATCCGGCGAAAAATCCACCCATAGGTCGCGTGACCTTGTGGCGTCTGCTCGACTGACTGTGACCGTGGCAGTTCAATTAATCCGGAGAGGTTGCCCGGAAAGAGCAACCTGGGCCCCACTGGCACCTGCCATCGCAGATAGGCAGTGTGGTGTGAGGTGGGATATATGAACGCAAAGCCGACGAGACTGACACTACTCCGCACATATGGGCATTAAAACCACTCGCGTCATCCCTCAAAAAAATGTGGTTTCGAACCCCGAGGTCCAGCAAGCGAACTCCTACCACGGCGCGGGCGAAGAAAGATGAAATATAGTAGCTGCGATCAGGCTGAACCGTTCCCAAAGCGCTGCGTTTCACACGTGTTGTCGATGCAATGTGGCAACAACGCCCGTGAACGCCATCACGAGAGGGCCTAAAAAGCAGGGCCGGCACACGGGCTTTCCTAACCGGCCATGAGCTGACACACGACGCTGACAAACCACACTCTGCCGAGAACAGGCGCCGAAATTACAGGGAGGGCCTTATTCATCGACGTCATTCGGTTACTCGAGCGCCGTTGGATGCCCACGACATACACGAGTTGCTGGCGCCGAAAGTACGCGGTTTCGCTACACTTTGTGCGCTTTGTTACCGACTTTAGCCCTAATAATTGCAAGAACGGAAGCACACGCAAACGAAGCCAATTCGCGCTCGGAGACAGATACTCCGGCGGCCGCTGAGGCGACTGCGCAGCGTTGAAGCTCGCCTGCTGACGTTCGGGATCAACTCCTCCCCTACATTGATGGCCGCTTAAAAACGTACTACGCTGGGGTTTTTGACAGTAGCAGCAGCGTATAATGTGGCACGCCGTAGCGGGAGGCAACGAGGATGCCTCCACATATAGACCAACCACATATGAACCACCGCAAAGTTGGATTCGTCGACAGAACAGGGAAAGAAAATCGAGATAGGCCAAAGGAAAGAGTTGCCTGTTGTGTACACGGAGAAACTGGTAACGTGACGACCTTACATCCAGCATGGGGATTTTCCCCCTTACGAACCAGAACGACCACATGAAACTATGGCGTAACCACTTTCTCTCTTTAATTTCACCATCGATGACATCTGGGTCAGACACGCGGGTTCCCCGCAGCCACCGAACCGATCGACGTACGGCAGCGCACGAAAACCAGCAAACACACAGATAAGGGGCGATAAGAAAGAGAGAATGGGCCTGGGGGGCACCACATAAAATAAGAGAGGAGACCCAGCGCCCTTCGTATACCCTGGCTTATCGCCGAGCCGTTAATGGAGACGGCCAGTCGTCGTCGCCAGCAGCTCCAGTTTGGCTGACGTTGTTCTACGGACACTTGCCCTCCCTTCTCCTCTACTCATCCCTCACACAGGCTTCTCGATTCCGGTTCTGAAACAACCGTCAGCCCTCTCCCCACCCCGCATCGGCCTCCTTGTACTTGCTCCACGCTGCGTGCCTGGGTCGCTCCTCTGCAGCAGTGCGGCCCTTTGGTATACCAGTACTAAGGGGCCGATTATACGCCAAGCCTCACGCGGCGAAGGACGCCAATGAAGTAGCGGTTTAATGCGCGGGAGAGGAGGACGCGCGCTGAGAGAGAGAGAGAGAGAGCAGTATTATCCCCCTCTCGAAGCGCGGCATGCGGCCTCAAAGAGAGAAGTGGTACTACCACACGAGTGCACCGGCGGCCGTAGCAGTAGTAGCAGCAGCAGTAGCAGTAGTAGCAGCAGCAGTAGCAGTAGTAGCAGCAGCAGTAGCAGTAGTAGTAGTAGTAGTAGTAGTAGTAGTAGTAGCAGTAGTAGTAGTAGTACCCGCATCAGCGATCACCGCTCGGCCGCGTCCGATGAAAGCAAGGGCAGTTTGGTCGACGAGAGTGGACGGGGCCGCTCCTTACCCAATAGTTTCCCACAAGAGCCGGGTGGACAGGTCGCGTGTGCACCGCTAGAACGTCTCGCAATCTTATTTCGAAATATCGGTGAGCGCATGCTCAATATTTCCTCAATAACCACTACCATAGCCCTTCAAAAACATTGCAGGACTATGCCACTACTCTTGAATCGAACCCTTCCCACTCCCGCGACGATGTCGCCTACGTCGTCGGGCCGCTCTACCTGCACCCTCCCTCTCTGCGTCCCGAAGCAGAAAGAAGGGGAGAAGCACGCACGGCTTCCCCCCCCCCTGGGCAAGGGCGGCGGCGCCAACTCTCCACCAACCAGTACGCGCGAAACACGTGTGCGACGACGCGCCGACGGCGAGAGAGCAGGCAGCACTTCCCGCCTGCACTGCTGCGGCCGCCAACAGGGCGAGACGTGGATGCAGTACGTACTATCTCGTCAACCGGTCTGCTTTTCCTGCCCTTCAGCCAGACCCCTTTGTTCGCGCATCCGGAAGAAGCGTCGAGCCACGCCGCGCCTCGACACTTCGCGCTACAAAACACGCGAGACAGGACGACGATACAGGCGCTCGCCTCGGGTGTTTTGTGGCGCATTATTTCTTCAAGTGTAACGTGCATGCCCAACTAGCCCGGCAACAAACGTCACTGAAGCACCTCAACAGTCTGCAAATACGCCAAAAGTCTTATTTAGAACAGAGTAATTCGCAGGAGCCGGTTGGTCGAGGTACCTAGTCCAGGGCTCCGCTGGAGACAGCTGACGACTCGCGGACTAGCTGAATGGTTGTCGCCGATCAGGGCTGGTCGTTGTCAAGTATTTTACTTATCTTCTTTTGCCTCTCAGTGGCGAATAAAACTCGTCGAATTTGTGTTTGTCACCTTTGGCCATGTCATAGCTCACAATGCCCGGCGCGTTCGCTGCAACTTGCACCGTCACGCTTGCAGACTGGCTTGCGCGGGCACCGCAACCACCGTCTACATGTCGGCCTGCCGGCGCATTGAGGTCTTCGCGCCTTGCCAGCAGCTGATTTCGTTCACTCAAGCCACGACCGAGAGCAGCACAATCGTGGCGCGCGAATGCGCTAGTCACGTGATTTTTTTTTTTTGTATTTCGCGGGCTTTCTTTGGAGCTCGGAAAAAAGATACACGTGAGGTTTTCTTTACCGCAAATCAATGGAATGGGCGAGTTATTGAAAGGTCGGAATGGCCGGTTGGTCTGATCGAAAGCACTTCACGTCTTCGTACGCTCGTCCGGCGACACGTTGCCGGTTGGGGCAGCAACTCCAAACTTCTTGAGACAAAACTGATTTATTGAAGACGGGACCGAATACAAGAACTTGGAGAAAAAGGCGGGATAAAAAAGGGCTTTTAAAAAGAAGGGCTGTAAGAAAGCGGCCGAGACTGAGACTCGGCGCGTTCGTCCTGCTCTTTGTTTGCAGCGGGTTTTAATACCTTCGATAATTAGGCGGAGCTTTATTAAACCTGCTCTCGCCCAATTCCAACCAATGCCGCTGCAATGGCACTGTACATACAAATGGGCGGAGCCCAGTGCTCGCCAGAGCCCGACTCTAGAGGCGCCAGTAAGTCCACTGCTTAGCTATTTCAGAAGTCGCCGACCTTACTGACCCCCCAGAATCTCCTTTCAACGGGAAACGGTCGTCGGCCCCTTGCGGCCCCGACAAGGCTGTTCGCGGTCTTTCTCCCAATCCCCGCGGGCTTGGACAGCGTCCGAAGCGCGCGACGCGCTGTCGTCATTGTCAACCCCTCCCGACTTCAGACGACACGGTACGGGGGGAATTACCTACTGGCGCCGTAGGCCTCTACCTTAACAGGGCGTTTCTGAAGGGGAGCTCTCCAGCTTTGCTGTCTAAAGTCAATATTTACGCATTTAGAAAAGTTATCTTAATTTATAATTAATTCATTGCAAAACAAAAAATTGCCTATGATGCGCAAGCCGGTTGGTAGATGTAAGTAAGTGGTTTCCCTGGCCTACCTCAAATATTTTATTTTTAAACCCTTGGCTAAAGTTAGCGTGGACACCCTATACAGCCTTATTTAGAGCCTCGCGTTTCTTGTTTCCTACATGTGTCCGCACATTCCGCGCACCCTTATGCCCCCTTATGCAACGTGGGGGCACTTTGAATACATAAATAGGCATAAACCTTCATCTCGGCGCCAGCCCAGCCCAATGGAGGGTACCCGAGACGCACATGAGCGGGCTGTCGGCAGCAGGCACAATCGGGCAAAGCAGCTAGCCTCGCCGGTTTCCGCGAACTCAAGGCGATCCGCCACTAATGGCGGAAGCGCACGCGCCGAAGGGAATTATTGCAGCGAGAGAAGAAAGCGCGCGACGATATGCACGGATCGAGAGAAAGGTTCCGCATAGTCGTCGGCTGGTTTACGCGGACGCACTACGCGCCATTACACGCAGAACTCGGGGCGAGCGTGGTGTATGCACATGTGCAGGCGAAGCACAGTGCGAACGTTGCGGGGGCCAAAAAGAAATATAACAAAACTTCTCCCTACGTAAGCTACCCCGAGAACACTTCAGCGAAAAAAAAAATGCGGAAAAAACAAACAAAATGGAGATATGGCATGGTATAGCTTGCACACGGAGAAGAATCCGATCCTTTGAAAAGGGCAGAGGGCTGCGGGACGTCACGGGCGCGATCTCTCTGGGTCGCGGCTAGGTTCCACAGTGTACGCGGAAAAACGGTTGCCGATCAGTGGATAAACAAAACGCCAGGATGTTTTTTGCTGTACTTTCCGGTTGCAAAGATGGCGAATGCTATGACCGGGGTAGGCAAAAAATAAACAAAGGCAACGGGGTACCAAACCAATGGGAAGGCATTCGAGTACGTACGTGTCTCTAGAGGTTCACGGATGAGTAATTTTGATGACTGAATAGACGGATGTCCACGCAACATCATCGGCGACTATGAGGAGGCTAGGCCGTACTGTACCGAACGACTCGACACCAACTTCGACCACCTGGTACTTCTCCTCCGAGGTGCACTGAAATCCCAGGAAAGCGTTTGATCTCCACCGTCGGAATCGAGCCAAGCGCACACTGGGCTGCCACCGAAGTGGGCGCTCAAAAACGAGAAGCGAGCGCGGCGTCACCAGGTAAGCGGCACACTGGTGAGTGTACATTCTTCGAAAAAAAATATTACGAAGAAAATGCACAAGAGGAGCAGTTTGTGATGTCCCTGCGCCGATTCCTGGTTTTATACCTAATTGGGGACGTCTCACCTCCCGCGATCTGACCTGCACAACAGCAGCACCAATTCTTGAGGGTCCTGGGTTTCCACGGAGCATACATGCGAGATACCCGACTGTGGAGGTAAGGATTAAAACGGTCCAACGCAGCGAAACACGGCAGCGGTGCAGGTAAGCCTATGAAAGCACGGTGCCTCAGAGCAAAGGCAGCGCACCCCACAACGAGGAAAAGATGGCGTTCCCGGTGATGGGTCGGGCTGATATACAAACGAGGCCACTATATCGCGGAGAACGGCCGCACGCCACGAGACTGGACGTGAGGTAAACAGACGAAAGAGCAAGCAGGCGCCTTGCCAGACCAAAGCGCTCGATCGCAGCAGCTCTTTAATATTATACCGGGGACAAAGAGCGCAGCCAGCTACACAAGGTGGGAGCGAGTTCAACGTGCGCCGGCATCCGAACTCCCATTCCATCCCCCTCCCGTCGAAATGCGGCCGGCACTGCACCCGGTACCGAAGCCGCGGTCTGGCCACACGACCTTCTTTGCGGCAGTACACTCTAAACTAGGAAGAGTGAGTAAGCGCAGAAGGGAGTGCACAACCGCTGAGGTGTCCGCTTCTGGTCATGCCGCGGTGCATCCCCAGTGTCTTGGAAGTGGGCTTCCTTCGACGGGTGAGCGCTGACACACGGGCATAAAAGCGCACCGCTCTAATCTGCCGATGGATGTGCCGAAGAAGTGGAAATAAGGAACTACAAGAGTGCACGCCCGATTTCGAATCCGAGTTGAGGTACGAAATCTCCGAGCTCAGCTCAGCTTGCAAACCCGGGCCGTTCCTATCGTGGCTGACTCGCGGAGGCACACAGACGGTAGCACCGCCCCGATTTCGGTCGCCATGCAGCTGTGGTAACCAATAGCAGGTTTCCCAATAGCTTCCAACCAGCAGAAAGGCAAAACTTTTGGTATTTTCAGCACCGCTGCGCAGTTTGTCTAAATGCCCGCGACCCAATCGGGGGGAGCCATTGTCGTGGGGCGCTACGCGCAACCGGAGCTGACAGCCAGGAAGGTGACGGTCGCGTCGTCTGCTCTGCCTCAGCAGACGGCACGAATAGCCGACGGGAGAACTAAACCAGCCCGGGCTGCAGCAATGCACGCGCGCCCAGGCAGGAAACAAGAGCCAGCCATTTTTCCACGGCGAAAGGGGGAACCAGCAACGACGGAGGAGCGGGCGGACCGGACGAGCCGCTTATCGCCAGGAGTCGGCGGAGTGTTTACGAAGAGGCTGCAGCCGCCCCGCGAGACGACCAGGAGCAACGCCGAAGTCGATAGGAGTCGCCACGTCAGGGGCGCCATTTTGCAGTACAGCGCGCTACTTCAGCAGTGCAAGCTGGAGCAGGTGGCGATTAGATATGCTCGCAGCCGCTCTCCGTTCCAGTTCTGCTGGCCTACGAGCTCCAGTGTGAAGATTGCATTCCTGTGTTTCTTTTGTCCCGTTATTTTATTTTATAGCCTATGTTACACTGCTTGTGCATTATCTGTGTTCTTTACCTTCCAATCATATATTTCTGCTAGAGTTTTTTCAATTTCACATATCTTTTCCTCTTCTGCCTTGACAACAGTACAACTGTTTCACACGATCACGTGTCACTTTTTGTAAAAAGAAACCTCTACTATAACACCCCCAGGGTGCAATGTAGGCACATGAATGAATAAATAATACATGCATCACAAAATGGCGGCCACCGTGACGTCGGTCTCGCGCAGAAATAGCACTGCATACATTGCAGTACACTACAGGCACACACAACTTAAGCTGTGAGCTACTAAAAGTGAAGCCTTCACAACGGACACCAGTGAACTTTTATTGGAAAACGAGGGACCTTAAAATCGGGAACTCTTTCTCTTTGGGCTGACACTAAAAGTCGATCGCCTTCATACTTATTGCGGCACTACATGAAGAAGAGCTCCTTGCCCGAAAAAAAAAAAATTGGAAATCGCACAAATACACCAGCAGACGACGGTCTTCGAGCACGCGCAACAAGGAGTACAGAGCTCATTCATCGAGGATTCGCGGGGCACGGTCCAGAATTAAGAGCACCGCTGACGTCTCTGGCCGCTCATTCGTTTCTTAGATTTTTCTTAGTTAGCCCGGGCCTGAAGTTGCGGGCCTGGGCCGGGCTCGGGCTTAAAGCTGCGGACGCGAGTGGGGTTTGGGTCCGTACAGAAACGGCTGGTGTCCGACTATTCATTCACTATTGCAGAGTGAAGTACACAACTGCGACATTGGAGCAGCGACACGGATGAGCTATGGGTTATAGTACGCGCTGAGAAAAAAACTAAATTTTATTCATTGACTTATTTATTTCCTTATTTCCACGCCGTGGTGGCTTAGTGGTCAAGGCGCTTGATTACTGAGCCGGGGAACCAGGGTTTGCTCCTATCCTCAGCGGCCGCATTTCTGTTTAGGCGGCAAGCATGACAGCCATATACTTTGTAGTATCATGGCTCGTTGAGGAAACTCAGGTGATCGAAATGATCCGGAGCCCTTTGCCTCGGTATCTCTCAGAGCCTGACTCCCCTTGGGCCCTTAAGCCTCAAAAACATAGCTTTAATTTTATAGCTATATTTTTCTCATGTGAGATAATTCACAAACTAAAGCGCGTTTGGTTTTCTTTTTGATGAGCTCAGCGGAACGTCTCGTAAATGAAATAGCCACAAAAGCTTGTGAGAGTTTGTAAGTCTCATCGAATAAGCACATCTATCTCTCCTCGCTTCTTCAGCCTGGTTGACATGACAAGGGTTTTCCCTGTAAGTTATCACGTCGTTCGCACGTTATCTTCTGCTCCACCAGTAAGAGTAAAATTCAACTAGCCTTAATTGGCCATTGATCATTCGTCATCCCAAAGTTTAGGACGCTTATAGTCTTCAAAACACACACTATGAAATACTCAGGTCTTTTAGCTTTTCCTTTCTGCTTAAAGGCGACCAGTTCGGCTATGATTTCAACCTGTGAGATCGCGTTCACTAAAAAAATGTCATCCCAATGCTTGCTAGGCAGCTTTAATGTTTATTCTTCTGGGCGGCAAAATATAACTGATTAAAATCATGGGGGAATGCAAAGTAGTCTATTACACGCGTATGCAGCCCTTTTTATTTCGCTTTCGGAACATCCGAGTTTATCTTTGCGCACCTACACGAGATCACTGTCCAAAAGAGGGCCTGGCGAGCACTACCCTTAATCACTTCCTTCTGGGTTAAAAAGAACCAACTTTCTGCAAGCCAAACTGTGGTTTCAGAACCTTTGTCGGCCAGTTACTTATCGGTCTAGTAGCAGTCTACTTGCTCAGAGTGAGCAGTATACCTCAAGCATTACTGTGAAACGGGCCGGGCCGGGCCCGGGCTGGGCTTCACTCCGGGATTCACAGGCCGGGCCGGGCTCGCTAGAGCGATAATTTAGCGGGCCTGGGCCGGGCCCGGGCTTGAAGCCGCGGGCCTGGGCCGGGCTCGGGCTTCAGGTCTCGGGCCCGGGCCGGGCCCCAGATTGAGGCCCGTGCAGTGCTCTAATCGGGAGACATGCAACTGGCGGAGTTCATCCTGTGTGGTGCACTGGAAAATCGTGGTATGAGTGCACGTGTAGTGCACGTGACATGTGACGAAGATATGACGATATGACACGTGACACGATGTGAAGATATGACACGTGACGAAGATATGCTTTGTGCCGCGCTGCAGGAGAACGGACGAAAATACGACAGCGAGGAGATGCGACACGCGCTGGAGTGCGCATCAGTTGTGCGGGTAGGAACGGAGCGCATATCAGTGACAGCCAAGTATTCCGGATAAGCGCGTGCGCAGAAAATAATAAAACGAGGTCGCTTTAAAGGAAACCAGATCACCAACGAAGTATTACTGTCGTACTTTCGACGAAGAGCAGTAGGTCACAGCCAATCGCATGCCTTTCGTTAGCACGCAAAATAGCGCCGCGAATTTCGGGCGAAATCAGCTGTTCGAGAGATACACGGACGACTCAGGCGCAGTTGGCACAGGTGAGACAAAAAGAGGCCGCAATGAATTAAATTCAAGCTGCTTTATTTTGCTCAATGCAAATACTTCAAACAAGTGCCGTAATAGCGTCAGCGTCCAGTTCCTGAGATTGGGGCTACAAGGCCAGGCGGACGATCAGCTCCCGCATAGTTCAAGGATTGATTGCCTTACACGCCCTAATGAACTTTAAAACTGAATTGTAGAGAACAAAATGAGATACACCCTGTATATGTTCCAACTGTATAACGACCGGCAGGTACTGCGCGAATGGCGCAAGGCCCAAGAGGGGAAAACCACACGGCGAACGACCAGCGCGACTTTTGCCTCTCGGAAGCCCTCCCGCTCGATCGAACGAAACAATTCCGCCTCTTATCGCGCAAGGCTAAGCGAGGCAGCATTAAGAAAGAAAAAAAGAAGCAGAGGTTACCTCCCGAGAGGTGTGGAATGCGGCATTCCGCGAGTTTTACGAGCGCGGCGTCGCAAAAAACTGCCCAACGGTTACCACTCGCCCGCCGATAACGAATCCGCTTGTCTACTAATACCACCGAGGTGAGTTCGTATCCACACGCTGTGTAACCGTCCACGTCTCTAAGAAATGCGTTCAAATGGCGATGCAAGCCCGGCTGTACGGCAATTTATCGGGAAGAGGGGACGTCCAAAAAGGACGTCTGCTCTGTTCTGTAAAACCTCGTGACAGGTCTGTCCGGTTCAGTTGGCTTCCCGTGTGCTGCAGTGTGCGCAGACGCCGCCTGGAGGCCACCTTCACCTCAGAGCAACTGCTTCTTCTCTCCCCCCAGTCGGGGCCGGCTCTACCGTGCTTTTTTCCTTCCCTAATCTAGGCTGACCTTACCTCACCTCACAGGGCGCCGCATAAGAATGAAACCGTGTAGGCGATGCCTTCGAGCACAGGATGCGCAAATATGCGCGAGAGAGGGGCAACGTCAGGGAAACGGGACAAGCCCTAATTAACACTCGAGCTAAAAGGGCCGCTAAGCCTAAAGAAGGGGCCAGCACGGGTGAAAGGGAGAAGACCAACGAAGGCCTTATTTTGCCAGGTGACCTTTTGAATGCTGGACGGCCCATCAACCTTCGGCGAGAGAGATTTTTCACGGCGCGTGTGGACCAAGGTTGTCAGAAGCCTCTGCTGTCCAGATACGCAGCCTCAAGGCTCCTAGGTTGGGAAACTACGCTCCGAATTACAGACGACAAGTCGGGGACGGTCGTACTGGCCGACAAACGTGCGCGAGCGATGACGTTAATGAGGGTTGCCGTAATTTAATCGGCGACACAACGCCTCCACGTCTGGGCCGATATGAGTTTGAGGGCTAACCCCGCCAAAGTAGACAAGTATCGAGCGAGGGAAATCAATTACGATTAGTCGCCTCCAACCTGGAGGCAGCTTTTTTTTCCCTCGTGAGTGCGATAATTGTGAAAAACCTGAATGCGAAAATTCTGAAAAATTCTGAATCCTGTGTACCGTACAGCTGGCAGGGTTCCCACAACCCAGTGGTCAGGTAGGCTGCCTGCCACGAAGCACGCTTCAGACACATACGTACGTATGCTCAAAGTCAGCAAATGCACATAGTAGTGCTGCCGCACCAAAAATAGTAACCGATTTAGTATGGCAAGGCCAAATGCAAATGACGTCGGCTGGCACGTTTTAGTAATTGTTTTGCTGGTTATGGAAAAGCATACGCAATGTAAGCATTCACCAAACGATCAGCTACAGACGGGACTTTATTGGTGTTACAGTACCAGTTATGCATGTCCATAAACAAAAGCAACACAAATGCCTTTCCAAAGCCAGCCAGCCATTGTTTCATAGAGTGTCTTGCATAGCTGGCCAAAATAAAGCCTGCTGGCAGGTTGCGCACAATCCGATGGGCCGGTGGAAACCTCAAAAACTCATAACGTCAGACTGTGACGGGTCATTCCGATGATGGTAAATGGTTGGCGGTGTGGATAACCACAGAGATCTGCATTTAAAAATCCACTTGACGTCAAAGTTTGTGGAAACGATGCATGGTGGCGACACCAGTCGTTCTTCATTTAGAATTTGTTGAGATTAAAAAAAAAATCCGTCTTCCAATGTTGCCGTCATCATCACCGCGTTGCTACGCTGTGTGTGTCGTCTGGTAAGGACTCAATTAAAATAAGCTTTCAAGGCGCCTTTGACGGCGCAGTTAGAAAAAAGAAAGCCAAGCAACAAAATTAAACACAAAGAATAAGGCGGCTGGGAAGCTTCCCGCTGTGCTTCGCAGAAGAATAGTCCAAAGCAGACGACACGAGAAAATGACGGAGTCGAGCAGACGAAACAGCCGATTTGTTAACGACGGGTCTTGTTCTCACAGGCATCGTAAAAACCAAAAATAAGACACGGGAAAACGAAAAAACAAACAAAAAACATACGCCCAGTCAACGAGAGGCATGCGAGACCGGCGCCGAGGCAAACAAGCCAGCCTTTCGCTTCTTTTGTGTCCCACATACACGATTACGCCTTTCGGCCGAAAGCACCGCAACCAACCTGCTGCTGCCGGGAGGTGACTAAGCGCAGATGTGCGACAAGGCGCGGAGCGGGGAAATGGAGAACAGGTGAAATGAAATGCGAGGGCGTCGAACCGGGCTGTTAGTCAAAAGGCCGGCGAGATCAACGACCCACGCAGCCCGGACAGCCACGCTGAGCGTTCATGTAGTACCGGACATTTTCGGTGTTAGTTTATTCTTTCCCCATGCCCTCCGCCCTACACATCCCTCGCCTAGTACCCGCCGACACACCGAGAGATGACCTCGCCAAACAGGAACCTACGTCTGTCTACCAATATGCCTTCGTCAAATAGTTACGCGCCAGGTAGGGACCAGGCAACAACTTGACTCCAGGGCGCGCCGTAGTAATTGCCTATTGTTCTCGAAACATGTCACGAACAACGGTGTCGATTAAACGCAGCGCTCTAAACGTTTTTTTTTTATTTCTTTCGCCCGCGTCTGGGCCCGACATCTTTTTAAAGCTTTTCAAGCTGAAAGGCTGTTTCGACCCAGTGAGCTACATGTGTCTGACGTACGACACCCTTTGAAGTGCGCATACGTAAAGAACCGAGACAGAGCACGCTCTACGACTCCTCGGCGAGTTGCGACGTCATGAAGACGCACTTGACCAAGTTCTCGTACGCTGCATGATCGAGTGCTTAACTTTTCGGGCGCTAGCTTTGTACGATGCTGATGAATTAAACTGGTTTCTGAAGAAAGGAAATAGCGCAGTAACTGGACAGGGTTAATTGGAGAGACATGGGAGAGGCCTTGGCCCTGCAGTGGGTGTAGTCAGGCTGATGATGATGATGATGCAGTAACTGTCTCACATCTCGGTAGACACCCTAACCGCACCGTAAAGGAAAGGATAGGGGAGGGAGCGAAAGAACGAAGAGTCACAGTGGAGGGCTACGAAACAATTTCGACCATATGGAGATCTTTAACGTGCAACGACATAGCACAGCACACGGACGCCTCCCGCAGTTCGCCTCCATCGAAACGCGGCTGCCGCGGTCGGGTTCGAGCCCGAGCGACCATTCCCTTTTGTGGCGGGGGATCAGAGTAACGGACGAGGCAAAAACAAGAAAACAAGGATATAAAGATACAAAGAAGAGGTAGAAAATGCTCTCTACCCAATGCTATGCATAGCTTCGTCGTCTGTGAAGTCACCGTCCTCCACCAGTGCCGTTGTCGCGGCTGAGGTGTCACGACTGCTCAAGTGTAAGGTTTCTCTCTGTAAGCTAGATGAATGAAAATTACTCCTCCAGCACTAGCAGAGTCATTTAAACAGAAACTGCTCCGACCAGGGGCGGATTATGGGTCGCGGGCGATGTGGGGGTGGGGCGACTGCCACGATTGAGCAGGCTGCCTTAAGAGAACCCTGAAACTAGCATTCATTGCAAAAAAGAAGCCCAGCTTTAAAGGTGGTCTCAAAATATGTCATTTTGGAGACACGGTCTTTTAGGGTCTCATTACCAGTATCATATCGTTTCAGAGCCATTAAGTCAGCGCCCGAAAAAGGTACGAACTCTTCAGATCATGTTAATCTAACAAACGGCGCGGTACTTTCGAAGTGCCGGTAAAATCTCGGACCTCACACAAAGCGGTCACAGTACAAGTAACCGCTCTCCCAAACGCATGTTATCTCGAAGGCTAGTTCAGAATGTTGTATAATTGTCAGACGAGTACGTCAGCGCGCGCGGCGAAACCGGGTGATCAAGTGTCTCCGAAACGTCCTTTTGAGGAAATGCGGGGAGAGCAATTTTCTTTCGTTGTTTCGCAATGAGTGGTGCAGTACACGCAGCCCATATATCTTCTCGCCAGACAATGTCGTAAGGGCGATAAGCCGCTCACCGCGGCGACTCCACAAATTACCCGTCGAACGAGACGACGTCCGACGGTGTCGCGATTAGACGACGGTGACATGCGCCTCCACCCAATCGGCCGACGCGCTCCATCACCAATGAACTACATACTACTCCGCGGCGTCGGGACCAGCAACTTCCCGCCCGGCGCACAAGCAAAAAAAAAAAAAGAAGAGGAACGTCACAAGCAAACAGAAAACGCCGATCGTGCGGGCTGTGGCAGCGCGTGTGCTTTTCGTGCAAACAACGTCCTTGTGGTTCTGGCCCGACCAGCCTTCGCGGCGTGTTTGTCACACAGCGGCCCGAGCTAGAACATCGCGGGGGAGGGAGTGTGAGGGGTGTACAGGATATAACCAGCAAAAAGAAAGGTGTTGCTATGCGACAGCCCGCGGTAGCAGCGTAGTGCAGTTCGCGACAGGCTTCACGAGGTCGAACCACGATCGCAAAGCGAATAAGTACTTACCATCGCCACTCTGATCCGGCTCTTTCGCAATGGTGGAGATCGGCTTTAAAAAAAAAGTGCAACGCCGCGCGTCGGTTTAACGCGATACATTTGCAGACGACAACAAAACGCCATGAGGTGCGGCGCGAGGGCAGGGCACAGCGTTTTTCAAAGACGGAGTCTCCTTCCCAAAAAGCGCGGCCCGACAAGGAGCAAGCTCCCAGCGTCACACTTGACGTGCACAAGTCTTTCGAACGGCGGGAGAAAGCTTTAGGCCTGAGAGACGCTAGAGCACTCACCTCGGTGTCAGCGCCGGGCTTGTAGACTCCGAAAACCGACCGCTGGCGCTCTGGGCTCTCCTGTCGATGTTTGTCGCCGTCGGTGCACAACCCCCCCAACACCTCAGCGCGTCGTCTCAACTCCGTGGCGCTGCTCCCTGGGCGACACTGCTATTGCCGTGTAGTAATCCCGTCGGCGCGCGGTCGTCGAGCCGCTCATAATCCCAGCACACGCGGCCTCCGTTTCTTCGGAAAGGCCCCAGCGTCCGCGACGGCAGAGCTCTTGCTGCCACGGCACGTCGCCTTGCGCATGAATAGCTCGGTGGCCGCACACCACACTCACAACCACCACCACACCACACACGGCATCAGCCAAAGGCAGGCTTCTCCCGAGTGCCCCCCCACCTCTCACGAATCGCGTCAGCAGCGGCGAACACACAGCAGTATCAGCACTACTTCGTATGCACCGCACACCACTGACGTCAGTTGCCGGCTGACAGGACAGGTGGCGGCATCTGTGCATTGTTGTGGAAAGCTCAATGGCGTGGACAAGACCAACTAAACCTGAACTACAGACCTGCACACATGGCGGGATCCTACGAAGCAGCGTGCGCCAACTTTCGTTAGCTTTTTGGCCGTTGAGGGCGCTCAAGTAACCTGTTCGTCACCTATGATCATCATCATCGTTTGCATTTTTGTGCACGCTATTTATTACATTCGTTTTGTCTTTCTCTGCTATCTTAACATCAGCAATAAAAATAGCCATAATAACAACTTTTTTCGCTCTGGAATATAAAAAAAAATGTTTTTGTGGACAAACGACAAAACTGCCCTGTTTGAAACAAAATGATGGAGGAGCGCTCGTGGTGTTTATATCTCGGCGCTTGTGTCCTCGTCTTTTGCTGCGCTACAGTGTATTGGAACTATGTACCAACAAGCCCCAAAAGCCACGCTACTGAAGTATATATTAGCGCCACGCCGCCCTTAATGTTCCTATTCTTGCGGCAAAAGACGTCAACTAATAGAACATGCTCGCTGGAGCAGGGCCATTTGTGCACGTCTGTAGTTCAGTAGGTCTTGGGCGTGGACCCCTCATTCATATGCCTCATTCCCTCAAACGAAGCGACCTATGAGACCTACTGAAATACTAGAAATACAGATCCGCAAAGATGGCACTAGTTTATTCCTTTTGCCGCTAGGATAGAAACAGTACGGGCGGTGTGGCGCTAAAATATACCTTGCGAGAAAAATGGCCTTTTTTATCATTTTGTTTCAACCAAGGCAGTTTTTATCGTTTATCCACGCAATCAATATTCTTTATTTATCTATGCTATAGGCATGATGCTGCGGACGAAAAGAAAGCGGCCAAAAAAGAAAACGCTCTTTGTACTCTAGCTGGGACAGAAAAAGTTGTTATTATAGCTATTTTCGCTGTTAATGTTAAGATAGCAAAGAAAGACATAATAAACATAAATAACACGCACAAAATGGCAGACGATGATGATGGTCATAGCAAACCACTGATCTCCACTGTGTAGCGACGTCCTGTCGTCTGCTAGTGTCGTTCCATTGCGATGCAATGGAACGTGGAGATCGACACTAGTGGAAATCAGTAGGGCGTTTTTTTACCTACACTGGTTACACTAGTGTAGCTAGTGTATCATAATTTTATAATGCACTTGCTTCGAGCTCGATGTGGAGGATTCAAATCCCCCAAAAGTAAATGCTTTGCGCGTGTGTCCTCGCTTTCTGTAACAGGGAGATAACAGCTATCGCTAGCTGTTATCTAGCGGTCCCTCTTTGTGCGGGCTGTAGAAGTTCAGTATGGAAAGACTGGCCCAAGGAGGTTATATATAAACTTGAATGGCCTCTGACCGAGAGCAGGAAAGAATCTATAGAGAAATACGTAATGTGCTTCTGCAATTTCTAGAGACCGTGGCAGGTTTCTGCTGATTAAGTGTTTTTTCCTGGTATGCAGTGTATCCAGCCAATTTCACCGCCAGGTCCGTCTCCTGGAGTGCAACGATGTCCAGTTTAATGTCTAGGTTCTGTATTGTGAACTCTGGGGTCTTTCGCTTGGTGCGAAAGCCTCGGCCTCGGTCAATATTCCATTGCCATATACTAGTACATAGCACTAGCCACTGCATGCTTGGCAAGCCATCCATGCGATCCAGTCTCTCAGCCTTCTCCCCTGACGTTGCTCAATGCTCAAGCACTTGATTTGAACTTGCAGCACACGCTAGCACCGCGGACTGCTTTCGGGGCCGCGGTAGAGTAGCCGCGGTGGCCGACGCCGTGAGAAGCAGACGACGCGCGCCTCCGTCGCCATAGCAACGCAGCGCATGCGCAGAGAGATGTGAGGGTGAGAGAACGCCTCTCCCCCGCGCTTCCATTTCTTCGAAGTGGCTGCCGGTGCTCGATAGCGGTGATGTGGTGATGTGATCAAGTCTGCGCTGCAAGCATCCCATTGTCGAAGCTTTCGCCAAGAGGTCATTATCTGAGTTGTTTCTGACTTGAGATCGTTCAGCTCCATTTGAGTGCAGATCATGGCCTAGAGTGCGGTTTCTTTGCGTTATATATGAACAAAAGCAAAAATGTAGGCAGCGATCGTTTCTGATTTGACGTGTGGCCTTATTTCGGTTCTGTAAGCGAAGAGTTACTCAGCAAAAATTACGACGTTGCTTCGCGAATGAGCCTCTAATTAGAAGTAGAAGCGCAAGGTCTAACCTGACTATCCAGCGTTTATTGTTCTCTCTATGTTGTACGAATTGAATAAGCTAGCTGCCGCATAGTTGCTATCGGAGTTTCGGATCGGCGCTGGATAGTTGCTCTTTTGACTTTTGGCGGAAGAAAAACTGTGCATGGAAGTTGGTCTGTCCTGCGGTCTGTGTGTTCTGTGGCCGGTGCCGAGACTTTTGACGTTTCCGCGTTCCACAGCTACAACTGGTTTTAGGATCTCGTCACCGTTACTTCAATTCGCCCAGTTTCAAAGTATAAGCTCCGTGGCGAACGAGAGTTGAATCACTTCCCTCTTCCGCCATCCCAATTAAAGAGCGCGTAAACTGGTAAAGGCGGTAAAGGTCGTCAGCGTATCCCTGACACGTGCCAATTTTCTCCTACTTCCGCGTGTATTATGATCCTCGATTATGCAACGTCCACAAAAGACTGCTGGCCAATCGTGCTCTTTTTTTTTATTATTGCAAAAAAAAATATCGCGTGCACTGACAGCCTTCGCATAAACCTTTTACGAACAAATGTTTATATCCACATCTGTTCTCCCCCATCCAATTTTTCTCTCCCGCCTGCCCCTTTTCACAAAATCTTCTTAGCAGCAGTTGTAGTAAAGCTTGTTAGAAGTGGATAACCAAGCTGCTGACATTTAAATAAAATAAAAATGCAAATTCCAATTTTATCCAGTTAAGTCTGTTACAGCCTTGGTGGAAATGAAATTTTAGAGGCCCGTGTACTGTGCAATGTCAGTGCACGTTAAAGAACCCCAGGTGGTCGAAATTTCCGGAGCCCTTCACTACGGCGTCTCTCATAGCCTCAGTCGCTTTGGGACGTTAAACCCCGTAAACCAAACCAAACCTTTGTGGAAATAAGGTTGGTTTATGGTTGGTTTATGGGGTTTAACGTCCCAAAGCGCCTAAGGCTATGAGAGACGCCGTAGTGGAGGGCTCCGGAAATTTCGACCACCTGGGGTTCTTTAACGTGCACTGACATCGCACAGTACACGGGCCTCGAATTTAAATAACATCTTTAATTAGCCAAAGCAGGTAAATAATGAATTGTCTGTTGCTTTACTATCTTTGTCCATGACATTTTATTTTGTACTTTGAAAAAGCAAGCCATACAAGTTATGTAGGTTTGGAATGTTTGTGCTACACTCAAAGGCTTTCCCTAGCTCGTCTCCTTGACCACTCTCGCTGTCAGCCTGGGCTGATATGCACTGGACGTACCCTGCGAAGTAGTTATGAGCACAGAACTGCCACCAGTGCTGCATGGCGCCGCTGTCACTCTGCTGCACATGCCACCATCTGTGTTCTCGAGTAGGCTGGGCAATTCTGATAGTGCCCTGTCTAGTCACGAATTCTGTGTTTGGCCAGCCAGCTTGGGCCAGTGGCTTCTAAAGCTGTCGGATTGACACCCACAGAAAGTTGGGCCCATTACCAAAGCCGTCGACAAGATGGCATATGTAATAGTTTGACAGCGGTCCTAGTGTGGCGCGCTGTAATGGCTTGTTAGATAGATGCTACATATTTTCCTGATAGATGGCAGTAGTTCTCCTGTTTGAAGTATTTTTGTTTGGAATTGTTAATATTTTAGTTTGATTTTTTTCTGGCCTACAAGCATATAGTTGTTACAGGGAACAACCACTGTTCTTTTCTAATGAAGAAATAATGGATATTCTGTTTGATAGTGGCGACAGTGTCTAGAACAGCAATGAAATAAACTTTTCAGTGCATTCTTCTGATGATGAAGGAATCAGCAGTGGTGAGGATGAGAGCAGTCGTATAGAGCTACCAATAGTCGGTCCTCAATATGCAAAGCATGCATAATATTAATATAGCTTATACGGAACTCAGAGATACTACTTGAAGAGTATACCCGCCACGGTGGCTCAGTGGTTAGGGCACTCTGCTACTGAGCCAGAATTTCCAGGTTCCAAACCCCGCTGCGGCGGCGGTGTTTCGATGGAGGCGAAACACAAAGGCGCCTGTGTGCTGTGCTATGTCAGTGCATGTTAAAGATCCCCGGGCAGTCAAAATTATTCTGGAGCCCTCCACTTTGGCACCTCTTTTTCTCTTCCTTCCTTCTCTTACAGCTGTTCAGGTGTGCAGTTCAGTTCAGGTGTCCACTACTAAGCCATTTCCTTTCCTCAGAAGCCAATTGTCACTTTTTTTTTATAGCGCAAATAGACATCTCTTGTCTCTCTTCTTCAACAGTTCCTTTTCTGAACACTTATTTTTAGATAAACAAAAACATTCACCAAGCACTTGCACTCTGGGCTGAACAATAAATCTGTATGGGAGGATAGGATAGCTGTACCGGCATACAAACTGTCAGTGGGTAAAACAGATTTCAAGTTAAGCATAACAGCCTTTGCAGGCTCATAGCATTTAATGTAGTCACAGCTGTCATAGTGTTGTTACTATTTTTCTGCATGTTGGCTGAGTGGTGATTGCTTCCGACAGAGCAGCATTGGTTCTCAGGCTCGGCTCGCATCTACTGGAGGGGGCAGTATTATGCGAGTGTAATGAAAAAATGCTCATCAAGCTGGGTTCTAGTACAGTGGTGAGCAGCCTTGTCTAGAGCGCTCGGGCGGTGCACTCCCTTGCAAACAAATCCAGATTTTGTGGCAGCCTCTAGGGTCCAGCTGCAACGCTTGCACGGAAGTAGCGCCAGATAGCCTCGTAAACAAAGCAGGCACGAAAACTTTGCCCTGTAATGAGGGGCTGCTCTCTAATTTCGGTTTTTGTTACCAAGTGCGCACTGCTCAAGCGCTCTAGACAAGGCTGCTCACCACTGTACCTGCCCCGTGTGTTAAATCTCTGGTTCAAACTCTTGAAGGACTCGAACTGAGTGGACCCTCCTAGCCCACTATGGTTCTTTGACACCTAAAAATGCGTACCTTCATCTTTGTCATTTCATGATTTTAGGAAGCAGTGGCAGAGGATGGATGCCCAGGCCCTGAGAGAACTGCCTCCTCTTCCCAAGAGCCTCAGCGGCCTCGTCAACTTCAACAGCAGTCAGTGGCGAGAGGTGGAGCGCGTGCACCTCATGCGCACCATGATCCAGCAGGACCTAAGCCGAACAGCCCCGGTCGCCCCAGCGCGGAGTAGCAGTGCCAGCCGCACGTCGGCCTCGCGTCAGCGTCCTCCGCACGCGGAGCCATTGCTTGCTTCGTTGGGCAACAGCTGGGCTGCCCCTGGTGGAATGGTGAAGGATGCGCCAAACACGTGGTCGGGGCGATCGTCAAGGCTTGACGCCCAGCTGGCTATTCTCCGCAAGGAGATGGTGAGGTCCTTTCGGTGGTGGATAGCAATGATAGCAGTAGTAGTGGTTCGGCAGCATAGCGGTGTTGCTACTGTTACCACTGTTACTACAGTTGAGCTCATTTATGACTAGGGCCCGGAAATTTAGGCACTAAAGAACCCCGAAATAGGCAGGCATCTAGGCTTTAAAAAATATTGAAATAGGCGCTATAAAGCAAAAATAGGCGTTTTGAATAATACTCTCTATTCATACGTACAAGATTTGTAAATCAAGCACGGAGCGTACGCAGTCCTCAACTGAAGTAATAAAGCGCATTATCAGGTTTTCGAACTTGAAGCTCCTTCGGTTTTCGCTAAGCATAGCTTTGTACTTTAAAAGGCTTCTTTTGGCATCACAATAAGTTACTGGCGTGAACCTAAAACATGAGAGTTGATAAAGGCTTAGGCCTTCAGGTGATGTGGCCGTGTCGTCTCCGCGTAGAAAGTCTCTGATTTGGGAAATTGTTTCTAGGCATCTATTTTTTTCTACCAATTGTTGCATCTTCGTAGAAGCAGTAGATACCTTTCCTTCCAGTCCCTGAAGTGCTGCGGGTACTTCTGCCACTACCTTCAACGATTCATCTATTGAGAGTCCAGCCTTTTCCAACTTTGTCATCTTTTCCGACAATTTTGAGGAGTTTGCACTAATGTATGTCAGGTCTCTTTCCAAACTCGTCTCTTGCTACACTTCGAGATAAACAGTTCGTTACACTGCGTTCAAGTTGCAATTCGAGAAAAACGTTCGGCGAGACCCGCGCCCTTTGTGCGTGCATCGGCGTGCGCCTTTCACCGCAATTAGACAGATGTCTCACTATTGAAAAACGGCACCGAGGACCAAAGTGCCGGATTTAGGCATTTATAGGCAGAAAGTGCGGTTAAATAGGTAGTATTTACTAAAAAATGACAAAAAGGCAGGCAAGTGCAAAAATCCCCCGTTTAGGCATTTATAGGCATGTTTAGGCAAATGCCTAAATTTCCGGGCCCTATTTATGACAAACCTGATGGTTATGGGGATCAAGTTCGTTGTATGCAAGGTTCGCAGTAAGTGAACTTCCCCTATTACAGCGAAAAGTGCGTACTCAGGCAAAGGTGGTGTCTTTTTTGAGAAAAAGGTTCGTTATGCACATCTGCTTCCTCACGCAGACCCTATAAATGTGCTGTCCTAGTCTCCAGGCTGGTCATGTGCTTCTTGCCAAATCCATTTCTACCAATGACCTACGTTGGGGATGCAATATTACTGATTATGGTTTGGTTTGGTTTATGGGGTTTTATGTCCCAAAGCGACTAAGGCTATGAGAGACGCCGTATAGAGCAGGGCTCCGGAAATTTCGACCACCTGGGGTTCTTTAACGTGCACTGACATCGCACAGTACACGGGCCTCTAGAATTTCTCCTCTAAAGAAATTCAACCGCCGCGGCCGGGATCGAAATATTACTGATTATGATATGAGAGTTGGTGGCAACTAGTGATAGGTCGGCCTCGATGTCTTCAATCTTCGACAGAGTGAGTTGTACGGATGCAGCGACTATGCTAGTGCACCGCATGTGCGTGGTGCTTCCGACAAGTGGCAGCGCAGAAGTTGGAAAGTCAACCGGAGAACGCAAGCCACATGGCTGGCTATGCCAGCAAGGCATACCATGTGACTGGTAGTCGCAGTACTCACACAGCTGCCACTGCTTTATCACCGATTGCTTGGCTGCCTACGTTTATTCCACCTGAGACCAACCGGCATGTGTGCTGGCACCGACTGGCACAGCAACCTATCAGTGCGCACTTGGTTGGTGGTTTCAGTTCCAACATTTTATTGCTTTTTGGTGTTGCCACGTTGCTCTGAAGGGGGGCCAGGGCTGGCACAGAAGCTAGGTAATTCATTTTGGTGTCCGTGCTGGCAGTGCGTTTTTCGGCTGTAGGACCAAATTTACGGCGGCTCCTCGTTTGCTTCAGCTGAGTTGTGCTGTCACCGGCGTTTCTTGTATCTGAGATGCAGTGCCATTGCTCTAATACATATTTTGATGGTAGCACTACCCTCATTCATAATAAACATGCGTTTGTTATAAGTGGGCTCAAGTGTATTAATAAAATGTGCGAAGCACAAGGTGACACAAATTAGCTGTGGCTAATAAACTTTATGGTCTAAAACGCAAGTTTAAAAATGAGTTGAAGGGGCACTGTTATTATGCGGTTCAAGCTTCAGCATCGGCATCAGCCGTAAGAAGATCATCTTGAGTGTGTGTAAAGTGGTCGTGATCGTGTGTATGAGCTTTAATGGAATCAGTGGGTCACTCAGCTATTGACAGCGACAATGTTACATGACGAACCCGTGTAACTTGCCTCATTGACAGTTATGGACGGTCGATAGGACTACTAATTGCTCAGGTGACCTTGTTGACATCATTTCACATGGATGATGCCACAAGATCATGAGGTTGGGAGGTGCAGCCTGGCTATAACAGCTGTTGTAAAATATATACAGGCTAAGGTATGGAGAGTTCCCTAAATTATTGAAAGAATAACTTGTCGCCTGTTTGCGGATATATGGGTTTAATAGGCTGGCATTATGAAGACTGTGCTTTTTTTTGGTGGAAAAGGGCAAGTACGCTTTGTCTGTGCATTTGTAGCACCAGTTGCCTAGATGTGGGGTCCTGCACATTTTAGAGAGCAAGTTACTAACATTGGAGTAAACGTGCAGGGAAACCCAAAATCTTTCTTGCAGAACTGTCTGTGGTGTCACGCTGAAAGAGGTCTTCTTGTGGTGGAATGCAACTTGTGGAGCTCTAGTAGAAGTATACCAGTTGTGCCAGATACAGCACAACCGCTGCAGAAAAATTTATTTGCCGCTTCCCCTTCAAACATTTCCTACTTGAACCTGCCCTCAGCATTGATGTAGGGGTGCGTACTGCTAAAATTTTCAGTCTGAATCGGCCAGCGACTCTGACCTTTTTATGCAAGGTTTAGACGAGGTGTGACTACTGCGTTTCCACAGTATTGTACGAGGATGGTCGGCATATTCGTTTCAGTTTAAAAGTATTGCGTCAAAAGCTTTAGGCTGAAGCCATGAAAAAGTTTCAGAAGTCATTATGAGATGGTGAATTTTATCAGTGCAAGGGCAGCTTGGCCACAGAGCGCCATGGCTCAAGGTATTTTCAGTTACACAAGGTGTGGTCAAAGGCCTATTTCCCGAGCATTTCACTCCAGATAAGCCAATCGCACCAGGCCGGAGGAAAGTGCCCGGTGGCAGTAGTGATCGAACCCCGCACCTCCGGCATGCAAGGCAGGTGCACAGACCGCTAGGCCACCCCTGTGGCAACAGCTGAGGCAACAGAAGCTTTGCTCCACCTGGCTAATTGTCTGGGAGAAAGCTGCACGAAGTCCATGGCTGCTCCAGATGGTCTTTTCCTCCATCACTTCCTGCTGGAGCCTTGGCTCTGACCTTTTGCTTTTTCTCTTTTCCGTTTCTGCGTTGTCGTGCCGTATCTCTACTTGACCACACAGTCTCGAGTACTTTCTATCAGATTCCGTTATGTTTTTAAAACAGTCGCTATAGGGATTGAACTCGCCACCGGAGTTATGACAACTAAGAGCCAGTTACAGAATACTCCTCCACCAAGCGTTATGTTCGAAACAAAGCCCTGACCTTGTTGATAGCTAGGATATTGTCACGTTGTAGTGACAGCAGTCCAGTGGTCAGTAATACAGCAACAAGCCTTGCAAACGAAGCTCTTTATTTGGGCTGACTTGCACCCGCAAAAGAACTGAATCACTCAGCGGCGGCGAAAGCAACAAACGTGCTCGTCAGTCGTCGAACTACGAATGCCAGCCACTCGTGGCATCGCTCAATCGCAAGGAAACTTCGAGATAACAGGTCGAGATCATCTACAGTAATCTGGAAACACGTAGATGCAGCTCTACATGGCTGTGATCAATCGAGATTAGTCAGGTCGCTTCTCACGCCAAGAGCAAAAATGATAACACCCCTTTCCTGCGGCTTTGAGCGCGAACGAACGGACACTACAATGATACGTGGCAATATAGTGTTTGTTCCATAAGGCCATTGTCTGCAATTCTGCATTGTGCATAGAACCAAAGAGATGCCTCCGTCATGTGACATTGGCTTCTATGAAATGATGTATGAATTCTATTGCCTTGTGGACATCTGTCTTTCTTTTGCTGATATTGAGCAGCAAAAATTACCATTGTCAATGCCACATACATTTTTCAAGTATGCTTGTGATTTTAGACCACTAAGTTTTAAATTGTTCGTACTCAAAGGACCAAAGCCACAAGAATTTTACATTTAAAGCTGAAATAACATTACATTCTAGCAACTGTGAATGTCATGCAAGGCAAAAGCTCTAGTCTGGTGGCATTCTGTTTGAGTTGATGGGGTCACAGTAGGTAATGATCTGGCTGCAGTTTTCGGTCGCTAAAATTTGGGACAGTGAAGTGCGACAAAAAAAAAAGTCTGCATTCTTCCATGGCTTTTGCGAGCACTGCCTGACTGTTGCAAAGCACATTTGAATTTAGGCGAATTTTATTGCATGTCGATCGTGTCAAAGTTGAGTATCAGAAAGAGAAATAGACAAGCGTTTCTCTTAGTTGGGTCCCATGAACTCTTCTGTATTCTGGATGACATTTCTAGGGTCTGTGCTACCCTCACTCTTTACTGAAGCCTGTGGCAATAGATTCATACCTCTTTTTGCACTTGATTAGTTTGAGAGCAGTTGGATTGCAGTGAGACAGTAATTATGAATTGGAAACTTTGCACTGCGTGCACACAGGTCGGGCTGCGTCAGATGGACATGTCACTCCTGTGCCAGCTGTGGTCGCTCAACGAATCCATCCAGGAGTACAAGCAGGCACTGCAGGACAGGTCACCATCGTGGGACCCATCACAGGAGGAACTGCTGAGCCAGCTGAATGGGGCCTCGCCAAACACCTTCGACCTCGCCCCCATCCCGCCACCTACAGCACGGCACCAGCGGTCAAGCAGTGAAGGCTCGACGCCGCGCCGCTATGACGCCCGCCATCCCCCAAGGAACCTGATGGCTGTGCCGGAGAGGACATTGACCATAGACAGCTCCTCAGGTTCCAGTGGCGAGTACGACGACGTGCTTTGAATGGGGCACGTCTGATGTGGTCATGTTGAAGATGTGAGTTCTGAATAGCTGAGCGGTGCTAGCCATTTGAATTTGATAAGCCTTGAGTCCTGATCTCTGGGGGGACAACATTCATCTTTGAGGTCTGCGGGTAACTTTCAAGACTGGAGCAGTAGAATAAGCAGCCATGGCCATTGGGTATGCTGAGATGTTGAACATTTAATCCCAAAATGACTCTTGAGACTCACCTTTAAAGGCTTTTTAAGTCTTGAGGTATCGCAGTGCTCGCAACCATCAGATGTGCCGATGATGTCAGCTTCTAGTGGCCACATATGAGTGACTAATCCACATCCAAGCTTATGTTCTGAAACAATATTTTGCGCTTAAGCTTTGAAAACCCTGCAGGTTTCAGGTAACACCAAAGACTGAGGAGTGCTTACGACCACCAGCGATGTCATGGGTTTTAACTTTTGAGCAACCTCAGAGATATGATTATTGCAAGTCATCTGAGTTATGTGTGGCTCTGAAATGATCTTTTAAACCTTACAGCTTGTAAGATATCTTCAATCCTTAACTGAAGAGTAAGTGCTCACGACCTTTAGTTACATTACAGGTGTGAGCTTTGAATGGATGACTAGTGCAAGTCATTTTAATTCAGTACCCTCTAGAATGATTTGTCATGGTTGCTCTTTGGTCTTTTAAAACTCGTCTTGAAACACTGAAGCCTTCGGATGATTTATGACTCATGCAGTAGAACAAGTGATTGTGTCTCGCACATGTGTTGAAGATGAGGGCTTGGAGCAAATATAGACAGGTGGCTGGTGGAAGTCTTGCGATGTGCCTGCAGCAGTTTTCGAAGGTTGTTCTTCAAGGATTGTCATTTGAAAACATTTGAGCAAGTACCAATGAGCGTCTGATAATTTGAAGGAACTGACAACCAACCAAAGTGTGTTCCAGGGCTATGGAGGAAGTGAAAAGATCTTGCCATGTATTGATAAAAAGGAGGCATGATATCACTAGTTATGTGAGCGATTCTAACTTTAATTCAGCGCTGAAAGTCACGTAAAAAAAAGATGTGGCGCCATTCCATGGTGAAGCTTTACTACCGGTATGTTCCGTTGTGTGACCATATACAGTATTGTGCATCTTTATCGTGAAGACTTTTAAAAATTTTCTCGCCTTAACTGCGGGCTCGTTTATGCTGAAACTGTGCACAGAACTTGGATATTGTGGTAACTTTTGTCTCGCAGTAAGTTTGTCAACAGAGATTACCTGGTTCAGCCACGCATGATGCAAACACGTTATCATCTGCCTCAAAATCGATGAACCGAAAGTGATGAACAGAGCTGTATTATTCGCAGCTGAATCAAGTAGGTATCGTTGTAAAACTTGCTACGAGACAAAAGTTACCACATTACGCAAGCACTGTGCTCAGTTTTACTGCAAATGAGCCAGCGGCTTAGGCGGGAAAATTTTTTGAAGTTCTCTTGATAAAGGTCCACAATACTGTATGTCGGTGCTGTTCTGCAGTAGATGCAATCAAGCTGATGATGATGACGATGATATCCTAGCTGCTGTTAACTTCATCATGGTTTTTCTGTTGGCGTTGATGCTGTCTTCAGACGTGAAGAAAGTTTATGCTGCAAATTTTGTCTTGAAAGTATTTTATATCATTTACAATAAAACTGTAATGCTGTCAGGCACTTTGGACACTAAACTTTCCATCACACCAAAAAAATCAGGTTCCTAAAAATAATTACTTGCTGGTCTCTTTAAGGGTGTTGGCTCCGCTTGATCATGACTGGGCAGCTAGAACATTGGCGCTTAATATTCCTCAAAGTGGTCTTTCGACGATTGCTTTTCAGTTCGTGATCATGGAAGACCTTATAGGCTTGAAATTACTTGAACACTGGCTATAGAGAAGCCGCCAGGACCGTCAAAGCCAGATGCTAATATCACGCATGCAAGGCAAATGATGCCTCTGCAAGGCCGTAAAGACTTTTGCAATGTGCTGTTTAAAAGGATTTGGTGTGAAAAAGGTTTATTTTATCATGCACTATTGCATCAACTTTTTACAAAACGTGTGGCTATTTTCTCAAAAGTAGGGGAATTGCAAGTTGCATTATGCCAGCTACGAAAGCTACAAGGACAGATCACTATAGTGTTCATACAGGCCTACATGTTTTCGAAGTATTCGTGACTGGCTTTTATGTGCTGCAACTAATGCAGTGGCTAGAACTATCCGGCTCTGATGGTCGCAAGCTGTGCTTTAATAAAACACTGTGTGTGGTCAACAGAACATTTGAAAAGCCACGATTTTAAGTGTACATACGAGAGCTTGCATATAGTTGTTAACTTGACAAGCTTATGTGGCCACAACGTTGTGAGACTGCTGTGAGCACTGTTTGATAGTGTGTCATGCATGGCCTCAACACAAACAAGTTTTTCGTTTTGTTGTTACATGTGTCAACAAGAATGGGCGAGCAGTAACAGATGTCTTGCCGTTGTGCTGGCAAAGTGCGTGAAGTGTGTGCTGTTTATATTTTATATGGTTTTAGTCATTTTGTCTTGGTGTGCCTGGCATAATGCTGGACTGTGGTCAAAATGGCAAACGGGAGGTAATGGCTGTCTCACATGACCAAGCAGTTCTTCTGGCACTTGCAAAAGTTGCTTTTCATGAATGCCCAGAGAAAAAGTAGCAACACTATACAAATAGAAGTCGCAGTTTAGAAATCTATTTGGTGTACTGTTGAGCAAAACACTGGAGACGGTAGGAAATTTTCAAATAGAGGGGGACCCTATCGGTTCGGGGGTTAGGGGAATAGTGGGGCACCAGTGTGCATGCACAGAACAACACCCCCCCCCATCCCCCCTAACCAATCGGGTCCCCTTATTCTAAAAGCCTCTAGTGACATCAAACTGTATGTCTGTAGTCAGAGTTTTACAAAGCGTGATAATGGCAAATAAACTGATGGTGGTTGGTGGTTTATAGAGCTTAACGTCTCAAAGTGACTCAGGCTATAAGAGACGCCATAGTGGAGGGCTCCGAAAATTTAGACCACCTGGGCTTCTTTAATGTGCCCTGACATTGCACAGTACACAGGCCTCTAGAATATCGCCTCCATTGAAATTCGACCGCCGCGGCCAAGATCGAACCTGCATCTTTCGGGTCAGCAGCTGAGCACCGTAACCACTGAGTCACCGCTGCAGCTGGCAAATAAACTGAATCTAGCTGCCGTTGGACACAGTCTGCAATTGATGTACACTGTATAAGCAGCGTCCTCTTAGGGAGCTCATGAAATTGTTTTGAAAGGGACTATAAAATGCATGCATTAGGAGGTAAAGCAACAGTCATCGTGCATTTGCGACACATAAAAGTCCTCAAAAGCGGGCCAATAATTTGCGCATAATTTTTGTAAATTCCCATTCCTCTGCCTCACCAGCACCATTTCTCGCACAAATTCTGCCAGACAATGTCATACAGCTCGCATGATACCAGGTGTGAGGGGCTTTCTTTGGCTGGTTAAAAAGTGCAACGAATTTTGTAGACAAAGCTTTAGGTGAAAAATGTAAGTAGCAGAGGCATGGCCGGAAACAACCAAGCCAGGTGACAAGTGCCGACCTGTAATTTTTGTTTTTCATGCTCGCTCCAGCGTATGAGTTTAAGAGAAAAAGATAATTTTCAATCGCTGATATCTCTCTGGTGCTACAAAAGCTAGATCAGGAGGATGATGGGTAGTCCATTACCAAGTAATTTTCCACTCGACCATTTTGATGGCATTTTAAGGTCCTGGTACCTCTTAAGTTCCTAATGGTGTGCCCAGATTGTAAAGATTGAAATTTAGTTCAGTGGCTTGGACAATAATGCCGTGCCTTGTACTCTTTTGAACAGAGTTGTACAGGCGGGAAACACTTGGGGGGAAAAAGGTCCGACAGTTGCTAACACTTCCACGCGCATACTTCCACGACAGCATCCCACTTCGTGGTCAAGAATGTTAGCAAAGGCAACGTAACTTGCAGAAATGACTTAACTGGCAGAGTGGTTCAAGAAACAGCAAACTTGAGAATTTGCTTGGCATCGAGCTTGCCAAGGATGAAAAGGAAAAAGAACTGTTACAATATGATCAGTGAAATGAACCTTCAGTGAACTTGCAGATGATGGTCATGCCTTGAAAGGTTACAGTTATTGGAAGTATCTGAAAGCTTGCTTTGATCTTTTACTGGGTAGCAGGCGTAAGCAATGATCCAGTACCTGAACATTTTCTGCTGGGCAGCTAATTCGTAGTTTTCTGCAGTGTCATATTTACATAATAGTGAGTTACAGCAATGTCCTAGCTAAGTTTCAGAGGCTGCTTATCTCAGTGCAAACAGATAATGTCTATGAGTTATGTAACACGGACACACTTTTAAGGGATGACATGTTTCTCTCCTACACGCAGGGATGTGATAATCTGGTAGCTCCGCACTCGTCAGATAACAGCAGCTTATCATCCTAAGATAACAGATGATAACAGCTTATCATCCTAAGACAATAGGCCTGTGACGCAGTATTTGGCATGAAACTGTGTGTGGTTACTTGATGTGTACAGTACATATGGCAACATGAATGGTGTGCTTTCCATTATCTTACCAGAGCTACGACTGCTTGGTGATAAGTTAGTTTTCACGCCTTAAAGATATGTGCCACTACTTGTTATTAGAGTGGCCATGCCTCCTGCATGTGTTTGTTGCACGTGTGATTTTCATTTTCACGCAAGACTGGTGTTTAATGTCTGTTCTCAGTTGCAAGAGCCACTGCCTTTTTATAGCATTGTTTGTTTTTGTGTTTTGAGCCATACAAAATGGGTCATGTTATGCCTCACAGCCCGCTATGACAGCACCTATTTCAGCGGTTCACTGAATCCCTGTTTTTTCACCAGCAGATGTGCCTAAAATGCTCATATACGTAGAGTAACCGAGTTATGAAGGTGTAATGAATGCGTCCGCATGTGAACATGAGTTTAGGAGATATGTGCAGATTTGTCTGGTGCTTTCCCACATTCGATAGTCTCAACTTGATGAATAAGTTGATGAATAAACATTCATCAACTTTGCATCTTTGCACATGTTGATGTAAAATGGGGAGAACAGGTGTTTGAAGCTTTTGACTTTGCAAAGAGTTGAAATTTAGCCCACTGACCGCATTGTAGCTCTTAAGAAAGTGTGCTGCCTTGGTTCTGCTAGCGTTTTTTTGTTGCACAAGTCTGGCTACAAGAATGCAATGGCTCAGTGATTTCTTGAGCAAACAACAGCTTTCCATAGCCTTGCCTTCTTCTCTCCTGTTCACTTTACGATTCATTCCTTTGGATAGCGTTTTTTCGACGGTGCCAGTACGAACTTCTTTTACACTATGAATACACTATGAACAAAACTTTTTAACTGCTATCATTCCAGTCTGACAGCTATTTTTGTTGAGATTTTTCTTTTTAGTTCATGAGTTCATTTTACCAGCTGGAGGAGACGCCAGTGCTCGTTCATAGCCTTTGGCCTTTTCAGTGTGCCAATAAGCTTTCCTTCAGATTGCATAAAATCTCGTAGAGTAGTCCTTGAGTGTCTGCACAAATGTTTGTATATACACCAAACACTCTTTGGATTGGACAGTACTGACAACGCCCATTATAAAATGGCTTTACTCTGGTGCCCTGTGTATACAATCCATTTTTACGAATTGCTATTCATCGATTTGTTTTGATTTTGAATTGTTTAGATTTGTTTTTATTGTAAATTTTGCTGTCGTCAAAGTGATGCTTTGAATATAGGATAGAAAAACGCTGATGGCCACAGGACGAAAAAGATGGCACTATACAGAGCAACATTTGTTCTACATCGTGCCGTCTTTTTCTTCATGTGGTCATTTGTGTTGTACTATTCTGCATTTAAAGTATACGATGTACCAAATTGCCCAGCACCAAATGTTACTGAGGTACGTCAAAGTTACGGATGGGTTCTTTTCCATTCCCATAAGCCTTATTAATCATCGTGTCGTCTTCTGCTTCAGGAGAAAACTAATTTGCTTCTTAATTAAAAATTTGTATTTTCTACTGAAGCCTTGTGATCTTCATTTAGGATATTTCCTTTTTACAAAAACCATTGTTTGTTGCTTCAAAAAACAGCTAGAATGATTGGATTATAGTATTCAGTAATTAATTTAAACTTCCCTGACACTGTTTGTTGTGAATCCTATTTTTGTGCTGTAACTACATGCAACACCCACAGTAAATTTGTGATGACCTTTTTTGTTTGGCATTAAGAGTTTGATGTCAACATTGGCCAAAGTGCTTTCGGCACATTTTGTTTCAAAACGTAGCAGCTTACGATCAATGTTGTTGTTTTGTCGTGCCCTTGTTAATGGCCCTTTACACTTTGTTTTTAAATGCACCTTTTTTACTTGTGTTCATGTTTTGTTTTTCATCTGTTTGTGAGCTCTTTCATGCGGTTGCATGCAAGTGCTTCTCAGTGTACAGAAACCTGCTTTATCATTCCTAATTTCGTATTCCTCTAATAACCAATGCCGCATGTGCGCAAGAAATGGCAGTAAATGCTTAAGGCCTTAAGTTTGTTAATGCCATTATCTTCGGGGTTGGTGCTATATATGTCCACATTTGATGTCAATATACGAAAGTCACAGTGACAATGCTTGCAAGGCAGTAAAAAATTTCACCTGAATAGAAACAGTGCTGATGAGCACAGTATCACGGGAATGTTGTTTAAATGTAATATAAACGTTATTTTGCAGAAAATACCACTGCTCTTGCTTGAGAGCTCAAAAAAGCTATAAACTCACAAGTTGGCACACAAGTCGAGAGTATTTGTCAGAAGTGGTGGTAAAAATGGTGCCAAAAATGCAGTAGAGATGCCTCGTCTGACTGAAAGTTATGAATTGACCATTTGCTACTGCTTAGGAAGTTGTTACTAACAAAGTTACATGCTTTTCTGCATGTGGAATGGATACGAGAGTATGCATTGCTTGGGCAAATGAGTTTTGGTGTCATGAACGGCAGTAAGGCTAATGCCATTTAATGTATACATGTGAGGCAGTAAGCACTTACTGGCATTAAATTTGCCTGTGTGGCACAGGTATTCATATATACTGGCTCGGTTTTGCATTGCGTTCAATATACCAGTTCTAGTCACTTATTTGGATGCAATGGCAGCAGCAGTGGTTTTATCATTTAGCAACTTATACATGGTATTTATCGTTATTCTGCTCTTCTATGTTGATGTATGTTGATATCTTGTTGCTGACTGAACATTCCATCTTGCACATCTCACATCTGGAATGGCCATGCACCATGTGTATTTAGCATTACCTGTGCAGCTAGCAGTTCTACCTTTATGTAAGCACCTCTTCTTTTTATTTCAGTTTTTATAGAGTATATTCTTGATGAGGTGATGATGCCCTTTTATTTCAAACACTATTGTGTAACTGTACGTTTACGAATACAATGGATGTGAAATTTAGATTTTCTAACTGGTATTTGAGAGTAGTTGCATGGACACTCGAAGAAACGTGTGTGTGTCGTTTCTTCGTGTGTCCATGTGTTTCTTAGCGCTGTTTCTTCCTTTTAAAATGCATTACCAACTAGCCCGAAACCTTGCTCTTCTGCCAGTGTGCTTTTGTGTACTTCTGTTAAGCAACGATTAAAACCTGCATTGTCTGTCGAACTCCGTGGTAATTTTCTAGGTTTGAAGAATTTGCACGATGCCTACGTGCGCGCGGCTTTGCATTGCGCAACATAGTTCGCGCCATATGCTTCGATGGGCGTGGTCTGCCCGCGAAATGACCTTTCATGTCTAAAGTGAACAGAACAACGTTTACTCCTCTTTTGGCCTAGAATTGCAGCCTACGGTCAACATTTCACTCATTTCTTTGCCTTGGCCAACGTTTATAAAGTTTTGAAACACCTATTTTCACTTTTATTTCCGCAAGCGCTGCAGGGCATATGGGATAGCGCTGTTCATTTTCCCAACTTTGAACGACAGCCAGTATGCGCAAGCTGGTTGCAGCGGTGTTGTAAAACTCCCCGTCTAGAAACATCTTGAAAGATCGATGACAGTAACGAGTTCCTGAAGACAATACGTGACATCTGACAGACAAAATGTCTGAGCGGCAGCTGCAAGGCTTTCGTTGAGTCGTGTTTTTCAAATTTGTTTCTTTACTTCGCTGTCTCTAACCAATCGGCACGAGAGCGGTAGAGAAGGCGAATGAGCCTATGGCGTCGTGACGTCAGGCCTTCTGACCTTATAAGGACTAGCTCCTCCCAGATACTTGTTTTTTTCTCGCAGAGTCACCGCCTTATCTTTTTTTGCTTTCGTGAGTTTCCCTCCCTTGTTTTTGTATATTAATCGCGATGTCGTCCGTTCGCGCAGCGTCAGATCCTCGGCGCACAAGAAAGTAACAAAAAAAAAAAAGTTTCTTTTCCGCACTTCCAGTGTTCATGAAGTGCGCGAGTCCGTGCGGCTTCGCGTCATCGCAGCAACGGGGTGTGCGGTAGCAGCGTAAGCTCTTCGTCGTGCAGCGGGACGAATGGGCGTCTAGCTGAAGTCATCGTGTCAATTCTGGTGCATTCGTACTACATTGAGGACGTATTCACTGCTGCAGCGAATCCACCTGGAAATCAACTGCCTTCGAACGACACTTGAATGTGGCCGCTAATGTAGCAGCCCTTCGACGCGGTAAGTATACTATCTCCTCAGAAACGGGCGGAGTCACGAACATAGCTAGCGATCGGCTGTTACAGCTGAAATTTGTGACTGAAACGAGGTATGCAGTCGCTGATCTAGTGTCGGGAGAGCGAAGCTGACGGGAGCTAGGCGCGGTGCGGACGAGCTTCTGGTGGCTCCACGGCGAGCGGCACCCGATTTTATTTGGGACGCCTTGGCGAGGTACCAAAAAGCGGCGGAGCCGGGCATCCCACGTCGCTCCTACGTCGGAAGGTTCGTGGGTTACACTTTTGGTCATGCCTGGCGCTGCGGCCTCCTTCACTTTTCGCCGACCTGCGCTGGGCTCGGCTGTGTTGGGGCGTGCTCGAGGGGAAGAGGCCGCCGAGCCCACGTTTAGGCGCACACAGGCGCTGGCGCAGAAGCCGATTGAACGAAGTATACAAGCAATGGAGTTCGTTACAGCGTGTGATTTGTAGTGTTTGTGGTCCTCTGCCCTTGTTGTGAGCCTCTTCGTAAAGAGGTTGAAAAAGAAACTCGCCGCTGAGTGCGGGAAAAGAGATCGGACGATCGCATCGTAGCTGAGCCGTACGGTACCGAAGCGAACATGGCGGCCGATGTAAGTGCGTTTTCCACCGCAACGGCGAGCAAGTTGCCGACGCTGGCCGCCGACCCGTCGTGGCCGCGCTACGGTGAGTAATGTAACCGGATAGCCATGACTGAAATGCCTCGGGGCCCGGTGACACATTTCAACGCTTTTTGATGTTCTTCCAGCGGCGGTGATGTTTTTGGTACTACGTCCCTCCCTGACGTTTCGAGCAGACGGGTTGTGGCAGTACGATTGAACGATAGGTGTCATGATTCAGTACGCCGGATATTTCCAAGCTCATCGATAACTGTGCAGCCGCAGGTTTACACTCACGAAGAGACGTGTCTGCCGGGCCAGCCGTGTGGCAGCTGTTTACGCTCAAAGTGCCGACTGTGCTACCGCACATTTGTTGGAACTGCCGTCCAAGACCTCATTGCAGGCGCTTTGCTTTCATGTAGGCGACGCGTCCTGTGCGGTATGCTTAGGGTGATTCTAGCCACCCTAGTATGGTAAACTTCCCTGCGTGTTTCGTATACTTGCTGAGGCACTAAAATGCATCAAGAAAGCATGTGTTCTCGTTATTTTTCATTTTTGCTTTGCATTCATGCATTTTACATCGTTTGCGGAAACAGTCACTCCAACATCCGGCTACGGTAACGACCAACAGCTGATACAGCTGTTTTTTAAAAGGCGGCACATATCGGCAACGGGCACCGCCAAACATATGCTTCTGTGTTGTCGTATATTTTTAATGCAGCGTTTTGTGTCAGACTTGGGCATCGTAATGGCTTTCCTATTTGGGGCCGAAGATCCCTCGGTCTAAAAACGTTGGCCGCGCTTTCAACGCTTGCGGCGAGCCCCGCCGGATATGAGTGCAAGTGTTCGTGCCTTCCTGTCGCGTCGAGACGGTGCATCTCGCTACAGGCCCGTCGTCGGCCGGATTCCGAAAGCACAGGAGCGCGGTGCTTCGCAACTATATCGCAACTGCGCACATGTGTACGAAGACTCGGCTAGCTGCCTGCTAATGAATGTCGCCTTGAGGGAGAAACGAGTTCTGCGAAATACAGCACCGCAATTAATCGTAGGCCACCCCCGGAAGTCGGGGGCCCTATTTTGTCCCGAACGAGCTGTGGGAAGATGTAGCCCTCGCCGTTGCAGCAAGAAAGCTTGTACGGCGGAGTTGCCTTTGCTGTCAACTTTTTTACAAGCCGTACTTTGATGCATGGCATGGCAGCGAACTCCGTGGCATGTTTTTTGAGCGAAGAATTGGGGGCTGGAAGATCTCTTTCGACGTCATCCGGAGCGCAGCCGTGTTTGTTTTCGCTTTCGAGATTGTTGGCGGCAGTTGAGTCCGTCGACTTTTAAGACTCAAAGCAAACTTGATTCGGGATTTTGCAGCGACGTCTTTGGGTCGCGACGCGAAAGTTGAATCCGGGAATAACGCCAGAGCCCAGCTGTTGCCGAGCAGACGAAATCCGCGCGGTCGGTGCAAGAGCAGACGACGTGGATCGGGTTTCGGAGCGCAAAACGACAGAAATAAGTTCCTCCGACTTGGCAGATCACAAATATACAAAAAAAAAACGCGCTTTGTCGTGGTGTCTAAAACCGTCATGAATCGGAGTACGCTGTCAAGCAAAAAAAGAAAACTAGTGTAGCGCTGGTGACAGCTCTAGGTTCGCGCGTTACAGTCCGGGCTATTGTTCCCCATCCTATATCGCCTCATAAGCACTCCCAGAAGTTGGAGCGCACAAAACAACGCCTCTCCTCTTCACGGGGCACAAAAAGCTGCCTTGATCGAGCGCCGGCGGCGATATTTTTAACACCTCCCGTGAGCCTTGCATGACTGACGCGCGATGGGTCTCCGCTTGGCGCCTGCTGCTCGTGGTTTACTGACAATTGCGTGGTCATCTAGAGTAAGATGTCCGTGAGCAAACGCCACATACCCGCGAACACTGTTCCCCTCATCTTTTGAGACGGGACGGTGCGCGTTTCGAAAGCGCATGAATGATTCCGCCGGTGTTTCAAACGACGACACACCTCCGCCCACCAGTCGCTCCTGCAAATTCGCTCTCGCAATCGTCTTTACCATCCCACATGGGGTGTTTGTGGTTGGAATCTGCACCTGTACCGCTTCTTCACCGCGCATTACTATCGAAGACGGCTTCATCGTCCACGCGATTTCGCAATACCTAACAGCCGGGTGCGGCCCCTCACAGCGTGGCGATATGCGTGGGGCATTGATCTGGGCTCGGCCTTCGCGGTCGACCAGAGAAGCTCGCCTCCAGGCACGCAGAGGCGTAGGGGGTTTGCCCGTGTGCAAGTAGGTGCGCCGCTAGACACAGCACAGCAGCGAGGTGCCTGCCCACGCGTTGTATGTACGTGTAGCGGAAGGCGGCCCACTATACACGCCGGAGGGGGAAGCGTGGTGCGAGCGGAGGCGACGTGCGGTCTTCGGGGAGAAGAGGCGTACCGCACAGCTGGTCTAGTTTTGCCGAGGAATGCGCATTTATGCTTGTTTATACACTCTGGCGAAATTTTTTTAGGAGTGGCCTCACAGTGTCTTGTGTGCAACAACTTCACTTCACTTCACTTTACTACCTTAAAGGCCTCCAGGATTGGGGGGTATTACATACCCCCAAGGGGGTGTGCAGCTACTCCAGAGGACCACTGTGGTCAGTGTCAAAGAAGCAGGCACAAAGTGGGTGTCATTCCACGGAGTGCAGACCAAGGATACATGCTTCTCACTCTTGCTAATGTCACAGAGGTTGGAGCCTGGATATCATCACTGTCACCATTTTGTCCTCAGTGTGCTTTCGGCTATTCACCTCAGAAACTACCAGTTCAAATGATACTTTTGCCTTGAACAGTGCATGCCTTGCTCTTTGCCACAATATTTATGACAGCCTGCAGAAAAAGAAAGAGGAACAGTAGAAAAGCAACTGAGGCACTCAGGTGCTCATGAAACAGATTTGATTTTGCGCAAAAGTTAAGAAGGTCCACCATTTGAAGCAGTCTTAAGGAAATGTTGTTCCACTTTTGAGAACATCCACAAGCAGCTTGTCAAGGGCTGCCAAGAAACTCGTTTAAACCTAAACTCAACTCGAGGGAGATAAAGACAAAAAAAAAAAAAACTTGGCAGTTTTCTACAAGAGAACGCAAAGCTCCAATTGTGTAGTCACTTCCACAGAGCCATCACTTCAGGATTCGTGGAAAACTGCGCCAAAGCCACTTTTGCAGTGTTTACCTTGGGCACCATTCCCACTTCCCTGTCTTATATCCTACCCTCCTCTCGGCAGAGCAGACAGAGACAATGGCCCTCGTCTGTCCAGGGTTGCACTGTTTTTAGATTCATTAGATGGGCCCACAATTGTAGTGTTCTTGTCATGCTGGGGGCTTTGCTATCGCAAATACTCCAAAACATGTGTTCTTTTGCACCCCTCAGCTGTGAAGAGAGCAATCGCTTGTTTGTGGCCATTGCAGCTCTGCTCTTGATCCCCTATCTGAAGGATAAGTCAGTGTAATTTTCTTTTTTTTTTTTTGTGAAAATTATCATTTCTAGGGCTGAACAGGCAAACTGGGTATCTGTTTCAGGTGTGCTGCGAGGTTAAAAAAAAAAGGGGGGGGGGGGGGGGAGAAAGTTATTTCATCGTTTAACATAGAGCAACTTGCCAAAGCAGAAAATATAGTGGTGTAAAGGCACACCTCAGACATGACAGCAGCAGGAAATTATATTGTGAGTACGGATGGACTTTTGCAAAACTGGGAAGCCTTGCCCGTCTACTGTGAAAAGGCCATAGTAACAAACAGGGGATAGCGTAGCGCAGCATTTGATGGATGTGCCATTAGGTAGCAGTCAGTATTAAAACTCATCGAAGGTGGAGTATAGCTACAAGAAGCACTTTCTCTGTTCGAAGAATTGCAAACATTGCTTGGTATTGTGTACTGCACTTGTAGCAAGTAGTTTTAATGGGGGGGGGGGGGGGGGGGGGGGGATATCGAGCTGTATAGAAAAAGCACAACTGCAGGGATATGAAAAGAAAAGCGAGTGCTGACTGTCAAGTAACAACCTTTCCTTCCTGGTTGACGACTCAAAATAAAGCGATTGTCTCCGAGTGTCAGTCTCCTTTTTCTTTTGCCCAACCGACCATTGTACCAGACTTCAGACAGGCCTGGTGTGTACATTTTCTACAGGCCGCACTCAGAGCAGCCCCTTCTGGCTTCAGCAAAAATAGCGCAAGTGTATGCTACAGAACAACCTGCAAATATGCACATGGCTATGTGCAAACTCAGTGACCCATCTTTTGAGAAACACTAAAGGCAACTGAATGGAGAGCCTGCGCTGACACTTGACAGCACCCAGGGCTTTTGGCAAACAAGCCGCGAACTAGATAAGATGCTTGTAAGTGCTGCCGCCGAGATTAAGTTTTTTTTTCCATTTTGACTTTTGTTGTTTACACTGGTAATAAGGTCAACAGAGCTCTTTGGTACAGCTAGAAAAAGATGCCAGTGAATGGTTAGAAAGCAGAGCTCTTAGATCATGCCGCTTGGGAAACTCTGCTTCAAAAAGTGACTAGTTCCAGTTGCCACTTTCTAGGTGCTTGCAAATGGCAGCGCCATCTGGATTTTTGTTAATGTGGTGTTGCAAAATGACTGCCCTGAATTAAAAGGGGTTACGAGCTCTCACTTACTTACTATCGCTTGTTTTTTTGCGAAGCAGTTATGCATTTATCAACGTTCTAGAAGTTTGCAACTCAAACACAGTTTAGGTTATTGAACATTGATTTCGATTGTCGTGAAATCCGTAAACACCCAGATTTTGGCCACCTCAAACCGCTGTTTTTTTTATACATGTACCCTTTTGGAAGTTTCGCAACTGGTAATATTGAAGAGCTCTGGTTAGAGCTTTTCATTTTTGTGCATTGCAGCTTGTACGCTTGGAATTCCATGTTACGTTCACCATTAAGCACCATGAAATATGCAGTCCTACAGATCCATCAGCACTGCGACGTATTACTGATACGATACCTGTTTTGAGGCCAACAAACAACTGCTTTTCCTCATGCTTTGTCCAAACTGCATCCAAGCTTCCCACTTGGGCAAGTCATGCTGTGAATCTAATCTATACACACAGTGTATATAAGGGGCTTTCCATGTACAGCCTTTGTCAGAAGTCTGGAGCCCAGGGGGTTTTCTTTTTGAGCCACACTGTGTCGTTCTTAATGAATCTCTAGCGCTCCAAATTTCCTGGACGTGAGAAGACTTTTGATGCTGCCTCCTGCAATAGGTAGGACTTCCACGAATGCTCGTGGAGTCCCAGTATAAAGCTTAGAAGTGAACCCCCTGGGCTCTAAACTTTTGACAAAGACTGTACCTACACAGGCTTCTTTATACAGTATGGAGCGCCACTTTTCACGTGGACTAACAAATGATGTGTGCATAATCTGAAGGATCCATTTCACTGCAGCCAGAACACTTTCTGTGCAAGATAACTTCTAGTCCTGTGCACTGCCAGCAAATGTTTCAGGTGGATTTTTCTTTGCATTTTATGCAGTGTATCCACAACTGAGCAACATGATAGCTGACGGGGTCAAGGTGGATGGCAGCTGGGAGCTGTGCATCCACGTCACCGACCTCAAGCTCGACCGAAAGCTGAGGGTCAAGGGTGACATGCACATCGGGGGTGTCATGCTTCAGCTTGTCGAGTCACTGAGTGAGTGCTCTTGAAACCCTCTGCTCTGCCTTTGTTTCTTTTTCCACCTCTCGCCACTTTCTAGAGCAGTGGTTTGATATGGCTGCAAAGGGTTCTTGTCCCTCAACAAGACTGTCCTGGAATTTAGTGGCCACCATATGTTTGGGATGGTGGTCGTGCTGGGGTCACAGTTTTTTGAGCAACATTGTCCTAGAAGCTGCGGGAAAGACAGAGCAGGCCTAGCGCAGACTTGGAACTGGTGATGCAAGTGATGTTGATTGGCAATGCATCAGTTGCAAGTTTGTGCTGGTCATTCTCCCTATCTTTCCATGTCTCTTTGCACAGCACTTACAAGAAAACGGCTGCGGTGTACACTTTCATCCGCATCCCTACCTCTTGCTACAAGGTAACTTCTGGGAAAAATTATCACAGCCAGTTGCACAAGCTACCTCTAAACCCTGATGTCTCTGACTCTTGAACAGTGGTCACTTATGCTATAAGGGGTTCTCAACAGCCAACTACTGCTCCAGAGAGTGCTCAAAGCTGTCACTGCTTTGCCTTTACCTTTCAGAGCGCAGACAGAGCAGTGATATCTGCGTGGTCTATTTTGCGTTGTACGCTGCATCATGTTTGAGATACCTGAACAGGAAAGGAGTGTTGCTGTTGCCCGAGGGACAGCACGACTTTTATTCTTGCCCACAGGCTGTTCTGTGCTGGCGTATACGAAGGCTTGGATATCCAGCTATTCCAGAAAAGTGTTATCTTCCAGGGCTGTTGTGTACTGAGACATAGACGCTGGAAAACAGCTGGCCGGTCACGTGTTGCAATTCTCATTCGCCTTTCAATTGCTTGTGCAGTGAAATCGCTCCTTTCTTCAGTCTTCTGTTCAGTCTTCTGTTAACCCAATACCTCCGTTGTGTTGATGGAAGTAAGAAATGGAAAGAAAGATCAGTGCTGCTTTCCTCCTCAGTTGATGTCACCAGCTTCTTATAGCGCTCTTTTTTTTATTGTGTAACGGCAGCTGCTCCTCATCTTGTGTGAAGCAAATAAAAAAGACAGGCGTTGTGCACTGGTCTTTCCCGACGGAGCCTATTTTGAGTGGGAGGTGGGGTTGCCACGGAAGAGCGAGTGCTGCTGCCTAGCTTTCGAGGGCTGCAGCTGCTACCCTTCATCATTGCAGGTAGATGGAACGAAGGCCATCAGCCGAGTTGTGGGAGGTGGCGTGAATCCTCTCCACCTTTTTCTTTGAGTTCTTGCATCACTTGAGGCCAACTTGGCAGGCACTGAAGCGTGCTACATGGTTTCAGCAACATTATCTGTTGCACATTTATTTTGGGCTAAAATTTGGAGGAACCCTTTCGTTGGCTCTTTGTTCCTCATTGTTATTTGTGGCTCTTGCTCTCTGGTCGGAAGTGGCACTGACAGACTTTGTGCTACCGTCAAGGAGAGCGCAATTACAAGCGCATGTTTGTAAAAGAAAGCAAAGATGCACCTTTAGGACATCATTGGCGAAGTGCTGGAAACATTGCACGTGCTGCTCTGAGCGTGCTTTCGTTGTACTAGCAGGGATGGGGAGGGAAGGAAAGGCACCCCACCCCCTTCTACAGAAAAAAAAATCTGCTGCAAGATAGAAAAGGCCGCGCTCGGTGAGAGGAGTTATCAGGGGCCCTTTACTAGCCCTGCCACTATCTGTAACCAGTTCTGGGTGCTGTTGCATTTACATGGTGGAGAGGCGGGAGGCTTCTCTGTCTGGTTCAGTGCATGCAGGGAAAGAAGGAATGCGTCCACTGACTCAATTTTTCTGGAGTACACCCAGTAACGAACCGGAGATATGCATCCCAAGGGCTTCATGCTACACAGAAGCGAGAATGTAAGACTGTCACACCAGTAAATTTGGAAACATGCTTACACTAGGAAGTACAGTCTTTGTCAAAAGTAACCAGGCCGCATGGTTTTAATTCTCAGTCGTATATTTAAACTATTATGCCAGCCGTCAAGCTCCAAATCTCCGTATGGCAAGGACAACCCCTGTCCTCACCTTCAAAAAACTTTTCTTTGACCTTAGGGAAAGCCGTAAAGGCTCTACTATACAAGTCAGAAGCAAACCATGCAGCCTGGTTACTTTTGACATAGACTGTACTTTTGGTGGGTTTCAAAAGATGGTTGGCCTGTGAAGATACAGCAGGCAGTAGATCATTGCAGATCTGTTAACTACAGTGCTATGCTGGCAGCAAACCTGTTGCAATGTCATGGTTTGACGTCAGCGGAGCTGTCCGAGATGGTACACAACAGCGATGCCAGCGCCCATAAAAACCCCATCTATCGAGATGTTGTCGGTACCAGAGGCACGTGAACCTTAGCAGGCACACTTGTAGCCCTGCTGTACTGCCAAGTACCGTGTGAACACAGCGTAATGACGTCCAACCCGAGCCTGTTCCTTACGACTCTGCTCCCCCCTCCCGCTGACACCACAGTGAACGAAGTGATGACAACTTCTTCCGCATTCGAGAGCAGTAACGCATTTTTCCCTGTCAGTTGCAGTGTGAAAGGAGTCTATGCCTCTGTTCGTGTGTGCAGCTGGGTCAAAAAGACTGTCGCACACCAGCACCACGCAGCGTTCTTAAAAAAAGTCAACTGTGTGAATTAAGGCAACTAGGGCGCCGGCGTTGCCTCTGGCAAGAGGCCCGAGGTCTGTTTCTGAGGGGGGATGAACATAGCTGGAGTGGCAGTCTCGGGACTTTTGCGATTCTGTAGCGAGTCAGGACCTGTGGTAGCCACTTACTCTTGTGCACAGCGTACTCGAGCTCCTTCAGTGCTGCCTTGTGTGCTCTTATAAAAGCGTAGGAAACCCAACCGGTTGGTTTACTGAAGACTGGAAAGAAGTTCTTGTGCAAAGTGCAGTTGCTGTTTCCAGTGCCTTTGTATTGAGACTGAAGCACTTGGTGATTATTACACGTGAGACTCATTTGCCTTGCATTTCTTTCCAAGAACTTATAGCAGGAATAGAATTGTGGGAGAAACACCTTGGCCATCCACAATTTGTGCTTACGACAGCTGGAGAAGTGAAAGATGTTAACCTGTTCCATTCTGTAAAAGAAAGGGAAGAGAGAGAAATGGAGAGCTAACCTTCAGCACCCACATAGTAATGAGTGGTTGTTTACGAATTGGATGGCTCTGCAATCGAGGGAGAGGCCCTTAAGAGCACTTCCATGGATTAAAGGGTATTCGGAGACAGGGACAGATTTATGGGTCACTCTTGAAGGAGGCAGTTCCTATTCGAACCATGCATTTCTTGCATTATTTTTGTTGGAACAGTCTGTTCGGTTTGGTTTGGTTTGGTTTATGGGGGTTTAATGCCCCAGAGTGACTCAGGCTGTAAGGGACGCTGTAGTGAAGGGGCTCTGGAAATTTCGACCAACCGGGGTTCTTTAATGTTCACTGACATCGCACAGTACACGGGCCTCTAGAATTTTGCCTCCATCGAAATTCGACCACTGCGGCTGGGATTGAGCCCGTGTCTTTTGGGTCAGCAGCCAAGCGCCATAACCACTGAGCCACTGCAGTGGCGCGGAACAGTCGGTTTCAGCATGGTGTTCGTATTGAACATGGAGGGGGGGGGGGGGGGGGGGGAGCCACGTTTGTTGCACCCATGCAGAGAATGAGCTCTTGTAACATGTTTGGGGTGAAAATGGCGCTACTGCTACTCCACACCGTCTGCCAAGGGTGTTGTGGAGGAGGCAGCAGCTGTGCAGCAGTGTGTCTCACTAGGGTCAGGGAGAGGGGGCTATTTTTAGACCTTGTCCCCTCCGAGATGGCGCCGGTACTAGGCGAGAAACAGAAAGAAAGGGAGCAGGAAAAAAAGAGAAAAATGGTGCGAGGCACAAATACGGTTCTGAAAGCTCAGGGGAGCTGCACTGGCGGCAGCGGAAGTGGCGGCTTCTCTTGCGAACTGGTTAGCAGGGCGTTGCAAGGACACGGTTGGTCTCGGTTGAGCAGCTGCTAACACAGGGAGGCTGGCCTGTGTGGGCAGCCTCGCTGCCCTTGTGCTCTGAAGCGATTCAGCTGTTATGGGAGGTAAGGTTAAGGTCGGGGGGGGGGGAGCTTCCTCTACTAGCTTGGGGTGCATTACTCATGTGGCTAGAGACGGGGCAAGGAAGCGAAGGGTTAGTCACAACTTTCTTTTTTCAGACGGCACTGTGCACTTTGCTTTAGCTTGCAGGAGAAAAAAGAGTATGTTACACAGCAGCCCTTCTGTACTTTGTCTTCATTGTTGAAGGCAGAATATGCTGCATTCCACCATTCACTGTTGAAAAGAACTTAAGTTGGTCGGTTTAGTGTGTGTGTGTCTATATATATATATATATATATAGTACAGCTTAAGGGACTACAATTTGCAAGTACCGTTGCACTCACTATCACCTGCAACACATCCGGAGTGAACCAACTGAAGCTCCTGCTCTGTAGAGAGCCAGTGCATGTTCATGCAAAGCACCAGACATGCACAAATGTTCATGGTACTACAGGGCTCTAATGGCTCTGGGAACTGGGCTGCTACTACATCTTGTGCTGATATATACTACACACATAACTCCAAAAGGAAGGAGCATAGGGGATGTCTCTTTTCTTTTTAATTTGTAGTTTTCATCAGTGGGATATTAATAAAAGCAGAAAAACAAACAACCACATGCCACCGGTGTGATCCAAACCCATCATCGTGAGTTCGGATCACACCGGTGGCATGTGGTTGTTTGTTTTTCTTCTGCTTTTGTTAATCTCCCTCTGATGAAAACTACAAATTAAAGAGAAAAAAGACATCCCCTTTGCTCCTCGGTTTCGGTGTCTGTCGGCCTCAGTCATGTACGTCATAACAAGCACCTCTTTCCATTCCCTTGCATACACACATAACTAGTGTATCAGTCTCTTGAGTCTAGTGAAAACGACATGCAGCTGTCATTGCATGCTTTGCAGCCGTGCGGCAACTCTAGCCAGACTGGACCATGTTGCAAATCTCAACTGATGCTAAGGCAGTTCCGTTGTCCGCTCTTTATATTTTTTTTCCTCGTAAATTTCGGCCATACAAGTCTAGTGCTTGTTTAGTGGCAGGCATTACATTTTGCCAGATCTTTCCATGTCTGGGAAAGTACAAACACTGCCTGCCATCGACTTGGACAAGCTACGCCGATATGTTCGGAAGAGCAACGATATTGTGCCACCACTGCCTGTTCCGCTATCTACCGCTCCGCTATGTTCCACTATGTACACTAGGCAGACCCACTCTTGAGCATGTTGACTTAGTGTGGGGGCAGATGTGATACGAGGCTTAGGGAGAGGTCAACACGCAATAGGGCTGTGGGATTTGCAGCTACACGCTATCTGCAAAAAGCGGAACATGTAGTGGACACAGAGGAAGCTGATAAGCTCAATACAAGAGGAGTTCCTGCTTTCCTCATGTTGTGAAAACTGCCGCACGTGTTCCAAATAAAAGGCAACACAGTTGCATTGCTGTCATTATCTGGAACGTAGTTCTTTAATTTGCTGGAAACAGTTTGGTACAGTTCTGTGTTATATTCATGTTTGAAACGCGTCAGTTTGTTGGTGCTTTGCAATTTCAATTTAAGAAGTAATAACTTCGATTGTACACTTTGGGCAAAGGACAGTTATAACTGTGGCAAACTGGGTTACGTTATTTGCAAACTTTTTTTGATACAGGCATTGTTTGGCATGTTTACATGAACATGGAGTAGAATTTATAAAGGTTAGAGTCTCTTATAAATGAAATTGGCAGATGTACACAGCATAGTATCTAATTCATGCATGCAATGTGCAGTGAAGAAAAAGATTAGACAGGACACTTAAAGGGGCTGCGAAACACTGCCTGGGGGAATACCGGCTATACTTCAGGTGGGTTCTTTATGTCACACAGATGCTGACTTAACAAGAATTACAGGAATCGATGCACAGGAACGGGAGTTATTCAGTGAAGAAATTTCAAAATACAAGCAAACAAAACGCTGCCCTCAACTCGATTTTGGCGGGGCTTCCCACTCCTATTTCGCTCTCCCAATGACGGCACCTGGCGCAACCAATCAAAACAGCCAGCCAGAGCACGTCGCGGAAGTTTGTACTCCATGGTTGCTTGCTCTCTGTAACTCGTTCTTGCTGAGACTGGCAGCGTTGTTACCATGCCAGAGGGCCCCTGGTGGTGTATTTTTATTTTACTTGCTTTGCAGGGCTTTTATCTAAGACAAGCAAGTTGTTTTTGTTGATCTAATATAAAACGCAGACAGGTGACAAAATGTGTCTCTATTTATTCACACAATTTGCAGTATATTTACTGTTTGTCCGGTCATCAAGCTCGCGCCAGGTGATATCATATCTGCTGCTAAAAACCCGCCACTGTGTGGCGACACCATCAGAGCCATGAAGTTGTTTTTGGGAGGACATTAAAATATTAAAAAACGGAATGTACGTGGTATTACTGACGCTAATAGCACTATTATAACTCACTGTATGCAATCAACAGGCAAAACAGTTAACTAAGATTGTGTTTCTGGGCCCCTTTAAGATCCGCCTTAAGGGTGTGACGCGGTAGCATAATGGGTTAGTTCCTGGGTTAGTTAGTGGAGCCCCGGTTGCTCTCACCTGTCCTCTGCCCTCTGTGCACAGATGTCCCGACAGACTGGTCAGACCATGCCCTCTGGTGGCCGGAGCAGAACCAGTGGCTCACACGCACCAAGTCCACACTCGACCAGTGCGGAGTCATGGCTGACGCCCTGCTGCACTTCACGCCCATGCACAAGACACTGCGCATCCAGTTCCCCGACCTCCGCATCATGGACGTGCGGACAGACTACTCGGTCAAGACCTTCTCGGCTGTGGTCAAGGTCTGCAAGGAGCTAGGTGGGCACTGCTGGCGTTCTTGTCAATCGGAAGGGTACTGACGTGTTGCGCAAGTTCTCAACTGCTTATTTATGGGTCTCCGTCTGCTAAACTCATTCCCAGTTCAAACGGGGATCGTGAGAACAAATCCAAGTCAGCCTGTGGTGACTGGTTCGCATGTTCCTACGACACAGCTGCTGTTTTCACTGAAAATGGAGCTTTGTAAGGTACATAAGACCAAAAAATTTATGACATTCAAGCATCGCTGCCACTAACCATTTTCACAAGTGATGTTGTCAACCCTGTTTTACATGGATCTCCGAGGCTGCACTACTGCGTCATTCAGTTCGTAATGGCAATCACTGAGCCCTTTTCAGTCTTGGTGCCACAAATTTGAATCAAATGGTGGAGACAGACATTTCATTTTTAATTGAATTTCCTCAGCGATACGTGCATGCTTTACTGCCAAATACATGTCGGCATAGAAACAGAGAGCTGAGCAATTGATTTTGACTACCAACAGAAATTGGATGGAGCCGTCCTCAGTGTGCTGTTAAATTGAAGTGCCATACAAAAAGCACTACCGTGTACACTCGTGTAAGGGCCGCACGTCTTTTGCACAGCAAAACTTTTTGTCAATCCTTTCTGGTGCGAACGCCGAGCGAGCTAGCGTTGATGACGGACTGCGTGTGCTGCGTTACAGGCCGAGCACGGCACACGGGACGACGCGTTCGTGGTCGTAGCGGCTTTCACATGGCCAAAATTATGCACGCACGAAACAGTTTTTGGCTTCTTTGGGGGGGCGGGAATTGCCGGCGGCCAAGTTGGGGGTGCGGCCCTTACACGAGTATATACGGTAATTACCACTTTTGGCAAACTTAGTGCTGCCTCTCCATCCAAATGCCCCTGAACTTAGCCCACATGAAAAACAAGGAAAAAGAGGTGCATTTTTCTCGGTGGCTATTCTGCAGCTGTTTTTTTTTGTTTTATTTCTCTCGTGCAGGCATACGGCACCCTGAAGAGCTGTCCTTTTGCCGACCGCTGGTGAATGAGCACCTCAAGCGAAACTACCGCAACATTGGCTGCAGTCCGCGCCAGCGACCCAAGGAAGGCACCGACAGCATCCAGTTCAACCGTTCGAAGGGCGCCGACAGCAACGGCACTCTCGACGGCACCCTGGGATCACCGCACCACTCAGTGAGGAGGCTTTGCTCTTTCCCCCTCTTCATTATTCACCCACATCTGAGAGGTCTGTTCGCTGCTACGAGCTAGTTCCCTGCTACGAACTAGTTCCCTTCATGCTGCACGATGCCATTCATGACAGGAGTGCAGCCTAGTGTCCTCTGCATGACGCCATTCTTTTCAAGCCAGTGCAGATGTCATACAGACGTAGCTCAGTGAAGCTCTGCACTTCCTCAGCTGCCGGTGCCGATTTCGCACAGCAGCAGACTGCATCATGGCAGCAGCATGCAGGGACGGCAGCAACACATCGAAGCAGTCAGCCTGCTGTGAATACATGCTGCACTGGGCCCCAGTAACGACAAGGCATGTCCTCACTGCACACATCTGTGCATGTGGGAAAAAAAAGGCGACACTTGAAAGGAACCGACAGGAGCAGTGTCAAACATGCCTTGTGAGAGGTGGAAGGGACGCTTGGAATCAAAATTCCTCTGAGCTTCTGTGACTGTTGGCAGTGTAAGGTGCAGCTTATGTTTTTTTTTTCTTCAAGGTAGCAGCAAAGAAAAACGTGCACAGCGAACGACTGATGCCCTGAAAACACTGACAGTGCACCAGAGGCAGAAGAGGCTTGACGTTTGTGTCTGTTCGGCAATACTGTCGCGCTGTGCCTGCACTGCTGAACTGGCACTGCATGAGTGCGGCACTTTTTTTGCAGCGCCATGAACGAGTTCACTCTGTGCTGGGGGGATCGAACAGGCCTTATGTGGGATTTGGTAACCATAGCATATTGTGTCCCCCCCCCCGGTTACTGGGATGCCATTTTAATATGTCCAATAGAAGATATTGTTGTTGTTGGAATGCGACCCAGCAGAACTGCAAAGGGACAGGAATGCATCCCGTGCAATGCTCAAAATGTTGGAATCGCCTCTTGTGGAACCCATGGTTTTTCACTGTCCTTCTTGACGAGGATGTCAGAAGAACACAGTTACCTTCCCATGCTAACTGCTGTAGGTGAGGAACATCGTGGGTTCACAAAGTGCTATCGTAGCTAGTCAGAATCCACCTTCTGAACTGACAGCTCACGTTTGTTTCATTCTCCACATTTATGCATTTATTTGTAACCACTCCGCTCTCCAATGAGCATAGTGCCTTATACTGGTTCCACTTACTTGTGGCAGCCCTTCTTTTCACAGAGTTCGCCAAGACACATCATTTATGTCACGAAAATAAGTGACGTGATTACATTTGATTTGATAGTACGATCGTGTCTTTGGATGCTCTCATACGACGGTTGAGAACGGTCTGTCAGACCTGTAAAATTAGTTTTCAGTCTTGAGACCATGAACTGCTGTCAACTGTTTGGATTACATTGTTTTGTTTGCCAATATCCCTCTAGAGAAAAGTATACAACAGCTGGATCTTACCGTCACTCACCTATGGGGCAGAAACGTGGAGGCTAACGACAAAGGTTCCGCTTAAATTATGGACAACGCAGCGAGCTGTAAAAAGAAAAATGATAGGTGTAACGCTAAGAGACTGAAAGCAGGCAGAGTGGGTGAGGGAACAAATGCGGGTTAATGACATCCTAGTTGAAATCAAAAGGAAGAAATGGGCTTGGGCAGGGCATGTAATGCGAGGGAAGATAAAATCACTGGTCCTTAACCCTTTCGCTGCCAGGTTTTTTTCTCACATCTGCACACCCCCTGCCGGGTTTTTTTTGCATGTTAGTTTCCTGGAAATTTTTTTCTAGTAACGCCCTAAAATGCTCTGCAGGACATGTAGACATGTTTATTCAGGATAATCTTATAGATATTAGTTGTAATGAATGAAATCTTCCAGCACCAATCTGGCCTGTCGGATTTCCTCTTCTTACGCGGATTTTTTGGTGGCAGGGGGACTTCATCGCTGTCATCACTCGACAAGGCACTTAGGTGGGCTCCTTCCTCGTTCTCATTATCATTGGACTCCGAATTCACAAGCAATTTTGAATTTCTTCATCCGTCAAAGCGCGGACGAGTGTGCCACATAGCCTCATGGCTGAGGTGCGCAGACCAGAGCGAAGTGACCCGGATGTGGAAACATGCGCGCCATCTGTTGTTTAAAAGTTATTTTACAAGATCTACGAATTTACGGAGTCTCTCCATAGATGGCGCTACATGTTGGCATAGTTTTTTTTTTTCACGAGTATTATCGGGAGCGGCAGGGGTGAGTTAAAAAGCCAAAACGAGTTAACTCGGGAGAGGCAGGGGGTGTGCATATGTGCTAGCCCGAGTTATCTCGGGTGTGGCAGATTAAGGGTTAAGGGTGACTGAATGGATTCCAAGAGAAGGCAAGCATAGCAGTGGGCAGGTGAGTTTTAGGTGTAGGTTTATGGGGTTTAACGTCCCAAAGCGACCCAGGCTATGAGGGACGCCGTAGTGAAGGGCTCCGTAAATTTCGACCACGTGGGGTTCTTTAACGTGCTCTGACATCGCACAATACATAGGCCTCTAGCGTTTCGCCTCCATCAAAATTCGACTGCTGCTACTGAGATCGAACCCACATCTTTTGGGTCAGCAGGCGAGTGCCATAACCACTGAGCGCTACAGGGTTAATTGGAGAAACATGGAAGAGGACTTTCCTGCAGTGGGAGTAGTCAGGCTGATGGTAATGTTTAAAAGGCACACAGATTTAGGCAGGAGCTTTTTGCATGCCGAGCCTATTGATTGGCGTGGGGGCAGAATGTGACACGTAAAACGCAGGCAGAAACTGTTCTGCTGCTGCTGGTGATACAGTGTAATCCACTTGTAGTGATACCAGATATAACGATATTGCGCTTATAACGATCAAATTCTTGAGCCTTATCAATTCTCCCATTGCCTCTGTGTAAAAATAAACTGTACATAGCTATACAATTACCAGCGAAATAACAAATGCAACGTTAGGATTCTGGCCACCCGGAAGGTGTTTACCAACAAAATTTTTCTGAAAGTTTGATAAAAAATGCCCAGGCTTAGCTTGGTTAAGCCAAGAATGCGTTGCATATTGCGTGGTCTTTTTGCGCGAGGTATTGCTTGGCGGCACTCCATTTTCTCAGCAGCTTTTCCTCCGTGACGTATGGATGGATGGATAGGAGCGCCCCCTTTGAAACGGGGCGGTGGCAACCGTCACCATGCTCAGGCGTTTTTTTTTTTTTTTTTTTGTTTTTTTAACGTGGTTTGGTGGCTGCCCGGCCGCGCCCAAGGGCTGAACTGAGTGATTGCAATATGCTACGCATAAAAATAATTTACTTTGAATCAAATGATGTAAAAAACTTCAAAAACTGAGAGGCGTTGCTAAATTAATCCATGGGTGAGCCTTGCTTACGGCGTTGGGAACCAAGCGCTATCGTTGTCGCAATCGCTGAAGGGAGGAGCTTGCTTGGCCGCTGTCTCGCACAAACGCAGTTTTTGCCAGTTCGTGCATTTGTGAACTGGGTAAAAAGTGACGCCGGCGATATCTGTGAACCCCCTCCCCACCTTTGTCATTGAGGTGGTTCAGAATTTACCTTTTTTTTTTTTTGAAGTGTTAGCTTTTCATGGTACGCTCCCCCGTTTGGCGCTGTCCGCAGCGTACACCTTGTCAGCGCACCAAGATGCTGTTCGCCGATAACATCGCGGCATGTTCTCTGGCCATGGCTCGCTCGAGCTTGGCAGAGCGCCGAGACGCTGTGCGCCCTCGACAGGAGTGCCGGCGACGTTGGCTACATGCATGAGGGAATATATGGGTGCATTCTTTTTGCCGGTCGAGCTATAATGATAACCAGTTGTAACGATCAGATCTTCCGGTTTTTTCGACATCGCTATAAGTGGATTGCACTGTACACACCAGACCCCTGAGGCGTCGTGTATTCAGAGCGTGGCCTCCTTTTTTCTGCCCTGTTTGCGTGCAGTCAGTCACACACTGGAACACATCAAGCTTCAACAATGGCATCCCGCCCGGACTGAATGGGAGCTTCCTGACCCCGGACAGCAGCTTCAGCTCCCAGTACGAGCTGCCCTTGGCCCAGAGCCCCAACAAGCCCCCACAGGACATCAAGGCGGCCCTGCTGAGGCCCAAGACCCTCGTCGAGAGGGCACGCCTCAATGCGGGGTGAGTATGGGTTGTGCCCTGTTTTGTCCCATTCCGTTTATCCATGCCGCGGTGGCTCAGTGGTTATGGTGCTCGGCTGCTGACCCGAAAGACGCGGGTTCGATCCCGGCCGCGGCGGTTGAATTTCTTTGGAGGAGAAATTCTAGAGGCCCGTTTGCTGTGTGATGTCAGTGCACGTTAAAGAACCCCAGGTGGTCGAAATTTCCGGAGCCCTCCACCACGGCGTCTCTCATAGCCTTAGTCGCTTTGGGACGTTAAACCCCATAAACCAACCAACCAACCATGTTGTCCCACTCAGTGCCCATGGCACGCTTCTGCCAAGCAATAAAGACGTCACACTCCCAGTCACAGTACCTACCAGCATTTCAATGGAAACAAAGAAAAAGACTGTCTTAACTAGGCTACGCGTTAGTTGACGCATGAAAGCCACGCTGTCCCTCCATTTTCTCCCTCTACTTCTTTCTCTCTTCTGATTTTGTTCGTCTTCCTTCTTTTCATCTTCTCTCTCTTGGCCTGGCTTGCAGACTTACTTGACAACTGCAAAGAGCTTCAGCGACATGACCACTCGGGGTGGGGTCACAGGAACAGGGGTCTCACCATAAAGCAAAACATGTACGGTCAACTCTGAGTAGTCTGCACTGGCAGAGTCCCAAAAAGTTGTCCGAGCTTTTTCCGAACACTTGATGCTGATGGGTCAAAGCTTCAGTTCAAATTAATGAGAGTCCATTCCTTTTAAATAATGGTGCATGGTAAAGGAAAGTACAAGGGCTTATTTAGTTTATTTCGATCATGCTGCTAGCCTCTTTCACAGGATTGGGTTACAATATATTATGGTTCTAGACACAATCATATTGAATAGGACCTGGCGCCCTTCACTGCAGCATACCTTACAACTGCCCGGATTTTAGCTTTGGCAAATGAACATACACGAACTCCCGCTACGATGATCCTAAACTAGCCCAGTGAGAACATGCTGTTAGATGGTGTTGCCAATGCAGGCTATGAAGAGCTGACTTTTAGCAAAACCAGAGTGCATAACTTTGAACCGTTTTTTAAGTGGGCTCGTACCAACAACCTGTGAAGTAAAGACTATCTACTTATTCTCAGTTTCTAAGATAGGCTGGCATGCTCTCAACAAGCACAGATTTGCAGATATGTACTTCTGTGCTTTCCCTCTGGTAATTCTATGTTTGCAAAGGCTGAAGTCATGAGCTTGCATCTTGTTACTACATATAGGCCGCCACAGTAGCTCAGTAGTCGTGGTGCTTTGGCCGCTGACCCGAAAGATGCGGGTTCGATCCCGACAAATGCTAGAGGCCCATGTACTGTGCGATGTCAGTGCACGTTAAAGAACCCCGAGTGGTCGAAATCATCCAGGGCCCTACACTACGGCGTCCCTCGTAGCCCGAGTCGCTTTGGGACGTTAAGCCCCATGAACCAAACCAAACCTTCTTTCTGCGCAGTAACAAGAGACCACGTCCTGTTTCCAGTTCCAGAAGTAGCTTGAGCATAGTGGTGTTCTGGGCCAGTTGGTAAAGCATGTTTAAGGGAGGCGTAGCGCGAAAAAAGACAGGGACGAGAGAGACACAGGACCAGCGCTGGTCCTGTGTCTCTCTCGTCCCTGTCTTTTTTCGCGCTACGCCTCCCTTAAACAGAAGTAGCAGCTGCAAGCCACCTGCAGATAGGAAACCTATGCCATGCCCTCCATCACTCACCTGACCCCATTCAAGGCTTTGACCCACTAGTACATTGACTGCTTATTTTTAGTGAGCCAAAAGTTAGACTTATACTCGTGTGCAATAATTGCATTGCCTGTGTTCATTTTTTTTATTACCTCACCTTTGGGCTGCTGAGGCTAAGTTGTGCCTGCAGCTTCGAGCAAAATGCAAAAGCATTGTTGGACCAGTACACGCGCCCAGCTGGTGAAAATTAATCTTGAGCCATCCACTCCTCACAGCACACCGCATCTGTTGTTTCAATTCCGACCTGGCAGTTTTGCCAGCGAACACTTTTTCACGTACTCCGGTGCTTGTTCCAACACCAGAGTTCCTCTCCTTGTTGTCATGTTTAAAAAAAAAAAGAAAAATGCTTATAAGAAAGCGGTGCTAGCTGGCCTCATCAGGAGCCGTCGTGAGCAGCCAGTGTTGGCATGACTGATGCGCCCAATGACCTCTTCGCTTTTCTTCTCTTTGTTGCCTTGCGTTGAGTTTTGTTTTTCCTGTGCCTGATTTATGTTTTTCAAATAACAGAAACGACAGCGACGATGATGGCTTTTGCGGGCCACTGGAGGGGGGGGGGGGGGGGGGGGTGCACTCTGTGGAAAGACAACAGGCAGAAGGATGAAGTTTAGAGACTCAGAGGAAGAAGAAAGAGAAAAAAAACCTGCAAAAATGAGGTTTGCACACTGACACAACAAGAGTGCAACCCCTCCTCCCCTTCCTGTGGAGAATTGGATGAACGCCAGCTGGCTTGGAAGACACGACAGCAAAAGCAAAAAGGGGGGGGGGGGGGGGGGGGGCTGGCAGACAGGAAAGAGGCAAAATAAACGCCACGGCTTTGGTGTCTCTTGGGACGTTCTCCCTTCAGTCAGCCTCTCCATCTGTAGTGTGCGAACAAAATTTGAAAAAGACATGGCTTGGGGACGCCACGGCCTCATTGTAGAGTGGCCCGGAAAGAGAGGCTCAGACAAATAAAGGAGCGCGGCATCGGTTGGATGTCCTTGTGGCTATGCAAAGTAAACGGTGACGAATCTCAAGATTTGTTTGTTGCCCCGATGGGTGATTCGATCGGCTGAAACGTGCGATTCAGTTTTGGCGCTGTTTGCTTGTTCTACAGTACTGCTCGCTGAGGTCGCTTCCACGGACCCTGCAGTGCAGTGTCGAAGGTCGAATGAATGAGCTGCACTTGTTCACAGCAGCCCACTTCTCCCTGGCCGTCTTTCCTCAGTGGCAGTTGCAACATTTGCTTCGCAAAATGCTTCCGCCAGCTTAGCTGTCATTGTTGATCTGCCATGAAAGGCTTGGCTAGCTTCGTGCAAGAATGCTTTATTAAGGCCTTTAATGCCTCATCGTTGTAAACAGGAGTTGTCAACAGGAATGTCACGCTTTTCAGTTGGTCGAAATGGTCGTGGCGTCACAGTGCGTGAATTTCAAACTGGGTCAATTGTACTTTGGCTAAGCCGCCGCGGTGGCTCAGTGGCTATGGTGCTCGGCTGCTGACCCGAAAGACGTGGGTTCGATCCCGGCCGCGGCGGCTAGAATTTCTTTGGAGGAGAAATTCTAGAGGCGCCGTGTGCTGTGCGATGTCAGTGCACGCTAAAGAACCCCAGGTGGTCCAAATTTCCGGAGCCCTCCACTACGGCGTCTCTCATAGCCTCAGTCGCTTTGGGACGTTAAACCCCATAAACCAAACCATACTTTGGGTAGTAACCATGCAACCAATTAAAGGGAAGGTATAGTATTGCTCCAAGTAAGTGGGACTGGGTTTAGTTATCCAATTAGCCTAATTAACCTTTCTAGTCAGACCAGACAATTAAATAAAACCGAATAGTGACCTGGGGAATCGAACCAGGGTCTCCGGAGTGCGAGACGAGCACGCAACCACTCCACCGTGCCAGCTCAACTCAATGGTTTAGAGTGGACAAAGGCGCGTCACGCGTCTTCATTCATTTACTGGGAGGTTCAGGTGTCCACCGAGATATGCAAGAGAGGTACATTTCCTTTCCTCAAAAACCAATTTACCTTGCTCACAGTGGAATGGGCGATGGTGTTCTATGGGCTCCCTGGCAGCGTTGCAAGACGCTGTCGCATTTCACGCTTAGAGGCGAAGCTTAACAGCTTAACCGCACATCAGTGACACAAGCAGCAACACCGCGCTTAAGGCTTCCACCTCACTGCACTTTGGGTCAACAAAGTGCCCCCCTGAATTTTTTGTCAAAATGTCTGGCTTTGACAAAGTATGTTGCACACTTAATTCCAGCCTTGCAAAGGGCTTTGCTGCAAACTCAATGCTTACTGATAAGTTAGTGCTCTATCACAGCTTCGTTTTATAGGTGTCTGCTGGGACACTTTAGTACAGGGGGCGGCAAAACTGTGGCTCTCTGGCATCTGTATCCTCCTCCTTCCCATTTCTGCCTGTAAAGAGAGCTTCCCCTGTGTTCTAGAGGAGGTGCTTGCTGCACCAATGGGGCATCACAATGCAGAGGCACAGTGGGCAGTCGCTGCCTGAGTGGGATTCCCTGTTACCACCAACTTTATTGCAAGAAATAGAAAAAATTTCCGCATTCCCCTTTATAATGCAGCTCTTCAATAAAAATATTTTTCATGGCTCCTTCATCACTCAGTTGTACCATATCAGGCCTCATGCACCAAAAAGAGTCGTGCATCACATGAAGCCAAAGACTGTAAAAAAAACATTGTCATAGCTTGCTACAACTTAGTTGGAGTGTTGTGCATCAGACTTTGTGCATTTGTTACTGCTTTTCGTTCTCTGTAGTGTACAGTTCACCACAGAAGTTGATGGGATGCAGGTGCTCAAGAAGAAATTTATCCCAGCGTTGACTTGCAGCCCAGTAGCCCGTTATTGATGCTAAGGAATGGAGCATCGCCAGCTCCTCTCACTAGGTGGCGTTTTAGGTGAAGGCGCTGCAGTGTGTTATCTTTTTTTTTTTTTCCTAGCCCACATAAATACTCTATATTGCCGCGCATTAGTCGAAGTTTTTTTTTAAATGTCCTTCCAAAGTTGGGGGGTCGACTTATAGTCAGAGTCGACGTATACGCGGAGTCTTAAAGTCGGCCTATATGCGGGGTCAAAAGTACTCTCGACCGAGTCGCGGATAATATCACATCCCGTGCGCTCGTAATTCCATAATAGTTGTCAGACACGGTGCGAAAGTGGATCTGCTTTAGAAAACTTGAATTTAATTGAGATATGCACCAAAGGTTCGTTTTAATACGATAGCAACTTGTTATCGACAAACCAGCGGCAGCAGTGGCTCATAAGATCGCTACTGTGTCCTCACAAGCGACGACGAGTCAGAGATTTCTCGTGAACAATTAAATGTTTCTTTATGACTCGGCCTTCTGAAAAACTTTTTGGGCGAGCTAGGACTGCAGGGTGCGGCAGCGTCGACCTAAATTCGGAGTCCAACTTTTTTTTTGCCCAAAGGGGGTCGACTTATAATTGGAGGCGACTTATAATTGGCAATACACGGTACGTCCTGTACGTAACCACGGTTTGAACGGGCAGCCCTGTCTGGCTGCAAGGCATTCTCCAGACCCTGTAGCTTGATTGCCCTGGTGCATGCAGGTGGCTGGACTCATCGCTGTCGCTGATGGAGCAGGACGTGCGGGAGTTTGACCTGCTGCAGCTTCGCTACAAGTTCTACTCGTTCTACGACCTGAACCCACGCAAGGATGCTGTGCGCATCAACCAGATCTATGAACAGGCACGCTGGGCCCTGCTTACTGAGGAGATTGACTGCACTGAAGAGGAGATGATGCTCTTCGCTGCACTCCAGGTGTGTGTGTGTGCGCTTTGGTTGCCGTTTCTTGTTGTTCTAATGCTGGGCCATGCTGGCAAAAATTGGCCTGTGTGAAGCTTCCACCTGCTTTTGGGGGGATTCGCCTCTCTATACCGTCCACCTCTCCGCGTGTACGGGTGAGGAAGGAGACGCCAGGACGAATAATGGCCAAGAAGAAAATGACTTGGACAACAGCAGGCCTACATGCAAAATAGGCAGCCTTCCGAAAAGCTGCCTGCCCCGCTGCAGTGGCTCAGTGGTTATGGTGCTCGGCTACTGACCCGAAAGACGCGGGTTCGATCCTGGCTGCGGCAGCCAAATTTCGATGAAGGCAAAGTTCTAGAGGCCTGTATACTGTGCGGTGTAAGTGCACGTAAAAGAACCCCAGGTGGTCAAAATTTCCCGAGCCCTTCACTACGGCGTCCCTCATAGCCCGAGTTGCTTTGGTACGTTAAACCCCAATAAACCTAAACCTAAACCAAAAAGCTGCCTATGCAGAAATGAAGCTTGCGGTAGCTACTCGATCCCACACTGCTACAGAAGAGCAACCTCGGTCTTACAAGCCCCACTGGTATTTGAAGCAGCCACCTACCAATACAGTGGCATGAGGACTTGCCGCCATCTAACAGTGTGCGACGTTTTGTGCAGTTGCATAGTTGGAATTGAAATAGAATCAGTGTTTGAATAGAATTGGGACTGGGATAGCTTGGAGGGTGGAAGAAGACTGCTGTCACAGTTCCTCCACATCAGTGCAATTGATCGCCCCAAAATTTTTGCTCCATTTGCATAGTTGCTCATTAATATTACGGGCAATGATGACCTGTCAGAGACTTGATTATTGCGACATGAGCTGTAAAAAAGTTTCTTTTTGTACAGCGACTAAGGCGTATCCCTGGTCGAAATGTTGAATAAATATGTTTACTGACCACACTTTTCATCAGTCAGTGAAGAGATTGATCGCGTAATTTATTTTCTAATAGTTAGGGCAGTAATTACTCACCAGTTTCTGCCCGAGTGCAGTGAAATGGCTGCAGCGGGAAACCTCTGCTGCAGGTTTCTCAAGAGCTCGGGAGTGCGACAACCCTTGATCCCACTGAATACACATTTATTTGCTGTGTTGTCCACTGCCACACGTCCTTGCCAAGTAGCAGTCATTCGTTGATTCGCTTTTGTCCCTTTCTTGTCAGCTCCAAGTGAACCTGCAGGCGAACAGCTCGCAGCCCGACTTCTCCCAGGGTGAGGATGACATTGATGCGGCCCTGACTGACCTCCAGGTGACCCTGGAGGGCACGGCCATTGCCAGCGAGACCTCCAACATCACCCAGGTGCCTGAGCTGCACAGCTACCTGCGCTTCCTCAAGTGAGTGCACCACTGCTGCTTCTAAACAATCACGTTGTGCTCTGAAAGTTCGTGCAATTCTGCACTTGCTATCCTCCCTTAAGGGGGGACACTGGTCTTGAAAAGAAAATTTTATTAATTTAGTCATAGTTTAGAAATTTTCAGGGCACATGTATTTTTGTGTGCTGATTCTAGATATGTCATTTAATTTCGTGTAAAACAATTCCTTGAGCACTTATGCACTTTTTATGCAAGTATTTTGCGGAGAGTTCTGAAGAAAATTTGCTGCAGGAAACTCGCTGAAATGTATGCCATTGGGTTCTCTTGACACCAAGGAATGCAATAAGGTTAAAATTATCATCCTGGCTATCATAGAACTTGAGTAATAGGGTACTGAAGCTGCCACTTCACACACAGGAATACACACTTTCCTTCTCATTTCTGAAGCACCAACTTCAAAGCTCTACAACCTAAGTTCTATGATAGGCAGGAAGACAATTTTACCCTTATTGTATTCCTTGGTGTCAGCAGAACCCAATGGCATGCATTTCAGCGAGTTTCCTGCAGCAAATTTTCTTCAAAACTCTCCGCAAAATACTAGCATAAAAAGTGCATAAGTGCTCAAGGAATCATTTTACATGAAATTAAATGACATATTTAGAATCAGCACACAAAAAATACATATTCCCTGAAGATTTCGGAACTGTGACTTCATTAATAAAAATTTTTTTTTTCAAGACCAGTGTCCCCCCTTAAGGCAAAAAAGTGATGGCAGCTCTAACTTTGCAAGCTGTGCTATTGTGTGGGTTCAGTGTTTAGGGGAATCCCCCAAGGTGGCCTAGCATCCATGTGGCCGAGTACAGCCATGCGTGAACATCTTTCTGAGTGCCTTCAGCTTCCTTTGTATTGGTCACTTCACATGGCGTGTGTCAACTGGTGCCATACTTTTCGACATGCATTAGCAGCAGCCAGTCTCCTTCAGGCACTGACCACGCTCATTTGACACATTGTATCTCATTCACGGAAATTCACATTGCACCTCTGTGTCATGCACAGGCCCAAGCGATTCACGTTGAAGGGCTTCAAGCGCATGTTCTTCATCTTCAAGGAGACACGCATGTGCATCTACAAGTCTAGGGAGGAATACGAGGGCGGTGGAAGCCCCTCGTACGTCATCAACCTCAAAGGTGAGCCTCAACCCCTCGCAGTGTTTTCTCACCAGCCTTGATTGGAAATAAAATGTTCAAGCTCTGTTTAGAGCATCATACACAACACAAACGCTGCATTGTACTACTGCTTGTTAGTGACAGTGTTTTCCAATTCAGTAATGTTCTATGTTCTACTGCCTGCGACTGTGATGTGTGAATTAATGAGCCTGATTCGCTAGGCAGCGGCAATTTTATGCATTCAACTTCAGGCAACGAATTCAAGGTCATGGTGAGATTTTTGTGCATGTAACGGCAAAGCATGCGCAGTAGACATTCTTCTGCAAATGCACGTGCTGAGAGTCTGCTTGGTCAGTCCGTTGTGGCACATCTGACGCATGCAGATGTCGCTAAAAATGAGCAATGTAAGCTTTCACAGCGACAGCTGTTAAGAGCACGTTTCCCAATTCTGCGGCTTTCATCTCCCCCCAAGGATCTGTTCTTGGACATGACAAAAGCTGCGAGAATCTGGGCCCAGATTACCTGGAACAACTTTTGACCTTTCATTCTTAGTTTAAAAGGGTCTCTGCATGGCTCTCTTCCAGGGTCTGAGGTTACCCCTGATGTCTACCTCGCCCAAGGAAAATATGGCATTCGCCTGGAAGTGCCCGGACCCGAAGGCATGACAGAGTACTGGCTCCGCTGCGAAACGGTGGGTGCCATTTTTGTGAAAAATACAGTGCAGCTGCAGTGCTTCTGTTGGTTGTGACAGTGTTAAACCTAGAAAAAAAAAAGCGAGGAAGAAAAGATTTGCTGACCATTGTAGGCTTGGCTGGTCCTTGAGACAGTATCAGAAGCAACAACTTGGACTTGCGAAATGCCTCAGAGTGAGCTGAGAAGTATGATAGGTGTAACACTAAGAGATCGGAAGCGGGTGGAGTGGGTGAGAGAACAAACGCGGGTTAATGATATCCTTGTCCAAACCAAGCGGAAGAAATGGGCTTGGGCAGGGCATGTAATGCGAAGGCAAGATAACCGCTGGTCCCCAAGGGTAACGGAGTGGATTCCAAGAGAAGGCAATAGCAGCAGAGGGCCGCAGAAAGTTAGGTGGGCGGATGAGATTAAGAAATTTGTGGGAATACGGTGGCCGCAACTGGCGAAGGACGGGGTTAATTGGAGAGACATGGGAGAGGCCTTTGCCCTGCAGTGGGCGTGGTCAGGCTGATGATGATGATGAGCTGAGAAGTTGTGCCCCTTGTGAACAAACAGGAGGACCAGTATGCTCAGTGGATGGCTGGCTGCCGCCTGGCGGCCAAGGGCAAGACCATGGCAGACGCCTCGTACGAGGCTGAGGTGCACTCCATCCAGCAGTTCCTGCAGCTGCAGAGGCCGGCCCCAGCCCCCGCTCTGGTGCCCTCGCAGCTGGACATTGACGTCGAGGACTTTGTCGCTCCCCGCTTCATCAAGAAGATCAAGAGCAAGCAGGTGCCGTTCTCCGTTTCTGTTGGGGGGCACGTTTTCCGGATTCTTGGGTGCAGCCTACTGGTGCAGCGCTGAGTCACTGTAAACTTCTCCCAAGCTTTTCCAGCTGCTTTAGTGTGGCGTTCGGTGCCTTGATTGGTCACCGGAAAAAGCTTTCAGTGATTGTAGCCCCGATGGACCTGCGCCATCTCGCATTACACATGCACAGCAAGCATTGGTCAGTTTTCACGTCACTCGGGCCCATAGTGCTCGTGTCAGTTTGTCACTGGACACATACTGAATGCTTCCCAAGTGTGTGTGACATCACCATGCTACTCCTTGGTGTTGGCCTTTGTACAGACAGTGAGAGTATCATTGGGCAGTGCCAACTACTGTCGAGCCCACTTATAACAAACCTGACAGTGACTCAGATTGCGTTCATTGTATCCAAGGTTCGTGGTGTGTGGACTTGCCCTATTACAAACAAAACATACAGTGAAGACAGTTTAAAGCAGCATTTGTTTCTGTAAAAAAGTCTGTTGCGCACGTCCATTTATTCAGGCTGCTTTTAAGCTCTCCAGTCTTGTCTCGTGCTCTTGGCAGACACCATTGCTGCAGACGAGCCGCTTTAGGAATTCTACCAATTCTACCAATTCTTCACCGTACCAACAGCGATTGAGGCTTTCATGGTAACTGGTGAGAGGTCGGTATCCTTGTCTTCGATCTTCCACAAGGATGTAAGGAGGCAGTGAGAAAGGTACCGCAGCGCGTATGCGTGCAGTATTAGTCAAATGTTCAGGGGAATCCCGAAAGGTGGAGTAGATTTGTAATAAGGCAGTAATTACTCAATGGCATCCACCCAGCCCAGGAACTGCAAAATTTCTGAGAAAGCTGTATGTGCAGTATGCACGCATTAGAACCTTATTAGAACAAACACGGGTATTACGAATTGTTGGCTATATCGAACTGTTCCCTAAATATTTTCAACAAACATACATTTGCAATAAGTGGCTGCAAAACTGTGCTGAAACTGTGGAAAAAATCTCTACCAGTTGCCGTTCTTTCGCTGACTAAATTTAGCTTCTCCATCTTTCCGACAATATTACGAATTTCGACTAAATTGAACTAGTTTGCGATAACGAAGTTTTACCGTATTTTGACGGTAATGCCGCCATCATTCATTATAAGTGGGCTTGGCTGTATTTAGCTGAGCGGAGCCATTTTTTCCTTCTTTAATCTCCACCATTGCCTTTACGTTGATGGGACATAATTTGATAACTGCGGGGCATGTTTGACACTCCCAAGTTGTAGGGCTAGCTTTTGAGTGCAACCCCTCTTTTAACAAATCTATGCCCCCCTTCAAGTGGGCAAGCACTTTCTGCCCCCTCAGCAGCTGAGGCTGTCCCTCTGCGCAGACTATTGTCCAGAGGATCGTGGAAGCGCACGGGAACGTCAAGGACCTCGGCCTGGTTGATGCCAAGATGAACTTCATCAAGGCCTGGCAGGCGCTGCCCGAGTTTGGCATCTCACTCTTCATCGTCCGCTTCAGTGGCAGCAAGAAAGAGGTGGGTTTTGTACTTCGGCTTCCGTACCACTCCCCGCCTTCACTGACATTTCTTTCGTTCAGCTATCAGTCATGAGCATCTATTAGTGGTAAATGCATAGAGTTTCTTTCTATTACAATAAGGGAGTAATTACTCATTGGCATCCACCCGAGCGCAGCCATACGGCTACAAAGGAAAGCTATACAGCTTTCTCAGAAACTTCGTAGTGAAAGAAAAATTCGTCTTGGTCCGGGGTTCGAACCCAGGACCACCGCTTCACCGGAGCAGTCGCTCTACCAATTACCTAGAGGGAAAGCTGGTGGCACTGCACTTCAGCCACCATGGACGCTCAAAGCATCATGGGACGGTGAGCTACTTGTTGCGCGACAGTCGTATTTTTTTTGGGAGCATGGAGTGGCACTACTAAAAAGTTTAATTCCGAAAACGCTGTTCGTGTGTGCGCAGACGACTTTGGCGCGAACGCAGTGAGCAAAAGCCATAGTAGTGAAAACGCATCGACACACGACGCCAATAAAAGGTTTCACTTTTCCGAAATGCCATTAAAAAGCCTCTTTAAGTGTCTAAGCAACAACATTTTTTAAAGAACAAATTTCCTTTTAAAATTGCGTCTGTTAAGCACGAAATATTAGTTTTTGTAGTGTTCATTACTTGGCCAATAGGAAAGCTAGCCATCTCTCATTTTGGGCAAACATTCCATTTACATGCTTTTCTGATCGTTTGTTGCTATTTACAAACAGGATATTGAATGTTAGGACATTTGTAGTTATCGAACAGCTTTATTTTTCCATTATTTTTTGGCCCAAAGTTGTAGTTCTGCAGTCGGTAGCTCACCGCCCCATGATGCCTTGAGCGCCCATGGTGGCTGAAGTGGTCTCGAGGGGTCTCCATGCAAACTCCCATAGAGGTGTCGCCAGCTTTCCCTCTAGGTAATAGTAAGAAACTCTATGGGTAAATGGGAAACAAATCAATACCATATAACTGAGGCCTGCACTATAGCTTCGCTTGTAGTGCAGTGTCTGTAAAAGGCTGCCTGTCTGGGGGCTGTCACAGTCGTGCCTATTTTGACCCTCGCCCACAGGTGTGCTCCTGCTCTCGACACCAGGCGCCATCTGTTGGCACTACGCGTAGAACGAGTGTTTGTGTGTTCTTTACTTTCGCTGTTGATGCTGTGCATCACTATTCATTTTCCCTGCACCGGGCAGTACTACAGTTGTCTGTTGGACTGGAAACCGGTACCTGTAAACAGATTTCTGCCCTAGGGTGTCATTCGTTGCTGTCTTTTACGTGCATGGCCATCTGTGATGACAATTCTATGCATCAGAATGTAGATTTATTGATTTTACTCGGATGGTGTAGCGATGTGCAAAAGGCAACCGGATTGGTGAGGTGCAGTTTCCAGGAAAAATAAGTGTTTTTGATTGCTACTAGTTTGTCTTTGGCATACATGTGCTGAGCTTGCTACTGTTCGCATTAAGCACATTTCATGTATGGGAATGTAAGCACGACCGCTAACAATTTAAGTTGCTATTTTCGTATGTCAGAGAGATCGTCAGGGCAAAGGGCTCACCGTAGTATCTTTCTGCTGTTGGTCTCTGCCTGGGTCACCGTAAAATATACACGATTTTATTGTACAGTCTTTGTCAAAAGTAACCAGGCCGCATGGTTTGCTTCTAGCTCGAACAGTGGAGCCCTTGTGGCTTTCCTAAAGATGAAAAGATGTTGGAAGGTAAGAAGACCCCTGAGTCCTTACCTTTAACAACCATTTCAGCATCAGGGAAGCTGTAAGGGCTCCACTGTTCGAGCTAGAAGCAAACCATGCAGCCTGGTTACTTTTGACAAAGACTGTACATTCTGTGACGCCTGGCTAAACAGCTGCGCAGCGAGAGTTACCAAATAAAATAGACAAGACTTGGGGCCACAGAATTCGTGAAAGCTGGCTTCTCTGCTAATATTTATTCAAGATTTGATAAATATCGTGTTGTGAACACGATATTTATTAGATTCGGGGGTCTTCTTACCTTTAGCTAGCATAAAGCACGACAAAACTGTTAGCCATGCGACTCTGCTGAGCTCACAAAGACAAATTTGTGGATGTGAGTGGCACACCACCATGCAGGCAACAACACAGCCCTATTTGTAGGAGGCTTTCTGGCTGGCAGGAAGGATTAAGAGGCTAAGAGCGCACTGGAATCGGAATTGCATACACCTAATGCTTGGAACTGACCAAAAACTGAGTGCAGTTAACATGAATGTCAAGCTAAATGTTGTGATTAACGCACCAGTGTGGTCTCTTTGATAATATGCCTGGCAATGTTTTTTAGTGCCCGAAGGGCAGTAAATCTCGGCTATCATACAGGTGTGGGTGGGGAGCTATCGCAAACCAGCAGTTTATGTATAGAACATTCTGGAGCTTAGTATGATAATGATAGCATTAGAAACCTCATTGGAAGAAAGATGCGGTGTCAGTCATAAAATTTGCTTATTGTCTGGAGGGAAATTATGTGTTGCCACTTCGAGGCAAACCTCTAACCACACCGACATGCAAGGGTCCACAAAACTCGATGTAGTGTCTCATTGGCAACACATAATGCAATTAGGTGACAATCCCTGAAATGCAATGCAGTTCCAGAATAACATTGGTTGAAATAGAATATTGTACAGGGAGTTTCGGGTAGCCTTGCGGTCTCTTTCCCAGGGAACGTCAGAGGTTGGTGTACCTTCTGAACGGTGCCTTTACTATAACCTGCACCCATTGCACCCATTAAAAATGTGAAAAGTGATTCTTAGCCACGACTAGCCCCAGTGGAAACATGAGAGCATGCCTGTCTGACGTTGCACAGGAGCTGCTGGGTGTGGCCTTCAACCGGCTGATGCGCATGGAGCTGTCGACGGGCGACCACATCAAGACGTGGCGCTTCAACACCATGATGGCCTGGAACGTCAACTGGGAGGTGAAGCAGATGAACGTCCAGTTTGAGGAGGACCAGCGCGTCGCCTTCTCGTGCCTCAGCGCTGACTGCAAGACCGTGCACGAGTTCATCGGCGGATACATCTTCCTCAGCATGCGTTCCAAGGATCAGAACCAGACGCTCAACGAGGAGCTCTTCCACAAGCTCACCGGTGGATGGGTCTGAGTTGGCCATCTCCGGTGGCCTGCATGTTGGGCCCTTGTGTCAGGAGGGCGGTGCCATCTTCGGCCTCTCGACGGCGCACACATCATCATCATCATCATGCGAGAAGGAAATGTCGACTGCCAGCTGCAGGGGTCAGGCTGTGGACCTTACAGCTTGTGCCATTTATCACCTTGCCTGCATGTTGTCGTTGAGGCAATGAGATGCGAGCTGCAGTGAATTTTTTAGAGACTTTCATTTTGTTTAAAAACTGGATCGGCAGCAACTTTTTTAGCACATCGTGGATTATACTTGTCTCAGAAAATGCATTGTGAAACTACTTTCTGCAGCTGGCGGACCCCTGTTTTTAAAGAACTGCACAAAGGAATCGTGTCAGTAAACTAGACACAAAGAGTATATGTGTATTGAGGCATGTACACAAACTCTGGCTGCATTTAGTTCACTTTCAATAATGACGTATGCCTGTTTGCCACCCACAATGATGGGTATACTGTACTTAGCACGGGAGCCCCCCAATGTTTCTTAAGAGGCCAGAACAGGAGGCAACAGTAAGAGTTTGTTGATTCTGAGCGTGCATGAGCCGCGAAACTAAAATTTAAAACCTTGTGGGCCTCAGCACGGCTGCAGTGTTTTAGCCATATGCCATGAAACAATGCCATCGCAACTTCTCATTTCACACTTCCAGATTTTATTTCCTCCCCTCCAAATACCCAAGGCCCCCATCCGTCAACAGTGATATGTGTTAGACTTCAAACAAGCTGTGTGCACATTCGCGATTATCTTGGAGAATGATCTATGTTAAGAACACGACATCACCGAGAATCTATTATCAGTGGTGATTGGTTTTGATGCAGTTTAACTTGGAATGAGGGCATTTCATGTTGACACGTGTGAGTGCCAAGTTTTTGGGGCCTTGTAATGTACAACACAGGGAAAAGAAGTCACCGTTGCCAGTTATGAATTTGTAGAGATGGCGAACTGGAAAACACTGTACACAGCTCATAGGTTATCCAGAATACTAGCGCCCTAGCAGTGGATGTTTTATACAGAAGCAGGAAAGGCTTTACATCAAATCGAGGTGGTTTTTGGGACAGATGTGCATGTAATTACTTGCGTTTTCTGTTGCAATACGAACAATACTGTTACCAGTTTGTATACAATTCTGCATGCGAACCCAACTTTTACAGCCAGCTTTGGCACCCTATGCCGACTCTCAGGGCTTGAAATAAACATTGTTCCTTGTGCAAGGTTATATTAGTCTTTATATATATATATATATTGCTGAAAGAAATGGCACCGACAGTTGTGTCATGTGCAAGTAATGTATACGTCTTATCTGCAGTCAGATGAAATCCAACCCTTTGGGACAAGGACATCCACTATACATATATTATAGTATGTACACAACTATGAAATGCTGTAGTCTACTGTGTAATTATCTACCTGTAACATAGTGGAATGAGGACAAGTAACTGCTTCATTGAGAAGGTTTAAGCAACAATAAAACGGAGAGTTGAGCTAGTTGGTACATGTTTCTTGGAAAAAACAGCGCTAAACGAAAGGACAACAGCGCCGGTCCTGTTGTACTCTTTTTCGTTGTCCTTTCGTTTAGCGCTGTTTTTTCCAAGAAGGTTTAAGCAAGCAGTTGGTTTACTTCGACGGTTGCAATGCTGTGCTCTCATCGATTTCATACGAATTTGCTGTGTTGCACAATTGTTTTCCTCTGAGAAGTGTGGTGGCTGTTGTCTAATAAGAAGAGTTAGGTCCGCTGAACAATTATCTTTGACACCATTGCCATGGAGCAAATTGCACATGTAAATAGGACAATTACTGCGGCCTTTCTTTGGTGGTGTGAGCTGCCAAAAATTTCCAGTTTTCTCGCATTTGCAACAAATACAAACAACTTTGCCCAACTGTGCTATGCCATAAGCACTGCAATTTTTTGCATTTTTATGCAAACTTTGTATTGAAAAGGTTTGCTTTTTATAATATTGCCACTATATTTTACGCAGCCTTCAGTGGCTACCAACACAGTGCAATTATACTAATAGTTGAGTAGCGTTCGAGTATCAAAGTCCTTTTAGCCACAACTCAATCTGCCTGTCGCTTAGTATAAGAAATGAATGCCGATCATTTCGTGGTGGCTATTTTTTTTTTAATGTTTGCACTGTTATGCAAGAGGGCTTCAGAGATGGAGGGAAACTTTGTTGAACAATGTTTGTGCCCAGTGAAGCTTGAAACTTGTTGGAGATGATCCAATGAAACTGCCATGGTTGTTACATGGTGTGGCGTGGCTTTCGATGCACTGAGAGCATTGTTTACGCAGTGTCTCGTGACATTTTTGTGAAAGTGCCTTGTGAGTGTTTTACATAATGTTACGATGTAACCCAAATGAACTTACTGTCATCTTATTATTTAAGAGAGAATAAAGTTTTTTTTCCTCAAAGTCAGTCCACATCTCTTGAGTGTAATGTCACGAATTTTCCAAAATTAGCACTTTAACGAAAGGAGAAATTTTTGGCCTCTGCTGGTTTAGTTATTTAAAAACACTGCCAGCTTAAGGCCTTGTAGGCAGAAAACAGCACAAACACACACAAAAAAAATATTTGACAGCATATGCTTTTTGTACCCACACAAGAATCTGAAGACAGCACATTTAGATGTACAAGTGCCGTAAAAAGTAAATGGAAGGCAATATTAACGAAGAAATTTAATCATTGCCCCCCCCCCCCCCCAATTCATGCATCCTTGAATACAAACGTGCAGCCTAATTGTTATTTTGCGAATTGCACTGTGCACCACCAAACATAGACCAATATGCTTTAGATTTAAAGAAATTGAATTTTTTTGACAAAGTCTCCTTCCATTTACTTTTGACACTTTTTTTACACCACTGCTTTAGCAAAGAATAAAATGAACTAGAAAAGATGAAAAAAAAACAATAATAAATAGTGACATTTACACGCACTACAAGGAAAGTTAAACAATATGATTTGCACTAAAAGCACATTAGAAAATTTTTTGCACTGACAGGTATTATGGAGTGTGTGATCAAGTCCCATCTCAAACAGTGCAGAATTTTTTTTTTTTTTCTGCTATCTGAGATGGAAACTGGCATGGCCCATAAGGCTGTGTGAATTTATTTTTAGCACTGCAAATGTGCTAACATACACGTGCCCGAATTATGCAACTGAAACGCAACAGACTTTTTTGCGGTTTCATTACGTACTTTTTAAGTTGCAGCCACACCTTCAGGCCTGATAAATAGCTTGGCTTCACCAGTCATGACTACCTGGAGTGGAAAAAAAAAAGGCAGTGTCCACAATTTGTTCCACACAAAGCAGAAATGTTTTCACTTGTCTGAAGAAACATAATTGGACCTGACTCACTTTTTCGGGTCCTGCCTTGCATTCATAGGTGCAGTGAACAATCGCCTTCCGGATAAATGTCACCTCCACACGTGCTGAAACCGGTTCGCCAACAAGGACTAGAGGAACAATGTTCATTTCACATCTCATGTTAGATGTTTCATAGTTTTAACACAGCGAAGTTGTTGTGGAAAAGGTGTAAATTTCTTAGGAGGTCTCCTAATATGCCACAGCCCATTTAGTCCGTTTAACCCTTTCCCTGCCACTCCCGAGATAACTCGGGCTACCACATATGCACACCCCCTGCCTCTCCCGAGTTTACTCGTTTTGGCTTTTTAACTCACCCCCTGCCGCTCCCGATAATACTCGTGTAAAAAAAAAACGATCCAAACATGCAGCGCCATCTATAGAGAGACGCTATAAACTCATAAATCTTGTAGGGTGAATTTTACACAACAGATGACGCGCATGTTTCCACATCCGAGTCGCTTCGTTCTCGTTTTCGCACAGCAGCCATGTCAGGCAATGTGCCCCACTCGTCCGCGCTTTGACGGATGAATAAATTCGAAACTGCTTGTGAATTGGGAGTCCAATGATAATAAGAACGAGGAAGGAGCCCACCTAAGTGCCTTGTCGAGTGATGACAGCGATGAAGTCCCCCTGCCACCAAAAAATCCGCGTAAGAAGAGGCAATCCGACAGGCACGATTCGTGCTGGAAGATTTGATTCAGTACAACTAATATCTATAAGATTATCCTCAATAAACATGTCTACATGACCTGCAGAGCATTTTAGTGCGTTACTAGCGAAAAATTTCCAGGAAACTAATATGCAAAAGAAACCCGGCAGGGTGTGTGCAGCTGTGAGCAAAAAAAAACCTGGCAGTGAAAGGGTTAACCACAAACTATGGAGGTACGTACACTAGTTGTGGAAGGCTGATGCCTGGAAAAGGTTCATTAAGATGGCAAAACAGCAGAATTCTTTGGAAATTCACTGCACAGTAACATACGTGGAGGAGCTCAAATGTTTTTCTGCAAGAAACAACACCTCTAATTCTATTCACCCTTAGTAAGAGAGCATCTCCAAAAGAATAAAGTAACTGAACGCAGTAAATTCTATGCATATAGCCTTGCAATCAATTTTTGAACAGAATTTTTAGAGTGAAAAATTACACAGTGATGCAATGTCTCTCCAGAGAAAAGTGTAGCCCTGAACACAGATATTTCTAAACATTTTAAGTTGACAGCATGTGGAACAAACAGTGAGTGGATGTTGTGTGGGGGTCAATAACAAATGCAAGATTAAGAGTGCTAGTGGCTTGTTGTCCGCCTGTACTAACAGAATGGTTATCTATTTGCAAGAGCTTTGCAACATGGAGCTCGTAGTAAGCTCATGATGTAAGCTCATGTGTACATCATGAACGTTATCCAACTTTCCGCTTTGCTCGTAGTAAGCGGCATTAAATGGTTTAGGTTTGGTTTATTGGGGTTTAACGTCCCAAAGCAACTCAGGCTATGAGGGACGCCGTAGTGAAGGGCTCCGGAAATTTCGACCACCTGGGGTTGTTTAACGTGCACTGACATTGCACTGTACACGGGCCTCTGGAATTTGCCAAGATCAAAATATATGGTCCACGAACTATGTGCACGGTTAGCACTGTTCATGTATTGAAATGTTTTTAACGCTAAAGGAATAAGAATGCACAATGCAGATTCTGGTAGCTGCACACAAAACGGAAATAGGACTGTAGTTTGTTAGTGCAGTTCTTGCACCTACCTGAATCATAGGCGCGACATTTTACCAGTGCTCAAGAGAGTGCTGGTTTCAACAGAAGTACCAGAGACGCAGGAGAGGACATGCAGGTGGATTGCCACATATGCACCAAACAATGGTGAAACAAACATCGTCACCATCCGACGAAAGGATGGTTTCAACTGCTTAATACGCGTAAAAGACTAGATCGTCATGACACACATCACGCGTCGAAATGAGTGATGCAGATTTGGTGGCTGCAAAGGTGCCAGCAAAGTTTGCAACAATCTGACCGTTCACATTACGAGATGGTATAAACAACACTTTTGCAACAATGAAAACAAAAAAAATAATTTACAATATCAACAACAATGCATTCACAGCGTTGAAAACGCGCGTCATTTTAGCTGAAATCAAAATCCAGCGATGTTGCAAATTTTGACGTAACATTCTGCTAACCTCGCCCAATGACGAGTTGATTAATAAAGAGAGGAGCGTGAAGACCAGGAGACACAGATCCGCTTGAGTTCTGATTATGATCGCGTCCACAGGATAATCTAGCAACTGCAGAACACGGAAACTCACGTGGCTTGGGGAACTCGAGCACTTGATGGACGACGACACATCCAGGTCCTGGAAGCTTTGTGCCGATAACGGCAGACACCAGACTATAGAAAAAAAAAAAAAGTGTTAAATGCAGTTTTTTTTTTTTTTTGAGAAAGTAAATGGCGCAGTATCTGCCACACATATCTCGGTGGACACCTGAACCACGCCGTAAGGAAAGGTAGAAAGGAGGGAGTGAAAGAAAGGAAGAAGGAGGTACCGTACTGGAGGGCTTCGGAATAATTTCGACCACCTGGGAATATTTAAAGTGCACGGACAACACAACAACAGCACACGGCCGCCTTTTGCGTTTCGCCTCCATCGAAACGCTGCCTTCACTGAGTAGTTTGTTCGATTAGGTCGCGAGTGTTGTCCTAGCTGCTGCTCCAGAGCCCTCGTTGAAACTTTCAACAGATGCGTGCACGATAGATAATTATACTCACCCGTTTATGAGCGCACCATGCACAACACAAGCCGGCAAATTTTTGCTTTTCGCGTAGGCGGAGTCCAGGTGGATCGGATTGTTGTCACCTGAGAGAGCAGCAAACGCCTCGACATCCGCTCGTGTGAATATTCGTTCGACGCTCGCCACATCGCCGACTGAGAGACAGCGACTGACATTAAACTTGGGCGCGAATAAACTTCGCTTCGCGCAAAGCACGGCAGCGCGCGCTAAACATAACGGCGGGACCGCTGCCATTCATGCATGCATTTATGCCATTCATAGAAGGATGCCATTCGTGCTCTCAAGTGATGCCGATCAAAGTTGCAAAAATTGAGCATTTTCCAAAACTGCGCAAACGTTTGTTTCATTTGCGTTTCAGTTTGTTATTAGTTATTTTATATTACTAAAAATTAAAAGAACGCCTTTTCAGGCAGATTACGAGGGACGCTTGCATTCCTCTCGTTAGTGGGGTGGCTTCGGACAAGCGTTTGCGGGACGGCAGGCTGGAAACGCTGATTAATCAAAAAAATATGACGTCATACGCGTGACGTCATAGGTCACGTGATATTTAATGACGTCATGTCCGGTTGGGGACAGGCATGTTTTCCCTAGATTTTCCCCCGCCACCGCTCGTCAGCGGACGGGGCTGCTCGCGAGGAGCCGAGAGGCGAGGAGGCAACGTGCACTGCAGCGTTGCCTCCTCGGCGTGTCCCCGTCATGTCTTTCGACCCGCCGCGGTGGCTCAGTGGCTATGGCGCTCGGCCGCTGATCCGAAAGACGCGGGTTCGATCCCGGTCGGGGTGGTCGAATTTCGATGGAGGCTAAATTCTAGAGGCCCGTGTACTGTGCGATGTCAGTGCACGTTAAAGAACCCCAGGTGGTCGAAATTTCCGAACCCCTTTCACTACGGCGTCCCTCATAGCCTGACTCGTTTTGCAACGTTAAAACCCCAATAAACCATAAACCCATGTTCTTCAGTGCGCGCGCGAGATTAAAAAGCGCACCTGTCGCGCTGCGCTGTCACACTGCATGCCTGCTTCCGTGCATTTCTTGCGGACTCCTTTCAGTCATACTTAGCTATACTTTGACCAAAAGGCTTCTTAAACAGTTATTTCAAGTTTTATTGCTATGTATAAAGAATATGTTTGTAGCAGGTGCGTGAGCCCGAACAAAAGAAAACTGTTTTTATTCCCCTTCAGTATTCCTGCTTATCGAGACTTGAGTATTTATATGTTGCAGTACATCTTTTTTCAGGCATCACAACTGATGTTTCGATGTGTTTGGTAATTGACTTCATTGTAGCTTCATACTTGCACCATTTAAACTCTGCACATAGCTCTTTTTTCACAAAAGGAAATGTGATTAGGTTTCTGAATAGAGCTGTGCACGGGCCGCAATTTCGAACCCGCGCCCGGCCCGGGACTTAACCTACCGACAGGAAGCCCGGCCCGACACTGAAGGACCCTGAGGCTGAGCACGCTCGTGCTCGGCCCGACCTGCAAAGCGGCGACGACACAAAAAGAGAATTTCAGGAAAATGAGTTTATTTCAATGACATTCAAATTTTGACCTCGCATTCCAGATCACAGTTTGGGATTATACACAAGACACAACGCATAAAGGTATAGATTTATCACTCTAAATATGCAAGTTGTTCATTGATGATGGCTTGATCACCACGCACGAACGCCATAGCTGCACACGCCTCGAAACGAGCGCGCCGAGGATCACGAAACGAATGCGGCATGCCCGCTCACCACGCACGCGCGGCGCGGCGGGTGCACCTAGCGATTCCCCAGGCGCTCTAGGGAGAGGTCGAGAAAGGCGCGCTGACGCCACGTCCGGTTGAGAACGAGGGCGAAGTCAAAAAACGTCACGGAGAAGCGCATCCCATCGACCAATCAGCGTTTCCAGCCTGCCGTCCCGCAAACGCTTCTGGCTTCGGACCCTTCCTCCATGCTTCCGACCATGGAGGAAGGAAAGAACTAAGGAGATGCCCTGACGTCACTTTTTGTGAAGCCGCCCTGCAACCAGAAGTTGGCTCGGCTCTCCTCACTATCTTCTTTCTCCACCGAGCTACGGGGCGGGGATCGCGCGCGGCTCGCAAGCGCTTCGTAAAAGAAAGGTATCAAAAAAAACCCCGCCGCTCGCCGCTACACTCCTACACCTCCCTCCCCGCAAACACGCACCTAGACACAGACCGGCGCACAGGTGCGGTGAACCTTTTCAGACGCCAGGCGAAGAAAGACGACATTGCGCGCATTGCATCCTCCTCGGGCTACCGTACACCCGCCGTGTGGCCTTCGAAACGCAGCTCAGCATCGCCGAGAGCGGCTTCATGTTTCTGTGCTGTTTGGTGAGGTGCGAAGGTTCGCTGATCAAAACAATCAACGCTTCTTCGCGTGTCGAAGCGCGGTTCCGGAGTGCCAACTTTTCGCGAGATTCATTTCAATGCATCGATCGCTCCGCGTAACGACACCAAGTGTGACAAATAAAATATCAAATGAGTGGTTATTTGCTGCATTTAAAAGCAATCTTAGATGCGTGCGTAACGTCACGACACCAGGCATGCAGACTTTAACACGCAAGGCCGAACACACCGTGCCGAAAGCCCGTCCACCGCCACCGAGACACACTCGGGCCCCTAGCAACAACGACGCTGTACGCCGTTGCTAGTGGCCCGAGTTTTCTTAGCAACAACGACAACGTTGCTAGTGGCCCGACTTTTTAAGCCTAAATTTTGACGTCACTTCCGCCACATTCTTGTTAATGCATTGGGAATACGAAGGGCCTCTCCTGAGTTTTCCTTCCTCCATGCTTCCGACCATGGAGGAAGGAAAGGAAATGCTTCCGACAGAGTCATCTCTCTTACGTGATACTTTATACAACACGCGGATAAACAAAACAGCAGTAGAACTTCCGAAGTAGAAGAAATCACATTGCCTGTGGTCTTTGTTAAAACTTGCAAATATTTAGCATTTTTCAAAACTAAAAGCGCAAACGTTACGTTTATTTTGTTATTAGTTTGTTTTTATAATAAAAATTAGAACAACGCCCTTTCAAGCAGAATACGAGGTACGCTCTTGTTAGAGAGGTGGCTTCAGACACCTTTACAAGTCATCTCTCTTGCGTAATACTTTGTACGACAAGCGGATAAACAAAACAAAATAGAACTCAATGAGAAGAAGTCGCATTGCTAGCGGCCTCTGTTAAAAGTTGCAAAAATTGAGCATTTTTTTTAAACTAATGCGCAAAGTTAGGTTTAATTTGCGTTTAATTTTGTTATCAGTTTGTTTTTATTCCTGCAAATTAAAACAAAGCCTGTTCAGGCAGATTACGAGGGACGCTTGGATTCCTCTCGTTGGTGAGGTGGCTTCAGAAAAATTTACGTGTCATCTCTCTTGCTTGTTACTTTGTATAAAAACATAGAGTTTCTAAGAAACTCTATGGTATAAAAAGCGGATAAACAAATCGAAGGGCGCGTTCCAATCATGGAGGAAGGAAGAATTTGACCCAAGCTCTGCTCTCAATAATTCCTGCCACCTAATTATTTGAGATCTGAATTTATTTATCCCAAATGTAGCTTCCTCAGGTTACTAACGCATTTCATATTCGTGTGCGTCCAGACCTTGCAATTTGCGAAATTAATGGATTTGCCTTCCTCTTACTCATGACTTTTTTTACCACTCACCGCTTATTTCAATTAAAAATAAGTATTCTATTTCGCTAGCTTTGCAAACCAGAATACCAACAATAAATATTTAACGGGCCTGTAAAATATGAGAATCTGAGAAGCTACATTTCTGTAGGCCTAATTCCGGGCCCAAATAATTGTCCCCTAGTAGTGACAGAGATGTCACAGGCATTGGATTAATGCCACGTTCCGATCAAAGACGAAGTCTATAGTGTTTAGGGAAGTCGTCACGGTAGGGAAGAATTAAGAAAGGATGATGTCACGTACACTTGTCATTAAGCGTTTCTGGTTTGGTTTACGGGGTTTAGCGACTCCGGCTATGAGGGACGCCGAAGTGAAGGACTCCAGAAATTTCGACCCCCCCTGGGGTTCTTTAACGTGCACTGACATCGCACAGTACACGGGCCTCTACAATTTCGCCTCCATATTAACTCTACCGCCGCGGCCGGAATCGAACCCGCGTCTTTCGGTTCAGCAGTCGAGCGCCATAACCACTGTGCCACCGCGGCGGCCGCGTTGCGTTTCTGCAAAGCCACGAGTGATGCCAGTGCTACCCTCCTCCTCCTCTCGCGGTATCCATGCTGCCGCCCGCGCGCTTACTCACCGGGCATCGCCTCATCCGCAGCCAGATCCGGAATTCTAATTCAATCCGACCACCACCTTTAGAGAGATCACCTCTCTTTATCAAATCTTTGATGGCCTCTATCCCTCTCCCTGTAAAGGCCTCACCAGGGTTCTTTCTCCGGCGCGTGCCCGCACTGTGAGGAAGAGTTTCTGGACACCTATCACATGGTGTGGGCATGCCCTTCCAATCCTGCCTACCCACCCCACCTACACCCCACTCGAGAGGACTGGGAAGCTGCCCTGCGCGGCTGCTCCGAACTCCATGCCCAATAGGCATTGGTAGCTAGAGCCCGGGCCGCTGCGGAAGCTACAGGGATCTAACTAGGGATCCCTCCTAGTGTTTGTAAGGGCCCCAGCTCGCCCCATCGACCTTTCACTGTAAATAGAAATAAAAGTTTTCCTCCTCCTCCTATCTCCTTTTTTGACTACTACTATGACGCTATAAGGCCAAAGAGCAGGTCTTTACCAGCTGTCACTGCAAAACCGAGCGCTGGTTTTAATTCACCCTTCTGGATTGTCACTTGCAGCTGCAGTTGAAAAAAGCAATATATCCTGTGAGAAGTCTTTAATGCGACAGATTGTGTTTTTTAATCACCTTTAAGTGAACACATTATATATTAGCATCTTCGCCAAAGGTGAAGTTGCACAGTTAACGAAAATTTGCGCCACATTGATCGCTTCCGATGAAATTCGCGCCAAGCTAACAATAAATAACGAAAACTTCATAGGATAAATTGGCGTGGTATACGCCGAATGACAGCAATATACTGTACACTACGATGTCGTCATTGCACCGGATCTTTTCACACCCTCAACACATCGACGTCATCGTACACGTCACACTCCGCCCGACGACGAACGCGTCCAGATGGGCGACTACGCGTCGGGTACGCCCTGGCCTCCCACTGTGGTCTGACGATGCCCTGCAGCAAACGCCGCGATGGCACCAGCGCCACACCAGCGGCTGTTGCCGGTGAGGCGCTTCTCGAGCGACGCGTCCTCCGAGGAAGCTCGTGGAAGGAGACTGACCGCTTCTGCCGCGACGACTTCATCGCCGACGCCCTGCAGCCCAAAGCAGCCGCCACGAGCCTTGCCGAGTTCAGCGGTGCAGTGCCACCATCGTCAGTACCCACGCCGCTGTCGGCCAGCGCAGGAAGCCGGCACGTGCAGCTTGCCACGGCCGGAGGATCTCTTGGCATCAACGCTCGAGCGACAGGCAGCGCCATAAGCGCAGCTGGCGGCAGCGACCGGCGAGACATGTGAGAAGGGCAAGGTGGAGGCGCCATCAAGATGACGGGGACCACGGGTTCGTGACGGCGTCGCCTTTCGGGTCGCCGAATAACCACAGGCACGGGGACCTGCACTTCCATTTCCACGTTCAATGGCTCGGGGCTAGGAGGAAGAGGAGCAGGCGGCGATGGTGGTGGGACAGGCGTTCTAGGAGGAGCAAGGGGACGCGATGTTGCTTTCTCATCTTTCTTCGTCTTCTCCGCCTTCTTGCGCTTCCTTCGCTTCTTCCTGATGCGTATGTGAACCGTTTTTCTGGTGCCGAGGGATTTGCCGGCTTCGCCAACAGCCAAGAACACAACAGCGATGGCGCCAGCGGCCGGAGCACTGAGCATGCCGAACGCGGCCGCGAACACCATCGCCATCCAGTGGCCCACCAGCTCGTCTGTGAAGAGCGGACACGCCGACGTCATGTCCGTGTCGATAATCTTGTACGGGTAGAAACAGTCGCCGACTGGCTTCTCCGCCGCCGCGGCGGCTGTCGTACTTGAAGGCGGCTGCTGCAGTCGGAGGGACTCGCGTTCTGCTGCGTCCTTGCCGGGCGCTGCTGCTGGTGCGGCCTTTACGGGGCAAAGTGGCAAACTCTTGATACTCACCTTGTCCTTGGTGGCGCATTTGCGTATCAAAGCGCTCGGCACCAGACGACAGTACGGCTCCGGCCTGTTCGCCGGCGGCCAGACCCTGGCGACGGCGTCGTCGAGCGCGGCGAATGCGCCGCTGCGGTACGGCCGGCAGAAGTACGTGTCCGCCAACACGCAGAGGGGCAGCCACTGCGCTATCATTGGCAGCACCAGGAGAAGGTGCGCGAGAAGCAAGACCGCTCCCGCCATGACGATCACTGCTACGAACACGGGGCTCCTGCCGCCTTTCTCGAGGCTCCTCAGGCGCTGGTTCCAGGCGCCGCAGGCGACCAGCGACGACGCCAGGGTGACGGCCAGCGCAAGGCCCAACAAGGCCATCTGGACCAAAGATAGCGGACCCGTCACCATGTGCTTCAGCGCGGCGTAGCCGGCGAACTTGTTCTCCCAGGCGGACATGTTGCCCCGGAGCCACTTGATGCTGCTCGTGGTCGCCTCCAGGGCCTTGTCGACATTTTGTTTACTCTCCTTGAGCATCTGAGCTGTGAGCTGGGTGTAGTTGTGCAGCAGCTCGAAGGTCCACTCGTATGCCTGCGGAGTCTTGGCGCTCAGGCCGTCGTCCATGCCGTACCAGGTGCTGATCATGGCGAGGAGGCAGAGCAGCTGGACGCCGGCGCAGCAGAGCACGACCAGCTGGCATACGAGCCACGGCACCAGACCCACAGCGGTGGTGTAGCGCCTCAGGCAACACGCGGCCAGAGGCAGCTGCACAAACAGCTCGAGCAGCACCAGGCCCAGCAGAATGTAGCAGAGGAGAGCGACGTTGCTCACAGACGACTGCTCCGCGTCCAGGTAGCCGACCAGAGCGGTCATGCTGCCGTCGCGCGCCAGCTCGGAGAACAGGTCGGCGTTCCCCGGCGGCTCAGAGGTCAGGCCGGCCACCAGAGAGCGGCCCTTGCTGTTGAACCACGGGCTGGAGCCGCCTTCGGAATATTCCATGTCCAGTTTGACCAGCACCGGCTTTTCGGAGGCGGTGGGAACGGCGGCCATGGTTCCTCGGGGAAGACGCGCCCGATGGTGACACGAGGCTCGCGGACCACGCTCAACACTCGTTTCGTCTTCTTCAAGCACCGCCGTTGGCATCGCTCGTCTCTTGTTCGGCGTTGAAGCGGAGCTTCACTGCAGATTTAAAGGGCAACTGCCTAGGGTCCGGACATCTTTGAAAAACAAGCCCATTGCATAGATGAGGCATCGAAGATGACCTCTGCAAAATATTAGAGCCATGCGCACCCCGAAAAGCCGTAAGGATTCAAATCAAAGCCCGCTCGTTCTTTCCATCCACAAGCAATCGCCCTCGTCCTCTACTCTGGCTAGTTTGGCGTCATACGGTACACTTTCGCTAAAGGCATTCCATTGGTTCGTCGTCCTGACTGACGGGCGAAGGGTGGGCATAGCCGGGGCGTCGCGTCGTCTGCTCGTCAGCGCCTTCCGTTTTGGCTACACCGTGGTTTTGGCACATGCCTATAAACCCGCATGAAAGAAAAAAAAAAAAAACTGAGGAGGGAGCGTCCGGCGACAGCCTTGAACCTAGTCATAAAAAGTAAAAGATAGTAAAACTGAGAAAGTCGGTTCCACCGTGATCACGACACGAGATAGCGCTCCCTCCTCAGTTTTTTTTCCTCCATGCAAGCCCCCCCAAAAAAGGTTTCAGTTACTTGTGCGTATGCCGTGCCGTGTGTAGTAGAGCCTTTCGCTCGCACACTCGACCGCTCCGCACACACACCGCTTATCCTTCGTGCATCTTGCCTACGCCTTGGCTCCGTTGAACGACATGAGCTTAGGAGCGGCGAAAAGACAGAAACACACAGAACACACACACACACACGGGGGGGGGGAAGCAAACGGACGGTTGCCGGGCCCGCGCTTCGCCGTGTGTTTCGAACAGCGGCGAAAAGACAGAAACACACAGAACACACACACACACGGGAAAAAAAGCAAACGGACGGTTGCCGGGCCCGCGCTTCGCCGTGTGTTTCGAACAAAACCAACTCCCGTCCCTCCGGTCGTGAAACGATGGGGTTAGGCCTACAAAAAAAAAATTAAATGAAAAGGTGGCTCGCTAACTGGGGCTAACAAACAGATGCATGAAAGGATGCACTCTCTAAAAAGTTTAGGTGGTCGAGCCGATCGCGCCTCTCGATCGTTCAGTGTACGGAGAAAATGCAACGACGCTGCTTCGTCGTTGGATGCGCACGCAGCGACAGCAGTCGAACCACGATCCGGCACAGATTTACAGAAGATTGAGAGTTGAGTCCTGTCTGGCTCCAATGCATCATCGGCCTTCCTGACAAACACAACGGTAAAGAATGTGGTGGTTTGCAGAAGATACTTCACTCCGGACGACTACGTCCACGACCCAAGCAACTGGGCAGAGGAAGGACAAAGAAAAAAAAAATGACACGAAACACCGCAAGGAGACCCAAAGAGCAAAAGAGAGAGCTTTGGGAGACCCGCCGCTCCACCAGCAAACCACGCGTTTACGTTGAAGCTACTAGCCGCGACGTTATTATGCACATTTAAAAAAGAAGTACTACTCTATGTGCGCATTTGAGCTATGAATTGCAATTTGAAGTTATCGGCTCCAAGCCCCTGACCCTGGCAGCGACGGCCATTTTGAAGTAGCCCAAGTGACGACATAGTCTGGCAGCGTCATTCGCTACAAAACTGAGTGCGCGCGCCTACTCGAGTCCAAAGTTGCTGAGACCGGGCAGAAGTTGCATAGAAAAGAAGAGGACACAGGTCTTTGTTGCTTTTGTACCCCTTCGCCCGACCACACCCCAAGCCTGCACATAGACCTATCCCCCCTCAGTTCAGTGGTGAGCGAGCACGTGACTGTCCGTCTATGTCGTCACGAACCGCGAGCGTGCCAGTGCTGCCTGGCTTCCACATGGTTCAGGACAACTTTTAAAAATTCAATTACAAGTTACTGGCTGCACCAAATGAGCTATTTTGTCCAGTTGTTCCGACATGGATAGCGAACAACATGCAATAAATAGCTAGAGTCTGAAAAATGGTGTCATGACCCCTTTACCCCTTTAAGTTGTATTTGACTATAGCACTCAGTTTCACTTGTTTATAACAATATCATACGGTTTAGAAGCTAACACAGATCATGGTCATTTGAAATGAACGCTAGCCCTGCCAGGGACCTTTCAATGTGTGCAAAAACCTGTTTAGAGACAACATTTTTACATTTAGTTTCCAATTAAAAGCATAAAGAACCCAATGCGGTTAGCTGGAGGTTGGTTTTCATTGAAATTTCCAGAAATGGAATGAAATTGCCAGAAACCTTTACTCGCAGCAGAACTGAGTGTAGTGTACTGCAATGCAAAATATGCTAGCTATAAAGCTGAAGTTTTAAAATTAAAATTTGTGTACTTTGCTTATTGCAAAACGTTTCTCCATTTTCATGTCTGTGAGTTAACACAGAGCCATCAACTTCTTATCCCTGAGTAACGTTTGCTGCTGCGCTAGTTGGGCATGCATGCTACACTTCAAGAAATAAGGTGCTAAAAAACACCTTATACACATGCTACAGGGTCGTTACAGTCTCCTTCCTACTCAGCAGGTTTTCTGCATCAAGACACCAGTTGTAGAACAGGTTGCCTCAATCAAACCCAGTTGTCTTTTGACCACACCAGCTCAGGAGGCAAAAGTAAACACTAACATCTGTTACACATATAAATGCATTCTTATATTTATATTACACTCGTAAATAACCTGCTGTATATCTTCCAACAGGCATTCAATAGGCGCCTGCTTATGCCTTTCAGGCGAAGTTGCTGAGGTCTTTGCACATAAGGTAGCTTTCAATGGCTGGTGGGAAATTTGCCCTTGGAATGAGCTCTTCGAAGTAGTGACCATGGATGTCATGCAGCCACTTTCGCAGGATCACGCGGCAGAGGTGTTTCAACTTAAACGGGGAGTCTGCAAAGAACAGGAAAAACCAGAGCATAAGAGCATTTTCAAGGTAATCGAACACACCTATCCATATATCCTAACCAAATCGCAGCTGATGCTCGCTTTACCCAGAAGAGAGAAAGCAGTCAGAGTTCTTGTTGACCCTTTTCATTAGAAAACCTGAGATATTTTGCCATTCCGTTATGTCGAGCCATGTTCACTCAGTAGTTCCCGAACATAGTGCAACCATAACTGTAAACTGAGGGCCACTTTCGTGGGCACGAAGTATAAAAAAAAAACAGTATACAAACGCAACGTGAGAAAGAAAATCGTGGTACAACAGAAAGTTGGGTAGAAGTTTATGAACAAAAGCAATTACAAAATTGGCGTTCCTATGTCTCTTTATTCTCGTCATAGCTGTTGCCACCACCGTCATCATCACGACGACACAACCGTAAAATGCCTTATGACAGTTTTTCCCAAGTTTGCAATGTCACAATTACTGCGTGAAGGCATAACATTCCCTTTCAAGAGAGCCGTGCAAGATTCTTGGGTAAGACCTGTATAAAGGTACGCATAAAGTTCCGCCGTGCCCTCACCACATTGTACAAAAGAAAACACTCCTAGTTGCTCAACCATGTGCCAAGCATGAATGTCAATGACCAGAGTGACCGCTCTCAGTAAACAAGGAATCTTTTTACCATTGCACAGCAGCACGCGAGTCTGATGCTGCCGTAAAATGTGTCAGATACTGAGGACACCAGCAATAGCATCTTTTCAGGGTAAATATTGCAATGCAAAGCTTTCCACCCACCCGCAGAGGATTACTTATGTTAACGAATGACAGCTAGAGTACCTTCGTGTGCTAATAAGGTAACTATGACAGTAATGCAAATGCAACTTGGCAAGCAAGGCTACAATAGCAACTGTAATGGTTGCCTTATTGGCAACATGGCTAGCCGACTGTGTCCTAATAGAATGCAATGAAGGGCTTTATGCCTCACGTGTACTCTCATGTGCTTGTCAGCGCAAAGCATCCGAAATTCGCGTTCGGTGTGCGAGTGCACAATCTGCAGTCACTAGCTTCTCACTGCGGCGCCGTTGTTTCGTTATATGACGCGCTGTGCCATCCAATTTAATTGAATGTTGGTGGCTCGACCTGTGCTGGTTGTCCTATGACATTCCAACTCTCTTTTTTTCAGTTCCTGAAGTTGGAGGGTTGATGATAAACGTAACTCTCATTAAGCAATAAGCATGAATATGTTATAGTCTTCACAACTGCCTCTGCATAAGATTCGATTACAGCACGAGGAGTGGCTGTTCCTTTATAACAACAAAAAGAAACTAGTGTAACATTCGAGTAAATATGGCATGTGTACCTTAAAAATGGTAACAGCAGGCTGCAGTACATGTGACCATAACACAAGATTTCGGTTAAGCAAGCCAAAAATTTAAAGGAAGAGCAACACCGCATGTAAAATTGCCATTGAAAAAAAGGGACAAGCAGACAAAATGAGCAACCATATTGTTTGCTTCCCTCTTCGTCCCATTTTTTCGTGCTAATTTTATGCATTAAATAAATAAACTTGTGCAAAAAAGGGAAGGGAGGAAGAAAGGAGACTTAAAGGTGCACTGAAGAGGATTCTGAACTTGTCTTTTTGCCGCGGGAACACGATCTACACGTTCTGAGCATTCTTAGAAACTGCGACTTATTGCCCTGTGTGGCTGATTTCCCTAATTAAATCGAATTAACGTCCGGCTCCCTCCTTTATTTTTTTAATTCTCCCTCGTACGATGGGCGGAGTCGACCAACGCGCGAAGTGCCTTTCAGCCAGCTCCATGGAGGCTTTGCTTTCGCTTTATTTTGTTTTTTAGGTTTCCATGAATAAATAGTTTCATTCGCAGATAATATAGCCGCAAAATAAGCCCGCAGAAATAAAAATCGGCGCGGACTATTTCCTACTACGGACTACTACGTATTACTCCGCCGATGGCAGAGCGGCGCAGACTTCCAACTGGTTTTATATTTAGAGACAACAGCCACATTTATACCTAAGCGAAATCAGTCATTGATGGCATCTGCACACTCAGTCAGCAAAACCGCCGCCTAGTAAGATATGAAAGAGCCTCGTTTCCACGTATCTCAGAACAGCAAACCAAAGGTTCTTTGTTCCTCATAAAAAGGTTGCAGATGAAGCTGATGCAAGAACTACAAACACAAACACACAACTATGCAAGCGCAGACACCCAGTCACACACACACACACACTCACATGCACACGGGCAGAAGTAACGACGAGTCTTCATCGCAACTTGCCGTCTTGGTTGAGGCACACTTGAGACTTGCTTACTGCCGTTCTTTTTTTTCCTTTTTACAGCAGACGCTGCAACAGTGCTGGATGGCTGGATACCCTGATTTTTCAAGTCGATTGTTCTGGTTTCCAGAGCTGGTTTTTATGTAGTGCGAACAGCTTCGCTTCTAGTGAGTGCGGCTTGAAGAAGACCAGCAACAATTCCACGTTTGAGGAGCTCTGACTGGGTGCATTCACAAGCCAAGAGGCTTTTCTTGGTGTGTGGATTATATTTATAGCAAGGACTTCAGCCAGAATCAGAAAAATGGTTAATAAATATAAAAAATTGCTGACGGTTACGTTATTTCCTAATGTGAAATTTGAGCGGAGCTCATCAGCTGTTTCAGATTTTCAATAGATTGAGGCAAAGAATTCGAGCAAGACATTTAATGCACAATTACGGACAACTTGTTATTTTTCACACATATTCCTTCGTCAAGAAAGACTCCACTAACAATGAAGGAAGCTTTGTGGACAGAGAAATGGATATATGCTCGACTTGCTGCACCAATGCCTGATTCTCAAATACGAGGTCTGCCCAATTATTTCATGAGGTGGTCACAGCCCTGGGAGCAGTTACGAGCGAGGGGAACAGGATGTTCTCCTAAGTGGTAAGAAATTCCCGCTTGTCTCTATATCTACATCAAATTCCCCAACCGCCCTGCCACCCTGGCAGGTGGCAGCATTTCTGGCACAACAATGCCAAAGCATGCAGGGCACATCTGTCACTACCCCACATAGCTTAAAGCACAATTGAGGTGTCCACTGTTCCAAGAGGGCAGTTATGCCTTCCCTCTGGTTCAGGTGTCCACTGAGATGTGTGAGACAGATACTGATCATTTCCTTTCCTCAAAAACCAATTTACAAATTTTACCCTCTGCTTTCCAAGCTCCTGCTCTATTGGTTTTGCATTGCCTTTCCTAAAAAACCAATTTACAAATTTTACCCTCTGCTTTCCAGGTGCTCTAGCTCTATTGTTTCCCAGCTGTGGGAGACAGATACTGTGCATTTCTTTTCCTCAAAAAAATACCGAAGACACTTTCGAAATTCTAAAGTGTGCTTCTGGCCGCTTCCTTCCTGGAACCCCTGGGGCCCTTCGGAGCCATGCGCCTCACTCACTGGACTGCAAGGAGACATCTGGCATGCACTCGTTCTACCACTACTGTGTGATGTCACGGTTGCTATGCAGAGTTGTGCCCCCCAACACACGGATTGCTAAGAAGGGGAGGAGGTTGGGCTTTTACTTTGCCTGCTCTGCTCCATTTGCTTTTGCAGCTTCAAGGGTGTCCTCCACTGCTGGTTACAACCCAGTGAGGCAAAGCACAGAAAGAAAGAAATGGGCAACAAAACACAGAAACAAATGCAGAAACCAGCACCTAACAGCTGCGCTCTAAAACTATTTTGTGGCTCTGTGGTGCTTCCCAAGTAAACTTCAGGCCTTTTGCCTCAGTGGTGAACAGGCTTGCAACTCTGGACATGAGGGCATTTCACTAGAAGATTTCAATCTTCTTCCTGGCAGCTTCTAGGAGTTGTCCGTGTGAAAACGAGTAGTAAAGGTCTCCCAAGTCTGTAGAAAAGGCTGACTTTGTGGAGTTGAGCCTTTGGGAAGCATTGGCTGCTTCCACTGAATTTTGACCGAGAAAGGTTTGGTTTGGTTTGTGGGGTTTAACGTCCCAAAGCGACTAAGGCTATGACAGACGCCGTAGTGAAGGGCTCCGGAAATTTCGACCACCTGGGGTTCTTTAACCCCTTCACTGTTTTGTTATATCAACGAATTTCTTAACAAAACTGCTTATTTTTTTAATTCCTGATTTCGAATATTATTACAATAAAAAGCACGAATTCGATCTTTAAAAAATATCTGAAGCAAATACGAAGTCAAATTAGCATATTCAAGTTTATTATTTCGGACATTATGGAAAACCAACTTCCTGCTGGTAATGAGCGATAAATATATTCAAGCAAGTCATCAGGCAAGCTTATAATGAACATCTTACCGGGAACTGCAAGAAAAGGAAACTGAGGGGGTCATGTAGAGATGTTACTGACGTTGACCTTCATGCACTGAGGCGCGCTCACAAAGTTCGCTTCTGAGCTGTCCACTTCTGCATCGGAAGAACTGATAAGCACAATGTCAGCACTGTCGTCCTCGCTCCCTGAAACAATGTACACTTTGGTGTCTCAGTCACCATCGTCTGAAGAAGATTACGACGAAGAAGAGCGCCTTTTCCCGAGAAGACGGGCCAGCAAAACACGCGTCGCTCCGCCGGATTAAACCCAGGTTGCCATAGGAAAAAATAACGTTTATGCGGTAGAAGAAAACGAAATTAACAGGTCAGTGCTGCCATCTGTCGAGCAAAATGTCATCTAAGCCACACACGAGCACTGCTCGTCCGAAATGAGGAAGAGAAGAACCTATTCAGAGAGGACGAGCCACAGTCGTCCAAAACGGTTTGGGGACGGCTTGGCTAGGACGAGCACAGCTCGTCCAAAACGGTTAAGGGGTTAACGTGCACTGACATTGCACAGTACACGGGCCTCTAGAATTTCGCCTCCATCGAAATTTGACTGCCGTGGCCGGGATCGCACCCGCGTCTTTCGGGTCAGCAGTCGAGCACCATAACCGCTAAGCCACCGCGGCGGCTGACCAAGAAAAAGTCCTTGAGGGGTAGGCACCTCAGCTGCTGCTGCAGAAACTTGCTTACTGCGGCCTGCCATGTTCCCTTTTCTGACGCAGTTGTCTCAGTGGGCTTTCTGGCTTGTGAGTTTTGCCTGAAAAGAACACTAGAACACCTCTAGGAAGTCATTCCTCGATTTTTCAGCGCTTTTTTTTTCACCCTCTCCAGGGAGAGACCTTGTAGCAGTTGTACAGCAGTTGATTTCTGCTCGTTGAGACGAAATTTCACCACTTTAAAATTACTGTTTAAGGCTGAAAGTGCTTTTTGTTTGAAAGGAGAAACAGGCATCAAGACAAAGCCCCCTTTCTTATCAGCCTGCAGTACAGTGGCTCTATCGCCTCTGCTGTCTCCAACATCTTCTGGACAGCGTCTGTAGTTTGTAGTAGGCAGCCCACACCATAACCACTCACTCTCACCTTATTCGATTCCCATGGCCACTGTCCTTACAAGTTCCAGTAGTTGTGGTCTGCTGGTGAATGGTTCCTAACTGAACTTTTGTCCTTTCTGCAGCGTTCTTCTGGCATCCTCAGGAAGCTGCACATTCCTTTAAATGGCGACCGCGTCCGCAGATTCACGCTTGCTTTTCTCTTCTTGGGTTGTTGACAATGCGGCGCCACTGAAACTCTGCAGACTGGGCGGACAAGTTCTTGTGTGAGGCGGCACACTAGTCTTGATGGACCTTTATGGGCATTTTCAGCCATTCTTCTATAGCAAGTGAACCAACACTGAGATGTAAAGAGTTTGCAAATGCGTCTTACGTGACCCCACGATGCGTTCCCAAGCCCGAATAAGTGTCAAACCTTCAGTGGTGCTTACTTCCTTACGAGGCAGAATGCGAGGAACCTTGCTTGGCAGACAATGCTGGAGATGAGATTGGCGCATGTGATTGCTGGGTCAGTAGTCTTCCGAGTTGACAGATGACAGTTTATTCCTTTAGTGCAAAACGAACCCACTCGCCCCAACAAAAGTACTTACTGAACAGATTTCTCCTACATTGGCTCTATACTTCCTTGGCACTCCCAACTTCCCCTAACTTCTTTGGCCCTCCTGAACAAAGAATTAACCTTTTAGGAAGGGCACGCGTGACTTGCCACATTATTTGAGTGCATCGCTTAGCATCGGTCTGCCTAGGAACACTGCTTTTGCCTAGGGTCCTAGTTGCATTCACTGAGATTCGTTTAGCCTTTTGGCTTGCTCTTTATCGGTTCTAGTGTTGGTCGATTGTTTCTTTCATGTTCTTTAGGGTTTTAGCTAAATATGACTCAGCCTTGCCATGAAGACTCGTAGTTACTCCTGCCTGCGTGCATGTGAGTGTGTGTAGGTGTGACTGGGTATCTGCGCTTGCATAGTTGTGCGTGCGTGTTTGTAGTTCTTGCATCAACTTCATCTGCAACCTTTTTATGAGAAACAAGAAACCTTTGGTTTGCTCTTCTGAGATACGCTGAAACGAGGCCCTTTCATATCTTACTAGGCAGCGGTTTTGCTGACTGAGAGTGCAGATGTGTAGTCCGGGTGCCATCAATGACTCATTTCGCTTAGGTACAAATGCAGCTCTTGTCTCTAAAAATAAAACCAGTCCTATCACTAACATGTTCACTGCGGGGGTGAACTTCGGAGCCCTAACGGGGCATGGCCCGCGGATGGGCAACCTTTAATTTTCTTGGGTGCGTCACAACAATGCGCGGCTGCAATGCACAAGAAGCCATGGCAAAACGAAATTGTTGAAACTGGCAATAAAAGGCAGCAGTGAAATGGCATGTGACCTTTCCGCAGGCTCTTTGGTAAATGAGAGCTGACCTACGGATTCATCGCAGGACTCAGTATTCGTTGCTGCACAGCATGAATACATGACATGACCCACTGGTGACCCACGACACGGTGAATGTGTAAAGCCTCTTTTCTTCTTCCCTATTTGCGCAAGTTTATTTCTTTAAACGGGCTCTGAAAGGGGCTCTCAATAGTGCTGTGGTATGCCTAGGAAGTTAAAGGAACCCGCTTCGGTTGGTTTATGGTTGGTTTATGGGGTTTAACGTCCCAAAGCGACTAAGGCTATGAGAGACGCCGTAGTGGAGGGCTCCGGAAATTTCGACCACCTGGGGTTCTTTAACGTGCACTGACATCGCACAGTACACGGGCCTCTAGAATTTCTCCTCCAAAGAAATTCTAGCCGCCGCGGCCGGGATCGAACCCGCGTCTTTTGGGACAGCAGCCGAGCACCATAACTGCTGAGCCACCGCGGCGGCTCGGAACCCGCTTCACAAATATCCTCCAGCAAGAATTTTTTAAGGGGGGACGAGGGTCTTAAAACAGACCTTTTTATTTTTGGTTAGAATGACATGAAATTTTGCACACAGATGCGTTTTTCTCTTCTGATTTCAAAAATGTAGTCATAATTTAGCTGGTGGTCTTAGATCAAAAGTTATCTTAAATTCTAGACTGTAATTAGGTAATTTCTTATGCAGCTTTAATGAACTTTCTCATTGCATTTTATTGCTTTTAATTGCATGAATTGATAGCCAGCAAATTCCCATACCCGATGACATTCTTACTTTTTTTTTTCAGGCCATGTATAAATAGCAATTTACAATTAGCTTAACGAGCTGTAGTGTCAAATACTGCTACCTCTTACTCTCGACATAGTATGTCAGGATGACATGACTTAGAGAAAAACGAAGAATGTCATCGGGTACGGGAACTCTCTGGCTATCAATTCATGTAGATAAAAGCAACAAATTGCCGTGAGAAAGTTCATTAAAGCTGCGTAAGAAATTACCTAATTACATTCTAGACTTCGTAAGATTTAAGACCACCAGCTCAATTATGATTACATATTTGGAATTAGAAGAGAAGAATGCATCTGTGTGCGAAATTTCATCAGATTCTAGCCATAAATAAAAAAAGTTAGTTTTAAGACCCTCGTCCCCCCTTAAGTGCGTTTCGTCAAGCTGAGTTATCTGTAGTCAAAAGTTTGAATTTCCATGTGTTTGCGCCTTTCGCTCTCCTCTCGTCACTTTTTTGCGCGCTGAAATGTAAGCGCTCCTCCGCGGACTCCACTCACTCAGCCCCCTGCCGGATGCGGATGTGCGCGGGGATTCCCCGCAGGGCGGAGTTGGCAAAGTGAACAAATGACAGCAGTCCGCTGCTGACGCAACGAGTGCTGCATGACGCGCTGCACACGGATTCGCGCGAAAGCCCGACATCGCTGATTGCCACTAGGCCTTTTACGCACTATAGTGCGTATGAACGAACTCTCGGTAGCCAGTACTGTACATAATGCAAGTATTTTATAATCAACCGCAAACACCCTTTCAGAGACCCTTTAATGCAAAATGAACTAACTCGCCCAAACAAAAGTAGTTATTCAAGGGGGGACGAGGGTCTTAAAACTAACTTTGTTATTTATGGCTAGAATCTCATGAAATTTTGCACAAAGATGCGTTTTCCTCTTCTGATTCCAAATATGTAATCACAATTGAGGTGGTGGTCTTAAATCTTACAAAGTTTGGAATGGAATGAGGTAATTTCTTACGCAGCTTTAATGAACTTTCTCATTGCATTTTGTTGCTTTTAACTGCATGAATTGATCGCCAGAGAGTTCCCATACCCAGTGACATCCTTCATTTTTCACTAGAGGCATGTCATCCTGACATACTATGTCAAGAGTAAAAGCTCGCAGTATTTGGACACTGCAATTCATTAAGATAATTGTAAATTGCTATTAATACGTGGCCTAAACAAAAAAAGTAAGAATGTCATCGGGTATGGTAATTCTCTGGCTATCAACTGACATAATGAAAAGCAACAAAATGCAATGAGAAAGTTCATTACAGCTGCGTAAGAAATTACCTGATTAGACTAGAATTTAAGATAACTTTTGATCTAAGACTTCCAGCTCAATTATGATTACATTTTTGGAGTCATAAGAGAAAAACACATCTGCATACAAAATTTCATGAGATTTTAGCAATAAATAAAATGGTTAGTTTTAAGACCCGCGTCCCCCCCTTAATTTTATGCATAATGAGCCAACTAGCCAAAATTCATGCTCTGAAGAAACGTAACCTTGCATTCATAGTAAATGTGCGGAATGAGCAAGAACGTAGTGAAAACATTCAAACAGGAATCGGGTAAAGAAATGATTGCGAGCATTTGTGGTACTTGCCTAGAGTTTGCAGCATGGCTGACCAAAGTGCTCGGTTGAGGGTACACCACCGAGGACCAACGCAAAGGCAGTTGTTCACAAGGTCCTTGAGAGGCGAGGGACTTGTCACAAAGTACCGCATTGTTTCGAGAACACTGAGCGCATGTTGTTCACTTTTTTTGTGGTGGAAAATACAGCTGCAAAAAAAAGAAAAATTGAGGCCACCATGAATAGCAGCAACACTACATGCTGCGTAACTGCTTAGAAAAGCCTGAAAACTAAAAGAAAGCTGGAGGCCTGTTTGCCGCAGCCAGCCGTTATACAGAAGCACTATACTAGGCCCTAGGCTATACCCTTTACTTACAGTCTGAAAAGATACAAAGTCAACGCTAATAATGTGTTCACTGAACCTAGCAGTATAAGTGTTTCCTGACCAAATGTTTAGGGGAATCCCCCAAGGTGGAGTAAATTTGTAATAAGGGAGTAATTACTCATTGACGTCCACCCGACGTCATTACTCATTGACGTCCACCCGACGTCATTACTCCTTGACGTCTACTCCACCTTGGGGGATTCCCCTAAACATTTGGTCAACACTGTTCCCACTTCGAGTTATGGATCAATTCGCTCTCGCCCTACCACAAGCTTGCCGTCCCGGTTAGCTCAGTTGGTAGAGCGACTGCTCGGGTGAAGCGGTGGTCCCGGGTTCGAACCCCGGACCAGGACAAATTTTTCTTTAACTACGAAGTTTCTGAGAAAGCTGTATAGCTTTCTTTTGTAGCCGTATGGCTGCGCTCGGGTGGACGTCAATGAGTAATTACTCCCTTATTATAAGTGTTTCCTATATGCAAAGTTTATTTCCCGACTGTCTCTAGCATAATGGTATGATAAACGAGATGCTACCTGTGCCGTGTTATTGCTGCCGCTATTGCAGCTGCCATTGGAAAGAAACTAATTACAGAGGAATTCCTGAATTCAGAGCATCAGTGGAGCTTACACTGCCAGCCTGAGGTTGCGTGTTTCATCAGAAAGGCCAACGGACGGATCCAGCCCCATCTGCAAGGCCCGGAGAAGTGCGCTGCGGTCACTGACGGCCACCTGCAGACAGGGGTTGCCGCTGTAGCCGAGACGATTGAGATCCCCGCCAGCAGCGATGAGAAGCCGCATGAGCTGTTCGTTTGGATCCAACAATGCTGGAAGCAAAAGATTGGCAAGGAGAAATTTGAGAGCAGCTCCTTCAGTACTTGTGGTCGCATGCCCGCGCGCAACGCTCGGGTGCCTTCTCTGGTGGGCAGCGGCAACAATCCTCGCAGTGCACTCAGCACCTGCCCGACTGATGACATCTTCGACAGTGTGCACTACTCTGGCCCCACCTTGCAGCGGGTTGCTGCCATGGCCTTCAGGTCTCACTTTGCTATCACTATACTTTCATCCTCTGCTTCAATACGCATTCACTCTGTTTCATCCTTTGCTGTGCTGCCCAATCTCTCTGCCGGTTACACCGAAACCAAGGGCATCACTCAATCCAAGAACAGGCTGTGCTCTAAAAACCAGCTGCTGCCTGCATCGGTTGGCTTATTGGTTTATTGGGGTTTAACATCCCAAAGCAACTCAGGCTATGAGGGACGCCGTAGTGAAGGGCTACGGAAATTTCGACCACCTGAGGTTCTTCCGGAGCCCTTCAATACGGTGTCTCTCATAGCCTGAGTTGCATCAGGGGGTTCTCATCTTAGATTGGGTCCCTTGCAGTGCTCTTGGGCTCCGTTGAGTACCTAAATCCATGCACGCTTCAGCCCCTGCTTTTCCTTTGACCACTTTATTTTGGAATTAACTGTACTGTGATTGCTCACAGCAGACTGTTTCTCACTACAGCCAGTCGGTCTTAACTGAATGTGGCCATTTTAGAGCACTGGCACAAAGGACGAAGGTTCCCGGGCAAGACAGGGCCATGTTCGTAGGCGGGAAATGTCTGATGTGGACACAAAAAATGGTGGCCCGCTTTTTGCAAAAACAGATATAAAGGAACAGTGTGCAAACACCACAGCTAGGCTTTGGACGAAAAGGAAAATGAAAGAAACAGCAAGAAAGTGCAACCCTGAGTCACAAAACACTCCCGGGACTCTTGGAGATGGGACGCCAACAAAAGCCAAGACCCTCCATTGAACAGTGACTCAGCAGGGAGGCGTGGGGATCGACAGGGAGCAGTCCTGCTCCTGGAGCAGCCGCCACCGTGCAATAGCGAATGGGAAGCATGCCAACTGCACTGTAAAAGTGTAACAGTACACGGGGCCGGATTCCCATATGGGTGCTCCAAGGGGAGGGGTCATGGAAAGGTGTTCAAAACCTCTCCGCCCAGCTGTCTTCAGTTTCTGCTCGCTGGTTTCCGTGGATGTTCAATGCACTGCGAATGGGAAAACTGGGAGGTCACCACCACTGACAGTGCATCAGTAGTATCGACTATGGTTTGGTTTGGTTTTATGGGGTTTAACGTCCCAAAGCAACTAAGGCTGTGAGGGACGCCGTAGCGAAGGGCTCCGGAAATTTCGACCACCTGGGGTTCTTTAACGCGCACTGACATCGCACAATACACGGGCCTCTAGAATTTCTCCTCCAAAGAAATTCAGCTGCGGCGGTTGAATTTCTTTGGAGGAGAAATTCTAGAGGCCCGTGTACTGTGCGATGTCAGTGCACGTTAAAGAACCCCAGGTGGTCGAAATTTCCGGAGCCCTTCACTACGGCGTCCCTCATAGCCTGAGTCGCTTTGGCACTTTAAACCAAAATTAGCCAAACCAAATCATTTTTCAGGTCCCGCCGAGCACGAAAAATTGGTTGGTGACCGTAACTCCAGTATTTCAAGGTCCTTGTGAGGATTTTGATAGCCACACACTGCAAGCGAAAATTAATGTCACATTTAAAGGGACACTCGGGATAACTCCAGTTAATTTATTTTCACAGTAAAATTCGCTTGTCTGGCTCTTCCTGGCTCTGCTGATGGTGCTTCCGGGGGGGGAAAAAAACAGAAAAAAAAAATGCATTTATCACCCAAAAAATTGGATTTACAATGAAACATCTTTTTTGTGACATAAAGACCAAAAAAGGATTTCTTGATCCCCATTCAGCAGTGGATGGAGGTAGAGCCTAGCCCCCCCGAGACCAGCAACGTCCCCAAAGTTTGCCACTGAAAAAGGTTACAAAATGGCGGCGATGCCTGCAATTCAGTGCTTGGTGCCTTCTGGCTAATGAAACCTCCGTTTTCAGAGGTTCCCATGGCCCTTTAACAGAGTCCCTTTAACAGAGTGGGCCTTTAACAGAGCGAGCCTTTAACAGAGTGGGCCTTTAACAGAGTGGGCCTTTAACAGAGTGTCCCTTTAACAGAGTGGGCCTTTAACAGAGTGGGCCTTGAACAGAGTGTCCCTTTAACAGAGTGGGCCTTTAACAGAGTGTCCCTTGAACAGAGTGTCCCTTTAACAGAATGGGCCTTTAACAGAGTGGGCCTTTAACAGAGTGGGCCTTAAACAGAGTGTCTTTAACAGAGTGGGCCTTTAACAGAGTGGGCCTTGAACAGAGTGTCCCTTTAACAGAGTGGGCCTTTAACACAGTGTCTTTAACAGAGTGGGCCTTTAACAGGGTGTCCCCTTAACAGAGTGGGCCTTACCGCATGCCAGGGGGCTGACACACTTGTCGCTGCTGTGGTGTGGATGGGCGCCAGCTTCCAGGAGGATCTGCACGGAAGCCATGTCGCCCTTCAACACCGCATACGACAGGGCCGAGTGGTATCGCGGGTGGATGCGACGTGGCAGCTGCTCGATGAGCTCAGTCACCCGCAGCAGGTAGGTGTTGGGGTCGAAGCCAGCCCCTATCAACTCCCGCAGGCACTCATGGCTGCAGCAACAACGGCATACGACACAAGCTGTGATGGCAGAGCCACAAAAGAAAGCCTTCACTGACAGCATGAACACCAGAGCAGGGCCTTCCCAAACTGAGTTCGGCAAAACCCTTTTCCAATCCCCACACACATGTCTCAACCCTCCATCCATAGAGTTTCTTACTATTACCTAGAGGGAAAACCGGCAACCCGTCTATGGGAGTTTGCATGGAGGCCCCTCGAGACCACTTCAGCCACCATGGGCGCTCAAAGCATCACGGGGCGGTGAGCTACCGACAGCAGAACTACAAATTTTGGCCAAAAAATAGCAGAAAAATAAAGCTGTTAGATGACTACAAATGTCCTAACATTCAATATCCTGCCTGTAAATTGCAACAAACGAGCAGAAGAGCATTTAAGTGCAAAGTTTGCCCAAAATATGAGATGGCTAGCTTTCCTATTGGCCAAGTAATGAACACTACAAAAGCTAATATTTTGTAATTAACAGGCGCATTTTTAAAAGTAAATATGTTTAAAAAAAAAAATGTTGTTGCTTAGATACTTTAAGGGGCTTTTTAATGGCATTTCGGAAAAGTGAAACCCTTTATTGGCGTCGTGTGTCTATGCGTTTTCACTACTATGGCTTTTGCACACTGCGTTCGCGTGAAAGTCTGCGCACACACGAACAACGTTTTCGGAATGAAACGTCTTAGCAGTGCCACTCCATGTTCCCAAAAAAATACGACTGTCCCGCACCAAGTAGCTCACCGCCCCATGATGTTTGGAGCGTCCATGGTGGCTGAAGTGCAGCGCTGCCAGCTTTCCCTCTAGGTAGTAGTAAGAAACTCTATGCCCCATCATTCCTCCGTCCATGCTTTGTTTGGAACCGATCATGCTGTAACTGCTTATAGCAGACCACTTTCACTACACAGCCAGTCATTATCACCTCAATTCGGATATCCTTTTAGGGAAAGCACATCTGCGTGTTCTTTTCTGCAAGCATGTCAGGCAGAAATGGATGGAGGCCAATACAGGGAGGTTTTCCAGTACCTGCTGAAAGCAAGTGGAGGGTCCCATGGCTTAAATAGGGACGCAATTAAGCTCCACCTGAAGAATGTGAAAGCATTAATAATTAGTATTAGCTACTTTTTTTCTTAATTATCAGTAGGCATACTAGACTGCATGAAGCACCACAAGACATGCAAAGTCTCTCTTCAACCACATCGAACGAGCATGCCTCAATGCCCGACTTGGGCTCAATTTCCCGCTAATTATATACCAATGTTACTGTCAGCGTAACCCATTTACTTTACATCCTCACACAATATAATGACATTTTTGTCATTCTACGATCTCGTAATCACAATTTAACTCAAGTTTTAATCACTTCCATTCCGCAGCTCAACGAGCGATGCCATGACCATTTCAACCAATTGGGATTTTCTCAACATGCCTAGGACAACGCCACTAACTACGCCCGTTTACCTGCTGCTTAATGCAATTGCATCAAAAGATTGAGCAACCCTGCACTAGATCAGGGACAGAAATGAGACAGGCGCTGAGAAGACAGACATGATAGTCCTACGCGCAGAAGCATATCAGGGCAGTAAAACAGAGAGGCTTTCATGAAACCAGGACCTGCCCTTTGCCCATACGCCGAATGCACGCAGAACCAGTGACGTGAGCAATGCAAAGCATATCGTGGCCTTTCATAAAACCATCACTGTGGACAAGTTACTGCTTCTTTGCGGGATTCATTACCGGCTTGTACATGTGCTACAGTGTTCTACTCCGGTAACCTTTAGCTCACAGTAAACACTATGTGGCACCTACTCGATTTCATTCCACTGGTAAGAAAAAAGAACCCACACTAATTAGCCAAGTTTGTTGCACAAACATGCATGTGTCACATGAGAACTGCAGTTTGGGAACACTGAAAATTAATTTCAACAACAGAAAAAGAAAACACAACACGCCATAGGTAGGAACAAGGTAAGCAACAGGCACTTTGTAAAATGTGAGCCTTTCAAACACTTTGAAAGCTCTTCTCAACACATTGCCCCCAAAATGTTATTCATTCAACAGCGAAATTTGGTACAGTAGAATCTCGATGATACGAATTTCAAGGTAACACGCAAAATATTCGTATCATCCCGAATTCGTATGATCCAAAAGAAGACAACTTCAACATGAGAACGAACACAAAAATGAACCAAACTTTATTATGGCGAGCTATTTCCGGCCGAAAAAGTCCGTAATGCTTGTCTGAACTTTTTTGCCATCGATGTCGCGGACAAGCCCCGCCTGAAATGCATAAAACCATGCAGCGGTTTCGTCGCTCACGCTGCCGGCACTTACGGTGCGGCGCAGAACGTCCAGAGCGTGAAGAGTCTCTCCCGTTGACGGCGGTTGATCACACTCGTCGGCGTCTTCACCATCGCTGTCAGGTTCATGTTCGCCATCATCTGCTTGCTCGCTAACCAAGTCTTCAATAGACCTTAGCCCGCAAGTCGCGACGTTGTCGTCCGCGGTAACGAAGTCTCGAGCCGAAGCTTCAGTTTCCAAGCTGTCCCAGCCATCAATGGTCAAGTCTTCATCTGGCTCTTGGCAATCTCCCGCGGAGGCCGCATCACGCCCGATGGCAAATCCGCACTTTCTAAAACAGTTTGAGATTGTCTCTGGAGTTACACTATCCCAGGACATAGCTATAAAGTGTAAAGCATCCAAGAGGCTGATCCGCAAGTTGGCTTCTTTGCGGTCAATTTTTGCCAGCAGACGCCTCACTAAAAGTCCTTTGAAATGATGCTTCACATTTCGTATTATCCCAGCGTCCAGTGGCTGCAGGTGGCTCGTAGTATTTGCCGGCAGGAACCTGACTGTCAGGTTATTGAACAACATTTCCTTTGGGTGGGCAGAGCACTGGTCCATGAAAAGCAAAATTTTCCGGTCTCTTGACGCCATTTTGCGATCAAGGCTTGTCAAAAATTCGCGGAAAAAATCTGCAGTCATCCACGCCTTTCGATTGCCTTTGTAAATGACAGGCAAACGTTCCGCCGATCGGAAACACCTCGGTTTCTTGGACTTACCGATGACGGTAAGCTGGAGCTTCTCGGATCCATCCGAATTGCAACAAAAGAGTACTGTAACTCTCTCCTTGCTCTTCTGGCCGCCCTGGCATGCCTGTCCTTTCACACACAAACTCCTCTCCGGTTGAAGGTTGTAGAAGAGGCCCGCCTCGTCGGCATTGAATATGTCGCGTGGCGCGTAATCTGAAATCAGCGCCGGCAGCGTGTCCAGCCACTCGTCAACAGCTGCCTCGTCCACTTTCTTGCCTTCACCTGAGACGACCCGGTAGACAAGTCCGTGCCTCTCTTTGAAGCGGTGCAGCCATCCGCCAGACGCTTGGAAACCTTCAATTCCAAGCGCAAGTGCGATGCTGTCGGCTTTTTCACGCAGCACCTTGCCGTCCACGTTGACGCCGGCCGCCGTCACTTCGCGGAACCAAGTCAGCAGGACCTCTTCCAGCTTGACATGGGTCGCCGTTTTCGCCTGCTTGACGTTCACACCGAAGTGCTGCGCATTCTTTAAGATCACCTCTCGCTGCCCAACAATGGTGCAGAGCGTCGACGGCGCTAACCCTAGCTCTTTCGCTAAGTCGACGCGCTTCTTCTTGGGGTTTTCGTCAACCTTCTTCAGCACCTCAAGCTTCTCCTTAAAAGAGAGGGCTTTACGCTTCCGCGACATGTCGGCAGCTGCGAACGCTTGCGTCCTTGTCAAATTTGCGCAGTTCACGATGCCACGATACAGCGAAGCTCACAAAGAGGCGGCGAACGGAGAACTGCGGCGGCGGCAGACAGCGGCACAGGCTTCCTGGGAGCAGCTGGCGAGACAACTTTTCGATAGACCAATGAGCTGCCAGCAAATGGGTGACCGGGCACGTGACTCGCCTTTGCCGCCCTTGGCTCGTCAGGCTGCTACAGGCACGATCTGTCTCGAGGGGGGCGCACGCTCTTAAAAAAGAGCGAGCGCGCACCCCTCGAGACCGGCCGTGCTACAGGTTACAAAAGGGAGGTGAGGGTTGTGGGGACGCCTTCGTCCCCTGCGTTCACTTTCCCGCACTGCACCCCACTGTTGTTAGCTGCCCCCGAAAAGCACTCCCTTTAGTTTGGTTACTCTAGCTAACAGGGGAGGGCGCTCGCGTCGCAGCGACAGCAGCGCCACGGATGGCGTGTTTGGCCGCTCGCGCGCGTGGGAAGGCTAGGTCTCTTCTCCCTCGGCAACGGGAAGCGAACGGACGTTTCGCTCGCAGCTTCGCTCTTCGTCGACGGGCGCCTCTCGGTCGGAACTTACTCCCGCCGTGCCCGTCCCGCTCGACCTCGGAGTTCCCTTTGCCCTACCGTGGGCGGACGTTCGCTCGTAGCCGTGCTGGTGGGTCGGACATCCTAGATTCCTCAGTGTATTTTGTTGCTAGCTGGCGTTATTGTTGCTATAGCAATAAATGCCTTGTTTGTGTCAGCCAGTGTGTCGTTCCTTTGTTCCCGCAGAGCAAGGCCCGCCGTGGTCGGCGTGCGCTCGGTAGCGTACGCGACCACGGGGTGGGGTCAGCGCGGTTTTGAACCATGTCAGCCGCGCTTAAACGCGGGGAATACGTGTTTATCTCCCCCTTTTAAACCCCATATCTGGCAGCCCAACGTGGGGCCTGCTCTTGGAACATTGGACGACAGTCTGTTCGGTTCGAGGAACGCTCTTTGTCCGGACTTGACAAGTGCTAGGCCTAGAGTGAATTTTGATCGCTAGGACCTGCGGCATGCTTTCTTGAGTGCGAGGTGTATTGCGCTGCAGCATGTTTGAACTTTTCGACATGCTCAGCATGTTTTTTTTTGTGAAGTTTTCTTCCTGGAGTTTCTTCAAGAACCACTTGGTCCGCATCGAGGGAGCGCGAGGCCTAGCGCCCGCGGAGTTGCCGAGCCCGAAGCGAGTGAGTACGGAAGCCGCGTGGGTGGTCCGAGTTTTCTGTATATATTTTCTCGCTGTCTCTTTTTCGACTCTGGGAGTCGCGGCTCTGGGAGCCGGGTGGCCTGGGGCCACGGGTGCCGTTACGAGCTCGCTGGTATTGCAGCTCGGCACCGGGCGTTCCGACACCGTCCGATACGGTGGGCGCCGATCACTCAGCAGCTGCTTCGTGCAGCGAGCGGGGAGGACCACCCCACAACGCTGATGTCTCCTCGCGGCTGTGCGCACGAAACCCGTTTCGGGTCTTTCTTTTGTTGGGGGTCGTCGACCTTCACAGTGGTAGTGAGGCCTAAGGCTATTCATAGCTGCCTGCACCTTGTCAAAAGTGACACGACCACCGGACCGTGGTATTGAGAGGGGGCGCACTTTGCTGGCCCACCCGTTTTTTTTTAACCTCGCATGAAACGAGCATTCTCGTTCAACTCAAGAAAGGGCTTTGTTCACTCGAACTTTGCGTTGCACAGCCGCCTGACACGTTTTGCTAGCGAGTTGAGCATTGAGCCACGTGGCCCTTGTGTACGCCGTTTCCCCTCCCGTGACCTACGTTAAAGGCATGCGATGTGTGTTTTGGCAATCTTTCAGATCCAGTGGAGCCACTCCGGCTTGCTGGCGTGTGCACATCGTCTCGCTGCCGCCTGCTGCGACGGAGCGGCCTGTATCCTGTTCGCCGCATCCATCCCGGGCAGCCGTGGCGAGACCAGACAGCAGCCACCTCCGGCTGCTGCTGCCCTGGCGACTACTGCGGAATCTTGGCCTGCAGTGGTCAACCGGCCCTCCTCTTAGCGGGTCTGCGGGCACATAGCCCGCGGGCCATGCGAGTCGTCCCAGCGGAGACCTTCACGCCGCCTTCGGAATACCGCGGAAGACTGCGTGCACCCTGTCGGCGTGACCTCCGCTGCACGACCTGCCCCAAGTGCATGAAGACCAGGAGACTCCTCCATAGCATGTAACTTGCAGGCGCGTGGGTCTATTTAAGGTTGGGGGGATGTGGGGACCCCTTCGTCCCCTGCGTTCACTTTCCCGCACTGCACCCCACTGTTGTTAGCTGCCCCCGAAAAGCACTCCCTTTAGTTTGGTTACTCTAGCTAACAGGGGAGGGCGCTCGCGTCGCAGCGACAGCAGCGCCACGGATGGCGTGTTTGGCCGCTCGCGCGCGGGGGAAGGCTAGGTCTCTTCTCCCTCGGCAACGGGAAGCGAACGGACGTTTCGCTCGCAGCTTCGCTCTTCGTCGACGGGCGCCTCTCGGTCGGAACTTACTCCCGCCGTGCCCGTCCCGCTCGACCTCGGAGTTCCCTTTGCCCTACCGTGGGCGGACGTTCGCTCGTAGCCGTGCTGGTGAGTCGGACATCCTAGATTCCTCAGTGTATTTTGTTGCTAGCTGGCGTTATTGTTGCTATAGCAATAAATGCCTTGTTTGTGTCAGCCAGTGTGTCGTTCCTTTGTTCCCGCAGAGCAAGGCCCGCCGCGGTCGGCGTGCGCTCGGTAGCGTACGCGACCACGGGGTGGGGTCAGCGCGGTTTTGAACCATGTCAGCCGCGCTTAAGCGCGGGGAATACGTGTTTATCCCCCCCTTTTTAACCCCACAGGGTAGGATGGCTAGCGGGATGGAGAGGAGGCAGCTGGAAACCCCTCTCCACATCTGCGTGCCATCAGTGGCTCGGTTTGCGCGCTCGTGCAACGTTCGTTCGTGTATTCCGCGGCGAGGGGTGGAGAGGAGTCAACGGCGGCCGCGGCGGGTGTTCCCCTCTCCTCTGGAGACCAGCCGCGCCGGCCCGCTCGCATGCGCCGCTGGTTTGCGCGTTCGTATCATCCGCGGCGGGTTCAGAAAGTGTTCGTATCACGCCGAATCTTAACGTATTCTGTACCATGTAGTCCGTTCAAAGCATTCTTTAAATTCGTATCATCCCGAAATTCGTATCAGCCGTAATCGTATCATCGAGATTCTACTGTACAGGCTATGAGGAATGCCGCTGTGAAGGCCTCCGGATAAGGTTGGCTGGCTACGAGAAAAGTAATGGCACAGCAACTGTCTTACCCAAGCCACACATGAGGGAAGGGAACAGGAGGCGAAATGAGAGAGAGAGTCCACATAGTGGAAGACTCTGGACTAATTTCAGTGTCCTTGGGTACTCTTTTTTTTTTTTTACTTGCACACAACACATAAAAAGCATGGGTGTCTTTCATTTTGCTACCATCAAAATGTGGGTGGGATTAAATCCGCGACCTCAACCTCAGCAGTAGAACCTCACACCACTCTGCCATTGTGGCAGGTAAAAGCAAAGATAGCATATTGGAAACTCAGATGGGTTAGTATCTCAAGTAATGCCTGTGCAGGTAAAACCGCTGGATAGTCCCTTGAGAGGGAATGTGGCTTTGACATCCGTAAAATTGCTCTATTTGCTTTTATGCCGTCCTGAAGTTTCATTGCTGAAATCCACCGGGCAGCATCGTATTAACACGATTGAAAGTCAACATTTCTTTTTTTAATTCGAAAATCCAAAGTTGGGTGGTAGACTTACAGTGGAAACCAAAACACGGCACCATCAATAACCCACCATGGTGGCTCAGTGGTTCAGGCGCCGGAGTACCCGGGTTCGAACCCATCCGTGGCAGCCACGTTTTGATGGAGGCGAAACGCAAAAGGTGTGGTGTGTCAGTGGGTGTGTCAGTGCACTTGCACGTTAAAGATCCCCAGGTGGTCTTAATCATTCCAAAGACCTCTACTACAGCACCTCTTTCTCTCTTTCTTCTTTCACTCCTACCTTCCTCCCTTACCTTGGTGGGGTTCAGGTGTCTGCCGAGATATGTGAGACAGATACTGCGCCATTTCCTTTCCTCAAAAACCAAAACCAACCTTACCAGATACGCCAGACAGACAATTTTGCAATTTTATTTTACCATCAATAAGGGCAAGACAAACGAGATATCAGGAATGTTATGATGTGGTTACAAGTTTATGTTTGCTCTATGGCTCTATGCAGCAGCATTTGGCTATTCTGTGCATTTGTGCGGAAGGATGTTAACATTTCTTTTAGCTTTTACTGCGCTCATGGTAGTGTTGGCAGAACGACCGCTGTTCCTGTCACTGCCACTGTGGCCACTCTGTACAACGGCAGCTGAGCAGACACTGCTCACGCACGGTTTCTCTCTGGCTCTGTCTGACTGCCGGCCAAGTTTTTACTGTCCTGCTTCATCACCTGCCATGAGTGATCTGGGTCCGGTAAGCGTTTGGTGCTCGTTTACAGCTACTTGCCATTCTTTGCACTCAAGGCAACAGTGCCCCCAGTTCAATGCTTCAGAACGTCTGATGCAGGTGTGGCAGCTGCAGCAAGGCAAAATCTTCAGCTGTCCCACGCTGTCGTGGTGCGGTTGTTTGCGGAATAAGGGAGTAATTACTCATTGACATCCACCCAAGCGCAGCCATAAGGCTACAAAGGAAAGCTATACAGCTTTCTCAGAAACTTCGTAGTTAAAGAAAAATTCGTCCTGGTCCGGGGTTCGAACCCGGGACCACCGCTTCACCAGAGCAGTCGCTCTACCAACTGAGCTAACTGGGACGGCAAGCTTATCGTAGGGCGAGAGCAAATTGATCAATAACTCGAAGTGGGAACAGTGAGTTCCCACTTCGAGTTACTGTTCCCGCTTCGAGTTATTGATCAATTTGCTCTCGCCCCACCATAAACTTGCCGTCCCGGTTAGCTCAATTGGTAGAGCGACTGCCCCGGTGTAGCGGTGGTCCCGGGTTTGAACCCCGGACCAGGACGAAATTTTCTTTAACTGCGAAGTTTCTGAGGAAGCTGTGTAGCTTTCCTCTGTAGCCGAATGGCTGCGCTTGGGCGGATGTCAATGAGTAATTACTCCCTTATTAAAAATCTACTCCACCTTGCGGGATTCCCCTAAACATTTGGTTGTTTGCGGAGTGTTAAATTTCGGTGAACGACGGTGTGCCGCGGGAGTGCAGCAGCGATGCCGACTGCAGCACTAGTAAGGGTGATGGCACAAGTGTGACCGAGAAGTCATCCGAGAATTATTTAGAGGCATGTTCACTCTCGACAGTTATCGCTCTGATTTAAACTCGCCAGTCAAGGTAAGTTGAATTCTACGAGAAGCATAGGACACGGCCTATATGAAGGAAGAGAAGTGGCGCCATGAGCTATGCCACTCGGTTTCACAGCACCCTCAATGTGCAGCGACACAGAATAGCGCTGGCCGCATGCACCCCAGCATGGTTTCGTGGCGCGCTCTATGAGCGGTGGTGCAAATCAGCATTTGCAGACAAAAGCCATCGCAGCCGTCAAACCGGGTCAAGTGCAAAGAGCTGGCGCTCTAACACCCCCTTTTGTGCCACTGGCTTCAAACTCATGACACTAAACACGGCTTCGCCATCGCCGCTTGGAAGTGAATGGTGGTGTAGCCCAGCCTCAGAGACCTGCAACCATAAATACATAAACTGCAATTTGGTTTGAGACCAGCCGATGGCAGCGATGCCTGCACTTAATTTCTCGACCTTCTACAGCCGCAAAAGCTTCCTTTCTGTCACAAGAACCTGGTAGCCTGGCGAATACAAGCAAACTTCGATTTGTTCTATAAAATAACTACACCTCACACTGCAGCCCAATCAACCTTCATACATGAGTGAATCCCTCGAAGCAGCCGAAGGTGCTATTCAGAAGTGCCAGGGTTCACGAATACACCACATGAATGAGCCCTCACCTGCCCCACTCTATGGCTATGTGCAGGGGTGAAATCATGGCCTCCGGCTCACTCGCAGGGGTGTGTGCCTCTGACCACTGGAATGGCTGCAGGCAATCCCTGAGGAGCTTCTTCATGTCCATGGCGTCGAGGAGAAGCCTCAGGCAACTGCGGGAGGACAGCAGTCATCATCATCAGGACAAAGGCCCTTCCCAAAAACTGATCTCCAATTAATGCTGTCCTATGCAATGCTTATTATGGAGCATTAAAGGTGCACTGAAGAGGAATCTGAACTCGTCTTCTTGCCGCGGGAACTCAATCTACACGTTCCGAGCATTCTTAGAAACTGCGACTTATTGCCCTGTGTGGCCGATTTCCCTAATTAAATCGAATTAACGTCCGGCTCCTGCCTTTATATTTGAATACTCCCCGTACGGTGGGCGGAGTCGATCAATGTGTGGAGTGCCTTTCAGCCAGCCCCATGGAGGCTTTGCTTTTGCTTTATTTTGTTTTTTAGGTTTCCACAAATAAATAGTTTCATTCGCAGATAATATAGCCACAAGATAAGCCTGCAGAAATAAAAATACACGCGGACTATTTGCTTCTACGGATTACTATGTATTACTCCGCCGATGGCAGAGCGGCAAGCCACCACGGGACTGGCTGAAAGGCACTCCACGCGTTGGCCGACTCCGCCCACCGTACGAGGAGAATTAAAAAAAAAAAAGGCGGGAGCCGGACGTTAATTCGATTTAATTAGGGAAATCGGCCACACACAGCAAATAAATCGAAGTTTCTAAGAATGCTCGGAACGTGTAGATCGAGTTCCTGCGGCAAAAAGAAGAGTTCAGATTCCTCTTCAGTGCACCTTTAATAAGGATCATTTACATTTTAATCTCTACTTCCCAAGACCCTCACCCCTTTTTTAATGCAATAGCGTTAGATGCCCCATTCTCCAGAAAATCCAGTGTCAGCTTTGTTGGCATTGTGAGTGAAAAATCACGAGCATGGCTCTCGCAAGTGGTCCCCAGAGAGCAACCCAGGAGGCAGGTGGATAACCTTGGCCACGTGACCTTGCAGCGTCATAACAAATTGCCCACTGGATAGCAAACTGCCCACCTTGTCAGGTGGCAGTTAAATTAATTATTGAACGCTCGGGAAGAACAACGTGGGCTGCACAAGGCCCAATGCTGGGAGCACCTGCCATTGCAGGGCAGTGGCGATGCGCTTAACCGCTGCACCACTGCACCAGGAGGGGTATGAGGACTCCCAGGGATGTATGAATGTAAAGTAAGATAAACATTAGCAAAGCTTTAAAGGGGACTGGTTGGTCGTACACCTTAGCATAAGGGTGCGCACCCCTATCATAAGATTAGCAGAGAATGACCTTCTGCATATATGGGAATTAACCAATTACACCATCGTGTTACACCCTTCAAGTGGAGCTTAAACGGATACTGAAGCAAAATCTGAAAATTAAACAAAAACGCTGAAAATAGATTCTCGGAATGTGATTACACCGAAATCTAGTCGTTTCTTCGCATATTTTTCAGTGGCTGGTTTTTATTTTCAATGTTTTATAAGCGCGCTCCAAGCCCTCCTGGCCGGCGCGAGGTGAACAGCGTGACGTCATGACACCCTCGTCCGACAGGCAGCCGGTCGCGTCACTTGAAGCGCGATGTCGCAATGAAGATTGCGTAGACCAAGCGATAAGGCTCCCAACCTCCGACACTGCCGACACAAAACTGGCGAAACCCGTGAGTAGCGATGCCAATCGTGCTCCTGTGGAAACAGTTGGCGCGCGGGTGTTATGACGTCTAGTCGCAGCTTCCACAGGCGGCCGCCAGGTGCAACGATACGGCAATAAATCGCGGAAAAAATGTGCTATCCGCCTTTTTTCACTAAAATGCTTGTCGCATTTATCAATTTTAGCAGTCAAGCTCTTTTTTACATGTAAAAGAGCCGCTCCAAAACTTTGGTTCGGGATCCCTTTAATTGTCCTTTCCAATTTTTTTCTAAAGTGTGGACTAAATTCACTTCTTTAGTCACTGCACAGATCTGTAGGACCCTCCGATTTTTCCCAATTCTTGCACCCCGACCTTATTCCTTAAAAATCGGCGTAAACCTGATTTTTCCCAAAAGATGGGCCTTCTAGACAACATTTGTTTTCCAGTTCACAGAGCAGAACACGCTGCAAGTCATCTTGGAGCTTCTTCCGCAGGGGATCTTAAAGCTCTTTTAAAATCGCTGTTCTCATGAGGAAGATGAATGTGAGGGCAAGTTTGAAAAGAGCGATTTAGAAGCGACAGGCCACAACATAGCTGCCGAAATGATGTCTCACAGGAGCCACTCTACTAAGCAGTACCCACGCTGTCAGCAACCTGATCCAAGCACCTAGTGGGTTTAAAATGGGCGCTGTGAGGTTGAATGTTTTTGCACTGTACAAAGGCAGGCCAGTATTTTTCAACACAGCAGTGCTCCATAGGAAATTGATAACGAATGCAAAGAAATATCTGTAACACATTAAGTAATTTTAATTGGCAACCACTTCTCTGGGAACCCGAGATTTCCATACTGTCTGCGAAAGGACGAGCAAGAGATACAGCATTTTATGTCTAGCAGTAAAAGGAACTGTTTAATAAGAAAACTTTTTTGCAATGAAAAAAATGATGTGACAAAACCCGAACTACGGAAATTTTTTAACCAGACTTGCACCTGAATTAGAGCTAAAAAAATATTGTCACATTTTTGCTCCCTGAATTACGGAACAATTAAAACCCTGAAACGAAGCGCCCAATACATCTGCTGCTCAAGTGCTCTCTTCCAGTGTGGTGCCACCTGTTGTGAGCGTGCACACGTATGCAGACATGCACATACCTGAGAGCAATGCTTCTGGATTGCCATGCCACATAACTCATTCAAAGCGCCAACAAAATCAAATGCCTGAGTCAAAATTCAGTCGCGGCACACAACTATTACAACCTTCCGCAATAGGTCTCAACACCGTGGAAAGCATGGTATGGGGCCCAGGACTAAATTCTTCTGAAAGGACGGGGCTGGCACTTGCATTGTTGAGCACTGTGAGGTGTGTTGTGGGGACGAAGAAGTTCTACAAAAACAACCAGACACTTCACAGAAGGTTACAGTTCAGTGGCCAGCCTGGATTAAGTGCCATATGAACTGATTTATAGCAACATCCTCTACGAGGGGGTACCCAAAAGAAACCGGACTAATTTTTTGAATCAGCACAGCTTCTGTGGTACCGCGTTTTGCCGCTAGGAGCGCATAGAACGAACATTCCAGAGTCAGTAAGCCGAGTGCCGTCGTTGAAGGAGGTCAGACTAGTTTAGGCAGAGTTTTAGAGTGACGACTGTTTTGTGTAAGTGTCGTTTTTGCAATGGCTGATGTTCGTGAACAGCATGCGCCGGTGAAATTCTGATTTTTTCTCGGAAACAGTGGAACGGAAAGTCTTGAAATATTGAGAAAGACGTTCAAGGGCGATGCTATGGGGACAACTCAAGTGTTCCTGAATTAAATCCTGAACAAAGCAACAGTCATGCCAATGGAAAACTTCAAATTCATCTCGCCTCAAGAAAGCTCGTCAGGTGAAACCAAACCTCGAAACAATGCTGATTTGTTTTTACGAAGTGAGAGGAGTCGTCCATTCAGAATTTGTTCCGCAGGGTCAGACAGTTAACCAGGCTTTCTGCTTGGATGTTTTGAAAAGATTGGGCAACAGTGTTCGGTGGAAGCGGCCTGATTTGTGGCAGACGGCTGACTGGTTTTTCCACCATGGCAATGCCCCTGCTCACACAGCCCTGTCTCTACGACAAATTCGGACTAAAAATGGCATGACCTCTGTTCCTCAACCCTCATACTCACCCGACCTTGCCACGTGCTACTTTCTTTGTTTCGTAAAATGAAAAGACAGGTGAATGGAAAGCGTTTCGCTGATGTTGCTGAGGTGAAGAAAAAAACGACGGAGGGACTGTCAAGCATCACAAAAGATGAATTTAAAAAATGTTTTCAAAAATGGAATGAAAGATTCGACAAACGTATTATTGTAAGTGGAGAGTACTTTGAAGGATATTGAAGGTCTGTGCTGAAAATGTGAACAAATAAGTTCAAACAAAAATAAGTCCGGTTTCTTTTGGGTACCCCCTCGTATGCCCCTAGTTTTCAGTATGTGCGTCTCTGATGCTTCAAAGCCACACGGCAATATGTAACGCTTTTTGCATTACCTGGGTACGAGTTCAAATCTGCAACTCTTTTGCTTTGCTCTCACGCTGCTCCATCGACCTCAAGTACTCCGACATCACTTTTACCAGAAAGCTGTGATAGCTTCAAAGCATCAATGTTAAATTGTTGTTCTTCCTTTTTTTTGCCTTGCTATGCTGCGGTTGACACATAATGCAGGCACGTAAGCAGGGGGTGGGTGGGGGGATGTACAGTCTTTGTGGAAAGTATATCAGCCCAACGGGTCTGCTTCTGAGCCCTGCAGTGTCGCTCCTCTGGTGTACTCAGGGACCCTTATCTCAAGAAGGGCGGAGGAACTGAATTTCTCAACCCTACCAAACTTAGGACTCCCAAGTGCCCCGCTACATGGCTTGGAAGCAAACCCCTTGGGCTGTACATTTTTGACAAAGACTGTACCTAGAGTAGACCCCCATCCTCCTTAACCCCTCCCCTACCAGCTCAATACAATAACTTAGGGCGCTTCCTCCCAAAAAATCCTGGCTGCATGCCTGACCTAATGCCAGGCTTCCTTCTACTTGCAGATTAATAAGCTCACATCATCATCATCATAGAAATTATACCAACAGTGGACCACCACTATGCCAATCTGACCTAACTGCCACCGCACAGGGATCACTGCTTTTCAAAGACATTTCACGATTCAGTGAGCACCAAAGCACATACGAAAGAGCATTGGACTGGACAGCAAGGTGCAGTGCAGTGATGTTGTCACTCGTGGTCCGATTTGGGTCAGCACCGTAGCGGAGAAGCAGTTCCACACAGTCTCGATGGCCCTTCTGTGCGGCGATCATCACAGGTGTGGCCTTGTCCACAGCACCGCGATCAATCAGGGAGTCTTCGCCTGCAGAGGGCGGCAGTCACACAAACACAACACAGTAGCGAAACAACACCCTTCTCTTCTTCCCCGCGGATGGCACCACTGTATCCTACCACCAGACATCTGAAAAGTGCAAAGCTTGGCTAAAAGGATGCTTGGCATTTATAAAATTAGGGGGACCCTTAAACTGCATGATACGGGTATAACACAACAGCTTTAGTGGTTATTTGCTACTTTCTTCCTTACCTCTTTCTGATTAGACACACTCATTAGCATACTAGACCACGTGACAGACACACAAGGTCTCCCTTTAGCCAAGTTAACCGAATGTGCCTCAATGGGCTATGGGCACCAAGTTTCAACCTAAGGGTCATGGGTTCAATTCCCAACTAATCACCCCACTTTTTGTTTCATTGTAATTTATCTGCTTTCATGTCATAATGAAACTTCATAATGAATTCAGACTTGCTGCAACCTCACAGTTACTATTTAACTCGAGCTTTAATTATTTTCATTCCACAGCTCAACGTGTGATGTGACAGCCCATTCGACCAATCCTGAGTTAGCATGACAATGTGCACAGCTTTTCCTGCCAACGTCCGCTCTATTGCTGTCACACTGACCCTGCGCCTTCAATGTGCCAGCTACCTAAACATGCGCACCTCAACAGCCAATATCAGATCTTCTTCCCCTGTAGTGAACAGCAACCAGCATATCAGTAAAATAGTGGAAAAAAGAAACAAAAGAGCCAATTACACAAACCACTAGCCATTTTGTAGCCAATACAGGGTTGTAAAATGTTTTGTCACATTTACACATAAACGACAAGTGTTATAACTTGCGTACATGGAAACTCTACCTGTGTTACAACATGCATTTAAAATTAAGCACTTTGTGAACGAAACACATGCACATGTGACTGGTACCAAGTGAGTGCAAAGGACCCAGTGAAAAGCAGTAAGAAGGCAGAATGAGTTTACGATATACTGAGTGATGCATCACCCCAGAAACAGCTGTTATGCTCTGCCCTCACTTGCATCACCCTCTCCCACCAGACTGCTGTGCCATGATGCCAGATTCCTCGGCCCCTGTCCACACAATGTTGTGTTGCACCTGCTTCCCATGCTCTCATTTTGCCCTCTCCCACCACCCAGCGTCACTGACCTCTGGCCCTGGCTGTGTTGAGAAGAAACTCGAGGCAGCTGAGGCGTCCCTGCTGAGCAGCGACAAAGATGGGAGTCATGCGGCACTCATCGCGCACACTCAGCTGCGTGTGGCACCCGTGCTCGACGAGGCACTTCAGTGTTGCCAGATCACCGCGCTCCGCAGCTTCGTGCAGCGGGTACCAGAAGCCACAGTCACACTGGTTCACGTTTGCACTGCCAACGCAGAGAAGCTGCCGCACGACATCCGTCTCGCCAGCACGGGTCGCTGTAATGATGGCGAGCACAAAACTGCCTCACCCTTCGTGAACACTTCAACTGCACTGTCAGAAGGGAGAAGCCGCAGTGGAGCACTCCGGATTGATTTTGACATCCTGGAGTGCTTCAACGTGCACGGTCATCGCATAGCACATGGGCGTCATTTGTGCTTAAAGGCCCAGTGTTCTTATTCTAAGCAGTAGAATGCCCTCAACACAAAGAACTTAGCTGGGAAGCCTCGCTCGAGTGTTTCCGCAGCAAACTGCGTTGTGCATGCTGCCCTCTGCACCACAGCGAGCCTTACACGAGTGGCACACTGCAGTACAGAAGGCAGCATTTATGGCACCATTGTCAGGGCAACCACCACAGAATTTGGCTGGCCATGTGCTCCCATTCAAACACATTTTGGGGGAACTTCAAGAAGTTTTTTTTGTCTTTTGCTTCTTTGTCTGTGGTTAGCGCTGTGAGTGATAGCGGAGTACTCAAAGACTGCAAACAACGCATGCCCACGCATAGTGTCCCTCGCAGTAATTTTACATACAGTGACTAGTGTGCCAAGCATTGGCAGCTAGCCAAAGGAAGAGGGGGCGCCATTTCCAGTGACTGCCAGCAGTCAACGACTGAGGGCGCTACTCACAGGGAGTATGCCTAGCGCTTTTGTCAGGTCCACACTTGAATATTTGTTCGAAATTTGGGAACCGCACACTAAGAAAGATATCTATCAACTAGAGCTCATTGAGAGAAAGGCAGTATGTTTCATCTTTCATAAATACAGAAGGTCCAACTCCCCAACAGAGCTCGTGAAAGAAAATAACATCCCGTTCCTTCGTATGCGCAGAAAACTAAAAAGTATATCTTTCCCTCATAAAATTTTGGCGGGTAAGCTTAGCACTGCTTCCCCTTCATTCCTCCGGCACTCCACTGCTCGAAGGACCAGTCATAGTAGGAAGCACTCTTTACAGACTTTGATTCTCCCCTCAAACAATATCTTCCTGAATCAATTTTTCACTCTCCCAGTGAGAACAAGCACTACAAACTTTTTTGATTCAATAGAAAGGCAATGTTTTCCTACACTCAATTTCAGTATGTATTGCTGCTTGTATTTTTTAAGTCATCTTTTAAATTTCATTGTGTTATGTGTCACATGCAAGTTTCAAGTGCTTGTAGTCATAGACAGTACAATTTCAGCCAAGCTCTTGCACAGCCTCTTTAAGTAGGTTTAAGCTGACAGCAGTTCTTGCCTAACGGGGTCCGTTGTGGGTCATAGCTAGTTAAGGTGCTAACAAATGGATGCTGTAAATTACATGGGTTCAGCATTGCTGGTAAGTTGGCAGTCACTGCACAGGACCCAAAAGTCAAGCAGTGCACCTGGAAGGGCACCAGAGTCAAATTCTGAAATGCAGGCCACGCTCACCATCCACAAGTTAACGTGGTTAGAACCAAAATGAAAGGTCATCTGCATCTCTATTCTAAGCTGTTATGTTATGAGAGACACTCAGACACAAGCCAGTCAGAAGCCACAGCACAAGCCAAAACCTCATCACCATCTTAGGACTCGAAACACCACATATTAGGGTTTTCACCTTAATTTCTTGAAAATAACAAGCTATTTTTCAGTTCGTTTGTTATAGCCATGAAATAACTTATACTGTAAACTAGCTTTCAACTTGCAACACATCGGAGTAGCTACAAAAGTTGCTTGTAATAATGCATAATGCATCTGAGCACCGGATACACTTGAAAAAAATAGCTGCGTGTAAACTGGCCTACACTAAGAGGGTGTACGATCTGTTGGACTTAAGTATGCATAGATGATCTTGAGAGGCACATACTGAAGTAAGACATGATGTTGGGCTGGTCGGTTCATAGTGATTGCCAAAAGAACTGCGTGAACACAACGGGACAAGAAAAGGCACAAAGACACACACAAAAAGCACAGAACTCCCAACTGACTTTATTTTGTGAAAACAGGGTGCTTGTAGAGGCTATCAATCTGACAATCAAGGTACACACCCAAACAGGCGAAGGCAGTGCAATCTAGGAATTTGATCTCTTTCCTTGATAGAGATAATGAAGGCGAGCTGTTTTTTGCCTTGGCAAGGGACTTTGTTTTCATCAGATAAGGAAAACCAATTTATGCTGTCGAAAACTCTTACAGGGCAGGGGTAATCTAACCGAAAGAGAGGTTATTGAGGCTTACTTCATCTCCAAAAGGGGTGAAAACTGTGTCAGCTCGCCTTCATTATATCTATCAAGGAAAGGGATCAAATTCCTAGATGGGCAGGAATTCCTTGATTGTCAGGTCAATAGCCTCTATAAGCGTTGTTTTCACAAAATAAAGTCAGAAGTTCTGTGCTTTGTGTGTGCTTCTTTGTACCTCTTATTGTCCCACCGTTTTTGCATTTTTTTGGGGCAATTGAGAAGCACCTGTGGGGAGTGGTTACGTTCAAAATGATGGCTGAAATGCGAGCTTGTCAGTCACTGTAGAAGGTGGAGAAGAAAACCCAGGCTTTTTTTCACGCAACAACAAGGTTACTATGGCTAGTACATTTCTCATTGGCTCAGAGCAGATGAACATGGCTATGCACCATGCTTACAGGTCAGAATGCAATGACATGATCCTTTAGCAGTGATGTCACAGAGTTTTCGTGTTACGTTTTGATCAGGTTTTCTGTTATGCTACTACAGAGATGACAGTAAACTTTGTTAATGTGGCTATTGCAAGCAGACTGCCAAGGATAAGAGCAGAAGTGCAAATTTTTCACACTCACCTAAACAAAACAAAACGAAATGACTAACCAGCTAGGAGCGGAGAATCGCCTTCATTGTCAGGGATGTTGACAGAGGCGTGGCTCCTGAGCAGTCGATTGACAATGTCGAGCAGCGTTCTGCCCCTCAGCCGCTTGCATGCAAGTAGCAGCGCCGTTTCACCTTCGAACGTGCGCCAGTCGACATCTGTGTCAGCTAGAAAACAACACATCACAGTGAATTTCACCACTGAAGCTCTGGACATGTACAACAACATATGCGATTCTTCAGTGACAACGTTGCCACTTCAGAACACGTGCACAAAAGAAATACCTGTGCAGTCTAGACTAACCATAATGCAATATGGCTTGGAAACTGAGCAGCCTGCTAAGCATGCACAACTGTGCGAAGCCAGGTTATAGCCTGTAACTTCAGTGACAGCAAGCTTTTCCACGCCTTGAAAAGCTCTTTTGTTCCCGAAATATTATCATCAGGTTCATCACCTTGAAGTGCAGAAACAGAAATTTATTCCAGTGTAACATACTTGTGCAATTCCTGTTTTTCCTTCGTTTCCCAATGTATGCCTGTGAGCATACGTAAGCAATTATCCAAACTCCATCCTTGAACTAAAATAGTTATCCAGTTGACAAATCTGTCAGTGTTTGCTGTATAATCCTTAATTTAGCTAGCTATACTGCAAGCAACAAAAAATAATAACTCTCAGTACTAATATGGTTCGAAAATATGGGTGTACTAAAGACATGATAAATGCAAAGGAGTCCAGGCCACTGAGAACACAGACGGAAAAAGTTCTGAAGGAAAAAGAATACTTTCTCCTTTTCGTTCTGCGCTGCCACACGCATAGAACGTTCAACACTGATCACTGCAAAAACAAAATACTTCGATGAAAAATATGCACGCAGCCGAGAAGCCATTCTTCTCACACATGGCTTTGTTGAAAGCTACCTTGTTTGTGTTCTTGGTCAAATGGGAGCCTACAATACACGAAACACGAAACAAACACAAAACAAACTACACGAAACAAACTACACGAGACAAACTACACGAAACAAACTATGCCTCCGCAGCTGTCTTCTGGCGATTGATGAACGCAGGGCGCTCGTTTCAATTAGTGAACCACTATACTGAAACCAACGCGAATGTTTTATTTCAACCCGTCAGCTCACATGCGAGGCACGCGTTTCGTCTCCACAACGCAGCTTGACCACTTAATGCACAACCGAAGCACTGCGGCCGTCCATGTGGCGTACTCATGGGCATTTCTCTCTCTCTCTTTTTTTTTTTTTTTTCAAGGCGCGCCCAAAGGAAACGCATATCTCCGTGGGCTCAGAAACAAACACCGTCGGTCATGTTTGGAGAGACCTGACGTGACAACGTGGGGTATACCTCACCATGGCTGAGGAGGAGGTCCAGCACTTCGATACTGCATCCTGCCGCAGCCGCCTCGTGAAGCGGTCGCCAGCCGCGGTTGTCTTGCACGTCGACGGGCTTGCCGCTGTCGATCATTTCTTTCAACGCCGCCACATCCGATGATACGACGGCGACGCTCACATTCGAACGGGTGTTGTTCCACACTTCAGTGAAGTCCATGGCCTTCTTCGTTCCGGGGGTGTAAATGCAGAGGAGTGGTCGTGAGCTGTTGCCGTGTTTATTTACAAACATGCGACCGACGCGCCTGACGTTGCCGCAGTGCTGCTGTGCTCGCCATTCGACCAGATTGCCGTCGATATTATCCACTTCGGTTATTTTCACGGAAAGCCGAGACAACTGTGGCCGAAGGCCTTAGCGCGTCCAAGCCAAGCTAAGCTAAAAATAAGAATGTTTCCAGAATTTTTTTTTTCCAATGGCGCTAGGAATAAAAGCATGCAGAAAAAAAAAAGGCTCGGAAGTGGGCGTTTGGCGATAGCCTTTCGTACAAGTCTTTATACCGACTGTTGCGTAAATCAGAGAAAATGAAAACAAAACTATCTCGGCCTAACCGCGCGTTTGTTCGGGCTCAAATTTCGCACAGAGGTTGCATTTGATGGTCAATTTTGTTTTATACTACATTTAGGTGGAGTTCTTGCATGATTCGGTCAGAATTGTTTGGAAATCCGCATCGTCTGCGGTGGCGGCGAACCAAAACCGAAATGGTACCCGGTAACTCTATGCCGGTAACCGCACTTTTGTTCTGGCTCAAATTTCGCAGAGAGGTTGCATTTGATGATTAGTTTTGTTGTATACTACATTTAGGTGGGATACTTGGCTGATTCGGTTAGAATTATTTGCAAAAAAAGTTTTTTCCTCCTTCCATGAGTAGAGGTGTGCGCTGGGTGTGCGCCCATGTGTGCGCCGAAACGCCGGCGCGCCGCCGCCGGTGGGATCTGAAACCACGACCTCCGAATTTTGCGTCCGGTGCTCTATATTTTAACTCTATGGCTCTACCAAATGAGCTACAGCGACGGCTGCATGGACGGCTGTCCATAACGTTGGCTGTCCAGTCCTCTACTTTGGGGGATATTTATGTGTGGTGTAGGCGAACCTTGTTCTACAGCCCCAGCCCCGTCCAAAGCGGCGGACGTAGTATTACCGCAAATACCATTTAAGACCGTGGTCGAACGGTGAGGGCTGTGCGAGAACCCTCAATGCTAGTTATGGCATCAGCTGACTGTCAGATTCGAGGCACTCGTTAAGCTACTGGGCAGACAAGGGAAGGGAAAAGAGGTGCTCGTCACGAGGTACACCCAACAGTAACCGAAACCAAGGAGCAGATGGGATGTTTTAGTGCGCTACCACTTGTGTAGTAGCCATTCCCTGCTTTTAGACGTTGTTTGTCTGAAGCCTGATGTTACCCCTTTTATAGGGGTGGGAACAGACATGTTAGCGGCAACATCAGCAAAGACAAACCACTCTTGAGATCGGTCCTCCGATCAAAACGTCGAGTCAAATAAATATGTTACCTTTAACGAAGTGCACACTTCGCTATATATATATATATATATCGCGTGTTGCGGAAATATACGCGCCCCGTAAAATGATTCTTTCAGCTAAACGGGCGCATTGTTCGAGCTCAAATTTCGCACAGAAATGGCATTTGGTCGGCAGAATTGTTTAATACCACGTTTGCTTGGGGTACTTACCTGATTCGAACAGAATAAGTCGGATATTCACATCGTCTGCGGCGACGACGAAGGAAATTAAGCCGCTCTGTCAGCGATCGCACTGGTGGCGCCATCTCGTTTGTTCGCCTAGCAAGGACGCAGCCCTTTCTTCCTAAGGTGTCGGCTCACTGTTGACGCTGTGGTGCCGAATAGCAAACCTGCGCGTCGGCAGTAAAGCCGTGGGTTTGAGTCGAAAGCGCCCTCAATTGCATCAGCAATAAAACTCCTGGAGCTTCCAACATCGCATCTTTTCGTTCTTCCGACAGTTCCAGTTGACAGAAACTTGTCGACCCACCTTTTCAGAGATTCTCGATGCGGCGGTCGACGATGGAACTCCGCACGAAACTTCTTACGCACGAAGCGCATGGAATTGGATGCGCACATCCATGACACGGCCATGGCCTTCTCTTCGTCAGTGTACGGTCTCATTTGTCGGTAGTAAGCTTCCGTATTTTACGAAAGAAGGCAAGACTGAAAGCACAGACTCAGAAGCTGCAGTCGGTAGCGAACAGACGAAAGCAGACGACACTCGAAGCTCGAAAAGATTTATTGCTAAAGGCATTCGAAACGTTGCGAATTTCGCGCAGTTTTTGCCAAACTGCGTTTTTTGTGACCAATTAAAAAACATTTGAAAGAGAGCCTTCAAACTTCCCGCAAACATCCCCCCCATTTGCTTAAACTTCGCGGCGAACAAACGAGATGGCGCCACCAGTGCGATCGCTGACAGAGCGGCTTAATTTCCTTCGTCGTCGCCGCAGACGATGTGAATATCCGACTTATTCTGTTCGAATCAGGTAAGTACCCCAAGCAAACGTGGTATTAAACAATTCTGCCGACCAAATGCCATTTCTGTGCGAAATTTGAGCTCGAACAATGCGCCCGTTTAGCTGAAAGAATCATTTTACGAGGCGCGTATATTTCCGCAACAGTCGATATATATATATATATATATATATATATATATATATATATATATATATATGAAAAAGGACAGACTTTGTCCGAAACTTCGACTCGCAATAAATGTTTACCTAAATGAAGCGTTTCTCAATTTGGTATATAGGTACAGCATTACGACAAACGCGACTATTCTTTTAAGGTTTATTTTGCCAACAGTTACGAGAATACCATTCCAGAAACTGTTGGCAAAATAAACCCTAAAAGAACAGTCGCATTTGTCGTGATGCTGTACCTAAACTGGTACAGAGCAACCTGCCCACCCTGTCAGGCAACAGCCCATTTCATCGTGAGAAGTTGCTCGGGAAGAGCAACCTGGGTCGCAACTCAACCCAAGTAACCCAATTGAGTCTCACCGATGGCAACACCTGCCATCGCAGGGCAGTGGCACATCGCTTGACCGCTGCAGTACTGCGCCAGGAGAGGACTCTGGGGGATCTATGAATGGAAAGAATGACCAATTCCTCATTCGATCCCACAACCTGTGATGCGCAGCAGCTCAGCCACCGCTGCGTTGCACAAAAGGACGTCTGTGAATAATTACAATTGGCGAGCTTATTTTTTTTTTTTTTTTTAACGAAGACGACGTTCGTAGACAGCGTGGCAATCGTTGAGTATACGGTCGTGGTGACGTAGCCGTTTTGGCTCTCGGGAATCCAGGCAGGGAAAACATGCTCCACCAAAGACCTGCAGTGCAAGAGAGAAAGATGTAGGAACTGCAGTCACACGGGCCAGATTCAGTATCACCTTTTTTGAAGCCGGAAGTGAGGCCAAACCGACTAATCAGGAGGCCGAAAGCGACTAACGTCTACATTGATACAGCAACGATCGAGCAGACGCCAAGCCCAAGCAGTTCGGGGTAGCGGCTACTGCGGAAAACATCTCGACCGAGCTTGGTGCAGACGCCGTTGCCATGACTACGGGTCGAAGAATCCGACTGCTCTGTACGAAAAGCACGTGACTTCCGGCACGCTTTCTGCAACTCGGCTCGGATAGCATGGGCTACTGCTACGTTTGTCTTCCACCATGAAGACCAGTGATTCCTATGGAAGTCCCGCTACAGTCGCAGTGAAGCGGCGGCGTGGGGTTCGATCCCCAGTGCCGCAGGGCATCCTTTTACAGACCTGGAGCTTGGCCCCGGTGCCGTCACCTTCCTATCTCGGTTCATTTCCGTCGGCCGCAACTCCGGCGTTTAAGATATTAGCAATTGCCGCGGCCGGCAACATTCTTCCTTCCTTTGTACATTTTTATTCCGATAAACCACCTACACCTTCATTTTTCTTTTTTAGCCAATCTACTCTTTCTTTCCTTCCGCCTGTCAGTCTTCTGGCTTCTAACTTTAGATCTTATCTGTTGTACAAGAAGTACTTTGATTTCGGCTAGTTGGTTCATATCTTGAAAGTAGTTCGGACGGCGCGAAAACAACAAAGACAAAGGAGACACGAACACAACAGGACGGGCGCCAACCCGAGACTGGCAAGTAGATACGGCAATAAGGTTGGTACACGTAATGACGGGGTCGGTACAGAAACTTGAATAGAGGAAAGGGCCCAATGCAGAAGAAATATTTTTCTCAATTTTCTCAATTTTCGCGCTTTTCTCAATTTTTCGCAGGTCGTACACGCTTGCTTGGGTAGCACCTATGGTGCTTCCTGTTCTGCTAGCGCCACTATAACTGCCAGGAACTCGGTCCCCTCTATTTCATCATCATCATCATCAGCCTGACTACGCCCACTGCAGGACAAATGCCTCTGCCATATCTCTCCAATCAACTCTGTCCTGTACCAGCCGCGGTCATCTTAATTATCCCCGCATACTTGTTGATCTCATCCTCCTACCTAATTTCCCGCCGCCTCCTGCTATGCTTGCCTTCACTATCCGTTATTTTGGCCTTCTCATTACATGCCCTGCCAAGCCCATTTCAACCTCTTGATTTCGACTAGGATGTCATTAATCCGCGTTTGTTCCCTCAACCACTCCGCGCGCTTTTAACGTTACACCTATCATTTTCCTTTCCATATAGCTCGGCGTGTTGCTTAAGTTGAACGCTTTTCGTAAGCCTCCGCGTTTCTGCCCCATAGGTGAGTACCGGTAAGATACAGCTGTTGTATACTTTTCTCTTGAGGGATATTGGTAAACTGCCATTCATGATCTGAGAGAACCTGCCAAATGCGCTCCATCCGATTCTTATTCTTCTAGTTATTTCCCTCTCTGAGTCTCATGATCCGGATCAGCGGTCACTACCTGCCCTAAGTAGACGTATTCTCTTACTGCTTACAGAACCTCGCTACCAACTGTGAACTGCTGTTCCCTTTCGAGACTGCTGAACATTACTTTGGTTTTCTGCATATTAATTGTAGACCCACCGTTCTGCTTTCTCCGTCTAGTTCGTCCCCTGAGTGACTTAGCAAGGCAATGAATGCCATTAGTGAATCGCAGATTACTAAATTATTCTTCATCAACTCTTATCCCCGGCCTTTCCCAATCCAGGCGTCTGAATACCTCTTGTAAACAGGCGGTGAATAGTATTGGCGAGATCGTCTCCCTGACTGACGCCATAGGTAGCATAAGAGGGTTCTCGCTCAGCTTCCGCCCTCACCGTTCGACCACGTTCCTGCGTGGCACTCGCGGTAATACAGGACGTGCCACGTCCGCCGCTATAGGCGAGGGTGGCGCTGCTGACCACTCTCAAGGTTGGGTTATACTACACATAAATATCCCCGAAAGCAGACGATTGGGCAGCCGTAGCCGTAGCTCAGTTGGTAGACCACCGGACGCGAAATTCGCAGGTCGGGGGTTCGGATCCCACCAGCGACATGTGGTTGTTTCTTCTCCTGCTTTTAATAATCTGCCATTAATGAAAAAAACTACAAACTAATAAAAAAATATACATCCCCTCTGCTCCTTGGTTTCAGTGGCTGTTGGCTCCCGTCATGTATGCTGTAACGATCCCCTCTTTTTCCTTCCCCTTGTACGCTTAGTGCATAATGTGTTGCTGACACCGCACCATGACCACCTCGTGCAGACCACGAACGTCAGCCATCGACATGAAATCATCATGATTCTGAGAGTCTGCATGTTCCATCTTCAGCTCGGCAGGTCATAAGCAAGGCCACGTGACACCAACCTGTCTCTGGTGTGGCTCTCCTAAGCGGCGCGCAGTGACCGTCGCGGAGGATCAACGGCTGCGCACATGCTCCACAGGACCATCCGCGCGGTGCAGTAAGCCGCCGCGAGGGTGCCCAAGGACAGCACCGCTGTCAGGCACCGCACCTTGTCCCTGTCGCGGAGGTCCTTGCACACGACGTAGCCGCTGCCGCGTGGGCGTTCGTACACCTGCGGCGCGACACAGCTGTGAAATTAAACAACATAAAACCCTTCTAAAACGAAGACCTACGAAGGGCCTGCATGGTTTATTGCTTCTCATAAATGTATTCTTTGCCTTCACTCGTCCGACGAGACCGCGGAACTCGTGCCAGCACCCAGGGAATACTCGGCCATACTACAAAACTATAGAGGCAGAAGAACGCGATATCCCCCGCCGCACAAATCTCTCAGCAGAGAGGAAGCGGTCACTTGGAGACAATTACAAACAGGCTCTTTCCCAAACCTACATATACTAAACAAAATGCACCCTACGATATACGCGGACAAATGTCCCTGGTGCGACGAAAAATCTACTCTCTATCACATCACGAGGGCCTGCCAAAACATAGACGTGGTCCCCAAAATACAAAACCGGAGTGCGGAGCAGTGAGAGACTCTGCTGTCCAGTGACCGCTGTGAAGACCAACAAGATCTGGTACACCGACCTCAACGGGCGGCAGTGGCCAGCGGAGCCCTGGACTGAGGGCAACCGACCATTGATTACAGGCGGACGACTTCGACAGAGAAGGCTCCTGGGGATAGAACCAAGACGTCTCTGAGGCATTTTGACATGTCTCTGAGGAAAAGGCATGTCAAAATAAAGTTTTCCCTTCCTTGCCTTCACTCGTCGAATCTGCACTGTGGTCGCTCTCACATCGCCAAAGCAGCGCGGTATACCTTGAACGAGTCCGGAGGCATCGTCAGGGAGAGCACTTCGTGGTTGGCGAGACCACGCTGGGGCAAGACGGCGGCCGTGTCGTTGACGGTCAGCCTGCACCGTTTGAGGGGAACGAGCGGTGCTTCCCTCTTCAGCTTCAGCACGCTCATCTTCCTGTACGTGCCACGCAGCACGCGGTACTGGTCGACTGGCAGAGTGCAGCAGCCGACCAGAGGCTGCAGACAGAAATATATATGTCGCCTCACAAAAAGCCACTAGAACCGTGCGGCAATGAAAAATTTCCACATTATAGTTTGACATCGGCCGGCGTTTCGGCTATTTCTGACTTGATTGGCTGCTGTAGTCATGGAACAAGCAAATAAAATGAGGCAGCACTGATAGAAGTCAGATTAGTACACCATATAGCAGTTACGGAATTCCGAATCGATACACGAAGTTCTCGGGTGAGAAGACAGAAGCGCTGCCTCTAACCTGGTCAGGAAACTATTTTTTACAATAGCCATCTATAAGAAGCGTTGGGAAGTTCGGCGTTCAGCAGCTGATCACAACGTCGCGGGATCGATTGAGACCGGCCGCCTCGGCCGCATTTTAAATGCAAAAACACCCGTGTGCTGTGCGGTGCCTAAACACTTTAAAGAACTGCAAGCAGCCTGCTAATTTAATCTAGGGCCTTCCGTTGCGGTGAGCGTCGCTTCGAGACGTTAAACCGAGCACAGCAATCATCCCGACCCACCTGGTCACTGATCACGCTGTTCCAGATGTCGCAGATCGCGGCGCATGAGTAAACGGCGACCGGTGGCAGCAACAGGAGCGAGTGGATGACCGACGCCACGCGCAGAAGGGTTCGCTCCCTCCGAGCCTCGATGGCACCGTCCGCACCAGGCATAGAGGGCGTCCGGATTCGCGACACTCGCAATTTGCCCCCGTAGTCGATGTGTCCCTGCAGTGCAGGCTTGTGCGTGGCCCTGCGACCCAAGCGCCACCAGAGGAAGCAGGGAGGCTGATCATGCACTCTGCTCGGTAGCTGAGATCGCGGGCGAGAGTGTGCGCCTGGGCGTTTCCGCTGAGCGACTCGTGGGCTGGAGCCCAAAGAAGTACTCACCGCGTACACGGACATACTCCAGCACTACCGGCTCGAAAGATGTCTCTATCCTTCCGCACACCGTGACCTAACAAGACGCGAGGCCGTCCAATGGCGCAAACTACTAACTGGCAGTTTTCCAAACCCCCCTCTTATACAGCAGGATCTTTCCGCAACAGATAGACCCCATGTGCAAACACTGCTCAACTCCAGCCACTCTCATGCACATGGTGTGGACTTGTACACATTACAACACAAACAACTCAAACACCCCAGAGACGTGGGAGTCTCTCCTGCGTACTTCCGAGCCGGCAGACCAACGCCGGCTTATCCAGCGCGCGGTGGAGGCCGCGACATCCCAAGGGATTCCCGCCGACCTCCCCTAAGCCAGCGCAACCGGTCCTTGGACTGGTCCGCTGTTTTTGGGAGTAATAAAAGAGATCACCACCACCACCACCAACCACCACCGTGAGGAGACCCACCGATTCCCCTTTAGCCCTAACCTGCTCGCCAGTTGCGGCCGTCGCCTCGTTTCATTTTCATACTCGACTCTTGCTACGATTCCGATCCAATGATGTACCCACTCTGTTGCCAGAAAAGACCATCGGCTCGACGACCAGCGCACTAAACCCCCGCTACGCTTCTCTTGCCTCTCATCGTCTCAGTCGAGCTTCAAGGTAACAGCTATGTCAGCCTCCAGCAACCGCATGGCCCTTGCAGGGTCGTCCAATCGCTGTCAGATGAACACAGGTAAGAAACTACAACCGATGCTGCCAGAGGACACCGCCGCTTACCCGTGAGTTGCTGCTGTGAAGTGCGGAAGCTGCAGTTTTCGTTCTCGCGTTCTTGACTCGAGCGGTCACGAGCGCGTGCCAGCCACCGCAGCGTCAACGGACCGGGGGCTATTGTTGCTGTTGTGCTAAAGGGAAAAATGGCCTCAGGGGAATTGATCATGCATATGAAGGCTGAATTTAGAGAGGAAAGTTGGCAGGTGCGTATTAGCCTGCAGCTCGCCATCCAGCAGTTGCAGATCAATCAACATCAGCTACAACAGGCGGTAAAAAATTGCCGGCGATTACACAATTTCGTAATGCGAAATTTGAGTGCAGCTCATCAGCTGTTTCAGCTTTTCGGCAGATTGAGGCAAAGAATGCGGGCAAGACATGTATGTGCAATTACAGACAGCTTTTTTATTTTTCAGACATATTCCTTCTTCAAGAAACACTCCACTAACACTAAAGTTACACATGAGAGAGATTACAATACAAAAGAATTATTGCACTTAAAGTTCACTACCTCAAGAGAGAGAGGCAAACAAACAAAACGCAATTTGTTCACTGAAGCTTAAACGGCGGCTCGGGCGGTCAACACCCTTCTTATATAGGCTGGCTTCACGTCTGTCTGTTCTTCGAGCCAAGGCAGGCGTGCACATACACACAGTGTCGGCTGTGCATTCTCCTCCTCCTCCTCGTGCTGGGCGCGCGTCCTCATTGGTCGAAGGCCAAGATTGGAACAAATTCTGTGCAACGCCCCCCCCCCCCCCTCCCCTACACACACACACACACGAAAAAAAGAAAGCTCAAAGGTAGGAGGACTACAAACTATTCCCGAAATTTGAATACTTTTAATTAAACCCGACGCAGTGCCCTGCCGAATGTCCATTTTTTGAGAAGGAGATCCATCTACACTGCCGCACTACATGGAAATGCCAGGCTACAACCAATGGGAGGCTGTGCTGCGCAGCTCAGCCCTAGAGAAACAGCTAATGCTAGTGGACCGGGCTCGCCGTGCTGCTGAAGCCACAGGTACCCTGATCTAAAGCACTGCACGGGCCGTAATTAATGGCCCGGCACCCTCTACCGTTACCCGCCTGAGCCCGGACCGGTTTCTATAATAATACAGTAATACATGATAAATGTCTACATAATGCATGATCAATGGCTCTTTGTGACATTGCCGCTTGGTATGAGTATTGGCAAATGTCAGTTAACTTTGAAAAGACCGTTTCGATGGCAATCACGCATAAAAGAAATCTTTTGAAATTTCTTTACACTGTTAACGGCACGAATCTATCTGAAGTGAATGCTTACAAATACTTCGGAATGTGGACCACGAGTGATCTAGACTGTGCAGCTAATATTGCAAAATATAAGCTGTTTTTCCTGAGGCGCGAGAGCTGTATACACCTGCAATTCGGATTCTTGCCTATAAATCAATTCTCTTTCCTACTCTCGATTATGCATCAATTATCTGGGACCTTTGCAATAAAGCTAACTTGAATAAGTTCGAAAATGTACAGAGGGAGGGGTAAGTCATCAGCTAGTGGCTTATTAACAAGAGCTAACTTGCCACCAATAAGTCAAAGTAATCGTCTCATCCGCTTTAAGTTCTTATTTCAATTAATTAAAGAGCACTATAAAACCGGCATTTCCTAAATAATCTCTTTTTCAACCGGATATGCTACTAGGCAAAAACATTATTTAACAATAACTCCACTTCAGCCGCGCACTGACTCTTATAAATGTTTTTTCCGCAAGGACAGCAACTGACTGGAATAACCTTAGTGACATTGAAGTGTAGCCATCACCGAAATGATTTGCTTCCCTCCTTCGGCAATGTTCTTTGATACTGATGTTTTCTTTTGTTACTTATTTTGCTTCAATTTTGCTTGTGTCACTTTTTATTTGCGCTTTTCCATTGTTTTGTGTGTCAAACACACGCACGCACACGTACACGTACACACACACACACACACACACACACACACACACACACACACACACACACACACACACACACACACACACACACACACACACACACACACACACACACACACACACACACACACACACACACACACACACACACACACACACACACACACACACACACACACTAGGTGGCCGGTTGGCTTGACGCGGTTAACTCCACGAGGAGCTCTCATAGGGATCTAAGCTTGGTGTATGCTTTAGGTGCTGGGTTTAAGGGTTATACGAGCAATTGTAGATGCGAGTGTCTTCACACCTTCTATGCTTTTTCTCAACATTCTAAGTGACTGATTCCACTGACGGTTATCCTGGATGATATCCCTCTGGCTATAAAAAAGAAATTCAAAGACGAACAATGCGATTGGTCGGGCACAGTGTGCGTTAGCATTACTGTTCCCCCCGGACAGAGCAGCCGCTGCCGATGGCCGTGCGAGTGGGTGGCGTAATCCGGTGCTTCAGTAACCGTGTAATGACCCCCGCTCTACTCTAACAATTCGGTCGCAGTGTGACAGGACGTCCCCACCCTCCGACACTGACCATGGCGGTGTCTCTCTCGCACCCGCTCTTTCTCTCCTCTGAAAGCTGAGAGGAAAATACCCCTCTCCACATTGTCTCCTGACAACCGAGGCCTCACAAGACAACGCCGGGCACTTTCTGCGATAACGGGCGTTCTAATGTTAAAACATAAAAAAAAAGTTGGGCTGAGGTTTCGCTAAAGTGTTAAGCCTGGGTATCTCGAAGCGAAAAGCTTCGTGGCGATGCTCGTGGTTTAGCTTAAGGTTTCATACCTAGGGCTACAATTTCGGTATAGCTTTTCCAAAACGTGTTGTCTTAGGTATACAAAGCTTGTACAATCGTTATACATGGCTATTAAAATCTCTTCTCCTCTTGGGACGGCGGCGGCGACCGCGCGGCAGCGGCGAAGGGTAAAACGGTGGTGAGGAGAAGTGGCGACGTAGCGCGCGACGTAGCGCGCGGCCTCTGCTATGGCCGCCGCCGCCGCCGCTCACGCGTTCTCGCAACGCCTTGCGTATAGTGAACTAGAATATTCTAGTTCACTATAGCCTTGCGAAAGAACCTTCTCCTGGGAAGGCGGCGGCGACCGTGCGCCAGCGGCAAGGGGTAAACCGGTGGCGAGCGGGAGAGGTGGCGACGTAGCGCGCGCCGCGGCGGCGCCGAGGGGTGGCTCACGCGAAGCGCGGTGGTGACGAGCCTAGTGAAGCTTTTCGCTTCAAAAACGAAGGCAGGTCTGCGTTCGAACCAATACAGATGCAACGTTTTAACAGTTCTACCTCGTGTGGCAGCGAATGTTTCATACACGCCTTTTGCGTGCGCCCTTTTTCTCGGGTGGACGCTTCCCTCATCTAAAGGATGAGCTTATCATCGTGTCTGATAAGTTTATTATCGCAATCCTATTTTACAGCACTTTTACACGCCTAATGAACGACGTTCGATATGTTCAATCCCCGAACGATCATTGCAGTTAATGGGTGCTTTTTTCCGCAGACACCTTGGTAGTCGTCGTATGCCATATCAAAGAGAGCCACGCCTGTTGTAAAATTTGTCTGAAAAAGAAAAAAGAAAATTTATTGAAAAACTTCCATTAAAGCAAGCGCGTTATGCGGAGCCCATTAACGATATATCCCTCTTATAGCAAATGCGAATTGACAAGCACATATACGGGCCCTCCGTTTTCACGTTTTATTTTTTTCCGGAATTCGGGGGATAAAAATCGGGCGCTATTTTGTTTTTACTTCAAATTCGTGCAAAAATTGTGGTTTTCAGTGACTTTCAATATTACAATTTTTTCTTCGGGTGATTCTTTTGGCGAGGATAATTGACTATTAGCTGTTGTTTGTTTGTTGCGGGACATAAAATGCTCAGTTTTTTGCCCATTATTTACTAGTTCTACAATAAATGTACGAAATCAGACATTTCTTTTTGTTTTCCTGGTTGTTATAATTATTTCGGTTGGTTTGGTTTATGGGGTTTAACGTCCCAAATCGACGAAGGCTATGAGAGACGCCGTAGTGGAGGGCTCCGGAAATTTCGACCACCTGGGGTTCTTAAACGTTCACTAACATCGCACAATACACGGGCCTCTAGAATTTCTCCTCCAAAGAAATTCGACCACCGCGGCCGGGTTCGAACCCGCGTCTTTCGGGTCAGCAGCCGAGCACCATAACCGCTGAACTACCGCGGCGGCTGTTATAATTATTTCGTCGTGCGTATTACCACCGCGATATGACACAGAAAGTAAGAACACGTACAGTGTGCTGACTTACAACTGGGTGCATTTCGTACGAGAAAGCATTAAATACAGAAACCAAGCACAAGAAAAAAGCACAACACACTGCTGGTATCATTTATCTAAGAAAGCCGCCTCTTTCTCTGATAAGTGAAGAGACGGTTCGCTCAAGCATTCACGTCATCTGCGGTGGATGATACAGAGATCTCTCTTTGCTGTTATACGTGCGCAGCACTTTGCACTGCCTGAGATGAGGAATGCAACCACATGTAGTCACGTGTTTGGGAATAGCAACGGCTTTCCTATTCCTAAAGTCATTTGCATGCTCTCTCAATCTACCGTGAAAGGTGCAAAGAGGAATCTGAACTCGTCTTTTTGCCGCGGGAACTCAATCTGCACGTTCCGAGCATTCTTAGAAACTTCGACTTATTGCCCTGTGCGGCCGATTTCCCTAATTAAATCTAGTTAACGTCCGCCTCCCGCCTTTTTTTTTTAATTCTCCCCGTACGGTGGGCGGAGTCGACCAACGCGTGGAGTGCCTCTCAGCCAGCTCCGTGGAGGCTTGCCTCTCTGCCATCGGCGGAGTAATACGTAGTAATCCGTAGTAGCAAATAGTCCGGGCGTATTTTTACTTCTGCGGGCTTATTTTGCGGCTATATTATCTGCGAATGAAACTATTTATTCACGGAAACCTAAAAAAAAAAACAAAATAAAGCGAAAGCAAAGCCTCCACGGAGCTGGCTGAAAGGCACTCCACGCGTTTGTCGACTCCGCCCACCGTACGGGGAGAATTGAAAAAAAAAAAGGCGGGAGCCGGACGTTAATTCGATTTAATTATGGAAATCGGCCACACAGGGCAATAAGTCGAAGTTTCCAAGAATGCTCGGAACGTGTAGATCGAGTTCCCGCGGCAAAAAGACGAGTTCAGATTCCTCTTCAGTGCACCTTTAATGCAACAACCGGTCTGCCCGACATAAGTGGCCCCCCACGAGAGAGGGATATTTCATACATCACTTTGCTTTTGCATTCCACATATTGTGTCAGGCGCCTTATGTTGCATTAATCCTGTTATTGCTGACAACCGTCTGCCCCTTCAAGGTAATAGTTTCCGAGCGCGGCACTTGGCAGCACTCTGTCGGCCTATTTTTGCAACAATCATTAGCTGAGCTTAAGCTGGATGATCTTTTTCTAACTCGTATTGCAGTTAGCGGGAGGAGAGAGGATAAATGAGAACCTGTTTTTCGTCTGCGCCGTCGCGCCTCCGAGACAGCGGTACACAGCGGTACTGGGTCGCCATCTTGGAGGCTGCCACTGCCCTCTCCCGCTTGCGCTGTTTGACTCTTGGTGGCGCTGGAGTTGAAGCGGTCCCGACTCGCTAAAATCGAATTCATGTAAACACGCAGTCGTCGAGTTGGGCTGACCTTGCTCAACTCGATCCTCTGACTCGACCTGCCGCTGTCCGGTTCATGTAAACGCTGCTTATGTCGCGCTCTCGCGCGGACCGGCTCCGGCGTACGCCCGTGCGCACAGGCACTAGAATGGACACCTAGGAAGTGTCGATCCAACACGTAGTCTGCGCGCGTGGAGAGTCTCGACAGAGCTCTGCACGCACGCCTCTCCATTTATGCGGAACACCTCGAGGGGCCGGTGAAGAATTCCCTTGACCAGAAGCAGTTACCGGAAATCTCTATAAGGAAGTCTCCCGCTGCTACGCAATTTTTTGGCTTATTCAAAGTTCGTTTTCGATAAGAACGACACATCTGAAATCTTGGGACACTAACTTTAAATCTAGCCGGATTTCGTATGCCGCTGAAGTGTCCTTTTAATTACTCCAAATAAAATTTGCTGGGGCATGTTCCATGGACGGTGCCTCAGATCTCCGGAACGTAAAATTCAGGACAAGAGGGTGTTCAGGGTCCCTTTAAAAGCAGCAGTAGACAAGGTAATAGAGATAAATTACCACGTTATACTTTTTAACGCTTTCTTTCCTAGAACTCTTATATTTAACACAGATTTGGTAGTATTGCTCCCTACAATTTCAAATCCTGCGCAGTAGTGTGCCTTAAGCGGTTTTATATAAGCCTTTGCCGAATGTGCAATATGTATAGGTAAAGCCTGCGAAATTGTTTTGCTCTAGCATTTGAAATGGTGCCGTAATCGTCGAATAAAGTCGTCGTCGGCGTTCAGCTTCTCTGAAGTGCACAGCGACGAGCAGAGGCCCCGATAATGACGTCACATATGACGGCCCTAAGTTTCCAGCGGAGAAACGGTAATTCCGTGGAAGAAGCCCGACGCCATCGAAGTTGAAGCTCACGATGCATTGTTTGGCGCCATCTGACGACACACAGCAGCATGCAAGCGTTAGCAGCAGACATTGAAATTTCGGCAACAATGATGTCATTGCCGAGTTTCCTCGCACTCCTCCAACGTAGTGAGGAGAAACCTAAACATCGTCGCGGTTTGAATCGACGATTATGTCACCATTTTAAATGCTAGTGCAAAAATACTTTGCAAGCTTTATCTAGAAGCTTGATAGATTCGAATTCTTGAATAACCTCGAATTCTCAAAAAACCGTTTCAGCTTCCTTTTAAGGAGACAGGATTAGTGCTGTATTGAATTGGAAGTATGCATAATAAAAACAACCGATCAAATCCTAGTGGCTGTCATCGAACGAGGTGGGAGGAATGCTTACGAAGTACACGTCGCTTGCATCGTGCAGCGAAGACATCCACAGGTTCTGGTAGGTGCCGTGAACGCATCCATCTTGCCTGCTCATTGTCCAGCGCCATTGGCTGTGGTTCGGAGCAGTCTCTCGGCAGACCTGTTTGGCGAGACGAGCATCCCATAGCCTAGAGCGCAAGCTGGACGAAAGCCTGTCCGCCCTTAAAGGTGCAGTGAAGAGGAATCTGAACTCGTCTTTTTGCCGCGGGAACTCGACCTACACGTTCCGAGCATTCTTAGAAACTTCGACTTATTGCCCTGTGTGGCCGATTTCCCTAATTAAATCGGATTAACATCCGGCTCCCGCCTTTTTTTAATTTTTGAATTCTTCCCGTACGGTGGGCGGAGTCGACCAACTCGTGGAGTGCCTTTCAGCCAGCTCCGTGGAGGCTTGTCGGTCTGCCGTCGGCGGAGTAATACGTAGTAATACACGAAAGCAAATAGTCCGCGCGTATTTTTATTTCTGCTGGCTTGTTTTGCGGCTATATTATTTTGCGAATGAAACTATTTATTCACGGAAACCTAGAAAAACAAAATAAAGCGAAAGCAAAGCCTCCACGGAGCTGGCTGAAAGGCACTCCACGCGTTGGTCGACTCCGCCCATCGTACGGGGAGAATTCAAAAAATAAAGGCGGTAGCCGGACGTTAATACAATTTTAATTAGGGAAATCGACCACACAGGGCAATAAGTCGCAGTTTCTAAGAATGCTCGGAACGTGTAGATCGAGTTCCCGCGGCAAAAAGACGAGTTCAGATTCCTCTTCACTGCACCTTCAATATTCGACCGAGATAGGCGACTGCTGACTGTCTGAATTGAATTGAAGAAAGTTTATTTCCAGACTCACGGGAAATGTGCCTCGGGCGTACAGCTACAAGGGTGTAGATTGAGAGATGCTCGAGGCCCGGTGAAGGCAGAGCAACAGAACATGTGCGCATTCAGGGCACATTAAATTATAAAATTTAAAAAATTAAAATTAAAAAAAAAATAAAATTTTAATTAAGTTAATTAAAATTTAATTAAAAGAATTAAATTATATAGCAGAGAAAACAACAAAGATGGAGAAATACTCGTGCTCATGAAACAAGCAAATGAGAATGAAGACAGTAATTAACGGTCGACGATCGTCAAGCAGTATGCAGGCAGCGTGGCTGAACCTAAAACATAGCGAGTACTCATGACAATGCTCACCTAGGCAAATGAGAGAAATGCTGTGCATTGATGAAATATAACATACAGTCCTCAATGGGGGCGGTAAAGACGTTTGGGTTGTTTATGCTATGAAGTTTTAGTGTGGTGGTAAACCGAAACAAAGGCTCTGGTTCCCGTACAACGCAGTCTTTCCACGAACATCCCATATTTGTTTGCTTCGGGTGTGAAAGCGTTTCTCATATGGCGTAAGCCCAGCAAGATTCTTCAGGAAGTCGGATGAGCACTGTGGTGAGAAGCTCAACAAGCGAGGTATGCACACGGTGAATAATCCTATATTCTGGAAATAAAGTTTCCGCGTGGGCAGTCTAATTGCCTTCTTTTGGAGACCCAGTATGATGTTTAGATTTGTATGATGTTGTACCCCAAACGAGGTGACAGTAGTTTATGTACAATTGAAATATGGTGTGGTAAATAAGAACCTTGTGCTTTGGGGAAAATTCGTCCCGAAGTCACGAGAGGAAGCTATAGAGATTAAGTAAGCTTGCTTTTGATATACGCATTATATGGTCAGACCACCTCATGCGAGAGTCGAAAACAACGCCGAGCGATTTATACTTGTCCACAATTTCGATGATGTCATTTGCTAGCTGTAGGCTATTGCTTACAATAACATCCAGGCTAAGGGGCCGAAAAAAGACAGCTTTGGTCTTGCTACATTTAACTACTAGACCATTAGCTTTGGACCATTTTTGTAGCGCAGAAACAGGCATATTTCCTCTGTTTATTAGTTAATCGGCAGAAGACTCACTAAGGAAAAACTTGTGTCATCGGCGTACTGAATACAACTTATATTATCGGCTGTGGATGCGACATGTTGTTCGCACAGAGAGAAAAGGGGAAGGGACCGCTGCCTTGCGGGACACCACGTTGAATGAAAAGGGAACGAGACGTGTGATTGCGACGTGTTAAGATTGAAAAGAGAGACACCATAGCTTTCAAGTTTACACAGTGGCATGCATTTCATGATTCAGAAGGCGTGCAGTGGGCACCGGTTCTGCTAAAGACATGGAAGTGAGGGATCGACGGAAAGGAACGGCGCGAAGACGGGACGATGAACATGGAAGCGAGGGATCGACGGAAAGGAACGGCGCGAAGACGGGACGATGAACATGGAAGCGAGGGATCGACGGAAAGGAACGGCGCGAAGACGGGACGATGAACATGGAAGCGAGGGATCGACGGAAAGGAACGGCGCGAAGACGGGACGATGAACACAGAGGCGCTGCTTTGTGACGATGCCTACTTCTCCCCTCCTCTCCTTGTCGCCCCTGTCGCTCCATCTCATCCCCACCCACATCGAGCGAAGAGCACAGAGGGCGCTACGGATACTGACACTAGTGTAGGGAAGCACCGCCGTCTTGTCCGGGTCGGCGCTGCTCAGCTTGTTGGGGCCTGCGGTGGTGAGCAGCTGGAACCGGAGCGCCCGTAGGGACACCGTGACCAGGGCTCGCTTGTGCAGCTCCGGTGCACCCTTCTTCAGGACTGCTTGCAGCGCCACCTGCTCGGGATACAGCGCGGATTTGATGCGCTTCTACCCTGAAACGCCTCTTGGCTGGTCTTTAAAACAGGGCGTATTCATCTTAAAAGGCTGTTCTTTCACAACATCCATTACTTCGTTATAGGCAGCTCCGTAATAACGAGGCCTGACTCCATAAAGCCGTTCAGCAGTAATTTGTTTTTCTGTGAGGCTGCCTTTGAAGAACAACGGAGCAGTCACGAGAATAAAAACGCACATCCTATTCTCGCACTAGGAAATCCGCTTTTGTTGTACGATACAGCCGAGTCCGGAGATATCAGATTGCTGGCTGCAGAACAACACGCGACCAGGACATGGAACACAAAGCAAGTTGTTTCTTATTCTTTTTCTCCGTGTTTATAGCAATGTCGAACATAATTATCCCCTTCAAAATTCTGCGTAAAAGTTAGTTCACTGCAATATGGCGGCGGCCCTCGAAGCGAGGCCTCTCACTTCACTACCGATTCCTTGTTGCATTCACGACAACGAAAGCAGAGCTGCTAGGCTTAGCGAGTACGCGTCGCCTTACGTCAAAAAGCGCGGGTGGTTCAAAGACGTTAAAAAATTTGGTCCAAAAAGCGCCAAAAAAAAAGGCATTCTGTTAACAGAGTTTCCTTTCATTAATGCGGACGCGAACAGAACGGCAAATAATTCCACTTGCAAGAGTTTCCACTGCGTGTTTCGGTCGAGATGGCTGTACAGTGTACAGCCCCCGTCAAAAGTGTACTGGCCAAACGGTTCCCTTCTAAGCTGTTTAGCGGGGCTCCCTAGCACAGTCCAAAGCTTGGGAGGATAGAGGACGCGAAGCCATTCTTCTTTTGAGAGATTACGGTCACCGAGGGTGCATAACGAGGCATGCAGCAGGCCTCACAAGCAAACCCCTTGGTTACCCTTGGGCCGTATACTTTCGACGGGGGGCGTACGTGTCAAGGCAATCAAAACCAGAGAGGTAGCATAAGGTTAGAAGTGTAGGATTGAAAACACATTTAAAGAAAATCGCGAATTTATAGACCGATTTAACAGACCGTTAAAGAAATATAATGAAAAAGAAGAAATAAAAAATGAGCCAAGCATGGTGGCAACTGCTACCACCCCGTTTCAAAGGGGACTCTCCTATCTCCTAACCATCCATACAATACACACAAAAAAAAGGCCAGAAGCGTTTCTTGTATGTTGAGCTGTATCGGTTAATAGATACGAATTAAGCGCTGCCGAAAAGTCACCAGATAAACGAAACAAAATTTTTGTGTTTATTTTTATTTGTTATAATTTCTCTTCTCGGCCGCAATTGCGCTTTAGTCAATGATCCCAAGCCTGGCGCCTCTGCGTAGTGAAAACCGTTATTGCACCGCTATTCAATGCACGTTAAAGAACCCCAGGTGGTTAAAAATGTCCGGAGCTTTCCACTACGGCGTAGCAGGAGTCGCTTTGGGATGTTAAACCCCTTGAAACCAAAACCAAACCAAATGACTAATCTAAAAGTCACCGGTGTAGGCGTCCGTCTCGTCGGGGCCCCCAAGCCCTGGGGAAAGCTATTCTAAAACCCCCTATCGAACTGCGCGCTGCGCTCCAGCAAGCGGAACGTGTCCTAATGGCGCTCTTCAAAAATTCAGGGGGGCACTTGCCTGTGTCATTGATGTGTTGTTAAGATGTTAAGCTTCGCCTATAAGAGGGAAACGCGACAGCGTCTTGTAACGCTGCCAGGGAGTCCACAGAACGCCATCGCCCGTTCGGCTCTACGCCTTCCTCGTCGGTAAATTGGTTTTTGAGGAAAGGAAATGTATCTGTCTCGCATATCTCGGTGGACACCTGAACCTCGCCATAAGAGAAGAGAGGAAGATGGGAGTGAACGAAGACACCGTATTCACTAGACTCGCTTTTGTTCACTCCAAACCATCGAGTTGGCATGGCGGAGACAGGCAATAAAGACAAAAAAAAAAAAAAGAGCTGGCATCGCAGAGTGGTTAGCATGCTCGACTCGTACTCCAGAGACCGGGGTTCGAGTCCTGAACTCGACCGATTTCCTACTCGGCTTTATTTATTTATCTGGCCTGACTAGAAAGGTTAATTAGGCTAATTGGTTAATTAAGCAATGAACTAAACTCAGTCCCACTTAGTCGGAGCATCACTAAACCATCCCTTTAATTGGTTGCATGGTTACTAGCCAAAGTACAATTGGCCCCGTTTGAAATTCGCGCACTGTGACGTCACGACCGTTTCGACCAGTTGAAAAGCGTGACATTTCTGTCGACAACTCTTGCTTACAACGATGAGGACTAAAGCCTTCCGCCTTAATAGTTTTTTGCGCGCGGAGACGGGTCATCTGCGTGGCTTTGGGCACCTGCTGGCAGCACTAGCGCTGCGAAACCGTGTCACGAAGTGAACGCTGGGAGGCCTTGAGAGTAGCTGTTGATTTCTCGTATCTTCCAAGCTGCATCGCTCTCATGCGGAGCCCACAGCGGCGGCCCTTGCCTGACGTGGTTCGCTTGCTTCGATGTCGAAGGCGTGTGCGGTTACCAACTTTTAATGAGCGATTGTTGTATTTATAGTGATAGTGATACGATCAGACAGAGGCAGTGGCTAGTTCCAAAAACCTTCGATGTGAAGCAGGTTAGGCCTAGCGATGTTACAGAGAACCAGCACCCTGGTGCGCGGCACGCCGGTATACAAGAAGCGCGTCACTATAGCATTTCAGATAAGCACGCGCGCGCGCGCCCGCACGCGCACGCACACACGCACACACACGCACACACACACACACACACATATTGAGCAATTTATTCGCCTTCGTCGTCGTCGCCTCTCTGGCTGCGACTTCATTCTCTTTCACCTGTAAATTCCCATCGTCATCGCTTAGGGCTGTGCGCTTGGAACACGTCTCTGGCAGAGGGCTAGAATAAACGTCTTACGTGAAGTCTTCCCTTACACGTGGTGGAGGTGCGGGAAGACTTCACGTAAGACGTTTATTCTAGCCCTCTGCCAGAGACGTGTTCCAAGCGCACAGCCCCAAGCGATGACGATGGGAATTTACAGGTGAAAGAGAATGAAGTCGCAGCCAGAGAGGCGACGACGACGAAGGCGAATAAATTGCTCACAATATACATACATATATTCGCCTTTTCACATAGGCTACAGTTGCGCGACCTCTTCGAGTTCGATATATAAGGGTTAGACTACATGAACTTCACTCTCTGGCCACCACGTTTTCTTTTCTTACCGCACCGATGTTTATCAAAGCAATCTTATGTTTATCAAAAGATAAATGTCTTTTCTTTCCGGACTGTTGTGCTTGGGTACAAAGGCTGCTCAGAATAAATAAAACACGACATCCTAATCAGACTATATAACGCGCTATAACTGGGGCCAGCAAGAGAAGAAATGGCGCCTACAATGTCTGGCAAGTTGACGGTGCAATGCGCCGGGGTTCCAAGTCCCGGGATCTCGTGCAGGTTGTGCGTCCAGAACACCACGTTGTAGGGCACCCTGGGTGGCAGAACGGAGAGCCTAGTTGAAATGTTTGCATGCTGCATATTTTCACATTATGCAAAACGGCCACACAGTGCGCCCACAGCTGGTCATGTATGAACAAAGAAAAAATTCGCGGGCGATTAATGCGATTCATGCGGAGAGGAATAAGCGTTAGCATGTGGGCTCCGATTTCGTTAGTGATTACTGTTGATGAAATCATTCACCGCTATAAAAATTTAGGTTTCGCTCTGACATATTAGACACCTTTAGCATACCGTGTACCCTGTTAGCGTTACCGGTACCGGAGTACCGGGAGCCCGCGCGCAGCCAATGCGCATGCGCAAATTGCCTTGACGACGCCAGATGGCGCCACATACCCGGCAGCTGTCCTCGCGCCCGCAGCGTCGGAATCAATCAGCGCGTGCTCACCGGCGGTGGGCGGGCTCCCAGTACTCCGGTAACGGTAAGGGCCGTTTCACATGCATGCGATTCTCGCCTGCGACGCTGCGAATTCTGTCGGTCTGCGACTGGGGAGGGCCGTCGGTCTAGCCGCAGACGACCTGCGACCAAGTTCCGTCCGGTTGGAATCCAGTCGCAGCGTCGGTGTGTTCGCTCTGCGACTGACCAATGGGCAGCGCCGAGACGGCACGTGACGTGACGTCACGCGGGAGCAGCTGCCGCGGCCAGGGGGGGAACGATTGTGGCGGTAGGGCGACGCTGCGACTGGATTCCAACCGGACGGAACTTGGTCGCAGGCCGTCTGCGGCTAGACCGACGGCCCTCCCAGTCGCAGACCGACAGAATTCGCAGCGTCGCAGGCGAGAATCGCATGCATGTGAAACGGCCTGAAGATATCACAGGTCTCCCCACAGTGCGGGCATCGCTCATCCGTGTTCAGCCCGCGAGCGTTGCCCACGAAAAGGTTGTGACTGACTAAGAGAAGGATGAAAAAAATATGCCCAGGCTTAGCTTGGTTAAGCCAAGAATGCGTTGCATATTGCGCGGTCTTTTTGCGCGAGGTATTGCTTGGCGGCACTCGATTTTCTCAGCAGCTTTTCCTCCGTGACTTATGGATGGATGGATGGATAGGAGCGCCCCCTTTGAAACGGGGCGGTGGAAACCGCCACCATGCTCAGCCGTCCTTTTTTTTGTTTTTTTTCTCCTTTTTTCATTTTTTTCACGTGGTTTGGTGACGTCACGTCACGTGGTTTGGTGGCTGCCCGGCCGCGCCCAAGGGCTGAACTGAGTGATTGCAATATGCTACGCATAAAGAAATTGCACGGGCCTGCCTACTGGCTCGAGCCAAGCCACCACCGCTGCCACGTGCAGATAGAGGAGAATGAAAAGAGCAGAGGAAAGAGAAAAAGGAAAGAAAAGACGCGCGTCGCAGCAACAACTGCGTCCGCCGGAGCGGACGCTGTTGAAAAAACAGGGCCGAAGCCGCGCTCGCCGAAGCAAGGACAGATCCAGCACATGTTGAAAAGGTCAGCTGCGGTATCCATTTTAAGTACTTTTGAAAGTAATTATTGCTATTTTGCTGCAAAATTACTCCTCCAAGGTAATTCAGTACATATTACTAAATTACTAGACCAGAAAAGTAATACGTTACACAACAAATTAAAAAGTAATTCAATTGCTGCCATGCCTGCTGCTCGCACACCCTTAAATCATATCTTAGAAAAAAGAGGCTTCGAAAATTACATTGCAGTTCAAATTCAGAGGCGACCGCCTCTGTGCAGCCTTCAGACACAAAGGTGGTTTCAAATCTTCGAACATCGCAGATGAATGTGGCATTTGAGCACATTTGCGAAAAAAATGTGGAACGCTTCACGATTTTGCGTGTCATCCTTGCGCAGGGGCCATGCTAATCTTCTCTGTATCGTTCCAATTTTAGTATATGTACTTTGGAAGTACAACACGCGAACTTTCCTATCAGTATATATAGTCAGTTTTTCAAGGCTACAAAGGGTAACAGTGATCTTAAGTGGTTATTGAAAAATTTTGAAATGTTTGCTTGGTATTTAAGCTTTTAGTTCAAGATTTGAATTTGCTTTGTTCAAATACATAGGATTGTATATACATTTTTTTCATTTAATGGGTGCTGTACAAAATATTAATGTTTTAGTCTAAAAGTTGTATCTACAGCGACTTCTCCGTTGTTGAGGCGTGTGGCGCCCTCTTTTGGATGGTGCAGCAATAATGCACCCAGAACATCACAGGGAAAGACGGGAGAAGAGGGCGGAGGCGCTGGTTAAAAGGGCCGGGAATTTCAGGGCAAATGAGGTTGCCTACGTGGACGCAGCGAGTGGCAGGTCGGGGGCGGCGGTCGCCTCAGTAGTCGACGGCCGAGGTGCACCAGTCGCCGCCGCCTCCATTAGGAGTAGAAACATAGATACGGCCGAGGAGGTCGCAATAGCGCTTGCTTGCGCCGGAACCAAGGCTAGTTTGATTCTTAGTGACAGCAAAACAGCAATCTGCAACATCGGAAAGGGCAGGGTCTCAGCCAAAATTGATCGCAAGATCACCTTAATTTGGGTCCCAGCACACACATCCGTCCCCGGTAACGAGGCGGCCCACATGTTAGCCCGAGATCTCTAGTTCCGGGTAACTGTAGAGCCACCCGACCCCAGGGGATGGACGAACGTTTGCAACCTACGCGGAAATCTCCGTGCACTACAGGTTAGGCAGGCATCTAATGCCCCCACCAGATCCAAACTTAACCAATACAGAGGCCATCGCCTGGCGACGATTACAGGCCGGAAATTTCGTTAACCCTGTCTGGTTATTTCAAACCACGTTAGACGATAAAAAAGGTGACAAATGTAAGACCTGCGGAGCTAGGGGGACCCTCGATCATATAATTCGGCAATGCCCTGGATACCCGGGTGCTGAGGACAATATTAAGAGTAGAGAAGCTTGGGAGGTCCTTCTGCGAAGCGAGGTCCCCGCCGACCAGAAACGAGCTGTCCGCCTGGCGGCTGAAGCCGCGAAGAGACAATGTATCTTCGCCAGTCCTTAGTCGCGGAGGTCCCGTCCCCTAGGCCTGCGTGCCAGGGACGGGGAGTAGGGGGCCTCCTACATCGGTGGAAATAAAAGTTGTTATCAATCAATCAATCAATCAATCTGCCGCGGCCAAGACCGGTCTCCAGGCGCGCGAGCGAGAGCGCACGTGCGTCGAGACCGGCCGCGGCAGCAGATCGCACGTGACGTGACGTCACGCGCCGTCTCGGCGTGGGGTCACGTGGGAGCTGTTCCCGCGGCGTAAGCAAAACTGTTTATTCTAATCAGAACATACCAAATATTGCCCTGCATCTAAAAACACGCTGGTCATAACATCGTCAACACATTCCGTGCAGCGTTTCTGTCGCGTTTAATCGTAGGTTGCCTATGCGAACATCGAGCAACCTTGCGTGTCCCTCCAACCGAATTCGCTGGGTACGCGTTGCATGTGAAAGCACTGTGCGAAAATCGCACTGCGGCGTCAGTGACTAGGCCGACTATTAAGGCGGAAGCCTTTAATGTCTCATCGTTGTAAGCAGCAGTTGTCGACAGAAAATGTCACGCTTTTCAATTGGTGGAAACGGTCGTGACGTCACAGTGCGCGAATTTCAAACGGGGCCAATTGTACTTTGGCTAGTAACCATGCGACCAATTGAAGGGATCGTATAGTGATGCTCCAAGTAAGTGGGACTGAGCTTAGTTAATTGCTGAATTACCCAATTAGCCTAATTAGCTTTACTAGTCAGGCCATATAAATAAATAAAACCGATTAATAAATTGGTCTAGCTCAGGAATCGAACCCCGGTCTTCGGCGTGAGAGACGAGCATGCTATCCACTCCGCCATGCCAGCTCGATGGTTTGGAATGAACAAAGGCGCGTCTAGTAAATACGGTGTCTTCACTCACTCTCATCCTCCTCCAGTCCCTTCCGGCGAGGTTTAGGTGTCCACCGACAAATGAGAGACAGATACATTTCCTTTCCTCAAAAGCCAATTTACCGACGAGCGAGGCGTAGAACCGAATGGGCGATGGCGTTCTATGGAATCCTTGGCAGCGTTGCAAGACGCTGTCGCGTTCCACTCTTAGGGGCGAAGCTTAACATCTTAACCACACATCATCAGTGACCACACTTTAGGTCAAAAAAGTGCCCCCCTGAATTTTGTGTGACAGTTACTGCGTAATTTCCTTTCTTCAAATACAATTTTCATTTTCTTCATTACGGCTCCTCTTTATCTATTATCTTCTTTCACTCCCACTTCCTCCCTTCCTCTACGGTGCGGTTCAGGTGTCCACCGAGATGACAGAGAATTACTGCGCCATTTCCTTTCCTCAAAAAGCGTTGCGTTCAAAGGGCAAGGCATCGCGCCGAACGGGTGGTGGCGTTCCGTGGACTCCCTGGCAGCGCTACAACGCGCTGTCGCGTTCCACTCCTAAAGGCGAAGCTTAAGCGTCATTAATTAGCAGTTAATTAGTATTCAGACATTAATCAGTAATTAACCATTAATTAGTGATTTGTCATCACTTAGTAATTAGTACTCAATTATATGTGACGCCACCAGTGCCACAGAAACAGCGAAGGTGGTGCGGAAAACGCTTCCGCCTCTACCCACTTTAGACAGTCAAAGTGCCCCCTGAATTTTTTTCGTTCTAGTCGCAACATGTGAAACGGCCCTAACACGGTATACGGTATGCTAAAGGTGTCTGTTATTTCTCTGCACATTTTAAGGCGAAAGCCTTTAATGCCTCATCGTTGTAAGCAGCAGTTGTCGACATAAAATGTCACGCTTTTCAATTGGTTGAAACGGCCGTGACGTCACAGTGCGCGAATTTCAAACGGGCCAATTGTACTTTGCCTAGTAACCATGCAACCAATTGAAGGATAGTGATGCTCCAAGTAAGTGAGACTGAGCTTAGTTAATTGCTTAATTACCCAATCAGCCTAATTAACTATTCTAGTCAGGCCATATAAATAAATAAAACCGAGTAGGAAATTGGTCGAGCTCGGGAATCGAACCCCGGTCTTCGGCGTGCGAGACGAGCATGCTATCCACTCCGCCATGCCAGCTCGATGGTTTGGAATGAACAAAGGCGCGTGTAGTGAATACGGTGTCTTCGCTCACTCTCATCGTCCTCCCTTCCCTTCCGGCGAGGTTTAGGTGTCCACCGAGCTATGAGAGACAGATACATTTCCTTTCCTCAAAAACAAATTTACCGATGAGCGAGGCGTAGAACCGTATGGGCAATGGCGTTCTATGGACTCCCTGGCAGAGAGAGAGAAAACTTTTATTTAAAAAGAGGAAGGTTGCTCGAGCAACCTGGGTGGCACCCCTAGTCCAAGGCGCAGCGTTGCAAGATGCTGTCGCGTTCCAGTCTTGGAGGCGAAGCTTAACATCTTAACCACACATCAGTGACCACACTTTAGGTAAAAAAAGTGCCCCCCTGAATTTTGACGGGTGTTCACCGAGATATGTGAGACAGTTACTACGTAATTTCCTTTCCTCAAATACAATTTTCATTTCCTTCATTACGGGCCCTCTCTGTCTTCTTTCACTCCCACTTCCTCCCTTCCTCTACGGTGCGGTTCAGGTGTCCACCGAGATGACAGACAATTACTGCGCCATTTCCTTTCCTCAAAAAGCGTTGCGTTCAAAGGGCAAGGCATCGCGCCGAACGGGTGGTGGCGTTCCGTGGACTCCCTGGCAGCGCTACAACACGCTGTCGCGTTCCACTCCTAAAGGCGAAGCTTAAGCGTCATTAATTAGCCGTTAATTAGTATTCAGGCATTAATCAGTAATTAACCATTAATTAGTGATTTGTCATCACTTAGTAATTAGTACTCAATTATATGTGACGCTACCAGTACCACAGAAGCAGCGAAAGTGGTTCGGAAAACGCTTTCGCCTCTACTCACTTTAGACAGTCAAAGTGCCCCTGAATTTTTTTAAATTCTTTGGCTGCAATTCCAATTATTTCAACTGTATTTCCAAATTCAATTTTAATTAAAATCCACTCTGAATTCTAGTTGCACAAATTCAAATTTTTCAATTGGAATTCCAATTTCAACTCCACACCAGTTTTTCAAATCCTTTTGAGATTCATTGATTCCTTCTCCCCCCTCAGCCGAGGCGCACATGTGGTTCTCGCTTTCTCCTTCGTGACGTCACTCCACCTCCACTGTACTGTACGAGGATAGACGTAAGCCCGGTTCGTAAGCATGGCCGTTCTAATTCTCATATATTAAAAGCCATAGCACCACTTGTGTGCAACGCGAAATTCATAAACAACTGCTTGCGAGACGACCCGGTACATGCTACGCACGGCCGTAGCGAACGCGGACCGAGCGGCACCTCCTCCTCTTCTTGTATCCTGTTTTTCCTTAGGCCAACGCCGTACGTAGGAGTGGGAACACGAATGGTGACAGGCTTGGTGGCGGCAGGTGTCTCCATCTGTGCATGGCTCCGGCGGAAAATTTGCGTTCGCATTCGTACTCTCCGTACCGCACAGACAAGACCTTTGTGCTATTTGTAGTCTTCAAAGCATCGACCGCATTGATCCTACTCAGTGCACGAGACGAATAATTTTAAATGGGACAGCCTCCGAACCCTTTTGAAGTCATTCTGTATCTCTTTGGGCGCGCCAGAGTCAGCCCCACGTGAGGTCCTAGACCCGGCATTGGGCAAGCCACCGGGGGCATTTTCAGTGGAGAAGCACCCCCCGCCCCCAACACCCTTAGCATACCGTGTACCGTTACGGTTACCGGCACCGAATTACCGGGAGCCCGCGCGCAGCGAATGCGCATGCGCAAATCGCTGTGATGGCACCAGATGGCGCCAGGTACCCAGCAGCTGCGCGCTCGTCTGCAGCATCAGAGCCAATCAGCGCGCGCTCACCGGTGGTGGGCGGGTTCGCGGTACACCGGTAACGGTAACGGTAACACTGTACACGGTATGCTAAAGGTGTCTAAGGTGAAGCCGCGCGCACCTCTCCTAGAGAGCAGGCTAGGGGGAGCGAGGGTAATAAACGCCTGGCGTGTCCGCGATAATCTCGACCAAAAGGCGCCGAGCTCCCTCTGCCGATCGCGCTGCAAGGACCCTTCGCTCCCCGCGCAAGTCGTAAGGCTGGCGACGCATCCCACTCCTCCGCCGGCGGATGCGCTCAAAAACAAAGCGCCCGTGAAATTCCAAAAGTGAAAGCATTCACCGAGTGCAAGCAACTGCATCAGCTCACGCTGATGGAGGCAGGCCCCATCATGATCGCTCTCGCCGTAACAACCTGATACCAGACAATATTCCCGACACTAATCCTACTGAAATAGATTTAGAGAAAAAATTGCTGGGGCTTAGCTTTGGTTAAGCCTAGGTTTTTGCGAAAGCAAGTGGTGTAACTTGTAGCATCTTCGAGCATCTCGCCACTGCATCTCGATTTCACTGGTCTTCCTAATCTAATCGAGCGCGCTCTCTGCCTTGGGCGTCACTCGACAGATATCGCAACCGGCCATTCATTGTTAAGTTCACTTCCTTCCGAACTAAACATCCTCGCTAAGCATCCTCGCTAATGGGCGAAAAACAACTTAAAGGTACACTCTTGGTGCAAAATCCCAAGGTCCTTTAACCTGCAGCGAAGTGGATGTCCCTAGAATGCTCCGTGTAGCGCATCATTCAAAACACAAGTCGAGCAGGAAGCTTCTCTACATCCAGAAGAAACCTCGTGCTAGCATTTCAAGGTCCCTCGGTCTTTAATAGTGCCGTAATGACTCTGTTATGGAGCTGAAGCAGAAAGCCTTTGGCCTTAAGACGTTTGACCAAGACTGCTACATCATTGGCGAGGGTTTTTCTCCTTATGATCGTCACGCTCGCAAACAGCTAGTTGCCTATGCGTGATCAATAACAGCTAAATTCGTCTTGCATTTCAAAACATTACACATCGGTCCAAAACGTTACACCTTCGCCGAGACATCGCGAACCGTAAAAGTATCCCGGCAGCAGTTTTCGGCAAAGCGTTCGAAGCATACACCGCAACCCGCATTTTACTTGTCACCCATCTTCCCGAATGTCGCAAGTTTTATTTCGAAGCGAGACGTCGTTTCCAGTCTCGTATCATCGTCTTCCAGTTTGACAGAAGCGTGGCTCAGCCCTGGCATATCTGACAGCGGTCCTCTCGCCAAATTTCCGTGTTTTTCGCAATGCCCGCAAGGATAGGGGAGAAGGCGTGTTTATTGCAACCAGACAGCAGCTATCATGCACGGCCGCCAACCTTTCATCATATATCGAAACACTGCGGGTCGTATCCCACTCTTCACCCCAATCAGTTGGCGTTCGCTATAAGGCCCCTATAACGGCCCAAATTTTGCTCGCAAATTTAATAACGCGTTAACTGAAATCAAAACCAAGAATCCCAAATCCGACATTTTCGTCTTCGGTGACCTCAGTTTTCCTAGCATTAATTGGCAGAATCTAACCGCTACAGATAGCAGCGAAACTAACGTATAACTGAAGACTACTCTAATATCCTCTATATAATATTAACGGATCATCCAGAATGTGTTCGTTCCATCACGTACCATCTAGGTGTCAGTGATCACAAAACGATACATGCATACTTCACCGTTAAACCGCTTTCCCGCACAACCAATAAAGAAACCGCCCCATTATATGGTAAGAGAAACTATGACGCCATTAATGACAAACTTCGCGCCTACCTAGACATTTTTGAATCGAACTTTCATCAAAGATCGATGTATTACTGGTTTTTATTCAAAAGAAAAATTGAAGGACTGGCTGACAAATTTATCCCTAATGTAACTGTACGAAATAACCAGCAAAACCAAAGTCATAATTAATGAGTACGCCTTTTCGAGTAGTGCATCCCTCTTCTAGCGCCTATCGAAGTGTACAATAGTGTTACTAGGCTTGTTGTTACCTGGCACTCATCATCAACGTCATCAGGAGTAACATCAAGCCCCGCAATAGAGCCAAGTTTCCACTCAATTTATGCTACATCTTCATTAGGCCCTTCAATTTCGATGTTCTTATTTCGAGAGTATTGCCCAGGGCTGAACAAACGAGTCGGGGGCGTCGCTTGCGGATCGTGCCAACTCGAAGTGCGCTGCTTTCCCCTTTCGAGACCTCGCAGTGCTGTATAGTTCCGTTTCACATGGGTAATTCGGTTATCAGCGACCGTATCTCAGCACGTAAATCCCGCTGAACAGCTTCTCGTGTATTCTTAATCCCGGAGCGCGCTCTCCTTTTAGAACGAAAATTAGTTTGTCATGGCAGCAAGGAAGAACACTTTTACGGCAGCAGTGGCGACAAAAAGGGAAAAATTGGCAAATGGGCGACATCCGTCAAAAAGGAACAATCAACCAACCTGGAAGATAGTTTAGGTTTGGTTTATGGTGTTTAACGTCCCAAAGCGACTAAGGCTATGAGAGACGCCGTAGTGGAGGGCTCCGGAAATTTGGACCACCTGGGGTTCTTAGGAAGGTACGGTGTAAGCTTCTATTCACTATTCCGCCACAGCTGCCAAGAAAGCGGCCGTGTCTGCAGCGGGTCTTTTTGAGGCGCTTGGCGGCTCAGGTGGCGCGGCAATCAGTGATGCGTAGAATCCAGTGCGCAGAGTCGACGATGATAGCAATTGTTACGCACTCACAGGCAAGCAGCCACGACGGCGATCGGAGGTCGCAATCGTCAGATACCAGACCACTCTTAATTCAGAGTATATTGTGTCGATAATGTAAAATGAACTTGGGACATAGGAATGTACAGTCGCGAGCAAAAAATATTAGCACAGATCACTGGCGATCAGAATTGGGATATCTCACCACGCGGCGCTGCGGTTCGCAGACCTGCCTATCGGGTCGTTTCCGTGTTTGCAGCCTAGGGGGGACGGCAGGAAAGCTTTATCAAGCGTGCCCCGCCCGAAGTTTGAAGTGCCGACCCTACATGACTGTGCATGCGGCATTTATTTTGGCTCGGTTATCATGAACAAAGATGGCTTCTTTTTATTACTTTTTTTTATGCCCGATGGTTTCTCAAAAGGAACTCGCGGGAACAATAGATGATAGCGCTGCTTTTAGTCAGTGATTCTGCTGGGCCGTGGCGGTCCGCTGAACCTCCCTAATACTGTAGAATGGGAACGGCCCGGCACTCTCGTTACCAGCCTCTTTGCCACCCGCAGCGCCATGCGTTGTCATTCCGGCGCTCCGGTGTTCCGTCATGTGTGCTAATCTTTTTTACTCGCGACTGTACGGTGTAAGCTAAGGCTTGAGAAGAGCTCTGCGATCATACCAGCTGTAAAACCCCGATCCGAAACCCGATTGCTCCCTGTGGCCAGAGGTCAACAGACGGTGGCGACCCCGTATGAGCTAAGCTGCCAGCTGTTGGTGGCTTATTTATTTCTCTGTATACTATGATCGTGTTTTCATATTGTTTCCTGCAGCACTGAGTAGTTAGTCTGAACGCCGCAGATGGCGTGACAGTCTGCAAACCTCGACAAACCTCCCAGAATCGGCTCAGTCATACCGCCGGATTTAAATAGATGGGCCTTAATAATTATACGGAGAGCTTCTAAACTTTTACCGGAGAGTAGGGTTTAATTGATTCTGGGCTGACTCGTGATTAAAGCACAGCGCGCAGGATGACAGAGCAAGACAACAGACCTTGCTTCTCTCCTTGCGCGTAGTGTGAGTTCCGGGAGAAGCTGGGATGTTGTGCGTTTTGCTGTCACTGCTATTTGAAGCAAGGCGGTCTTTAAAAACAGGCGGTGCATAGTGTAATGGGTGTTAATTGATCGTTCCTTGCAAGGAAGACGTAAGACTGTCAGCGCAATCTTTCTGCACAGGTAGCAAGCAAGACGAATGTTCCATGCTCTGACCTCCCATTCATAAGACGTTAGCATCCAGTACACCTCTAGCCGGATTCCACTAACATTCCATTGAAAGTTTGCAAGCGTTTTTGCAAGCAGGGACGCATAACGGCTTATCGGCAGCTGCCAAGGCAGTTTTCCCGTTTCGCTGTACTAGCGGTTTGTGACGTCAGAAGGCGCTTACTTGTCGCCGACAAGGAACGGGAAGAACTGGGCCCTCTCTCCTTCGTCCTGGGGTGCGACTAGCGCCATCTTCTTGGAAAAGGCGCCGAGGCAGGTCTCCATAGCCTGCGAAGATCGCAAGCGCTGACATTGGTCTCGTAGCTTGTCGGGACATTAGAGACTTTTAGCCTACCGCAGACGAACTAGCGTAGGCGTTTAGCGGCATACCGGGCTAGTATATCGGCGGTATGCTAAATGCCTCTGTTAAGTGTTCTCGAGCATGCTTTTTACCTACACATAGACTTCGTTTCGGCGTAGGTCTCACGCTCTTCTTCGATTTACTGCTTTTTGCTCTGACTGGTGAGGGCACATATTACAACCTCAATCTCACGAGTTATTTATCTCTTAAGCAACGGAAGCGGATGCACCACTCAGCCGCATCGCATAGCGTCGCTGGACCCACCGTGAAGATATGCGGTGCGCGCGTCGATAGAGAAACGCGATTTATTTGGCGACCCTCTTTTCCGCTGCATGGCTTCTGACAGTGGCTTCAGCCTCTTTCTCTCTTTCTTCGTTCATTCCTTTCTTCATACCTTCTCTTACGGCACGGTTGAGGCGGCCACCGAGAAGTGAGACGATTATTGCCTCACTTCTTTTCTAAAAAAAATCATTCATTTTTTTTTATTTGTTCCTCAGACAGTGTCTAAGAGGAGGCCAAGGCTAAAGGCTAAGAGCCTGACGAGGCCTTGGCCCCTTGTACAAATTTTTGCATCAACGAACAGAACTCAGGCATAATACTTAAGCCAGTAGCAGAGAAAAAATGTAAACAATTCTTTAAAAGGCAAAATTTTCTGCAGTGCGCGACAGTCTCGAACGTACGCCAGTTCTGGAACAATCACTCGCTGCGTATGGGCGACTTGGATGCCTTTGCGGTTCGCGTTGTGTTCAAAAAAGTGGTTTACGAAACTGCAGTGTCCTTCTCACTTTTCAACCACGGAGAAAAAAAAACAGAGCAGGGAGCGCCACGTCTTTAGGCCAGTCCGCGCAATCTCTTGAAGCCTTTGTCCTTACTCCCTCCGAACAGGCTGAAAGTCGTTTCCACGACCCTGGATAATGCATGCATAGTTTGTTTCACCCGACAGTCACGCAAGTGAGCCTACACGTGGCTTCAAAACTGTCACCTCCAGAGTTCTCATCGCACGGACGCAGACAGTGCGACCCCACTGTAGTGAACTATCCGCAACACAGCTGAGAGCTACACTCTTAGAAAAAAAGGTAGTGAAAACGTAGTAACGGCTGCTGTTACAACCTTTTTTTAACCCTTACTACCTATGTACTATGTTGCTACGACCTTGTTACTACCTCGAAAGAAAATTAAGTAGTAACAAGGTAGTAACTTCTGCTGTTACTACGTTTTTTAGCAGTTACTACACTTGTACTACCTCATTATAACCCTGGTAGTATCCATTACTACCTTGATCTGGAAATGGATGATCGGAATATGCACATGTACGTATACTAACATTCCCGGTGACATTGCTACTCAATGCCCCATGTTTTTATATAATGAAAAGGGTTTCCTAATTGGCAGCAAATCTAACAAAATTGCCAGTGCTGTTTTTTGTTTTCAATACAATATACGCAGCGCGTATGTGTTCCATTCTTTAGTTTACATACATACATACATACAAGTTTTATTCTCCACAATGAAGTGGAAGGAGGCGGAGGGAAAAGCCGTACATTTGCGGCTTGAAAAATCCTCCGCCCCCTTACAGTGTATACAGCAGCAGAGTGGGGCAATAAACAGTCGAACAATAAACAGTCGAACATAAACAATTGAACATAAGGATAGATCTGTGCGTTCATTCACACAAAAAAAGAAAAGTATGAGTAGCAAAATATTTGTACATATTTGGAAGAGACATATTGGATACATCAGCAGCTTTTTTTTCTGCAGCATTCAATAATCGCGGAAGATTATACCGGAGTGTTTGTTGTCCATAGGCAGTGCGACATTTTGGAATTTTCCATCGTTCTGGAGTTCTGGTGCTGTAGGTGGGATAATTGGGCCTTAATTCTGCCATTTCAGTAAAAACTGTACTCTTTCGATCGTTGGACGCTTAAACGGTACTGCCTGCATAATTTGTATTCGTATATATTTCTTACTTTTAATAAATTAAGCGAAGCAAAGATATGTGAAGAAGGTGCTGTGTATTCAACGTTTTCAATTATTCGTACTATTTTTTTCTGTAGCCTTTCAAGCTTCAACACATTAGTTTTCGTTGTTGTTCCCCAAACTAAATGAGAGTAGTTTAGGTGGGAGACAAAGAGAGCGTTATAGACCATTAGTTTAACTTTTTTTGGAAGAGTATAGCGGTTGCGATTTAAAATTCCAGTTATGCAGCTCAGTTTGCTGATTATACTATTTACATGATTATTCCATTGTAAAGTTGAATTAAAATATACCCCTAACACCTTGACAGTATATACCACATCAATGGCTGCGGATCTAAACATTACGGTTCCTTGTAACGAAATTTGTTTACTTTTTGGTCGAAAAATTACCACCTTTGTTTTGTTTGCGTTAAGTTTTAAATTATTGCTGGAAGTCCACGAGTCCAATTTGCGCAGAACATTATTTGCTTTAGTAATTCCTTCAGCTTCAGAACGTGATGGCACCAAAGCACTCGTATCGTCGGCATATATAACGAACTTGGTATCTGAGCAGATGTGTACAATATCATTAATGTACAAATTAAATAGGACAGGGCCTAAAATGCTACACTGTGGGACTCCTGAAATTATTTTTTGATTATGAGTTTGATTTCTTAATTGCACTTTTTCACCAACCCCAAGCTATTGTGCCTGACTTGTGCTCATTTTTCCTTCTGGTTTACTACAAGATGCACAAAAATGGGCGTTGAGTTTCTGATGTCATGTTCATGCACTCCTTGTGACACATTAGAAAGTCACCACGAAGTCAGGTATTCATGTCTTTCGACAATAAAAACTCAGCAGAGACTCTTTTTCGTTAACACAGAAGATTTCATTATGTCATTGGCCATCAGCCACTGAAACGTCCTTCTCAACAGCATTGTTGTCCCGTGCGAGAATGTAGATGCTGCTGCTACATTTACACGCAATGAAAAGAACAAGAAACAACTGTGGCTGCACATATCACGGCACATAGGTTGTCAAGTAAAACGTCTGGTGGCGTGGCGTAGTGGTTAGCGTGGTAGGATAAAAAGTATAGAAACAGGTTAGAAACAGCTTGATGATAGAAAGTCAAAGGTCAACGGTTCGAATTCTCCTGAAAGCAGGCATTTTTTTTTTATTTTTCTTTTTTGTTTTTGCTCGTTTTTTTTATTTTGGCTCTTATTTTGCACTATTACTATCTTATATGCATAAGATTCTAATGTCAAAAGTCATTAGATTATTTCTTAAGGTGTTTTCTCTCGAGAGGTAGTAAATGTTACTACCTTGCAGTTACTACGTACAGTTACTACCTAGGTAGTCATATATGTGACAGTCGTTACTACCCCAAAATGTAGTAACCTCAACTACCTTTTTTTTTAGAGTGTACGACCGCTTACGCTCCTTCAACCAATGGGTGAGCACACTGAGTGCCTCCAGGAATTGAATATAGAACAGAGGCGTCTATATGAATTCCTGGACAGCAGCCCCCTCCCAATGATCTCCAGTTAACCATGTCTTCCACCGGCGCAGTCTGATTTGGCAACCTTATCGGCTGCACATCTCCTTACGCTAAACGGAAACATTTTGCAGGCTGTTGCGCCATTTTTCACATTCATATTTTTAGTTCAGCGTCGCAAACGGAGAAGCAACGGTAAGCTCAGCCCAGTGGAGCTTTCTGGTTGTTAGAACAGGAACCATCATTTTGCCAACAAACCGACGCTCCTCTTAGGACTAGGAGCGGCAGAATCGTTGCTCTAAATGAAAAAAAAAAAAAAACAAAGCGAACTTATCGCTCATATCTTTTGTTATAGGAGAGATGAGACGAAGCGAAAGCCCAGTGGCCCATTTACGGCCAGTGAACGTGCTGAAAACGGCACTAACAAAGGCGAATTCAGTCCGAGGCGAGCGGTCCGGCTTCGAAGATGGCCGCCATTTTGGAAATGATGTTTGAACTACGCAACTACTCGCGCACGCTAAAGTCGGGAAATTGCGCACGTAACGCGAGCGTACGTTAAGCGTTTAGCGCATGCGCACCTTAAAGCATGCTATCCTATGTACCCTTATGTGCATTTCATACTGGACTAAGCTCAGCTGCGTCAGAACGTCACCTATGCACTCATCGCAGCTTTGGTAGTACTGCAAGGAGCTACTGAGATGGAGTATTTGTCCCGTGTGTTGTGCCGCTAATTTTACATGTACCAATCGAACAAGCTAACTCCTCGCTTGGATTGCTAGCAGGCTCGCATATTTGCTCTCCGCTCCGGAACTTGGCCAAATTCAGCTGCTGTACAAATACTCCAAGCTCCATTCATTAGCTATTTTCGGGTATCCGGAAACAAGCTGTCACGTACGTACAGTGCTATCATGGAGATTTAATTATAAATCACGGGAAGCCCAAAGCGGCCTTACACCGGATTATCCCTTACAAAAAAAGCTTTAGACAGTCTACAGAGTGTCTATAGACTTCTTTCTATAAAGTCTACAGACTGTCTATAGACGAAAGTCTATAGGCAATACAAATGCCATACAGTCTAGAAAATCTACAGATTTATGGTCATACACTTTTAGTAGACTTTTGTCTATAGACAGTCTATAGACTATGAATAGACAAAATGCAACATCTATAGGAAGTCAATAGAGTCAATAAGAAGTCTATAGACTGTCTATAGGCCATTTTCATAAGGCTTATTTGAGAGCGGAGGAGTTTGGGGTATTGTAAAATCTTGCTCAAAAGCAGTAGAACCGGAGAATGTGTGATTGCAAAACGCGCAGCACCTTGGCCCATCTTCCCAACTTACCGAATGACCAGAAGGCCTGTTCTGTAGGCTGCACTGAGCTAGTGCTTGATCACACTTAGTTACGAGCTTACGCCGACGAACTGTCGAGCGACGACCGCGCTGCCCATGGAGTGGCGGTAGGGAGAGGGCCAGTGGAAGAGCACGCCCCCAAGAGCCTCCTCCTCCATGGCGTCCTCGATGTCTGCGCACAGCTGGGTGCGGTAGCGGGGCGATGCAGCGCTCTCGGAGGCCACAGCGGCCGCCGTGCGGGGACCGGCCACGCCTAGGTAGACGTCGCGCTGCGGCTCTGAGGCCACGGACTTGAGCCTCCGGACAGCCTCTGCGTGGGGGACTCGCGTGTGGCGACTTCGCACAAAAGACAGCGAAAGATGGCCGCTTCTAACCACATTTACCCTTCCGGGCGCAGCAGCCATTGGGCTGTGGTGGCGGCAACGATCCGATTGGTGGATTTCGCAGACGCATCTTACTGCGCATGCGCAAAGCGATACTGAACGCGCTCGCCACTCAGACCACCTGTAAGCAGTGAAAATATATTGGTTTGGTTTATTGGAGTTAACGTCCCAAAGCGACTCCAGGCTGTGAAGGACGCCGTAGTGAAGGGCTCCGGAAATTTCGACCACCTTGGGTTCTTTAACGTGCACTGACATCGCACAGTACACGGGCCTCTAGAATTTCGCCTCCATCGAAATTCATCCGCCGCGGCCGGGATCGAGCCGAGCGCCGTAACCACTGAGCCACCGCGGCGGGGCAAAAAAAGATATTGTACCCGGTTACAGCTTATAAGGACAACTCCACGTTGACCGCCATCCGCCTAATGACTATCACCAGCTGTTCCTTGCACTGCCACTTATGGGATGCCCCTTTCACCTACAAGGCGATGCATTAACGAATCGGTGCAGTGGAGTGGATGGGCAACAAAGTACATTTCCACTTGTTTAGGAAGGTTAGGTTTTCTTTTCTTTCCATGCTGTGATTGGTCGCCGGATCAAACCAGAGGTATAATACCGGCCAATGCCCACAGTGTCCAGGCGACGGTGCTGCAAACATTATCTGACAGGTAACCACGCGCATTCCACGACGAAACAACCTAGCCGCGGGCCAGTAGAGACAGAGAGATATGTTCAGAAGAGCTAGCGCAGGACGACAAGAGGCCTTTGCTCTGCGCTGGACGCAGTCTGGCCGATGACGATGGTGATGAGGACGACGATGCTACGGACGGGTATCTCGACACTCATTACGCGTATATGTACGGCTTTTCTGTGGCAGCGGTATGAATTTCTCTGCATTCCAGCCTCGGGGTGTCCAAGAAAAGATTTTTTCAAGGCGATTTTGCAAACCTACTCGTCGGGCAGCAGTGGCGGCAGCTCATTCTTCGACCACTCTCCCATCCATTACTGGCAGGGTGATTATGATTTGAATATAACTTGCATATACTGCCGATGCTGCCATTATTGCTTCGAATGCTACCAGGGCAATCGACACTTGCCATTCGTGTTGTGGAGAATTTTCAGAGGGTGAGGAAGCTATGAAATGTGTTGAATGCGGTCACTTTTACCCCTTAGGCAAATGTTCTGGCATAAGTGAACGCGTGTTCGAAACAAAAAATGGTGAAGCGAAGAACAGCCTGAGGTGTCCAACATGTCGCACGTCTGCTTCACGCAAAGGGCAACGTAGCAGCGTCCTGCCTGCAACTATCACTAAGCAACTTGCTGAGGTTAATAAGCACCTGGCTGATCTTACTAGCAAGGTAGAACACTTGTCGAACATAAAGCAAACTATTAAAAACGTTGAAAAGTTCACTCAGCATGCGTCAGATAGGTATGATGATGTGACAGAGACTTGTAACAGACACGAAGGGCAGATAGAGAGTCTTTGCAAGAGAGTTGAAATTTTAGAGGCAGACCATGACGAAAAAGAAGTAGTGACGGTAACTGAAGAACTAAATGACTTCCAGCAGTAGAGCAGGCGTCACAACATGGAAATTCATGGCCATACCCTTCAGCGAAAAAAAAAACCTTCTTGATCGTCTTGCGCAAGAACTCGAGCTGCCCCAGCTGAATGGAAGTGATGTCGATCGCCTGCCGGCACACATAAACATTGTGCCGATCATTCTTGTAAGGTTTTCGCAGAGATCTACGAAAGTCGCTTGGCTTGCAATGCATAAAGATGTGAAGGAACGTGGTGAGGATATTTCCATTTTTTATAACCTGATGACACTGAACAGAGAGATCTTATGCCTTGCCAAATCAACAGCACGTGAGCGAAGCTATCGCTTTACATGGTCGTCAGATGGAAAGGTCTTCGTGAGGAATAAACCTGGCGCACTAGGGCCGTAAGGGCTGCCTGAACAAGACCTTGAGCAGACTGCTTGAATAAGTTGGCTCCTATAGTTTTTTTAAGTTGTTTGTTGCTGCTGTTTTAACCTTTAAGATGTATTATACTAGCGATTATCTTAATGCCTCCCTAAATGGAAACAGCTATTGTAAATCTCTTTCCTTGTGCCATTAAACGCACAGAGGCTCAGAAATAAGACTGAAGAAATTGATGCTGATCTGGAGGTCATAAAATGTCGCTCCGGCGTTTTTGGGTTTACAGAAAGCTGGTATACATGAAAAAGCGATGTTACACATTTAACAGGCTATGACATTATCTCTGTATTTAGAGAAATCACCTACATTCAGGAGCACCGCACCGAATTCCTCCACAACAAAAAGTAGTCCGTTGTTAAAACTTATCTTTTTATTCCAACAAGGAGCTAATCAACAGAATAAAAATTATAATTGCTGTAGATTTTTGATACCTGGCTTGTTTAATAAGGTCAGACTTTAACAAGCTGATTTCTGTTACAGTTGTGATTGGCTAGTGTTACCAACTGCTGTTATATTTTTTAAAGTTGCATCCTGCCATAGCAAAGACCGATAATGTTACAGCGAGAGCTCTATATGACACCTTCGGTTGAATCGCGTTGTCAGCGCTGATGTCGATGTCATCCGCGCAACCCCACAGACCATGACTGTTTACTACCAATTCACTTAATCTAATTCTTTTTGAACCTAATGGCTGTAATGGCGCAAATGCAACAGACATCGCACCAAGCGTTACTGAACGCTCGACTGGCAACAGAACTTTTCACTCCCTGCGATTCGCACTGCTAGGTAGGGCGAATTTTAAGGCGAAAGCCCTTAATGCCTCATACTGTCGTTACCAGACGCGTCGGCAGCCGTGTCGACAGATTTGTCCGCCTTTCGGCGTCACTGCTTTAAAAAGAACTGCGCCGAGGGTGGGAACCGAACCAGGGCCTTTGGCATTTGAAGCGGAGACGCTACCACTCCGCCACGAAGGCTCAAGGTTCGAGCATGAATAAGGGCGCATCTAGTGAATGCATGGGTTTCATAAATAAAATAAAAGGAATAAAGCCAAGAAAAGGATAAAAAAAATTGAAACAAGAAAATAAACAAAAATAAAAACAAAATAAAAATAAGATATGGAAATAAAAATAAAAAAATACTATAAGAAAGGGAGCAAAAATAAAAATAACAAAAACCAAAATATGAAAAATAAAAAAGTAAATTAAAAACAAACGGTGCGCCAGGAAACGCTTTGCCTTGCAGCACTTTAGAGAGCCTAAGTGCCCCCTGAATTTTTTACTACGTATGCAGTACGAGTCTCGTTGGTGAAAATTCCGGCGTGTGTCTCTGCGTGGCTGCCAGATGAAGCCATCGGCACCTGGAGCGAGCCGAGCTCGAGAGCCGCCTCCTGACGAGAGGGAAAATCTGCATCGGCGGAGGCGGAGAGAGGCTGGCGCCCCGATAACGGCGAGAGAAAAAGCGGTGCGCCAAATGAGGCGGACTGTGTACAACGCAGCAAATCTAAACACATAAAAAAATTATTACCGAGCCATAAAGTCAGCCAAAGTAAAGCGATATTATTTGGCCAAACTTTGTGGCACCAACTTTGTGGTGTGTGCGGAAATCATCCCAAAAGCCCATTCTGCCCACGCAGTTCTCTCCATTTCTTTCCCTCTCCCTGCCCTCACGCTCTCGCTAGCCGCAGCTCAGGTGCTTCAGGTTTCGATGACAGATGTCGCTGCTAGCAGCATCTTTTCGTTCCATTGTCATATTTATTAATAAATACCCACGGAGTGGATTCCAAGAGAAGGCAAACGTAGCAGGGGACGGCAGAAAGTTAGATGGGCAGATGAGAGTAAAAAGTTTGCGGGGATACAGTGGCCGCAACTGACAAAGGACAGGGTTAATTGGAGAGACATGGGAGAGGCCTTTGCCCTGCAGTGGGTGTAGTCTGGCTAAAGTGAGCTAGTCTGGCTGCTGCTGCTGCTGCTGCTGCTGATGATGATGATGAACAACAACAACAACAACAACAAGCTTATCGCATCAGACCATCTGAGCGTCGAAAAGAGGCATGCATCTCCATGTCCCTGGTTCTGGCTTTCTCCCCCTCTCGAGTCGAGGGAAAGAATTTCAAGCCGTGAAGAAAAGGGGTTGGGGGGGGGGGGGGCGCAGAAAGGAAGTATTAAACCGCGAAGAAAAGTTCGGGGAACATGAAGCCATGAAGAAGAGTCCCCGAGAGCCCCGCGGTCCTCCGATTGTCGTCAACCGGACCCCGCTTCCGACGCGTGCGCCAGCGCCCGTGCGCTGGCGCCGATATCTAGCACGGACAGATATCGGCGCCTCGCCGAGGTTCGCTGGCGTCTCCTGCAGTACGCATGCGCAGACCGGTTCTGGCGTACTCCAAGAGCGCCGACGCTGAGCGCGTACGCCCAGGAAGGGCCCGTGGAGTTGGGGTTTTACTTCTTGAGCCGTAAGTGGCTGGAAGGCGTTTAAAGACTTCATGAGTGGACGCTGTTCCCGTATAACGCCAAGAGCGGAAAGGACTCGCAGTAGTGAAGCGCTGAAGCCCGCCTACGAGAGCAGCATTCGCACAATTTCGGCGCAGTTCCACGCCGTCGCTCACCCCGGTAGCTGGCTCTGGGCTCCAGTCGTCCTCGCCGCACGAGCGTGGCGTAGGCGAACACGAAGGCGGTGCACAGATGCCGTGGCATGTCCGCGGGGCTGTAGTCCCTGGCCGCATCTCGCTCGTACACGCACCACACCGGGTGCATCAGAGAGGGCAACGCAGCTGGGCCTGGAAGGCATCAGTGCTCCTCAAGCGCAATCTGAAAACGTCATTTGTCGAGAAAGACGTCGTCTTACAGCGAAATATGCATGCGGAAAGGTCGGTCAAATCACAGCTACGTCCGCGCACCTCCCGCCCCCATGTGGGCGCCTCCCAACAAAAAAGTTTTAGACAGTCTATAGAGTGTCTATAGACTTCTGTCTATAAAGTCTATAAACTCTTTATATAGACAAAAATCTATAGGCAATAAAATGTCATACAAAGTCTATAGATAATCTATAGATTTATGGCCATGCATCGCACAGTACAGGGACATCTAGAATTTCGATGATCGAAATTCTAGAGGCCCGTGTGCTGTGCGATGTCAGTGCACGCTAGAGAACCCCAGGTGGTCGAAATTTCCGTAGCCCTCCACTACGGCGTCCCTCATAGCCTGAGTCGCTTTGGGACGTTAAACCCCAATAAACCAAACCAAACATGACAGCGTTTCCAAATGTCAGGCCCGTCCGCGGCAACACAAGCATGGCTGGAACGGGAGCAGCATGAAGTCGGCCCTCACAGCTCTCAGTTGTCACGGTCGGGTTGCCATATGAGGAGCCTTGGGTGGTCATTTGAATCCAAAGAGGCGCAACAGTGAAGTCGTATTGCTGTCAAATCTTCTGAAAGCAGAAGATTTGACAGCCGTCGCCGTAGCTCAGAGGTAGAGCACCGGACGCGTAATTCGGAGGTCGTGGGTTCGGTTCCCACCGGCGGCATGTGGTTGTTTTTTTCTTCTGCTCTTCTAATCAATTAGCTTTAAGCGATAACATATTCAGTAATATTCGCCATTGATCAACACCACAAAATAAATAAATAAAATTAAAAATCCCCTGTGTTCCTTGGTATCTGTGGCTGTTGGCTTCTCTTAAAAAAACTGACTGTATAAAGAGCCCCTCATTCCCCTGCACTGGTCTATATATATATATATATATTCTCATCGCCGCCGCGGTGGCTCAGTGGTTATGGTGCTCGGCTGTTGACCCGAAAGACGCGGGTTCGATCCCGGCCGCGGCGGTTGAATTTCTTTGGAGGAGAAATTCTGAAGGCCCCTGTACTGTGCGATGTCAGTGCACGTTAAAGAACCAGGTGGGCGAAATTTCCAGAGCCCTCCACTACGGCGTCTCTCATAGCCTTAGTCGCTTTGTGACATTAAACCCCAAAAACCCAACCAAACCAAACCATATATTATCATCGACATGCTGCAGCGACGGAGTGACGCTACCACGGGGAAAGGCGTCCCGTCGTGCGGCCATGTGAAGCGCTCCATTGCCAAGAACTGAGGCTGACGGAGAGCATCAACTGCCATCATAATTGACTGGCACCACGTCGTTTAATTTACGAACCCTTCACTCAACTCATGCGCCGACGTCTGATGTCCTTTAAGAAGCATGTCGTGGGTTAAGAATGAAACATTTCTGACCTTTATTTACGCAAGGAGCGCCAGAGAATGGAGACAGCTCAGTTCAGGTGATTTCTATGGCAAAACGGCGCCTCTTACATCACAGACAATACCTGCGAATATTGACAACCACTCTGAGCTTGCTGGAGAGGATAACTGCCAGGCTAGTATACTCGGCCGTTCCAAATGTTTCATTAGAGCCGTCATCGAATGCAATCGCTGGTTAAGTTACTCGGCACAAGGGTAAAACATAATTGTTATTAGTTACCACGGGATTGGGTAGGTTATAGAATAGGGCATGCGTGCTGATATTTAGCCAGACGGTCCTGTCATAGTGAGTAACGTGACACCGACTGTTCTCATCCTTCCGATACAATGCGTTATTTTCAACTTAATTATATGGGCCTCTACATTACGCCTGCATACGCTACACCAGTGTTTCCCGGATAATGGCTGTTATGAGGCCTGAGTTGTGGAGCGCATGAATTTTATTTATTTATTTATTTATTTATATATACTGCGATCTTGTACAGATCATAGCAGGGTGGAACAAAACAAAATACAAGCATAAAAACACACTCAAATTCATAACATTTGCAGGCACTTTTCAAACAGCAGTAAATAATTATGATTAACAGTCCCGCTATTAAGTTTGTTCCAATCAGTAATTGTCCTCGGAAAAAAAGAATATTTAAAGCATTTATTTCGTGTGTTCAAAGTGGTTGTTGTTAGTGCATGCCTTTGTCTTGTGTTATAACCTGAGGAGTAAGAAAAATAATTAGAAGTATCAACTTTATAAGGTCCTTCTATAAGCTGGAAGAAAAACTTTAATCGACAAACATGATTGCGCTCAACGACGGGGGGTAACCCACTTCGCCTCACGAGCTTACTTACAGATGCACGGCCATAAGAGTTAAAAACAAATCTAGGTACTTTATGCTGTATTCGCTCTAATTTCTGAATGTTTGTTAACGTGAAAGGGTCCCAAATGATTACGGCATATTCTAGTAACGGACGGATGAGGGAATTGTACGCCAATAGACGAACACTAGGTGGGGATGACTTTAGTGAGCGCCTCAAGAAAAAGAGTTTCCACAAGAGTTGGACACCTCAGATTTTAAGCAGCGCGCACAGACAAGGGATCATCGAGTTTGTTTTTATCACAGTGTCCCGCTTTATAGAGTGCGTTAGGCACGAAGCTCTGCTTACTTTGCGTCTTGGTAGGTGATGTGGTTACTGCATATTCGAACACAATGAAAGCAAAAATACACAGTTAGAACGCACTTTGCACAGAGGGTGACAAGCGTATACGTATACGCTCAAAGCATATGTGTACAGCCAAGAGAAAGGCGAAAAGTAACAGTTAGTTCTCGCGAGCACTCAGTTTTACTTCGCACATGAAAATGCAATACATTCATCTAGACTTGCAAGAAACATAGACACTGTTGACAGTTTAGTTAGGACGCGTTTAATTCCTCGGCAGGTCGACGAAGCGTTGAAGCTGTGTAGTGGCGTTAACGGATAAACGCGAACCACGTACTAGTTGCCTCGCTGTAGCAGAATTTGTAAAAAAAAAAAAAAACAAGACAGACCGTGTTTCTTTAAAGGGGTTGAGGCACCAAACTTTGACGTCTTAAAAAGCTTGTTATTGGCTTCCTCTGTATATAAGGCCACCCACGCCCTAGGGAGTCAGCAGACGCTTGAAAAATATTTTATTCAGCTCCAAAGAGTCCTTAAACGCTCTTTCTCACGATCGGGATCATCGCTAGTGCGATAGTTAATGACATATGAGCTTGGGGAAGATATCAGTGAACATTAGTGACGAGTAACGACGTATGAACAGCGGCGCCCGAGATCGACCAGGCGCTGCGTCGGCGGCAGGTTGGCTGATCGGTGCACATACGCTGACCCACACTCTTAGAAAAAAAGGTAGTGGAAAAGTAGTAACGGCTGCTGTTACAACCTTTCTTTAACCCTTACTACCTATGTACTATGTTCCTACGACCTTGTTACTATCTCAAGAGAAAATTAAGTAGTAACAAGGTAGTGACTTCTGATGTTACTACGTTTTTTTGGCAGTTACTACACTTGTACTACCTCATTATTACCCTGGTAGTATCCATTAAAACCTTGATCTGGAAATATATGATCGGAATATGCACATGTATGTATACTAACATGGTGACATTGCTACTCAATGCCCCATGTTTTTATATACTAATGAAAAGGGTTTCCTAAATGGCAACAAATCTTATAAAATTGCCAGAGCTTTTTTTTTTGTTTTCAATACAATAAATACGCAGCACCTATGTGTTCCATTCTTTAGTTTGATTTCTTAACTGCAATTTTTCACCAACCCCAAGGTGCTGTGCCTGACTTGTGCTCATCTTTTCTTCTGGTTTTACTGAAAAATGCATCCATGTTCAATGTTTTCTCTTTTGGGGTGTTTTTTCGTACATACGATCTAATTTTTTTTAATAAATAAAGAGAGCGGTCATTGTCAGCGACATGTGTGCGGTGTTCCAGCCCCTACCACAGCCTCTCAACAGGCTAGAGAAGTTTGCCTAAATAAAATAAATAAGTGTTAATAAATTGCAACATGCAAAACAAAATTACTCTTTATTCCAGCTAGGGGCTCAAAGGAAAGAAAGAATAGACATTTCCAACTAAACAACAGGTAGTAAATGTTACTACTTTGCAGTTACTACGTACATTAACTACCTAGGTAGTCATACATGTGACGATTGTAGCTACCCCAAAATGTAGTAACCTCAATTATCTTTTTTTTTAAGAGTGTACCAGCCGGCACCAGCATCGGAGGCCGAGCGAAACTTTCGTGCCGATGATACAGCGACCTGACTTGCCTTACTCGTACAGCGAAACGAGTGACAGCATGTTCACTCTTCGCCCTCACCAACGGTACGAGCAGGATGACACTGGGCTAGTTGGACATAGAAGTGCGCTGCTTAGATTGGCAGAGTTAAAGACGAAAACCAACCACTGTTCGTCCTGTCTTTGTCATCTAAGCGCTGCTTGCATATGGTATGCGGGCACAGCGAGTCAGCGGGGTTAGCATGTGAAATGTCGGCGATTGTGGGAAGCGAGTTCGCAAGTTCTAGCTAATGCAAAATGGTAATCGAACATAGCTGTGTCAACGCTGACCAGATATCCACGACTGTTACATCTTACTTAGTGCGCACGTACTACATCGAGCGGGAAGCGCCGATGCTATAGGCCATGCAGTCTGCCGACCAATGCTACAGGCGCCCGGCAGATGTCGTCGGCGTCACTGCTGGACAACAGATTAAGCCGTTTTAATTATTGCCAGTGGGCTCTCGATAAAACATTTTAGCGCAACAATTTAGGACACCACACAGCGCTGTGTTGCCAGGATTGCTCTGGTGTGATGTGACATGTCACTGAGGATAGCGTGTGAAATCTGCAGCAGGGCGTCCTGTGCCGAGAGATGGGCTCGAAATTCTACCATAGTATGGGGATATAGTCCATGGGAATACTCCATGTGTTGCGTGAGACGGGTGAGGATGACATGCTGAAAGAGTTTGTCCAGGCACGAAGGCAGCGAAATGGGACGGAGATTTTGGCCATTAATGGGCTTATTTGGTTTAGCGATGAAGATCATTTTCCGCTGCTTCCATTCAGCAGGTAGCGCCCCCATTTCCCAGCACTCATTGAAGAAGTCGGCGAGAAGGGAAATTGAACGGTCATCTAGATTTCTGGTCCTCCCCAGGGGTTGAGTTTCTGAGCTTGATAAGGGCTGTTCTGACTTCAACCTCCATAATGGGGGCGTCAAGGGTGGGTTGATAGGAGCTTACATAGTCGGGATATGATACAGCTTGGCCCACAGTGGTATAAGTTGACTAAGTTGGCGTAACAGTGCTTGATGATTTTGTCGATTTTGATGGGTAAGTCTTTTGAGTGCAAGCCGGGTTTGCTTTTTAGCTTCAGTGGGGTCCATCTTATGTCGTGGAAGATGCCAGGCCCAGGTGGAGGAGAGATTACCTCGTAATTCGTCACATAATTGGTGCCAGTTAGATTTACTGAGTGCGGCACTGTGCTCTTCTATTTGTTTTTGTAGTTGCGCCAATTTTAGCTTAAGTTTCCTATTCTAGACGCGCCTTTGTTCATTCCAAACCAACGAGCTGGCATGGCGGAGTGGTTAGCGTGCTCGTCTCGCACTCCGGAGACCCTGGTTCGATTCCTCAACTCGACCAATTTCCTACTCGGTTTTATTTATCTGGTCTGACCAGAAAGGTTAATTAGGCTAACTGGTTAATTACGCAATTAACTAAACTCAGCCCCACTAACTTGGAGCATCACTATACGATCCCTTTAATTGGTTGCATGGTTACTAGCCAAAGTACAACTGGCCCCGCTTTAAATTCGCGCACTGTGACGTCACAACCATTTCGACCAATTGAAACAAGGTCAGGGTAGCTACGGCGCGGCGGCGGCCACCCGAGGTCTCGCTTTGGCTGTCGGAGTGTTGCTTTCGCAACAAAAAACACGCCATCCAAATATTTGGTGTATCTCACCTCTCACGGCAGCGCTGGAGGCCATCTGAGCGGCTGAAAATAAATATTCGGTTTTAACGCAACAGCGTAAAGGGTCGCAGGGAGCGTACGCAGCGCTGTGTCCGCTTTTTCAATCCTTGCAATATATATATATATATATATATATATATATATATATATAAGAAGTTGGGGAAGTCACATTGAAAAACTTAACAGATTTATTCAACGTTTCGACCAGAGACTTCTCTTATATATATATATATATATATATATATATATATATATATATATATATATATATATATATATATATATATATATATATATATGCACGCCAATATGGGTGCTATACAAAGTGTGCATTACTGCGCCGCCAAGCTGATTTAGAAACAACAGAGTGCTACAGAGTGCGTCTTGCCGCAGGAGAGTACGAAAAGGTGCAGCGCGAGCAAGAAACAAGGACAGAGAGACAGTAAGACTACAAGCATACATTTCACTCATCAGAACTAAACTGGAATTCGCATCGGCCATCTGGAACCCTCACCAAGCCTAACAAACGCCCTCGAAGCTGTGCAGAACAGAGCCACCAGATTCATTCATTCCTCGTATTCATACGACGTTAGCATATCATCTCTGAAATTGCAATCAGGTCTATCTAATCTTTCTGCTCGCCGTCGCACTGCCAGTCTCGTCTTATTTCAGAAGTTTTTTTATTCGCCACTCAGACAAGAACCCTACATCCGCGCACCCCCGCCACGCAGATCCCATCGCATCAGTCACCCTCTACAAGTTTTGCGCCCACGTGCCCGTACTACTGTTTTCTCTAATTCATTTTTTTTTTTGCCGAGTAGCAGCTGACTGGGACGGCCATCCCCACAATATCGCTGCCATCACCTGCCCTGCAACATTAATGACTGCTGTGAACGCCTGTACTTCGTAAAACCCACCCCTTATGTAACACCCCGCAAGGGGTCTTTAAGGAAATTAAAGTGATGTGCTGTGATGTGATGAGCGAACTCTGTGAGCAGCCAAGGAGCGCAAAGCGATGAGGACGTGCGCTCAATTCCAGCTGAGGCGGAATTCAGTGGGAATTCCTCGCTCATGCAGCAGCTTTTAGCACTCGGGACGGTTGTCGCTATCCTGCTTCTTTTTCAATTATCAAAGGACTTCAGCCTCTTCCACTGGGCGATACTTCCGAAAAGGTCGGCGTGACGAAGTATGCACAGCGCAACCTGTAGCAGCGCTTTCGCCGTTGGTCACTCGTTGATTGTCCTGTGTCGAACAGCCTCGCGGGTGTGCCATTCCTTTATAAAAGTGGTCTATAGACAGTCTATAGATTTCTTATTGACTGTATTGACTTCCTATAGATGTTGCATTTTGTCTATTCATAGTCTATATACTGTCTATAGACAAGAGACTACTAAAAGTGTATGGCCATAAATCTATAGATTGTCTATAGACTGTCTATGGCATTTGTATTGCCTATAGACTTTTGTCTATAGACAGTCTATAGATCTTATAGACAGAGGTCTATACTCTCTCTGTAGACCGTCTAAAACTTTTTTTGTAAGGGTTATGCCAGCCGTGCTTTCGAAATGATCTGCGCTTCGTACTGCGCTGCGGAGCACCCGTAAGCATATCGCAAACTGCTCGCAACTAGCCTGAGCTGCCGACTCGAAAGACGACGCAGGTTTGATCTTTTCGATAGAGACGAAATGCCCGTGTGGTGCCAGTGGTCGTTAAATAACCTAGGTGGTTGGAAATTATCCGCACCCTATACTACGACGTCCATCATGCCCGAGTTGCTTTGACACTTTCAAGGGCAACTGAAGCGGTTTTAGAATTTCATGAGTTTAAGATTGCCGAATGTGCGAAATGTGCAGGTAAAGCCTGCGAAATAGTTTTGCTCTAGCATTTGAAATGGTGGCGTAATCGCCGAATAAAGTCGTCGTCGGCGTTCAGGATTCTCTGAAGTGCACAGCGACGGGCAGAGGCGCTCCGATAATGACGTCACGTATGACGGCACTAGGTTTCCAGCGAAGAAATGGTTTTTTCACGGAAGAAAACCGACGCCATTGAAGGTGAAGCTCACGATGCATTGTTTGGCGCCATCTGACGACGAACAGCATGCAGGCGTAAGCAGCGGACGTGTGAAGTTTCGGCGATAATGACGTCACTGCCGAGTTTCCTCGCACTCCTCCAACGTAGTGAGAAGCCTGAACATCGTCGTGGTTTTAATCGACGATTATGTCGTCATTTTAAACGGTAGTGCAAAAATACTTCGCATGGTTTATCTAGAAGCTTGACAGATTCGAATTCTTGAATAACCTCGAATTCTCAAAAAAACGTTTCAGCTTCCCTTTAAAGCCCAGAAACCCAATTTGCAGCGACCGCCACTCTTCTTAAAGGGATACTGAGGCGGTTTTCGAATCAACTAACCTTCAAGGGTTTTGACGTAGTGTCGTTACTGATCACGTCTCTGAAGTTACTTTTTCGATTCTGGCTAATACAGTGGCGCAATCACCAATTGAAAGCGCGATGTTTAAATCTCCCGCGTCCCGCACGAGCGCAGGAGAGGAAAACAGCGGATAGGGAAACTTCGTCTATGTCGGCCAACGCGACGGCACGTTGAGGAGCCGGGGGTACTTCGACGCACCCGAGCGAGCTTTCAACGAGCGTTGTTTCTTGTGCTGCGTGCGTTGTTCCTCGTATTTCGTGCGTTGTGACGTACAATTGTCAGCCGACCTTGAGCATCGGGTTCAACACGAAGTACTGCTCTTAAGTTAAGAACAACGCAGCGAGCCATGGAAAGGAAAATGATAGGTGTAACGTTAAGAGATCGGAAGAGGTCGGAGTGGGTAAGAGAACAAACGTGGGTTAATGACATCCTAGTTGAAATCAAGCGGAAGAAATGGGCTTGGGCAGGGCATGTAATGCGAAGGCAAGATAACCGCTGGTCCTTAAGGGTAACGGAGTGGATTCCAAGATAATTAAGGCAAACGTAGCAGGGGACGGCAGAAAGTTAGGCGGGCGGATAAGATTAAGAAGTTTGCGAGGGATACAGTGGCCGCAACTGGCAAAGGACAGGATTAATTGGAGAGACATGGGAGAGGCCATTGCCCTGCAGTGGGTGTAGTCAGGCTGCTGCTGATGATGATGACAGCTCTGCGTTCGTGTCCACGAACAACTGCGGCCGCGACTGTGTCGTCTTCCACTGTTTTCCACAAGATAATAAGCTCATGATGAAGTTAGAGCCAAAAACGAGGACCAAAGTGGAAGAAAGACACAACACGTGCGCTTCATAAAGAACGACTCCAGCGCGAAATCACGGAAACTTTTTATACATGTACTTCGCGACACGGAAATACATGCATAACCGCACCGTCAATTTCTTTAACAGATGAAGAACTGGCATACCTGGACCACATGTTGAATTAATTTCCATCCCTTCCCTCCTTTTTGTTTCTTTTGTGTTTTTTGGTTTTTGCTCTTCGTGACTGTGACCATGAAGTTTCCTGCTTTTGCACCATTTATCTTACTCAGCTCTCTTCAGATGTATCGGCCCCTAAGATTTTCTTGATGTTACCATGTGTGTTTCTTTTCATTTACTTTCACGAGATGGGCATATATCATGTGGTTTTCCATTAAAGTTTTAATTGCGAAAAAGCGCTCGTGTTGTGTCTTTCTCCCACATTGGTCCTCGTTTTCGGCGCTAACTTCATCATGAATAAGGTTCAATTCGCCCAACTTTCCACCTTACTATAATAAGCTCGCAGCGCGGAGGATCGCCCCTTATAAAAATGGTCTATAGACAGTCTATAGACTTCTTATTGACTCTATTGAGTTCCTACAGATATTGCTTTTTGTCTACTCATAGTCTATAGACTGTCTGTAGACAAAAGTCTACTAAAAGTGTATGGCCATTAATCTATAGATTGCCTATAGACTGTCTATGGCATTTGTATTGCCTATAGACTGCTCTCTAGGATTTGTTTGCGTCAATATCCTGTGGTCGCATGCCTCGCAGTGCTAGGCCACTGCGCTTCGCTCATTTTGACATCAACTCTGTGCTGCTTCATAGTTTTCTTGAAATACCTTCTTGCACCAACCTACAACGGCGGGTACTAAGAAAATTGGTTTGGTTTATGGGTTGATGGGGGTTTAACGTCCCAAAGCGACTCAGGCTATGAGGGACGCCGTATTGGCGTCCGTGAATATCAGCCGAGGTTCTGCTGGCACCGTTTACGCATGGTCTGCTGGCACCGTTTACGCATGGAATGCACACGCGTATTTCACGCTGGCGTATGCTTGTGCTAGGCGTAGAATTTTTCGATTGCGTCTTTTTTGGTTTCAGGTGTTACCTGCATGAACAGACTGCAGTACCTTTTTCTTCGGAGGCCAGTGAAAAGTAGTCGCGATATTCGCTTTTACAACACCACGGAAAGCCGAGATCTGCACTCAACACAGCGCCGGATCCATATCGGCAGCATCTCCGGTCCTCAATGTGTCGTCACGACCTCTTGACCAATCACAGGCGGCGGCGCACCGCACGGTTTGCCCCGCGGCACAGGCCGCATATTTCTGCTAAAGAAGACAATTCGCGTTTGTTTTTGCCTTATTTGGATGCGACATTCCAGTATAGAGCATGAAAAACTGTAGGGCTCCGCTGCCAGCCCGATTTTAAAAAAAAAAGTGCTTCAGTGTCCCTTTAAGCCTGTCCGATAACTAAAAATAACTAAACAGTCCGATGCTTAACGAACGAAATTTCGAAACCGCGTGCCGGTGTTTTGTAATACCGTGCGGCAACAAGACCCGGCGCTTACTAGCAGCAGTGTTAAAATAAAAAACCAGATGGCGCCACCGTAGTAAAAAAAAAAAAAAATCCGTCCGTTAAACCCAGGACGTTCAGACTGCGAGTCGAGCCCATAACCGCATTGCTTCTTCGCGAACGGAGGCGAACTAGTATATATATGCGTTGTCTTACGACTCAATGCTAATGAATAGGGGTCCAAAGCAACTCATGCTATGAGGGACGCCGCAGTGAAGGGCTCCGGTCGAAATTCCGGAGCCCTTCACTACGGCGTCCCTCATAGCCTGAGCCGCTTTGTGACGTTAAACCCCAATAAACCAAACCAAACTGAATAGCGGTGTCATCAGAGAACAACAGATAAAAAAAATAATACATGAAAAACAAAAATAATCATGGTTTTGCACTCAAAGCACGTAAGCAGGCTTAAGTGCACTCCGCATTTTTTTTTGCTGGTTTTGTCACTTACCCGGCATGCTCAGTTGAGGCTTAGCTTCAGGATGACATCATACCAAGCAACATGGAGAGAGAAGTGAAAAGCGAAATACCAGATGAGGATCGATCAAAACAACACGAAAATATCGCGCGACGTAGAGGTTACGCAAGCACAGTCTGTCCCAGAGAATGCAAGGCACAAATATGCCCAGATGAGGCGCCGTGTCTTTTACTTTTTATTTGGGTCCGTATCTGTGTGCGTTGGGAATTAATAGAAAAACACATTACGTCTATAGGGGCAGGTGGAGTGGATTAGTGAAAATCGGACAGCAAGCCTTGATGCATTTGGTCGCATATGCTATTTTTAGGACAATAATTTTATGCGGGGTGCTCTACGCGTTGAACGTGCACATGGTGCAGTCGGCGTCACATGTTCTCATAATTAAAAACCAGCGCGTTGTAATGTCGCTCAGAGAGGCCTGAGCCGCGGGAATGCGGAGAACATAAAAATACGGCAAATCTTATCATCGCGACGTGTGCTTCGCTCCACGGCTGAGAAACAGCGCCCGTTGCTCAGTTATTTTAGTCAAATACACGTAATGCATAGTTCACAGCGTAAATGTTAAAATACGACTTTTCGCAGACGATTGAATAATTTATCAAGAAAGTTCTAGCTTTGAAGACCAACTCCTTTTAAGCGATTCACTGTCTGCCCTAGAAAAATAGAAAAACGGTGCTCACGTTGCAAATGACTTTGAATTCCAACGAGACAGTAGCAATGACTGTGACACGTAAAAAGAATCCTTTAAGTTTTACATACCGTATTGCCAACGAGTCCCTCTTAGTTGCCAACGCTTTTAAATACTTGGGAATTCAGATAGCCTCTGACCTTCGATGGAACGAGCACATATCGTATATAGAAAAAAAAAGCCCTAAGACAACTGCACTTTTGAGAAGAACGCTGGCACAATTCACACAAGAAATAAAGCTTTTAGCTTGTAAAACATTTGTTCGGCCAATGTTGGAATATGCTGCGGCAGTGTGGGATCTCTGGACCGAATAACTTAAAATATAAAATGTCCAACGCAAAGCAGCTAGGTTTATCTTTAATTGTTACAGTTGGAATATTTCCCCAACAGCCCTACTGCAAACCGCAGGACTTGAACAGCTGGTCATTCGTCGTCATCGTGAAAAATTTGAAGTTATTCTACCTGTACTATCACAATAAACTAACAATAGAGGAAGGAATTTTAGTTGAGCACTCATCTCGACGCCCTACACGCTCCTACCATACTAAAAAAGTTGCCGCGTTTTCATGTAAAACAAATGTTTTTAAGTACTCATTCTTTCCCCATACTATCACTAAGTGGAATGGTTTACTTGCTGACGTTGTCTATTGCGAATCGGTAAATTTATTTTTGCAAGCTCTGAATGAAGCATAGGGCTCTTACGTATCCCTGTTTTGGGCCAAGTCCGATGCCTTCGTTTGCTGCCGAGTTCGATGTCATTACATGTTCTCTGCCTTTGTAATCGATTTTTTGTTGTACGTGCTGGTTTTTACTCTGTTCGCTAGCTGCTTCTTTTACAATGTACTTGTCAGTTTTATCAATCAGTCTGTACCCCACTCCTGCCTATGGCCTGTAACACAGGCCGGCAGTATTTGCGAAATAAATAAATAAGAATCTATGCGCAGCCATAGGCACTATTTTGTGTACCTCTGAAGTAGACAGTCAGCGTGGCGGCAGCGCTGAGCACCAGGAAGAGGACCAGGGAGACGGACACCAGGCTGCCAAGAGTGTAGCCGAACGTGCTGCAGTTTCGAAACGTCATGCAAAACACATGCCTTCGCACTTAAAAAAACTTGCTTACATCACGCTAATCCGCCCGAAAGGTGAGTATGCTTCTGCCATATGGGACCCTCAACAAGCTTAAACAACACTGAATCCCTGCAAAACCGTGCTGTTTGCTTCATCTTTTCAGATTATTCACGCTTCACCAGTGTCACAGCATTAGAACAACGTGCCGAGTTGGAACCGCTATCATGTCGACGCCATTTCGCTCGCCTAACCTTACTTCACAAACTGTATCACCATCCCACCCTCCACGACGAATTCTTTTTGCCACACGCTGCAGTCTTTCCTCGCCGCGACCACGATAACAAAATAAAACGCATCACGTGCCGTTCATCGCTCTAGGCGGAATAATTCATTCCTCGCACTATAATAGATTGGAATAACTTGCCATCACACATAGCTACTGAGGTTAACCTACAATCGTTTCAGCATTCGTTAAAGCAAACCATGGACTAACAGATTTGGTATTTTTGTTGTATTATGTGCATTTACTGAGTATATTATTCTGCGTTGTTTGTTGTGTTATTTGTGTACATTGCTAGCTTTATTTCATACTTCGTTATTACGTGTATTTTGTTTCAAGTACCTGTGCCATATTTTTATGCTTGTATCCCCCCCTATGTAAATCGAAGTCCCTGCTGCTCGATATAAGGAAGTACCAGGTGGCCGAAATTACCGAAGCCCGCCACTACGGCATCGCTTGAGTCGCTTACCATAAACAGAACAGAAGAGAAAAAGAAATAAAGATGCCGACACAGAACAACTCCGCGAGACAGAAAAGCGCGTTACCAAAATTCGAATTCAAGGTTACTTTTTTTTTCTTTTTGGCAAACTCAGAGAGTTTGCCGTTTATGTTCGAAGCCGATGCGTAGTCCCTTCAAGCTTCTCCGCAGCGCACAACGCCAAGTGGGGGGCGCACGATGACGTCATTGAAGGTATTGGTACATTTCCAACGCACAAACGCCTGTTTTGAAGGAAAAAAACCAACGCCACCGAAGGCAAACCCTGCCGAGAGTTGTTTGACAGCGTCTAACGAGTCAGGGCAGGGTGTGGCTGACGACAGCGGCAATTTGAAATCATACCTTCCATGACGTCACGCTGAATTTTCCTGCACTCCACCGGGGCATTGAGGAGAAGCGCGAAATTCAGTCGTCCATTATGCCACTATTTTAAATGCTAGTGCAAAAACACTTGGCATGCTTCACCAACAGCCTATATAGATTGAATTCTTGAGTATCCCGAAATTCTCATTAAGCTAGCCTCTGAACCACCCTCTGAAGAGAGTCCATAAACTCGCTCAATCACTACATTCTGTCGTCATGAACATCTGAGCCAAATAATACACTTCTACATGCAGCAGAAAACCAACAATCACGCGAGACATTTGCCAAGCCGTTTCCGGGCACCTTTAACGCGAAAGCTTTACTACGGCATGTTGCGAGAGTTTCGCCGAACGCGCGGCAACGACCTTGAGCGACCTTTCAGCCGTTCCGGAGCTGCGCCAAAACAGATAAAGCAAACGAAAGGTGCAAAGAGCGGCACCTTGGAAAGCAAAGGTAATGCCCATAACTCGCCTCTTGGGACAGTGGACACCTCAGCCGTGCTTTAAGCTAAGCGGCGGTAGTGACAGGTGTGCGCTGCATGCGTTGGCATTGACAACGTTGTGGCAGAAACGCGGCACTGAACCCGCCACGGTGGCTCAGTGGTTACGGCGCTCAGCTACTGAGCCGGAGTACCTGGGTTCGAACCCGACCGCGGCGGCAGCGTTTCGATGGAGGCGAAACGCAAAAAATGCCGCCACCGTCTGGCAGACGTTCAAGTAACGAAGCTGTTCGGTAGCGCCATCTACCATCCATGTGATGTATTGCTACCTGATTAGCCTACTTTTCCATATCTTACAGTGAGCAGGCGCCGGGGCGCCTACCGCCTCGAGGTCGGATATTTTTGACCAAGGGCCGAAAAAAATTGGCTGCGGTTTGACCAATCGCCATGCCGAGTAGAACTGCGGAGGCAACGCCGCGGCAATCGCAGGGGCGGCGGCACCTCTGAGTCACCCACGCAGCGGAGGAGTCGGCGGTGGCTCCGCGCTGCTCTGATGTGACTCACTCCTCGCGCATGCGCAGTTGGGGCTCTCTCCCGGGGCTCCGCGAAATCGCTCACCCCTAGCGTAGCGTTGGTTCCCCAAGAAAATTCTGCGGGCACTTGTCTGCTTAGTAGAGGAATGCGAAAGCAGCATGCACACTCCGGTGGGCGCACGTCCGAGCACTCAGTAGCAAATATGCATGCATCTTCACCCATCTTCAACCCCCCCCCCCTCCCCCCCCCTTGCAGCCGTGGCGGATCGCTGTGAATGCCACGTATGCCGTCGCCCAAGGGTTCTACGAAAGAAACCCTCAGGCTCCAAGAACCCTAAGTCCGGCACTGAGAGGCAGGGGGAGCGAGAGGAAGACAGACAGCCCGACAAGGAATTCAAGATCCAGTAGTCCTAAGCCGCCCCCTAGCGACGTGTTTTTTAGAGCACAAAGTAATTCAATCGCAGTTACATTTCAATAGAGCAGTATCTGTATGGGCGTAATCATTATCGCTTGCGAACGAGCGCACTCATTTCCGTATTGCCCCTACTTCTCCTCACTATCCTCTCCCTTTCCCTTTCATTTCCGCCGGCTGCAGCTCGGGTGCTTAAGATATTAGATAGCAATTGCCGCGGCCGGCAACACTCTTTTGCTTCACTTTTTTATTTTTAAATAAACCACTACCACCACCACCACCACCACTGCGCAAACTAGACTTTCCTTGCTGTTATGAGAACAAAGAATAACTGCGCAAAAAGGACGGGACAAGAGAGACGAAGAACCACACGGGACAAACGCAGACTAACAACTGATTTATTCCACCAACGCCTCCTCCCTTGAACAGCAAAGCTCATGCGCACCAACCACAAAGACAAAAGCCACACTCATCTCGTGAAACCAAGAAACTCGATCTCCTTGCGGTACAGGTGTACGGAAGCATCGCTAACAAATTTGTCAGGCCCTAATCTCGCGATTTCCAACGTTTCGATAATTTCCCGTTCTTTATCCCTCGCGTGTCCGATAACCGTAGTCCTGTCGAAAAGCAGATTACAATCTTTGTCATCATGCTTGCAAGTGTTGCAATGCTTAGGCAGATGCTGCCCCCTTGAATCAGCTAATTGGCATGCTCTAATAATCTAATGTTGATGCAGCGGCCAGTTTGCCCGACGTATACCTTACCACAGCTCAGCGGAATCTAATAGATTACATTGCATGTACACTGTACAAACTTATTTCTGTGATTAATACCACACACAACCTTCTTTTGCTTATCTTTCCTCGCTAAATTGCACAAGCGCGACAACTTGCAAGGTGCAGAAAAAAGGACCTCTACGCCGAATTTACCGGCGACCCTCTTCAGGCCGTGCGAGACCCTGTGAACATAGGGCATAACTTCATACTTCCGCCTCTCCTGTGCATCCGACCCCCGAGGTTTTGAGTTTGGGCGGAAGGACTTCAACATCGCTTGAAGTCCTTCCTCGGAAATCGAAGCCTTGAAAATCGCGAGATTAGGTGCCTGACAAATGTGTTCGCGATGCTTCAGTACACCTGTACCGCAAGGAGTTGGATTTTCTTGATTTCACGAGATGAGTGTGGCTTTTGTCTTTGTGATTTGTGCGCATGCGCTTTGCTGTTGAAGGAAAGAGGCGTCGGTGGAATAAATCAGTTGTTAGTCCGCGTTTGTCCCGTGTGGTTCTTCCTCTCTCTTGTCGCGTCCTTTTTTGCGCAGTTATTCTTTGTTCTCATAATGTCGTACCAACTAGCCCCTCACTGCACTATTCTAGATTTCCTTGCTGATTTCCGTCCCGTGCAAAAAAACAAACAACAACAACAAAAACAGGCCATGTTCTGAAAAGAAAAACCGCACCAATTTGTACATTCCTTAATTTGTAATAATAGTAGTAATATCTAGGGTTTAAAGTGCCGAAGTTACGCGCGGGTTAGCAGAGACGCTGTAGTGGAGTGCTCCAAATTAACTTGGACCAGTTGGGACCAGTTTGACCTGTCCTTTCTTGCTGTCGCTCCCCTCTATACTTCTCCTCGCTGTCCTCTCTCCCTTTCACCTCCGCCGGCTGCAGCTCGGGTGCTTAAGATATTAGATAGCAATTGCCGCGGCCGGCAACACTCTTTTGCTTCACTTTTTTCTTTTAAAAATAAACCACTGCCACCACCAGTTGGTGGTCTTCACACGCGCGTTTCTGCATTTCGCCGCCATCGAAATGATGTCCTCGCGGTGCCACAGCCACTGCATGAGCCATCGTGACGGGTCTCATTCAGCACCTGCTGTATGTCGCAACGAATACCTCCGAAAGTAGCTGCTGCACAACGTGGAATTGGGTCGTTACGCCTATGTTTCGCATATCCACGGTACATGACACACACAAAGGGAAGCTATTCTCCCTCTGTGTTTTGTGAGTTAGAGCAGAGCTAACAATCCGATTAAAACTGCACGCGAACACGTGAAAGGGGGAGACTAATTAAACTCGAGACTTCACATCAGTCTGCCGTGTACTGCTTTATAACTTCTGAAAGCGCATTACAGAAGCGCCAGTCAGGCTCCTTCCTAGACACCAGACCATTTAATTTTGCTGTCGCACAGACTGGGTGCCATTTACGCACTGCCTGGTGCGGACACCTCTCGGTGGGTAAAATCTACGCGCTAGCACACTTCACTCGATAAATCTATAACTGCGCAGCATTCCTTAGAAAAATTCATGGAGCTTGCAGCCTCATCCGTTTTGTCATCAAGCCAGACTTGATGACCATCCACAGTCTATACTGGTCTTATGTTTTTTGCTCACTTGATCATGTACCCAGTGTATGATTGTATTAAGGAATACTTTGAGACGTGTCTGAACACATGTTTTGAAGGCCAGAGTTGGCTGTCTTCCGTCTTCTGTTTCTCACTCGATGTAAGCCCGCATATGAATGCTGATTTCTCGTCTTTTAAACCTGATTGCTGGCTTTTGTATTATTGTGTTGTTAACTTGCATCTTCGTTGTCTATAAATACACTCCTGTAACAGTCCCAAGAAGGGACTAACAGTATGTTCAAATAAAATAATTTTCTCTGAAAAAGAAATGTACGCGAGGTCGCAAAGAATTCGGGTATGAACCGAGTCCCGAACCGGTTCGGAACGGTTCCTTTGAATCGTTCCGGTTCAGGTTCAGTTCCAAGATGGCGAAAAAAATATGGTGCGGCTCCGGTCCGTCTCCGAACAAAAATACGGGTTCGGTTCCGATTTCAGGTTCAGGTTTGGTTCCGGTTCGACACCTTGCTTTCAACTTGAACCATGAAACGGCATCGTCTATCCTAAACAATAAAAAAATAAGCAAAAAGAGGCATGTGTCTGTGTGTTACCTATGCAACAGTGATTCGGATACAAACGCCACCGCCCGCCGCTTTCTTAGTATCGCGTTGGGCGACCACAATAGGCGACCCGACACGACACATCATGAGCAGCATCTTGGAGCATAGCGCGCATCTTCAGCGCTACAGGTGGTGACGATAAACCTATTAGCCATCAGTGCGGCCTTAGGTACGGTACGACCACTGTGACTCATCATCATCATCATCAGCAGCCGGACTACACCCACTGCAGGGCAAAGGCCTTTCCCATGTCTCTTCAATTAACCCTGTCCTTTGCCAGTTGTGGCCACTGTATGCCCGCAAACTTCTTAATCTCATCCGCCCACCTAACTTTCTGCCGCCCCCTGCTACGTTTGCCTTCTCTTGGAATACACTTCGTTACCCTTAAGGACCAGCGGTTATTTTGCCTTCGCATTGCATGCCCTGCCCAAGCCCGTTTCTTCCTCTTGATTTCAACTAGGATATCATTAACCCGCGTTTGTTCCCTCACCCACTCCGCCCTCTTCCGATCTCTTAACATTACACCTATCATTTTTCTTTCCATAGCTCTCTGCGTTGTCCTTAACTTAAGCTGAACCCTCTTTGTTAGCCTCCACGTTTCTGCCCCATAGATGAGCACTGTGACTATCTCGCGTCATAGATTGTCTCCGCATGGAACAGAAGCCTGTCACTGGTGAAGAAACTCTAATGATACTCAGACTGCTGAATCAAGCAAAAACTGCTCGCATCGCACATTACTAGATGACAACACGCAGCGGTGGCTTAGTGGTGAGGGCGCTCGTATACTGAGCCGGACTTCCCGGAGGCAAAACGCAAAAGTCGCCCGTGTGCGTTGCGATGTCAGTGCACATTGAAGATCCCCAGGTAGGCACCTCTTTTTTCTTTCACTCCCACCTTCCCCCCTTCCCTTACTGCGTGGTTCGGGTGTCTATCGAAATGTGGGACAATTACTGAGCCATTTCCTTTCTTCAATACCCCCCCCCCCCCCTTTTTTTTAATGGATAAAAACGGAAAGAATAGAACTTGACGCTGGGCCATTTGGTCACTCATTCTTTAAAATTGAAGAAGACCACACGTAGACGAGGACTTCTTTGTTTTGTCATCCTCTCCTTGTGGTCTTCGTTAGATTCAATTTAAAAGAAGGATTGCCGAAGTCGAGTGATGGCCAACCGTCGACCTCTTTTGTCGGATGGCGGCATCTTTGAAGCTGGTGGTAGTGGTTTATTTATAAAAAAATAAAAAGTGGAACAAAAGAGTGTTGCCGGCCGCGGCAATTGCCATCTAATATCTTAAGCACCCGAGCTGCAGCCGGCGGAAATGAAAGGGAAAGGGAGAGGGTAGTGAGGAGAAGTATAGAGGGGAGCGACAGCAAGAATTAGGATAGGGGAGAGCTTTGTACACTATTTACAAAATACAAAAGTAATCAAGTTCGCGCCGCTCGCGTGCTAATTTCCAAGCATTGATGTTTGAAGCTCGCAGTCCGCTCTTCCGAAAGAAAAAGCTACAGCCAGCTCCATGGCTGAAAAGAATACGTTGGTCTGAATGATACATGCTTCCCTGGTGTACATCGCCTGAGCCCGGTACAAGTGGAAGTGCACTAGGGGCCAAGCGAACAGCGAGCTGACGCGTCCTGCAGACTTCACGACCGCGGCCATCTGTTCAGTGCAGCGCAGTTGTGTCCCGTCTTTTCTTGCTCCGTTATTCCAGCCACTTCCTAAGTTTATCCCTGCATCTTACCGTGGGCCAAAAACCCATGTGTGAGTGTGTGGGTCAGATATGGTAAACATGCGTTGTGTTGTGTTGGGTTTAATGGCGCATAAGCAGCTAAGGCTATCATGCGCCAAGCTCAAGACAGGATATTTCTTTTGTGCAGATTTTTGGTAATATGTGAAAAAACGGTGTAGAAGGTCTAAAGTTTGCTGTACCCAATGATAGGAGAGGGAAGAAATTTTAGATCTACAAGTAAAAGCTTTCAAGGAGGCCGGGTAACCTCACCAGCGGTCCTTGGCAGGGCAAGGAAATTGAGGTTCCCAATCAATCAAATAAAGACCTCAGTCTTCTTCTCGAGGATGAGAACAAGGCTGAAGTGTATTTTAGATAAAGCGAAGCAGTGGATTAAAATTTAGTTTCTCAAGAACACCTGCTTCTTTTAAAACTAAAAACACAAGACGAGTTAATGGCATTTTCACCTAAGAGCAACGCAGGATGTAGAGGAATGCATTCATTATAAAACTTAACAAAGTGTTTCTTTCTTAGTTTTCCGAGGTCTGAACATGAGAGTAAAATATGTTTTATTGTGAGCTCGCCTCCACATCTTTCACAAAGAGGTTTGTCTTGTTTCGTTAGTAAGAAATGTGTAATGTGCGTGTGTCCAATGCGGAGACGACCTAAAATTACTTCCATAAAGCGTTCTTGGTGCCTACATTTCTTCCATTCACCCAAGACGGGCTTTACCAATTGCAGCTTGTTAACTTCGTTGTACCATGAAGCCTGTCATTTTCTTCTAAATTTATTTTGAACAAACCTCATGCAGCCCCTATGCATCTCCGTTTACCTTTTCTATGCTGTAAACAGCGTACATCCTCGCTATTCTGTCCCCATCCCTTTTGTTTCCGCCTGCCGGTGGTCGGCAAAAACTTTTTCTTCGGTTTTGCATTTTTCGTACAGCAAACCGCTTCTAATGCCCACCCACACTCGGACGCCTCGGAGCGACGGAGTCAAGTCAAATTCGAGGAAACAATGGGACGGTGATCGCGTGTGCCTTTTTCATTCTTTTTTCTTATCCACTGTACGCTCGTTCCATACCTTGGGCCCACTCCACGGCTGCCATTCAGGAGGCCATTCAGTTTCTTGGGCACGGGCTCGGTGAAAATGGCTGCTGTCCCAACCTCCTCCTCCTCCCCCATCTTTCTGCCCACACGCCGGAGAGGATGCTTCGTCGAATTTTCACAAACACGCGGGAAGATGTCAACTGATAGCTCTCGCCCCTCCGCGCGCGCGCACGCACGCACACACACACACACACACACACACACACACACACACACACACACACACACACACACACACACACACACACACACACACACACACACAACGAAAAAAAAACAGGAATGCGTCATCGCTGAGCTCGCGCCCCTCGGTCAGCTGGAGCACCCTTCTTTTCCAGCGCTCACTCAGCCACAGTGTCCACTGGTTCTGGTCTGTCGGAGAGTTCATGGGCAAGCGATGGGGAAGGGGGGGGGTTGCTAGATGACATCTTTCAATGGTCCCAGGGGCCACGCGCTCACCTCCGACATCAAGAGGAAGCCTTTCCTACGCGCTACCGTGTCCACATGAGAAGGACGGTTCTTGCATCTCCCTCCACACACGCCACTTTCGGCGCCAGCGCCAACCGACCGACGACAAAGGGCGATTTCTTACTCCCGGGGTTTAGCAGAGAAAGGCATTCCATTCCCGGCTGGCGGCGAGACAAGTGTACGTTTGGAACCACGGAGCCTGCGACAAACCCCCTTTCTTGTCTGAAGATAGCGAGTCCCATGGCAGTCAATGCCTGCATGCTTTGGCTGTGAATACCTTCTTCTGTATTTCACTTGGGCCTTGAGTAGATGTCAGTGCCCACATACCATTCCCTTTATTTTCGTTTTTGAGGGGGGCTTTTTGTGAAGCAGACAGTCTGCAGAACCAGGACTGAGGCTCCACTCATGAGTTCATTTTAGTGGTTTACTTACTTCAGAATAAAGTGCAAGAAGGAAGGGAAAATTTTTTGCTGGCCATAGTAACTCGGAGCACCTGAGATGCGGCCAGCGAAAATAAAAGGGAAAGCAAAGAAAGAAAGGAAAGAAAGAGGGGAGCGACAGAAAGAGAGGAAAAGGGATGAAGAGATAATACAACCGACTACACCAACAGGACACACGGTCATCCAAGCGACAAAGGCAGCGATGAAAATGGCGACTGATGTGCGACAGGTTAGCGCAGCTGATTTCTACCAAGTAAAGGGACAAGCAAACGACGAGCTTCACACTTATGGTACGACGAAGCAGCGCTGACGGACGGGGCGGAAGAAGAAGAAGAGAGAGATACATGCGCTGAGCTAACAACCAAATGATTTATTGCGAAAGAGGGGGGATACGCACAGAAGAGAAGCATAATTCCACCGTTAGCACACATCACCTTTTTATTTTTTAAATATAAACCATTACCACCACCAACTCAACTCAGACGAGAAGCAAATGCGGGACGAACATGACATACATGCGGGAGCTACCAAATCATCACTGATTAAGAAAGGCGAGCTCCTGTGGGAATAGAGCCACCGATGATTGGCTTACACATGAGTTACCAGATTCATGAATGTGAAAAGCCTCTCATGTCAGGCGCGAGGAATGATATCTAAACTTGGCGATGATAGTGGTTCGGTTCAGAAATTCCTCACAGTCTTTGCAATCTGCGGAATGAATGACAATGTTATTTCGGCGTGACTGGTTGTCAATAGAGAGTTTTAGTATTGCGGGCTTTGCGTAATTGCGTGCATAGCGGAATAGCGGGTCCAGAGTGCGCATGCGCAGAACGCTAACGGGGAAATAGCGTTAGCGTACGCACGCAATTTTCAGAATTTAGCGTTGCGGCTTTTGCGCCCTTAGCGTGGAAACATGGCGGCGTCCTTTCAAGCGAGAGCCGCCCGCTTCAGCCGATTCAGCAGCTCTTGCGATTCCGGTCGGCATGTTTACCGGCAACTACTGGTGTTGTTGGTTTTCGCTATGACTTACCTTGCTTCGACGATAAAGTTTAAGCTGCAATTCAGCCCAGTTTTTGAGATACGCTCTCGATTCTGGAGCGCGCAAGCCTAATGGAAACTCAAGCTGCAATGCTACCGTCTGCAACTGCCCAAAACGCAGCAGAAACCTAGCAAAAACGTCTGGAACGAGACAAAAATAGATTTGGAGGTTTTTCGCGATGTTTTATGGACTTAAATTATGTAAAAAGAGTTTATAGTAAATTTACATAAGTTTTTTGAACATTAGACGTCATGTGATGGCAAATATTCTTGCTCCAACGGCTTGTAGTTAACATTGCCTTTACTAGATGGCGCCACTGTTTTACGTTTTTATTTCATTTTATTGTAATTTTGGGGTCATTTTGCCGACGAAAATGAACACTGCACTAATAATTCGTATAAAAAACTCGGAAATTATAATTTGGCAAGTTTATTTGGCAAGTTTACCATTTTAGAAGGACCATTCGCATCCATGTCAAGCAGATGGCGTTTAACGTTTTCAAAACGCTATACTAAAACTGTATGTGGGGATAAGTTGCTTGCGGCACGCTAACGTAATTTCCCTTAGGTCCGCTATCACGCTAACGCTATACTAAAACTCTCTATTAATATCTTTCGCGCGTTCGCGTAGTCATTCATTGACGCAACGCGTCCGGTCTCCCGGATGTAAAAACGGCCGCATGACCGCGGGACCTTGTAGACTTCACCACAGCAACAGTTGACAATTTATTTCGGTGTTTCTTCTGACATGCTTTCTTTCCACTTTCCTGGTTCACTCTACTGCACAGGCCTCCCAACTTGTTCCTGGCAGAGAAAAGGAGCTTCACGCCAGCTTTGTTCACAATCTTTTTCAGGTTGTGCGGTACTTGGTGAACATACGGAATACACGTGATGTGCTTACTGTCTAGTTTGCGCGTGACCTTCTGAATTCTGCATTCTGCTAATATCGACTCCGCTACTCTAGATAAGATCTTCGTCGCGTAGCCTGCAAAGGGAACCCTAATAACCTTCGCGTCACAGCTAGCTTGGGGCACGGGGAATACATCCAACAAGCATGGTCGCACAATAGCACAAGTTCCAGATCTAAAAACCTTAGTTTGTTGCTAGTAGGTAGCTCTGTGGTCAATTGTAGGTTGTTAAGTTCAGTACTGAACACGTAAAAAATCTGAGCAACACTTTGTTGGGCGTCACTTTTGCCTGCACTGCACTGCATTTTCTCTTTGGAACCGGTCGCGCGGCCACGGTGCACAGTATTTTTTTTTTTTTTTTTGCAGGAAGAAAAGCTGACGTGGACATTGGAATAGGTGTGCTGAAATTCCAAAAGCATGAACAACCAACTGATCCACACCTCAGCGCCTCTGACTTACTTCTGCAAAGGTCATAAAGCGAGCGAAGCTAGCTCTTTGTCTCGTTTTCTTATTACTCGTAATTCTTTCGCAAACGCCATAGACAAGCTGAACGGTGCTGAAATCTTGACGAGGTTCCGCACTGCTGTCTTTAAGGAACTCATACAATGGCCCTGCTACATGGGCGTTTCGAATGCGTTCCAGCCAAACGTGATTCGACTCGACTGCTGAACTTACGATGCTACACAAAGTTCTTCAACGGCGTTCGGTTCAGATGACATTCGAGTCGACGGAGCTTCGCGGATGCCTTCAAGATTTTGGAATGCCTTCGAAACGCAAGCCGCACCGACCAATAGCCGTCGAAGACGCTTCGCTCCGCGGCTGCTATGTGGCTGTTGATTTCGATATCCGCTGCTCGCTTTTTCCTGCTCTTTGTTTAGCAAGTAGCTCGCTTATGATTTTATGGGGTTTTGCGGCCCAAGGCAATCCAGGCTATGAGGGACGCCGTAGTGGAGGATTCCTGGGATTTCGACCACCTGTGACATCGCGCAGTACACAGGAATCTAGAATTTCGCCTCCATCGAAATTCCACCGTAGCGGCCGGAGTCGAAACCGCGTATTTTGGGTCAGCAGCAGCGCGCCATAGCCAGTGAGCCAGTGAGGCTGCTTAGCATATAGCTAGTGTACTCGCTAAGTGAATGCTTGAAGATAATAGCGCACCACTGAACATTTGCCGCGTGAGCGCGAAATTTCCCTAGCCGATGAGGACGACTGCACTCATTCCTGTTTACAACGCTGCGTACGAACAGCTATAGTGTTCGTATACATGACATAAAGCGCAATAGACCTATTCAATACTCTCATCTCTTTTGTACCGGTTGTGCCCGTGGTTGTTTACGTAATGCGACAATCTGTGGGAAGCGCCGATGCGATCGCCCGGATGGGAAATACTTGACAGCCGGGTCGCTACTTGAGATCCCGTACAACCGGAGCATCTCGCTAATTGTCCCAGCTTTCGCCGACGTGACCAATATTTGATGTCGGATCATTTTACGAAAAAGCATGTTCGGTGACCATACGCATTAACTGAAACGGCCTAATCTGCTATCCACAAACGAAGGCGACGACTTCGGTTCGGTTCGGTTCATGGGGTTTAACGTCCCAAAGCGACTCAGGCTATGAGAGACGCCGTAGTGGAGGGCTCCGGAAATTTCGACCACCTTGGGTTCTTTAACGTGCACTGACATCGCACAGTACACGGGCCTCTAGAATTTCTCCTTCAAAGAAATTCTAGCCGCCGCGGCCGGGATCGAACCCGCGTCTTTTGGGTCAGCAGCCGAGCACCATAACCACTGAGCCTGCCGGCCGCCTAACGCATTACTCGGCAGTGTGGGTCACACCGGCGATTCCATTTCATTGCATGCGCGTCTTGGGATGCAAGCAACCGTAGATTTTTCAGGTCACTGTCCTGTGGCCTCCTGTGGCGCTCCTGTGGCCGCGCGGCAGTGCGCGCACCCGCGACAGAACAATGGTGAGCCTCTGTGTGTTCATCGAGCAGGTAGGCTTGACTTCCCGCTTACTCTTCGCCAGGTAGTGCACGCGTGACACGAACGCTCCGTTGGTGCTACCTCGGACGGTATACGCGGCCGGGCGCCCCACCCCGGCCGCTAGTGCAGTGTGCCGCGCGCGCGATTTCATTCCATTTCATTTCATTTATTGAAGCCTTAAAGGGGCCCAGAAACACAATCTTAGTTAACTGTTTTGCCTGTTGATTGCATACAGTGAGTTATAATGGTGCTATTAGCGTCGGTAATACCGCGTACATTCCGTTTTTTAATATTTTAATGTCCTCCCAAAAACAACTTCATGGTCGCCACACAGTGGCGGGTTTTTAGCAGCGGATATGACATCACCTGGCGCGAGCTTGATGACCGGACAAACAGTAAATATCCTGCAAATTGTGTGAATAAATAGAGACACATTTTGTCACCTGTCTGCGTTTTATATTAGATCAACAAAAACAATTTGTTTGTCTTAGATAAAAGCCCTGCAAAGCAAGTAAAATAAAAATACACCACCAGGGGCGCTCTGGCATAGAAACAACGCTGCCAGTCTCACAGAGAGCAGGCAACCATGGAGTACAAACTTCCGCGACGTGCTCTGGCTGGCTGTTTTGATTGGTTGCGCCAGGTGCCGTCATTGGGAGAGCGAAATAGGAGTGGGAAGCACCGCCAAAATCGAGTTGAGGGCAGCGTTTTGTTTGCTTGTATTTTGAAATTTCTTCACTGAATAACTCCCGTTCCTGTGCATCGATTCCTGTAATTCTTTTGAAGTCAGCATCTGTGTGACATAAAGAACCCACCTGAAGTATAGCCGGTATTCGCCCAGGCAGTGTTTCGCAGCCCCTTTAAGGGGCCGTGGGCATTACATAAGGCGGGGGCAAGAACAGTGTGTAACAGCATATGTTACCAGCTCAACAAAAACAAAAAAGCAATGAAACGAAACAGAGCAAAAAAAAACCATTAAAGGAGACAGTAACACAGGATCAGATTATTTGATGAAGCCGAATACATCACGTAAGACACAGGTGATTCGCTAATTCAGTGCGGAAAATTGCTCGATCTGTGCAAGAAGCAATATTATCAGGCAGGGCATTCCATCGGGCTATTGCATCTGGAAAGAATGAATCATTCATAGCTGATGTGCGGCCTTTCATGGGAGCTATGGGATGAGTGTGGTTTAGGCGAGGGGATATTCTTGATGGCGGCTGCAGCAAAGGATGCCTGTTCATAGGGCGGTAGAAAAAGGAATGAAGGAGGCATAGGCGTGATACGATGCGACGTGATTGGAGACTTGGGAGGGAAAGGGCTCGTTTTAGTGCAGTGACACTACCATCACGCGAGTACTGTGACATGATAAACCGTGCAGCTCGATTTTGAACGGCTTCTTAGAGCATTCTTAGAAACTTCGATTTATTGCTCTGTGTGGCCAATTTCCCTAATGCAATCGAATTAACGTCCGGCTCCCGCCCTTTTTTTTTTTTTTTGAATTCTCCCCGTACGTTGGGCGGAGTCGACCAACGCGTGGAGTACCTTTCACCCAGTCCCGTGGCGGCTTGCCGCTCTGCCATCGGCGGAGTAATACGTAGCAGCAAATAGACCGCGCGTATTTTTATTTCTGCGGGCTTATTTTGCTGCTATATTATCTGCGAATGAAACTATTTACTCACGGAAACCTAAAAACAAAATAAAGCGAAAGCAAAGCTTCCACGGAGCTGGCTGAAAGGCACTCCACGCGTTGGTCGACTCCGTCCACCGTACGGGGAGAATTCAAAAAATAAAAGCGGGAGCCGGACGTTAATTCGATTTAAGTAGGGAAATCGGCCACACAGGGCAATAAGTCGCAGTTTCTAAGAATGCTCGGAACGTGTAGATCGAGTTCCCACGGCAAAAAGACGAGTTCAGATTCCTCTTCACTGCACCTTTAATAATTTGGCAAGCTTTAATCGCCGGTGAAGTGAGCACATGCGCAGTACAGCCACTCATTTCGCTTACTTCGAATACGGATAAGAAGCATATTCACACCTCATCAGCGTGAACCTTTCCAATGCATTTGGAAAGTGCCGCGCAGCGCGTGAGTCCGTATGCCGTTCGAATGGACCCGCGTAGCATTTCAAATCGTCCGATGCATCAGGGTCGCTCAGGGCTTCGCACTGCGCACTCCACACTCTACGGGAGATTTCAACATAGGTGGTGAGCGGAACGGTGTATTGTCGCGGCAGAGGAGGTTGCGATAGCTCTTGCGGCAGTTCAGAAAGGGATTAAAGTGATTATTAGTGACTCGAAGAGCGCTGTACACAACTTCAGCAGAGGCAGAGTCTCCGGAGAAGCGGTTCGGATTCTGGAGGCGGGAAATGGGTAGATCAGCCGATCGTGCTGGTCTGGACACCCGTGCATCAAATCCTACGAGGGAGTGAAGGAGCACACGAGCTTGCCCGAGGACTCACTTGCCGGGCGAGCTCAAGCTCTCCTCCAAACTGACAGCAACCGAAAAGGATAGGATGCTCACCGATCGTGAAATCGCTGAGTACTAAAGATAAACTAGAAAGGAATGTCCGCAAGCGTATGGCAAACTGAGTGAAAAATTGGCAGTGGTTTCGCTCTGATTAAACCTGGAGGGTTGCGAAAGCGACAGCCGGATATTTACACTGAGATCGCATCCCTTGTAAAACCGTACTTACTTGCCTGAACCGCGGCTGGGTGACCCTGCAGAGAAGCATTGTCGTTATTCGAGCATTTTTTGCAACACAACAGACCGCGCTGTTTTGGAGCGCAGTTTGCTGGCACATGCATGTATACTCACGCAAGCCGGCTATGATAGGCACTGCAGGCGGTGACAGGTACGGATTTGGAGAGAGAGAGAGAGAGAGAAAGAAGGGAGGAAATGAAGGGTTTGTAATCTTGATAATCTTATAAGCGGATACAACACTGACCGCAGGAGTAAAAGTTTTCGCGCGATAACATTAAGGGTCTCGTTCTGCAGAAAATCTTGCCGCGTCCGTTGTTGTGTCGTTGTGTCACATACTGCTTGTTGTGTCACATACTGCTTGTTGTGTCACATACTGCTTGTTGTGTCACATACTGCTTTATTGAACATCAGCGTCCACATTAATTGCTGACGCTAAGTAGGAACTGCATATTGCAACCGCGCAAAACGACGCAGGACGAAGAGAGGAAAGCACAGGACAAGACTTGTCCTGTGCTTTCCTCTCTTCGTCCTGCATCGTTTTGCGCGGTTGCAATATGCACTCCATTGTCAACCACCAACTAGCACGCCTTCACTTGTTATAAGTAGGGACCTTGACTGATATTAAGGAGCTCGTGTAATGTAATTTGTCTGCCGTGAGGTGCTTGTACAAGGCCTCTATTTATCCAGCTGAAGGAACTTTCCTGAATGGCGTAGAGGAAGCGTGCCACCGAAATGACAGCGGTTAGATTTCGCTTGGCCACCTTGTTTCTTGTGAGCGAGACTGCTCTTCTACGTCACTACCCTCTCGACCAATCAGGATTTTCTGCTGAACGCGACCTTAAGCGTCGCAAACAGGACACGCGCAGCTGTTTAATCGACGGAGCAGCAATGGTGTGCTTACAGGTGGTCTCCGCTTGGGTCGTCTCTGGAAGAAGGGAAGAAAACGGAGAGCGTATATGTGTCCGCTCGTATTACAAACTGACCACACGTTAAAAAAACAAAACAAAAACAGGTCTTGTTGATGGGATAAGTGGATATCAAGCAGCAAGGTATGTGCGCAGTGATAAAAAGAGCCGGATAATGAGCAAGGGGGCCTAACGAGAGGAGGGGATGGGTGTGGCGAGTGGTGGCGTCCTCTTTCGGCAAGCGTATGACAAGATGGTGTTTAACTGGGGCCCTCTTAGCGTATCACTTCGCATACATGGCCCTTGTCATTTATCTGATTGTTTTTAATTTTTCGTAAAATTTTTTACAAATTTTTTTTAGCACAAGACGCACCTCCCTTTGAGCTGCCCGAACGCGCCTCAGTGGTCGAGGAGTAGCGCACCCAGCTCACCACCCAGGAAGCAGCGGTTCGAGCCCCGGCTCGACCATTTTTATTTTCAGTACATTTGCTTTTCCCTCACCCGTACTCATCTACGGGGCAGTAACGTGGAGGCTAAAGAACAGAGTTCAGCTTAAGCTAAGGACAACGCAGCGAGCTATGGAGAGAAAAATGATAGGTGTAATAGACCGCAAGCGAGCAGAGTGGGTGAGGGAGCAAACGCGGATTAATGACATCCTAGTCGAAATCAAGAGGAAGAAATGGGCTTGGGCAGGGCATGCAATGCGAAGGGAAGATAAAATCGCTGGTCTTTAAGGGTGACGGAGTGGATTCCAAGAGAAGGCAAGCATAGCAGGGGGCGGCAGAAAGTTAGGTGGCCGAATGAGATTAAGAAGATTGCGGGGATCCCGAAGCTGGCAAAGGACAGGGTTAATTGGAGAGATATGGGAGAGGTCCTTGTCCTGCAGTGGGCGTAGTCGGGCTGATGATGATGACGATCAGGGGCACTACATAGTAGTGGTGTAGTGATGTGATGACCCTGTACACCCATGACCAATTGTGTAGTGACGTCATCACTGTTGTAATGAGTGAGCGCTGCGGGGTGTTTGAATTACCCGCTCGCCGTCAGTGGTTGTGACGTCACGACACCCTCGACCAATCCTGAGTTGCTGGACACACACCGCAACGGCGCCGGCTTAGTTTTCCACTGAACGGGACGCTATCGCGTTTTTAACCCTGCCTGTACTCCGCATCTCAGGTTCGATAGCAGATATGCGTGGCTAGCAACACCTGCCGTTTTGTGTTTGTTTTCGACAAATGACTAATGGGTGAGGTGCGGTGTCTCCCTCCCTCCCTGTGTGGATGCACACCCAGCCAAGCCTTGTGGGGTTTTAATAGGAGAGATGCATCGCGGGGAAGCTAACCACAGTTGAGGGTGCATTGCGGGAGAGCGAACCGCAGGGGACGAGTGCGTCCCCACAGCCTCCACTGCACCACTCGCCTACCTGACGCAGTGGGGTTGCGACAACCAGAACTGGCAACGCACATTTGTCGCATCACCTGTGAATTTTGTTTAGTTTCATTCGCAGAAAAGAACAAAGGGGAGGGGGGGGGGGGTGAGTCAGTGTAGTTGTTTAGCCGAAAGTTCTTGGGCTAGGAGTTAAGTGGCTGGGGGCGGTAAATTCAACCAGGGATAAGCGGAAGATGAAACATTATTTCACAGTTTGTGGTGTTATGAAAGACCCATGTCCAGAGTAGCAGTATGACTAATCACTACTCTTTTTCCAATACTTACAATTCAAGAAACTTTGCGTATGGTCTACGTTCCCTATCTACGTTGCCCTATCTACTGCAAGACCCAGAACAAATTTTGGTAAACAAACAACAGATTATAAAATTATGACATTGTGTAATGCCTACCAGTCTCTTATTCAGATTGCTTTAGAAAGTTATAGTGTGTCTGTATTTAAGAAAAAACTGAAGACTCTTTTTCCCCCGGTTAAATTTCAGCTAACTCTGTATACATAGTTTTTTGAGTGTGTGTTTGTCTTCCTTTTTTTTTTTAATGTGCATATTATGAAATGTTTTGTTTATTGTTAATGGATATTTATTATTGTCTATCATTAACTATTTTCTATTCTGATCATGTTTTGCTCATTGTTTTTATCTTTTGTCCATTCGGCCACCGTTTCCATGATGTGTTAATCGGGGTGTAGGCCTCGTCAGGAGGCATGCTTGGTCTACCTCCTTTAGCCTCACCTCGAGGGCATATTGTACATAATATGGTCAAATAAACATACTACTACTACTATTGATCGCACTCTAAATGAAGGGAGTAGAGACCTTTGCAGGCTATGAAATCCATGACTAAGTTGTGAATGATATGGAAAAAAAAAAACACGAACATTAAAGACGACCTGTAGGGTCGCAGCCTTGAATCTGTGCTCTGAGCAGCGGAGAATCAGCTCCCGGTTATCATTAAATTCCCGCCTCTGTGCACGGTTTAACGTGCGAACTTGACAACGAGTCTCATATAAATTGCGTTTGGGGCGATGAGTACAACGAAATTTTAGGGGTTTTAGCTGGGCTCCTGTCATTTAGTTGTGCACATTACACATGACGTCTCACAGTCCATGGATGTACTGTACAGCCTGAATACAGGGCGAAATTTTCAGATATATCGATAACAGTCAATCTAGAGTTATTTAGGATTGCGCGAACAAAGTCTTTCTCGGCAACTTGGATGGTCGTTCTAGCGTGTTTACTGCGAAGATCGAAAAACCAAACCTCCTCTGTATCTTCACGTCTTTACTTGCGAAGGCGTGGACTGCACTGCTCCGAGTTCTAGTCAAACCGAATGGTGTTTCATCCCAATGTTGTGGCCACGGATAATATGCCCTTTGAGCAGTCCTGATGGCGTTATGTTAACCTCACATTCCGCCCCCAGCTTATGAATATGCGCAGTAATGCATGCAATTTGCAGAATACGTCACCTTAAAATTGCAGCAAGTTAACAATAATTTAGAGGGATAGAAAACGAACGTAGTTAGAAGCGCCCATGATAGGACAAAAAGGAAAAACGAACTCTTTGCAAACCGTTACTCCTCCAACAACTCCTCACGGAAGGAGAGTAATGTGTTGAGAAAGAGCAAACAGCCCCTTCATATCCGTGATATGTCCAATTTATACGAAATAGATTGAAATTGGCCCCGCCGCGGTGGCTCAGTGGTTACGGCACTCAGCTGCTGGCCGTAAAGACGCGGGTTCGATCCCGGCCACGGGGGCCGAATTTCGATGAAGGCGAAATTCTAGCGGCCCGTGTACTGTGCGATGTCAGTACACATTAAAGGACCCCAGGTGGTCGAAATTTCCGGAGCCCTCCACTACGGCGTCCCTCATAGCCTGAGTTGCTTCGGGACGTTAAACCCCAATAAACCATTAAACCAAACAGATTGAAATTGTCATATATTTTTGTTCACTACCGTATACGGCACAATCATGTAGAGTAGTACATAACGGTGGCTACGGACCCCAATTACAGCGAGGAGTGCAGGTAGAAAACGAGGAAAAGAGTACAACTGAACTGCACGAAATTAAGTTTAGCTTCCCACGTGTGACTTCACCTGAGCTGTGTTCCAAATTAATTTGGGTCTTCCTAAAACTTTCCACCTCGACGCGACACCGTGGCCTCAGCTCAGGGCAGTAATAGCAGTAGTAGTGGTTTTTATTTTGCATTGAATATAGAAGGTAAAAGAATTTTTTCTACCCCGGCATCTGCTATCGCCGCTGGAAGCACCTGAACTGGGGCAGCGGGAATAAAGGATAGTAGGCAGTGTATAGAAGTGAAAAGAAAGAGGTGAGGGGATAGTAGAAAGGACAGGGGGAGGAGTACACTGTCAATAAATCTATTTACATATATACATGATAAATATAAATATATACACAGGTCGCACGTGCGTGAAGGTCTGGTAGAACACAGTACAACCCTGCTGAAAAAAGTTGTATGATGCAATAAACTCATACAGTTTATCATTCAAATATCATAGACTTATCATACAAATCATAGAAAATTATCACACAAATGTCATACATTTCTGTGAAATCATACAGTCATCATAAAGATACCATAGAATATCATACAAATTGTATGATATATCATTCAGTTTGTATGATATTCAATGATGAAGCCTCTATGAGGTTATTGCACCATAGAACTTTTTTTCAGCAGGGAAACACACGCGCACGACACAAAGCACAAAACAGCTGGAGTGGGGGCGTCCAGTTGTTCATCGTCCAAGGTAGCACAGGTAGAACTACGTTTGAGACGAATGACCGCATTCGTGACTAATATTTCCTTCGCACGACCACCCTCCCTTTTTTTGCGTCTCACTGGTCCCCCGTCCTTGCTCTAACTCATCCCTCCTGTGTGCACGCAGCGCTTGTTTAGGCCACCGCGTATGGGTGCTGCGCTCTTGGTGGAATGTCGGTCAAAGCGTGAAACTTAGCTTACGTGCGACGTGTGCGTGCTCGTTCCTTCCGACCAGGGCGAGCGGGCGGTGCTGATGATGATGATGATGTCCTCAGGCTGAATGGCACATACCCACGGTGGGGGATTGGCCAGGGTGCATAGCGGATACAAACGCACTCATGTACAGGGAATGGAGTCTATTTAAATTTAAAATTTTGGGACGCAGAGCTAGAATTTGTACAAAACAAAAAAAAATACGGAGAAGGAAAAGTTGTGAATTCACATTCTAGCAGAGGAATCTACCAGATGAAATTATATAATCGTGAATAGAATCGCACACTCGTTTCAGGGCGCTTGCCCCGAAGGATAAGAGAATCGGAATAGATAGAGGAAGCCCAAGCCGAGCGAGGGGGATCTCCAAGTAAATTCTACGGAGAGCAGCGAGCCGCCGGCAGGAGAGGAAAAAATGTTCTATAGACTCAATTTCGCCACAAGACTCACAAAGGTTGGATATCGAAAGCCCCGATCGGCATAAATAAAGATTTAGCCGCGGTATCCTGCAGAGCAAAAGGGTCATGGACACCTCACATTGCCTCGAACTGCACATCCGCACACCCCAAGGAAATGCCAGGTGTTGAAAATCCGCTGCAGCGAGGAGAGACTCACGGCTCAAGGTGTGCTCTTCCATCGGTGGCATTCTTCTTCATCATCCTCTTTATAATGGCGCATACCCGGCGGCGCAGTCTTCTTCTTTCTCCCGAGGGCGTGCCCTGCATGCATCCGAGACCACCATCCTTGCAAAGGCAAAAGGGAGAAACAAATCAGACGCTAAGTTTGCTCGTTTCTAACACGATAGCGTCAAAGTTGTCACACCGAAACCCCGCTGATCTCCGAAACCAAATTCGCTGTTTGGTCAAGAGGACACGTGACTTTGTGACGTCACTCCAATCTGGCAACTGGATTGTGAGCAACCTGCCCTCCGTGGCAGACGGTAATTAAATTAATGGCTGGTCAAGAGAGGTCACGTGGTATTGAGACGTCATCGCATCCTCCCCACGGGGTTGATAGCAACCTAGCTTCTAGACAGCACCCTAGCAGCGAATCAAAATAAAAAAAAATCAGAAAAAAATGTGATACATTCAATTGTAGGCCCCGTCACAGCATAGTGGATGTCCTTTACTGCAGAGAAGGCGGTTATGTACCCACAGTTGCAAAGAAACTGACCCAGACACGCATGCAAGTGAAGCTGGTGGTAGTGATTTATTTTTGAAATAAAAAATAAAAAATGAAGCAAAAGAGTGTTGCCAAATGAGCACTCAAGGTGACCTCAGCCTCCCCGTAGTTCTTTGTTCTGGCACCGTGGGGGAGCGCAGTATACTCTCGTATGGTGCCCAGTTCTCTCCTACGGAGCATGACAGCCGTTCTATAGTCTGTTATGGAGAGCGAATGCGTGAATGTCACTTTACCAACCCGGTCTTTTCATCGTGAGTGCCTGGCCTACGGCCCAGCAAAACCTATCCAGCCTTCGCTTCGTCGGTCTATCTAATAACCCTGTCAGACTAGCAGATTTAATGTCATTCGAACCGAATGGCATTCGAACCGTCGAATGTTATTCGGTCTCTTTCGGTGCTGCACGGCAAGAAATAATGTCATTCAAAAATGATGGCAGTGGCGATCAGTGAAAAAAAAAAAGTGCAATTGAAAGACGTCAGCGCGCATGAAGATGTTTGAAATTGTTGTGTAGTGTTTCAAGAGCGGATGAGAACATTTCTGTGCAATATTATAAGCTTAAAATACCATATTCGGCCATTCTGCAGCACTCTAGCCATCAGAAGCCAAGCCAAATACAAAGTCAGCCGCATAATCCATAAATGTAAACAAACAAAATGCCTGACACGGCGGCGCGCGCATGAGCGCGGAGCGTGGAAATGTCTTCCCAAAGGTGAACGGCTCAGCAACATCTTTAAGTACTTCCGAGCTAACCGAACATGGAACGCCAACCGGCAAGAAATACACAACCCAAAATGATCGACGGTCGCGAGAAATGCCTTCGCCGCTTGCGTTGGCTGCAGCTGAGACCGAGAGTAACAGCTACCCACAAGAGCCTCTATTGTGAACAGGTTCACACCAATATTAACATTTTTTTAGCAAAACTAAATCAATACAATCTCTAACTTTGGCAGTGCGCTCATTATTTTTTCGCATCACTTGTTTCTGCTGCATATCTGATCTCCAGAGTAGGTATTCGGTTCGAGATTGAATCCGAATGAGTTCCCCAAACTCATTCGATGGCGAATGACATTCGAACCTAATGACATTAAATGTTCCCGTGTAGCAGCCAATTAATGACATTAGGAGCCAATGCCATTTGATGAGAATGGCATTCAACATGCTAGCCTGACAAGGGTATTAGCCTTCTCAACGTCCTCGTAAGCAAGAACAAATAAAAAATGATTGGTTTGGTTTTGTGGAGTTTAACGTCCCATAGCCGCTCAGGCTATGAGGGACGCCGCAGTGAAGGGCTGCGGAAATTTCGACCACCTAGGGTTCTTCAAAGTGCACAGACATCGCACGGTACACAGGCCTTAGAAGTGAATTTTATATTAAGACGGCTGGTAAACTGTTAATTACAATTAACAGCCATTTGAAGTCATTCCGACGGCGTTAAATAGTTAAGGAGAAAGTGCAGACATGTTTAGGTCAGAATGTTCACAAAGCGCTGCGATAAAGCTGTTCATTTTTTTAGATGCTCAGTGCTGATAGAAACGAAAGTTACGCTCAGACATCATATTTACATAAAAAGGTTTGTTACAAAAATAACTCTCAAGAACTATTGCACGTGAACATACACAGCCTCCGCGGTGGCTCAGTGGTTGTGGCGCTCGCCTGCTGATCCGAAACACGCGGGTTCGATCCCGGCCACAGGGGGCGAAATTCAATGAAGGCGAAATTCTAGAGGCCCGTGAACTGTGCGATGTCAGTGCACGTTAAAGAACCCCAGGTGGTCGAAATTTCCGGAGCCCTCCACTACGGCGTCCCTCATAGCCTGAGTCGCTTTGGGACGTTAAACCCCCTACAAACCTTTGTACAGGTACAAACTGAGTTTTATTGCACACCTCACCGACTCAAGACTCTTGCTCAAAATGCAGATGCATTCTACTGTAATTCGTTATAAAATGTCGAAGGGATGAATGGTGGCAATGGCAGGAAAATACAGCCGAGGAAATAAACGTCGTTTCGTGCGCTTTTTTTTTTCTTCAGAGAACTGCAACTAACAAAAGCTACGGCTTTCTGATATTCGAGGCGATGCTGAGATGACGGTTTTGGGAAATCAGCAGAATTTGCGATGCGCCGGGACCACCAGAAGCGCGATTCGCAAGCAATTTTCGACTACCACGCGTGAACAAAAAATCTCACTTTATATTTCCATATATTTTGTCATGAGGGAGACGAACACCCAGGAGTTACGAATAATAATTAGCTACGAATTCGAACATTCAGACCAAACTGCCCATTCTGGCAGAGATTGCGCCCAATCTCAGTACTGGGTGAGTGAAATGGGTAAGTGAAACGCGTTTATCTTTTATTTTATTATTATCTTTTTATTTTAAAGTGTCGCATGACTATCGTTTGCGTGCTCAGATTTCAATAATTCTTTTTGCACTGGTCTCTGGAACACATGATGAATCCATTTAATGATATTAATCGGTACTGAGGAAAGCATCACGGTGCCCCTGTAAGTTAAGGAGAACGCAGCGAGCTATAAAAAGAAAAATGATAGGTGCAACGTTAAAAGACCGACTGGAAGCGGGCATAGTGAGCGAGTGAACAAACGCGCTGTAATGGCATCCTAGTCGAAATCGGGAGGAAGAAATGGGCTTGGCCAGGGCATGTAATGCGAAGGCAAGATCACCGCTGGTCCTTGAGGGTAACGGAGTGGATTCCAAGAGAAGGCAAACGTAGCAGGGGACGGCAGAATGTTACGTAGGTGGATGAGATTAAGAAGTTTGCGGGGATACAGTGGCCGCAACTGGCAAAGGACAGGGTTTATGGAGAGGCATGGGAGAGGCGTTTGCCCTGCAGTGGGCGTAGTCAGGCTGATTATGATGATGATGATGATGGTGATGAGATAGTTCACGCTTTCGGTCCGTAAGGTTACGCCAGTCTTCATATAGTGTCTCATCGACTTGGGCCTAAATTTCGGAATACTACTCTTTTCGCTTTGGATGAACCGCCAGCCGTTATCGGAGACAAATGTTGTCCCCAAAAGATCAACTTGTTAAATAGTAATCAGGATGATGAAGATGGTGGCGATGATGTATGAAGATTAGTTATACGCACATGACCAGCCACAAAGCCGCATGCGATATTCTAGGGCGATCGTGGGCACAAAAGTAGCAGCAGTAGTGGTTTATTATTGCAAAAATAGAAAAATGAAAGAAGGGATGTTGACGGCAACTGCTATCCAATGTGGCACAGAGGGGACCGATAGCGGGAAAGGGACGGGGAAGATCGTTACACACTATTTTCAATATAAAGAAAAGGAAACAAAAAATCAACACATAACTTATCCAGCAGTTTGTGTTGGCATGGATGGTTCATTAAATTAGCAGATTTTGTGGTGGTGGTAGTGGTAGTGGTTTATTTTTAAAAAATAACAAGACTTTTCTCCGGGTTGCCTATTGCAGTTCCAAGCAGCCGGCTGAGAAGCTTGATTGATTGATTGATTGATTACTTTGGGGTATTCTTGGGAGGGGATACTGGTTCCGACGTATGTTGGACCCAGCAAGCCTGCAGTAATCCATCTACCACGACATAGCCCACGGCGACAAAGCCTGCGTGTCTTGACTGGCGCCAAGGCAACTCAAGACCTTGACCTCCCTGACAGGGAGGACCACGAAGGAGGACCGTCTTCGTCGAACCAGGGGTTGCCCCAACCATCTGAGTGGAGCTGACCCCAGGGAGCAAAAGCGACAAACTATGCAGCCTCACAAAGCAGACTTGAAGGGGAGCCCGGAGGGGGGGGGGGGGGGGGGGGGGGGGGGGGGGGGGGGGCGGTAAGCTCGCGGACAGCTTCGCCCCTGCGGCCTTCGAGTCGGCGATTGACCCCCGGGGTAGAAGACAGTCTGTCGTTCCCATCGCTTTTGAATTCCTCGCCAGCCATCTCAGCGCCATGTCGGATTGCCTTGTGCGTGTGTATGGGGGGAGGGAGTGTACAGGCTAGGCAAGCACAGAGAGCCGGTAAAAATATGAAAGGAATTCTACTATCCCCTCCCCTCTTTCTTTTAACTTCTACACTCTGCCTGCTATCCTTTATTTCCGCTGCCCCAGCTCAGGTGCTTCCAGCAGCGATAGCAGACGCCGGGGTAGAAAAAATTCTTTTACCTTCCATATTCAATGCAAAATAAAACCCACTACACGCACAGTTGCACAGCACCATTCAGTGGCATTTATCTACGGAAGTTTAATCGCAACAGTTCTTGTTTTAAGCGAGAAAATAACTTTTCAGATTGAGAAACTGCGTTCAACCTCGGCATTGCTCCGTGGTTGCTCAGCACACTTTGCCACCGGCTTCAAATACGAGTACAGTGGCCGCGTGGCAGGCGGATCAGGCACGGTAACTGCACGTGCGGACCAAGACAAGACTGCTGCAGCCGCGCTCCTCATACCATAGCTGCGAGGAGCTGTGTCAAATTGTGCTTTCGCTCTGAGAAAGGCTACTGTTCCTCAACGTCAAAGGGGTAGACCTGCTTTCGGCCAGGAAGCGCGCTTCTCAAAAGTTGGAGCCGTTCCGAGAGAAACGATTATAATTATAATCTTTTTCTAATCTGTATTAATGGTTTACCTGCCTGTGTAGCATCTAGAGTTCGACTTTTCGCTGATGACTGCGTAATTTACCGTAATGTTACTAGTGCCAGCGACCGCCAATCCCTACAATCTGACCTGAACGCAGTAAGCTTATGGTGCTCATCCTGGTTAAAGGGCTACTGAAGCGGTTTTAGAATTCGATGAGTTTAAGGTTGACGAATGTGCGAAACGTGCACGTAAAGCCTGCGAAATCGTTTTGCTCTAGCACTTAAAATGGTAGCGTAATCGCCGAATAAAGTCGTCGTCGCGTTCAGGCTTCTCTGAAGTGCACAGCGACGAGGAGAGGCCCCGATAATGACGTCACGTATGATGGCCCTACGTTTCCGGCGAAGAAACGGTTATTCCATGGAAGAAAACCGACGCCATCGAAGGTGAAGCTTACGATGCATTGTTTGGCGCCATCTGACGACGCACAGCAGCTGCAGGCGTAAGCAGCGGACATCTGAAATTTCGGCAACAATGACGTCACTGCCGAGTTTCCCCGCACTCCTCCAACGTAGAGAGGAGAAGCCTAAACATCGTCGCGGTTTTAATCGATGATTATGACATCATTTTAAATGCTAGTGCAAAAATACTTTTCATGCTTTATATTCTTAACGACAATACTATAGAACTAACAACAACATACAAGTACCTTGGCGTGTGCCTTCAGTTTGACCTAACATGGCATCATCATATCGACCTCACCCTGGCGTCTGCTAACCACTCACTTGGTCTTCTTAAACGCAATCTCAGACACGCTCCTATACACGTTAAAAAACAGGCTTATATAACTCTAATACGCCCTAAAATCGAATATGCTGCGGCCATTTGGTACCCTGAACAAGCCTACGTTATCAATAACATCGAATCCTTGCGGAACCGTGCTGTTCGCTTCATATTTTAAGTCTACTTACCCTTCACAAGCGTTACAGCATTAAAATAAAACGTGCCGAACTGTAAGATTTGTCACATCGCCGTAAACTTGCTTGTTTAACACTTTTATATAAGCTCTATCACCACCCATCCCTTCGAAGTGATTTGTTTCAGTCACCTCACGCCATATCTCCACGCCGTGATCATTCTCTCAAAATTAAACGCGTAAAGCGTCATTCATCGTCTTATGCCGATTCATTCATTTTTATTTTTAAATAAACCACTACCACCACCACTATTACTGAATGGAACAGTTTGCCATCAGTCAACGCCACAGAAACTGACATCAAAAAATTCCAAGAGCTTCTTTGCCGTGACGGCAATGTGTAAAATTTGCTGTTTTTGTGTGTGTACGTTTTTCCTTTTCGTGTTATGCCTTGTGTTTTGAACATTATTCTGTTGTATTGCACTTTTTGCTAAAATATATAGCGTTGATTAATGATTGCATCGCCCCAATATGGAATATCCTCTTCTGGAGGGCCTTTATGGGTCACGTGAATAAAAAATAAATAAATTAATTAATTAATTTTTCAGCCGAATGGGATTTTTTCGCCACCTCGTGGTTGCGACGGCGTTGGCAGAGCTGCGAAGCGCTTGGTAGGTAGAGCAAGTATTCAGGCCGTACAGAGGTGAACTGCCGACCCCCTATGAACTGTTTAGGTACATGAGCGGAAGAAACTGCAGGCGTGTCGAAGCCCTCTGTGTGCCCCAGGCATTTATTCGAGAAGAGAAGGCGGTTCCATTGAAAAGGCGGTTCCATGCGCTGCCATTGAAAGGAACACGCGGCTTTCACGACGCCAAGCCTTTATCTCGCTCAATGGCTGGACCACGGCAGCACTTGCGACACACCCGGGGGCACAACTGACGAAATGCGAACGAGCGGAGCTTCCAACACCGTGCAGAGTCGCCTATGTGTCTTCTGACCTCGGAGTGCACAGAGCAAGCGACACGCTGGGACTCAAATTGAAAAAAATTTTCTCGTATAAAAGAGAATCTGTACCGGTTAAACTTTTGGAAATGAGTGCCACTGAATGGCACTGCGCAACTTACCACCTTTCATATTTTTACCTGGATCATCTCACTATGCACTTAAGGGCTGAATATGGTGCTTCCAGGTGCCTCCAGCCGCGATAGCAGATGCCGGGATAGCAAAAATCCTTTTACCTTCCATAATCAATGCAAATAAAAACCACTACTACTACTACTACACGACTTACGCTTTTTGATCCCTGAAACATTTTTAGCTGTTTCTTTGCCCTGTGGACAACTTAGAAAATTAGTTGGAATGACCACTGTGAGAGCATAAAATTTGCTAAAAATTTCAAATGAGCATATTTTAACACCCTCTTCCACGTGCTATATTAAAAAAACAGTTAATTTACTGCATATGAAAGCACAGTGTCTCATTTATACGAAAAAAAAGTTTTTCAGTCACGCGTAAGCGGGTTCATTTCTTACGAACTTTCTCCAATACTGGGTTTTGACAAACCTAAGATGGCTGACCCGAAAGACGCGGGTTCGATACCGGCCGCGGCGGCTGGGTTTCGATGGAGGTGAAATCCTAGAGGCCCGTGTACTGTGCGATGTCAGTGCACATTAACGATCCCCAGGTGGTCGAAATTTCCGGAGCCCTTCACTACGGCGTCCCTCATAGTCTGAGTCTCTTTGGGACGTTAATCCCCAATAAATCAAATCAATCAATCAATAAGATGGCGGCCATTGAATCGAAGGTGGGCGAGCGCAACTGACTGGATCAAATGGCTTCGAACGGAGCCTAGCGAAGCGGAAATCTTGCTCACACGTTTCATTGGCTTGTAAAATTAAGTCTCGTCATTTCCGGGTAAAACCAAATCGTCAGTGTTTGCACATCGAGTGATAAAACACCAGTTAAATCCAATTTATACTCGAAAATCACCGCCTCGAAATGTGCTCGGACCCCGCGAACAGCTGAACAACGTAACCACAATAAAGGAAAGCTAGCAGCCCCTCTAACCTATTTCAAAATGTTTCTATTGGTAATTTTTATTCTTAAGTTGCTCCCTTCAATCCCCATTTTATATTTCACCGTTTAGCTGTTATTTTGCTAATATAATACTAACAGCTTGACAGGACCCCCGCACCCTTTTTAATATTGGGAAATTATAAGGTACTGTTATGGCAGCTTGAAGGTAATGGTTCATTCTTCCGACGTGCAGCCAAATCTTTCTTTTAAACTTTTTCAATCCCTCGCATGGACCAGTTAGGACTGCCATAGAAAGCCAATGAGGAACGCTTTTGACGATCGCAATAACGTCAATAGCAAAAAAAAAAAAATCATAATGCAAGCCTGTCAACGGCAAAATGCGGGGAATGCCAATTCAATTCAATTCAAGCTTATTTGCATCTATAAATGTACAGATGACGGCAGTGCTGAGAAAAAGCCAAACGAATTTGGCTTGACGGGGTCTGTACCCCCTACAGAAATGGCACTATGCACAATAAAGAGAACACAAAGATACAATAATGGATAAACGGAAAAACAAGCATTAGTGAACATTCTATAACAGAAATACATACGGGCAAAAAAAAAAAAATCAACGATAGAATGCTGAAAGGAATTAAATTGCAGAAAGCGTATAGTATAAAATGATACAAATAAAACAGCTTTGAAATTCCCAAGTATAAATAATAAGTTACTAACAAGCAAAGAAAATTGGTTAGGCATTCACGGCGTCAGTGTATACTATAGCAAAGCAAACAAAACAAAAAAAAGGAATTCACAATGAGCCCATTAAAAGGAGGGATAGGTTATTATTGAGTTTCTAATGAGTTTAGCAAAGATGGCAGTGTGTGGCGTAACATTTGTTGACCGTAGTTAGTGCGCGCTTTAGGAACGTGCCATGTTTCTCTGTGACGTGTGTCGTAAATGTTACAACTCATTGTCAATAGAGATAAATGCTCGAAAAATTTGCTGTTTTGTTTATTCGCAGTAGTGAAACGCTTGAGTAAAATACTACGATATATGGAGTTGACCGGTTGTAAGTTAAGGGAGCTGAAAAGAGGCTGCGTATGAGCGTCATATGAAGAATTAGCGACAGCGCGCACTGCTTTCTTCTGCAACAGCCTACTAGAAGTGCTGGCGCACTAAAACAATAAACAAGACTAAACACCACCGGCACCCTAATAACTAGCGCTTGTTTGTTTGCGTGTTTCTTCCCCTGTCTTAGTTTTTCGCGCTGTACATAATGTTGAACATCAAAAACATTGCCTGCAGGCAGCAAACATTTGAAAGAAGCCCTGTTCAAGGTACTCTTTTCTGCTTTGGTTCACTTACCGTACTGGCAACTTCCGCGAGCGCGCCCCGGGCAATCACATATGACTACCTTCGTGGTGGTAAAGTGGTCGAATGCGTGCATGCTTTTAAGTAGTGGTTTATTCACAAAAAAAAAAAAAACCGCGACCTACAGGTGGCGCCTCGCAAACGCATTTAAAGAAAGCGGCAGGCGCGCACACGAGAGCGGCGCCTCCGCCTTTTCAATCGAACGGAGTCATGCGCCTAGTCACTGGCCAGGTTCATTCTTCTGATATGTAGCGAAATCTTTCTTTTTAAGTGTTTCCATCGACCGCATCGAACAGTTAATACTCCCACAGAAAACCAATCGGGAACGCTTTTGGCGATGGCAAAAACGTGAATAGAAGAAAAAAAAATGAAGACTGCCGTCGGGTAATATGCAGATGTATTAATTTGTACGTTTGGTATAGCGGATTGTTCGTCTCCTTGCGAAATCTACAGGTTCCGCAGACGTTTAAAACGAAGTTCCTCTGACGATTCGGTTCTATTAGTAATTAAAAAGAAAATGCAAAAAGAAAGGAAGTAAATGATGATTCCAGTTGCTGCCGGCCGCAGTGAAAGGGACAGCAAGAGGATAGCGAGGAGAAGCACAGTGGGAAGCTTAGCAAGAACGGATCGGAGAGAGTAATGCATACTATCCACAAAATAAAAAAATAATAATAAATTTCCGCCGCTCGCAAGAGAGAGACCAGGCAGAGTTTTTGTATTTTCTCTTGTTTTTTTTTTTTTCGTAGGTACCAAGCAAGTCACTCCGGCTGAAATCATGAGGCGACGCTTCCACACATGCTTGTGTCCTCTCCCCAGGGTTCCCGCCTAGAGCCCTGCAAATAACCTCCCAGGTATGTCGAGGAGAGGGATACGGCAAGGCAGAGGGGAGAGAAAAAAACAAGTAGACAGCCACAGGGCGCACTCCTCCGCCTGAGGAGAGGAGTGTCTTTGTACCCGCCACCCACACCAAAGCCGTAGACGTTTCCCTCGCTGGAATTTAGCTGCTGCGTCGCGTGAGCTGCTGCTGCTGCCTTTTACAAAGTCGGCATCATTCGGGGAACTCTTGACGGGAGATGCACTTCCCTCCTCGGGAGAGGACATCCCGCTGGGACAAAAGATGATTAAGCCCCGCCTCCTCTCAAGCCGTGTGGGCGGGGCTTCCTGGGCTCCAATCGTGGAAGCTTGGTCGCTATAAAATAAGCACGGGGGCTACGTTAACGCTCTAAGATAGCGCGGGAACCACATAGAGGACAGGCCGGTGAGTGGTACTTTCTCTCTGAGGCACGGTGGGGATAGTGAGGATTCACCTTGCCTAGGGTATAATGCGGGTTACGAGGACATCAGAAGTGGAGGGCTCTGGATGGATGGATGATAATGGCTTTACCCTTTGTATCGGGCGGAAGCTTTCGCCACCTAGCCTATACTTCCCCCATTGTTAATTTATTTTTATTTTCCCTTTCTTTCCCCTTCGCTCTTACAATGTCTAGTCTGTCTATCCTTTTCCCCTCCAAATTCACCCCTCCCTTGATTTCCGCCACCAATCCTCCAACCTCCCCTTCGTGGGTTGGTGTTCTGGGTATTGCGCAGAGTTGTGTACTGTACGTGGGTCGTAGTCGGCATTTCGCATTTCAATATCAGTGGCCGCAGAAGCAGAACGGCAGATTGGGCGAGTTGGTGTTCCGTGGTGACAAGTACATACAAACAGCGCTAAACAACAGGACCAGAAAGAGTAGACAAACACGGCGCTGAACTTGAAACTCAGTTGTAACTCAGTGGTAAGTTCAGCGCCTTGTTTGTCTACTCCTCTTTCTTCCGATTGTTTAGCGCTGTTTATATGTACTTGTCGCCGCAGAAGCGTTCGTTGCACATCTTTTGCGATTGCCACAAAGAGCTAATCTGAGAGTTTCGCGAAAGTTTACTCCGCAATTTTCTGGAAAACTTCGAACGATTCCTGATTGCACGCACAGACATTCGAATAATCTTCCCTGCTTCGGTTGTCTGCAGTGTCTTAATTTCAGGCACAATATAACAGCGATGTTGCTTTGTAAATCTCTTGTTCGTCCCGTGGCGTTAACTGATAGGCGAGGTCTCCATATTCACGGAGCTGTAATTCCCTCAAATCCGGGGCTCGGGAAGTGAAGGCCATAAAAATCTCAACGCCCCGGTGCCACCTCCTGGCGATGGGCTTCTCTACTGTTTTGCCTGCCTGTTTCCTGGCACTGTGGATCTTGACGAAAATCCCCCCTTTGCCCTCCAGATCTCGAGCTTGTCACCATGAATGTCCGGGCCGTTTTCTTGCTGCTGGTCCTCAGCGTCTATGGCACGGTGGCTACCACCCCGACCATCCTGGGCGTGCTGCCCGCCCTGTTCTCCCTGGGCAGCCTCCTCCCGTTCCCCCTGGCCCTCCCGATAGCGCTGGTCGGGCCGCTGTCCCTGGCCCTGCCCATCGTGGTGGGCCTTAAGGGGGCCACCCTGATCGGCGTGGGCCTCGGCTTCGGAGGCTTCACTGGGGCCAGTCTCGCTGGTCTCGGCGCCATCGGCCTCAAGGCTGCCCTGCTCAACACGGCCGCGCTCAAGCTCGGCACCCTGGGGACGGCCGCGGCTAAGGCCGCAGTGGCCGCGTCAGCGGCTTCGGTTGGAGCCAAGACCATAGTCGGAGCCGGAACCAAGGCCGTTGCCGCAGCCAAGTCGAAGGTGGCGGTGCCTATCATCGCTGCCCCGACTCTTAAACTAGCCCCGCTGAAACTAGCGCCGGCCATTAAACTAGCCCCAAAACTAGTCCCAGCCCCAGTTGCCATTGGAACCCCAGTTGTTGCTCCCCCAGTTGTTGCTCCCCCAGTCGTTGCTGAAGGCCCAGTTGTTGCTCCCCCAGTTGTTGCCGGAGTCCCAGCTGCTCCCGCAGGTAATTTCCTTTCTACTTCATTTCATTTCTAGTAATTTCATTTCTACGTCCAGGAAGGGCGAACGATGGACGTCTGCCTGTCCTTTCTGTCCCCAATCTGGTTTTCCAGCATCAGGGTGAAACCATTCGCTAGATGAATGCAGAATTGATCTGCGTCGGTTGTGACTTACGCGACACTTTTTGCAGTGGTGAACAAGGTGAAGGTGGTTGTCAAGTCCCCCCATGTCATCCCCATCGCGGAACCGTGGACCAAAATCTCGCTGCCCTCAGGCTGGGACCACTCCGTGTCCTATGTGCACCCGGTCTACGGCTACAGCTTCACTAGGAGCGCCGTCAAGTTGCGCAGGTCAGTGGCGCTTTTCCGGCCTCTGCATTGTGGAAATTCCCCGAGCTTGTTGCTTCGGGATCGACACGGAGCAGGCGCAGACATGTGTTATATGTTATAGCATTATAGCATATCTTTTATATGTTATAGCATATTTAAAACAAGCGGTGTCTGCTGTGAGAGAACTGATATATTGTTATGGCGTGGTAGAGAACGCTACACTCCGTAATGAGTAGCACGGTGAACGTTAAGCTTAGATAATTACCTAGTTCTACTCCGATGTGCTTTAGTGAGCGGCCAAAACTACTTTGGTCGTGCTTTTTATAAACACCGGTTTAAAGGGGCACTGCGATGCTTTCCTCCGTACCGATTATTATCATTAAATGCGTTCCAGAGACCAGTGCAAAAAGATTTATTGCAACAGGAAAGTTATTCCACTTTGAAAATTCAAGAAGATCAGGCACTCACCCAGTACTGAGATTGGGCGCAACCAATCAGAACCGCGACTAGAGCATACTCGGCGGAAGCTTGCGTGCAGTTATTGCTTTGCGAGTACAGAGAAACAATATTTGAACCGGACGCCCGAGGAGAGGCACCTCACGTCGCAGGTAAGGGACGTGGGATAGCCGGAAACATGCGTGTGCTGTAGTCACCTGTTTCACTGCTGCATGCCTCGTCCAGGCGCAGGGAGACTCCGGCCGCTGAGGACCCTGCTCTGCACCCGGTCATGCTGGGCAACATCTTCGAGTACGTGTCCAGCTACGACGCAGAGGGCTGCGTGCTCCGCGTCATGTGCGAGGTGGCCGCCCAGCCCAGCATCGCCGGCGACAAGGGGACCTCGTTTGCCGAGTACATGACGTGAGTAGCAGCTCCTATGGCTGCAATAGCATGGGGAACGCCCCCAGTACGTTGGCAAGCTTGTAGGTTAAAGCGATCTTTGGTTGTCATTGTTGTTGCAAGCGACTTCTTCCTAACGTTGTCGTTCTGTGCCAGGTCCCTGCCCGGGGAGGACTCCAGCGCCTCCTGGATGCCGTACCGAGATGCCGTCGTGATGGGCCAGACCTTCTCCAGCCGCCCCCGCTGCCACCAGCGCTACCCGACCTGCACCCAGTCAACCGATGCACTCGTCGACGTCGCTCTCTCCAGAATCGCCGGCCAGGGGCCTGTCGCTACTGGGGGAGCCGCCGCAAACTCCGAATAGTACAATATTCGGGGTCTTTGTTCCACCACATTGTACAGGACCCATACAGTCAACCGAGGCACTCGTCGACGTCGCTGTCTCCAGGCTCGCCGGCCAGGGGTCTGCCGCTACTGGGGGAGCCGTCGCGAACTCCGAATAGTACAGCGTCGATATTCGGCGTCTTCTTTGTATCCCCACATTGTACAGGACCCATAGAGTGGTCGCATCAATAAACTTATTTTATTTGTGTGCTTTCAAAGCGTGCCCTCGTGCCCACGTTACCTCTTCTGTCTGGTCTGGACCAGATTACGCAGCATTAAAAACATAGTGATGAATAGGCAGGGTACATATATTGCCCGCTAGTGCGTCTTCCGGATTTCACCCCGTTCTATGGATTCGTGGAGCAGGAAATAATGTCATTCACGACAGCATTCACGACAGATATCAGTATCTTAAGCCAGGTTCATTCCCTGGCCAATGTGCCACTGGTGAAGCCCTACTTGGTGAGATGTCAGAATTCTGTGTAATAATGTAGACCACTGTGAACTGCTGATACATGCTGATACATTTATCATGAACATGATTTTTTTTATGCTGCCTTCCTGCCTTTACTTTCGTACTGACATACCAGTTAGTATAATTGTAACTTAAATATTTATTGTTTGTTGAAAAGTTAAGCTCACCTCTTTTTACTTACCTACCTGCTCACTATGGAATATCGTTGGCACCTAACCTAACCTAACCTAAACGAAAAAAACGCGCGGCAGTGCCGTTATGAATTTTCCAGAGAAGAGCATTGCTCACACATGAAGCGAAATGCCCGATCGCTTTTGACACCTTGTTTTGCATATGATGCAAGATGGCGGCATTCCTCTGAAACTCTTTGCAAGAGCGAGGCAAAGCGGTAGATCGCGTCGCGCGGAGTCACAGCGTGGTGCGTGCCTACGGCAATTCGCCGGCAAGCGCCGGGTCTAGCGGGTCTAGCGTCCAGTTTCTCGTACGCGATTGACCGACGTGCGCACGAGAAATACGCCCGACCAATGTGCGCACCGGAGACGACTGGCGTCTGCAGTGCTTTCCCGGCACTGAATCAGACATCGAAAAACAAAACCAGCAGAGAAGCCAACGCTCGTGTGAAAGACCGCGGACCGAGCGGCGGGAGTGAGTGATTCCGAAGTACACATGGCGCGGAGAGGTGTGTAATGCAGTGCGTATTGGGCGCATTAAACTGCCGTATCTTAATTATGTCCTGTAGTCTACGCTGTAAGTAGCAGTCGGTAACCTACAGCTGCTACAGCAAACGAAACGAAAACGAAACTTTCCTAAGTTCTCTGGCACACGTCTGCATATTTCAATGTTTAGAACAATAAAAGAATTAAGTGTAATGCTTAAGCATCTTCTTCGACGTTTGCAATTCTAGAGGTTTATTTTTAATGTGTTCTGTGTTGCTATATTAAAAATGATCGCTTAATTTTCAATACCACGAACCACAAATAAGTACAGGCAACTATGGGAGTAACAAGATGGCGCTGCTCAAGTGTATGACCAACATGGAGGTAAAAAAACTAGGAGGGAGTGCGCTCAGCCTCTGCAAGCGTCCTCCTCTGACGCCGCTGCCGAGGGCCCTTTTGCGCACTGACTCATGGGAAATAGGCCCTCCTCCACAGTTACCAGACTGCCAGCCAGCGGTGCTTTTTAGTGAACGTCCGTGCTCCGCAGTAGCGCAGAAGCGCAGCGCCTGTGTTTCAGCTTTGGCGGAATGCGTACCGAGCTCGAGGTTGTCTGAAGGCTCCGGGTCTCAACACTTCTGTTGATTACAATCTTGAGTTTTTGGGTGCACTGTAGAAAACTGCAGGTAAACTTTTCATCAAAGGGTGCGGTCGCGACCTCGTCACTGTTCAACTGTGGTTCATAAAGAGAATGGAGAGGAATTCCTTTCGTCGTTATACACACATACGGAGCGTTTATTTCAGCGCATGCTATAAGCGGAGAACTCGAGAGTAGGCTAAGAAACGAGCCTCTAAAAAAGGGCGCAGCGGCTTCCAGAGCGCTCACGGCGGACGGACGTGTTGAACGAGCGCTCCGGCGCGCTGCGCAAGACTCTATTTCTCGGGCAGGCGGACTTCGGCCCGCCCATGGGCCCGCCATTCTCCGCTATTCTCGAGGCACAAGTCGTGCCGAATACGCTCGCGCACATAGGCGGTTCCGACGTGAAATGCAGCAGTGAAGTATTTATCTCTCTCTCGCTGTCGAGAGAGAGTGCCGCGGCTTTACGTCTGCCCCTGCGCGGGGTCTCCCGGCCACTGCGCACAATCACTTACAAAAAGAAGTAAACTGTATGTATACATAGCCGCGCGCTCCTATAGCGTCCTGTCTCGGACTAATCGCGCGCGCGGCACACTGCACTAGCGGCCGGGGTGGGGCGCCCGGCTGCGTATACCGTCCGAGGTAGCACCCACGGAGCGTTCGTGTCACGCGTGCACTACCTGGCGAAGAGCGAGCGGGAAGTCAAGCCCGCCTGCTCGATGAACGCACAGAGGCTCACCACTGTTCTGTCACGGGTATAGAGGCTAGAATATCACGGGTGCGCGCAGTGCCGCGCGGCCAGAGGAGCGCTTCGAGACTGTCCGGGATGATTCCCAGCGCCCTGCAGGCCGCGAGAATCTCGCGACGCGGCACTGCAGAAGCGGCACAGCGAAGGAGCATGTGCTCCGATGTCTCCACTGCGCCGCAGTCAGCGCACGCGTCGCTCGGGGATGGTGGCCGCTGCGGCGAGCGAGCAGTTTGCGCTCACCACGGAGCCGTCAGTGAACACAAGCAGATGGTCGCGCAGTTGCTCGTACAGCGAGAGAGCGAAACCGAAACCGAAATCCGGCTAAGAGCTACCACTGCCTTGTCACGTGAGGGCCTATTTCCCATGATGCTTTCCATTATATTTTTTATGACTAGGCTTCAAGATTGTGACGTCATGGTCCCTCCTAGTTTTTCTTCCTCCATGATGACCAACCTCCTCGCCGCGCTTTACCCCCCTGCTAGAATCCCTCTGCTATAAATCTCACAGAGTCCATCTCCTGGGCGCGTTAAGCATTTCCTGTTTCTTTTTGGTCTTTTTGCTTTCTGTTAACTTTTCCCTTCCCCAGCATTCTTTTATTTCTACTTAATTTATTTATTTATTTATTTTCCCAAGAAAAAAAATTCATCACAAAACTCTGCCATTCTACGAGGTGAACAACAAGTTCCAAACTTGAACGAAGAAGAAGACTCCAAGATGGATACTGACCGTGAGTATGCCTTGCATATAAGCACGACAGTCTCCTAGCTTGTGTAGCTCTGAGGAAGGTGACGGCGTGAGGTTTACGGATACGCGACCTTTACAAGCTCGCTATTAAAAGCGGCACGAGGTATTTGACCTGTGAGCTAGCCTGCAGGTCAAGCAGCATGTGGGTCAAGTGGCTTGGGTATGCATGTTACACTATAAACGCCCCTTGAATTTATTTTTATTTTCATTTCTTCAGGGAGCACCAGCAGGAGCATCTCAAGGTTGGTGCATGGTATTGAGCGCCACTTTCATTTGTTCCATTAGTAACTGGTCATCTACATTTCTCTCGCCAGGGTTTTTGTGGAGAAGCTGGGTCACGAGTAAGTGCGCTATGGTCACCTAATTCTACGCGGCTTCAGATTGTCTGGTTTCACTGGGTTCTCGTTCCCATTGTATATATTTCCGCTGGTCCACATATGAAACCTGGTTTAATCAGGCGGTGAATAGCATTGGTGGATCGTACCTGCTGATACCCTTCCCTATTGGAATTTTATTTCTGACTTTGTGGAGGACTATCATAGGTGTACACCCGCTATAGATGTCATCGAGTATAATTACAAACGCGGGTTAATGACATCCTAGTTGAAATCAAGAGGATGAAATGGGCTTGGGCAGGGCATGTAATGCGAAGGCAAGATAACCGCTGGTCCTTAAGGGTAACGGAATGGATTCCAAGAAAAGGCAAACGTAGCAGGGGACGGCAGAAAGTTAGATGGGCGGATGAGATTAGGAAGTTTGCGGGGATACAGTGGCCGCAATGATGATATTTACATAAGGCTCTCCTACAGTCTGATTCCGCAATGCCTGCATGACAGCTGAAGTTTCGGCTGAGTTCAATGCTTTCTCGCAATCTATAAAGGCTATATATAAGGGTCGGTTATACACTGCGCAGTTCTCTATCACCTGATTGATAGTGTGAATATGATTGGCGAGTACCCTTAACGAAAGCCTGCCTGATCGTTTGGTTGATTTAAATCGAAGGTTGTGAGTTAGCGCTTAGTCGTTGTGTGTATTTTTTCGTGCGATTGTGCTGTAAAGTAGAGCGCTTAATATTGATCTTATCCGTATTGCTAATGACATTGCCCTCTATCTCTTAACGCATACATCTAATTTTTGCTATGCCTAGTTTCCTCTTCACCATTTTTTAGGCTACGCCCGTTCTCTCGAGCGTGCTGGATTCTGTCCATATTAAACTTGCTTACACGAGTTACCTTACGCTTATGATTAACCTTGATAGCTCTGCCAGTTCTATTCTGTCTGCGGGGCTTGATGCTTTCATGCTTTGGCGTTTCTTAATCAGTTTGAATCAAGTAGCAGGAAAATGTTTAAACTCAATTTTCGCAGCCATAAATACGCATTTTTCTTCCGGACCAACGTTTACTGAACATTTTTAGCGATAACAATAATTCAGATGGTGTTGCCCTCAGTTTCCCTTTAATGTGTGTGGAAAGGAGGGAGGGAAGGCATAGCCATAGCTGAAGTCTCTTCTCAGTGTTGGTCAAATGTTTAGGGGAATCCCCCAAGGTGGAGTAAATTTGTAATAAGGGAGTATTGGCATCCATTTTTTTTTTAACTACGAAGTTTCTGAGAAAGCTGTATAGCTTTCCTTTGTAGCTCGGGTGGACGTCAATGAGTAATTACTCCCTTATTACAAATCTACTCCACCTTTGGGGATTCCCCTAACATTTGGTCAACACTGTTCCCACTTCGAGTTATTGATCAATTCGCTTTCGCCCTACCATAAGCTTGCCGTCCCGGTTAGCTCAATTGGTAGAGCGACTGCTCCGGTGAAGCGGTGGTCCCGGGTTCGAACCCCGGATCAGGACGAATTCTTCTTTAACTACGAAGTTTCTGAGAAAGCTGCGCTGCGCTTGGGTGGATGCCAGTGAGTAATTACTCCCTTATTACAAGTCTCTTCTCAGTGCCGGAGAAAAGGTTAACAATCTCCGAGTTTCAGCGTCGCACTAGCTATTACGAGTTAACTATATCGAACTAAATGAATACGCCGTTCATGCGTCACTACAACGCAATATTTGGCAGTGGTGCATAGCCACTTGATTCGTGTGCACAGGCCTCAGGACCCTTCACGCTGCGACATGAACTGCGTCAGGTGCCTGTGAACGTAACGAAAGGCGAGGGTGCGTGTGTTCCGATTCACAAGCTGTTGCCACGGAACACCGGTCCGTGCAGCCCGGCTTAATTTATTCACTGCTGCGACGCGCAACGCAAAGGGCCGAGAGGAAGAACAGCATCGCATGCGCTTTCCTCCCCTGATGCTGTCCACTGCAGTAACGACGGACAGTGTGTAGTTGGATGAGACCGTTCACTCGTTTTCCTTTCCTTTCCCAAGTGTCGCAGACAAAGAGGACGTCTCTGTGCAACCGCCGCTGAGGACTGTCAGGTGAGAAACCCTTGACCAGCCGGGTGGCGTCCCGGCTGCCCGCGGAACATTATGTAAACTTTCGGATGGTCATTACCCCTACCCAGCCCTGCTTCGTGGGGTGCTCGGCTGACCTCGTGTCAGCTTTGAGACCAGCTGGTCCTGAAGCCAACTTAGTGGCTAGCACACAAGCTAAGCAGTAAAGTGACCCCACACCTGCCTTAAAGGGGCCCAGAAACACAATCTTAGTTGACTGTTCTCCCTGTTGATCGCATACAGTGAGTTACAATAGGGCTATCAGCGTCGGTAATACCGCGTATATTCCGTTTCTTTAATACTTTAATGTCCTCCCAAAAACAAATTCATGGCTCTGATGGTGTAATCACACAGTGGCGGGTTTTAGCAGCGGATATGACATCACCTGGCGCGAGCTTGATGATTGCACGAACAGTAAATATACTGCAAATTGTGTGAATAAATAGAGACACATTTTGTCACCTGTTGGTGTTTTATATTCGATCAACAAAAACAACTTGTTCGTCAAAGATAAAAGCCCTGCAAAGCAAGCAAAATAAAAATACACCACCAGGGGCTCTGGCATGGAAACGACGCTGCCAGTCTCAGCAAGAACGAGTTACAGAGAGCAGGCAACCATGGAGTACAAACTTCCGCGACGTGCTCTGGCAGGCTGTTTTGATTGGTTGCGCCAGGTGCCGTCATTGGGAGAGCGAAATAGGAGTGGGAAGCCCCTCCAAAATCGAGTTGAGGGCAGCGTTTTGTTTGCTTGTGTTTTGAAATTTCTTCATTGAATAACTCCCGTTCCTGTCAGAGCGGCCCTTATAATGTGTGCGTAGTCTGCCACCACAGAGCAGCCGACATGACGGTCAAGCTATACGCAGGGCCCCCCAGCAAGGTGTCTACCCCGAAGGCAACCGGCGTGCCATTGCCGTCTGCGTAGTTGCCCTGGTCGTCTCCATCGTGGCCGTCATGGCTGCCATTATCTACATACTCGTCTCCGGTAAGCGTAACAGAAAAACAAGCGTCAAGCTCGAGGTTGGACTACTACCGTAGGATGCAATTTAAATATGCAGCAACTGTCAGCTCTAGGCACACTGTATGCTACTCCGCTAACCAATCACAGCGCAGTAAAGAAAACCAACTTCTCAATATTCAACAAACAAGTCAGGGCATTGAAGTTATTACGCTAATAATTTATCCTGTGGCTACCGTTTACTGGCTTCGGCAACATGATAATCAACTTCAACAGGCTTACTCTATCCTATTACCCATCGGTTGCTTCGTCTGACAGACACCCTGCCATGGCGGCGTACAGTACAGGTAGTCGAGGTTGTTTGGTAACGAAAGGCGCGATGTCCCACTCTGGGATCACACCTGAGCCGCGTATTGAGGGGAAGGAGTTGAAGGGGAGAGGAGAGAGAAATGCAGTTACGGGCAGAAATGTGGAAGCCAACGAAAAGGAGAGTTAAAAAGGTCGGAATGGCCGGTTGGTATGATCGTACGCTCGTCCGGCGACACGTTGCCGGTTGGGGCAGCCACTCCAAACTTCTTGAGAAGTTAAAAAACTGATTTATTGAAGACTGGAGCAAAATACAACACTTAGAGAAAAAGGCGAGTAAAAAAAAAGGCTTTTAAAAGAAGGGCTGTAAGAAAGCGGCCGAGACTGAGACTCGGCGCGTTCGTCCTGCTCTTGTTTGCAGCGGGTTTTAATACCTTCGATAATTAGGCGGAGCTTTATTAAACCTGCTCTCGCCCAATTCCAACCAATGCCGCTGCAATGGCACTGTACATACAAGTGGGCGGAGCCCAGTGCTCGCCAGAGCCCGACTCTAGAGGCGCCAGTAAGTCCACTGCTTAGCTATTTCAGAAGTCGCCGACCTTACTGACCCCCCAGAATTTCCTTTCAACGGGAAACGGTCGTCGGCGCCTTGCGGCCCCGACAAGGCTGTTCGCGGTCTTTCTCCCCAATCCCCGCGGGCTTGGACAGCGTCCGAAGCGCGCGACGCGCTGTCGTCATTGTCAACCCCTCCTGACTTCAGACGACACGGTACGGGGGGAATTACCTACTGGCGCCGTAGGCTTCTACGTTAACAAGGAGCGAGCTATGGAAAGAAAAATTATAGGTGTTACGTTGAGACCGGAAGCGGGCGGAGTGGGTGAGGGAACAAATAAATAGCAGCGCAAGTAGACGAGGACTAGACGAGACAACAAGGACGGCGCTGAACTATCACTCCTTCTGATAAAGAGCTGACATATTTGCGCATGCACTGACGATGACGCCGGATTGTTCAGAGTGCATACATGTTCGCATGATTCGTTGGAAATAAAAGTTGGACGTTCAGCGCCGTCCTTGTTGTCTCGTCTAGTCCTCGTCTCCTTAATTGCACTGCTATTTATTTGTGCAGAACAATGACATCCTAGTCGAAATCAAGAGGGAGAAATGGGCCATGTAAGGCGAAAGAACCGACGTCCCTTTATGGTAACGGAGAGGATTTCAAGAGAAGGCAAGCGTAGCACAGGACGGCAGAGAGTTAGGTGGGCGGATGAAATTAAGAAGTTTGCGGGGATACGGTGGCCGCAGCTGGCAAAGGACAGGGTTTATTGGAGACACATGGGAGAGGTCTTCGCACTGCGGTGGGCAGGATTCTGATGATGATGATGACAGGCAGAGGTAAGCAAACGCCCTCATTTCTGCTTTTTCTGCCTCACCTTTAATATTGGCCTTCCCTCATTCATTGTCCCTCCCTCACCCTAGGCCTCACCAAGCAGCAACACCACGCTTAAGGCTTTCGCCTCACCGCACTTTAGGTCAACAAAGCGCCCTCCTGAATTTTTTTTTTTTTTGCCGTGTTCATCCCTCGAGCAAAGTAAACTTTACAGGCCTGCCAAAGCCAAACAGGTGCTTGAGCGTTTATAGGGCTCGACGTGCTAAAGCGACACAGGCTATGCCGCAGTCGAGTTGCTGTTGTTAGTGGCTATTTATTGGTAATAAAAAATAAAAATTGAAGGAACAGGTGTTGCTAGCCACAGCATCTGGCATCGAAACCTCAAGAACCTGAGCTGCGGCTAGCGGGAATTAAAGGAGAGAGAGAAGGAAAGAAAGGGGGGAGCGACAGAAGAAAGGATAGGGGTACAAATACAGGGGGTTCTGTCTAATTTCGACCACTTGAGGTTCTTTAACGTGCAGCGAAATCGCACAGCACACGGGTCTCTATAGCACTTGGCCGCGATCGAAATGCGACCGACGCAGCTGGGATCGAACCCACGTCTTTCGGGTCAGCAGCCGATGGCACCATAAACACTGAGCCACCGAGGCGGCGTTCGAGAGCATCGGTGACGGCATGCAAGCAACAGCAGAATGCACAATGCAACGAGTACTCAGCATAGCGTGTAAATCTAAGAATATTTATTTGATTTCTTGCGGAAAAGGATTCAGAACATCTGATTCAGGTATTTATTATGGCTCATAAAGGGATCGATTCGTGCCACGCTGTTTAGTGCGCATCAGAGGCACAATTGGCTCGCGTGGAGTTGAGTGCCATATTGTGCAAATGTGTGAAAAATTGCGCGACAAAGCATTCATTTTGTACCATTCACATGAATTCATGACCGGCAAATGACCTGTCACTTTGCAGAGGACTCCAGGGCGTCTTTGCCAGGGGCACCACGCCACAGGGCGGATCAACGTAACGTATACATTTTGGTAGCATCCAATATCTGTGTGGTACATACCGCGGTAATATGAGGCGCAGATCAGGCAACTGGTACTACATGTCAAGTGTTGGCGCGCAACGCGATTATTCGGTCCGATTGTTCGGTCATGTGGCTGCGGAATGGCGTCGCATTATAGGTCTCTCCGATTCAGCCCGCCGTGCGACTGCTGCTGTTTCCTCCTTGTTCATCGGTGCTGCATGACGTTACGAGACGCCTAACAGCACCCGACACTGATAAAACAAGTTATAATGGGGACCTAAACAGCATGAGCTCACTCGTGGGATTCCTGCTGTTAGAGAATTGGCCTTGTGCATCTGACCTCCGGAACTGAGGCAAATCATGGCCCTAAAGCACTTTATATTGTGCACCGGACTGTCAACGTGTCAATCCACAGGCGGGGAACGGCCTGAAATGACCGGCTCATCAAGCAGCAGGCAGGTCGGAGAGGCCTGTACTGGGTGTTGTTGTCGACGCTGTCTGTTCAGTGTTCCTTGTTGTTTTGTTCCGTATTGTTTTGTTCCAATAATGAGAACCGCAGTGAAAGCGCCAGGACTCACCGGCAGATTGAAGACTTCAGCGCCAAGTCATGGGAACTGCAGCAGGTATGCCACCAGGCCTCCGGGACCAAAAGGAAAATGAAAACTTATGAAAGTGTCAAATTTCACCGCGGGAGGTCAGCGTCCTGACCCAGAAGTCAGTCAGTCAGCCTTTGGCAGTGCACCAAATCGGACCCTAGCGCGATGTTGCAGTTTCAATTTTCGTATCACACTTATCATTTCGTCTTTTCACCGTTCTCGTCTCTCTCCACGACAATGCCTACCTGCCAGCAAAGTTTTTGGGAAAGACGTTTCAAAAATAAGGGTCTATTGCATCGCAATGGGGCGACACTAGCAGACGATAGGACGCTGCTACACACAGCACATACGGAGAATCGTCTGCTCAGATCTGTGTTGTCCCGTTACCTAGCGTCGCCAATTCTGCTCTTTATTGTGACGCAAGTTCTCGTGTTCTAAGCCCTCTAAGCCCAACTTATACCATCAAGGGGGAGGGGGGGGGGGGGTTAAATTTAAGAAAGAATGGGTGGAATCCTTCACCAGGCAGCCGACTTTGCAATGACAGTTGAGCGAATTGTGCTTCGACCGAACCGGATCGAGGGCAAGGCTACTATCTGGTGAGGTGCCGACAGTTCACATTAGCGTCTCCAAAAGGTATCGTGCTGCTCTTTCGACGAGTGTGTCATGCACTGTTTCGTACTGCACCAATGAAATTATGCCTGCATGGGCTCTTATTCGTGATGCTTGGTGCAGTTGACTTCTAACAGCGCTTGTCACGCGCGCTGCAGCATTCGGCTGGCTGTGCTATGGAGTTAACGTGGCTGTGCTGTACGAGTTATGTAAAAAGCAAGTGTGAAAGGGAAATGACATCCTAAAATCGATAAACATCACTCGCCATCGGTGAAAACAAGACATCGGCTGCCTGGAACTTATAAACTGAAACTTCTGCGCCATGGTTGGCCTTTTCTTTGCAACGCGAAAATTCGGTTTTAAGATGACCTAGCGTCATCGTCATTCCCTCTGCTTCTTTACGATAGTAAGACAAGAAGCGGACAAGAACGCAGTGTTTTTTGCACGTACCCTTTGCCGTGGCAGTGTGAGACTGATGAGACCTGCCTGCCTGTCTTCTTCGGTTTCTTTGAAATTACAGGGTTCTCCAAAGAATGCTCACATTTCTTGCCTTCAGCTTGCTTATTCCTTTGACATAACAGCAGACGTTGCACCAGAACAACGCAAAAAACTGAGAACGAAGGACGAAAGACGCGACTTTTTGCACTGAAATACGCAACAGACACCTGACTTTTGGGACATGCAGTCAAACTTCCGGTAGCTTAGCTAGCGCCGCTTAGGAAAGCGGGATGCAGTTGCTATAATAGCTATATGGCGGGATGGATAAGTGGATGGAAGATACATGGAGGAAGAAAAACTAAGGAGGGGGCGTGTCGTCACGCGGCCGGCTTTCGCAAGCTGAGTGTTTATGAAGCCGTTTTCTCTCTGTTTTTCGCTCTCCTAGTCAGTCCTTTGTGTTTTGATTCTGGTATGTTTTAGTGCGCGCGTATGCGCGACCCGGGGCGCGGGCGTCTACAGCAAGGAGGTTGATCTAGTCAGTTTGCCGCGCTTATGTGCGCATGCGCGCGCGCAGCGAGGCTAGAGTTTACCGCACGCTATCACGTGGTGTGATACGGGGGACAAACTTTCTTTTTTTTTTGCTATATCTTTACTTGTTAAGACTAGGCTTCAAGGTTGTCGCCGGATGCTCCCTCCTCAGTTTTCTTTCCTCCATAGGAAGATAGGAGCGTTCTGTTTGAAACAAGTGGTGGTGGTTGCCATCATGCTCGGCTTTTTTCCTTTATTTTTGAGTAACTGTGCTTTAAATTGTAATTAAAATCTCCATATCTATTTCAATACATTTTCCTAACTTCTCTCTGCTTCTGAGCCACCAATCTTCTAATCCCTTTTTGCTAACTTCCACTGCATATTTATTTACATGACCATTGTTATCTTTAAACCCTAGGGCCTCCGGAAGAGTGACTGTGCCTGCATCGACATCAGGATGGATACCATCACATTTGAGTAAGACGTGTTCAATCGTTTCCACAGATCTACCACACACAGAACATGAGTCATAATCTTCGTTGCGTTTTCTAAGACATCCTAACCTAGCTTCAAAGAGTAGGACAGTGCCTCTTTATTGATCATAGAACGATTCCTTCCTGACCTGCCTTTTCCAGTATCGATATTGTTCTACACTATGCTTCTTTTCCTTTGAATTAATCCAATTTTTACCTTCTGCGTTTTTAACCTGTCGTTGAATGCTCTTTCTTTCTCCGTTCTCGTGTCCGGCATACTTACTGGTTAGTTTTCTAGTTATTTTCCGCCATTGCGAGTGAACGCTCTTTCTGCACAAGTATTTATAAAATATCTTAGCTGTCCACCTCTCATCGTATAATTTTGGAATGCAGCAGCACCCAGCCACATAGTGGCAATCAGTGGTCGGCCATAGAGTTTCTCACTATTACCTAGAGGGAAAGCTGGCGACCCATCTATGGGACTTTGCATGGAGTCACTAAGTACTTTTTGCCCCAAATAACACTGTCACAGGACATGGGCACAACAAACACGTGAGAAAAGGCCTTCAAATTCAGTTAGAGCTTCGCCTTTTTCGCACTTCTTGGCCATAACATAAGCTAGAAAAGCAATTGCAAACCTGCTACAGGAAACCGGTCTAAACATAGCGCGCGACCAGAAACACAGACTTGACCACGATATGAACAGATATGTATACACTTGAGCCCGGCACGCCCCAGAGGCAAACAGCTCGCTAGACGTTTCAAACGTTACACGCTTGAAACGGGCATGTAACAAAGTTGCTGTATACTAAGAGCAAAGCGAGCACAGCTGCTTCCTTTCACAATATCGCTATCCACCCATGTCATGGCCCCCGCCGCTCACACAAGCGCAATCGCCGAAAAACGAAAATGACGGATATACCAACACCAGTGGCAATCGCTGGAGCGTTGCAAGAACACGCATAAGTAGCAACGAGGTTTAACTGCCATGGAAACGGGAGCGCGAATGGCACACGCACACTGCCCGCACAGGACGCGAAACGTCCGCACAAATACGCCGACGACCTCTCTAGCGCACGTCGTATTGAAAAATTCAAGGGAGCACTTTGTTGACCTAAAGTGCGGAGAGGCGAAAGCCTTCAGCGCAGTGTTGCTGCTTGTGTCACTGATGTGTTGTTAATATGTTAAGCTTCGCCTCTAAGAGTGAAACGCGACAGCGTCTTGCAACGCTGCCAGGGAGTCCATAGAACGCCATCGCCCGTTCGGATCTACGCCTTGCTCGTCGGTAAATTGGTTTTTGAGGAAAGGAAATGTATCTGTCTCGCATACCTCAGTGGACACCTGAACCTCGCCGTAACGGGAAGGGAGGAAGATGGCAGTGAACGAAGACACCGTATTCACTATACGCGCCTTTTTTCATTCCAAACCATCGAGCCGGCATTCAAAGGATTCATCGGGTTTTTGCTGTATTTATTTGGGCGTCGACATAGGAAAGAACTAGTCGAACGAACTTATTCTTGCCCGTGAAGAGAGGAGGTCTCGGTCTTGTTCATTTATTTGTACGACAAATCGTGTCCCGCTTTATGTTCCTTCGCGACCAGAACGATATTTTTTCTTCGCACAGTTATGCAAGTTCGTTTATGTCGATTGCTACCAGGAGTTGTAGTATGCTCTGTTGAAAACATGCGTGGTACAGTGAGAGGTTATCTGCGTGAAGTTGTGGTTGCGTACAGAATGTTACAAGTGCGATTTTCAATGCAGTACCTCTCCAATGTCACTAGAAAAAATCTGTATAAAGATTTAATTGAATCACTGCTCCCTGTACCCATTTACCGATTGTCAAACTGCGGAGGCCCAGGAGCAGATGTGCTCAAAAGGGTTAAAAGAATGCCAGTTTACCCATCTTTGAAAACTTTCTTCTTCAAACTTCACACCGGAACACAGTCGGTCAAAACATGGACGCATGATAAAGGACTCTTTGTCCCTTGGTCAACAGATTGTTTTATATGTAAAAAACCTGAAACAATAGATCACGTGTTTTTAGGTTGTTGGGATGCGGTTTTCTTCTGGGATGTGCTTCAGAGAACCTTAAAGAAAGATTTACCGCTACACCCGTATGGCATCAGGTTCTTACTGGTAGGAAAACAGGACATCCCTTATGACACTATTATGCTCCTTGGCCTCCATAGTTTATGGAAAACAAGGACACAATTCAACAATGCAGAAGTAGTTGTGAGATCTCCACGCGAGCATTTCATTGAAGGTGTCATACGTCTGAGGGAAGTGTATCAGGCACTGCCTGATCAGCCAACTTGGTTAAATGTGTTGGATGACTTGGTTGAAATGAAAAAAATTTAACCTGCCGTGTCAGTGCAAGTGTTGCTGACATGTTTATCTTCTTTGTACCCGTTGTGAAAATGCAATAAAGAAAAAAAAAAGCTGGCATGGCGGAGTGGTTAGCATGCTCGTCTCGCACTCCGGAGACCGGGGTTCGATTCCCGAACTCGCTCATTTTCCTACTCAGTTTTATTTATTTATCTGGCCTGACTATAAAGGTTAATTAGGCTAATTAATTAAGCAATTAATTAAGCTTATTCCCACTAACTTGGAGCATCACTATACGATTCCTTTAATTGGTTGCATCGTTACTAGCCAAAGTAGAATTGGCCCTGTTTGAAATTCGCGCACTCTGACGTCATGACTATTTCGACCAATTGAAAAGCGTGACATTTCTGTCGACAACTCCTGCTCCTCAGTGAGCAGCGGTGGTCCCCCGACGGCTCCGAGCAGTGACGCAGTAGATGAAATGCCCGTGCGATCGCGGTCGCCGAGCACGTTGAAATCAATGCACGCAATAACGAGAGTTGCAGCGAATTCCACCTGAGATATGTGTGAACGGCGGCAACGTCAGCCTGTGAGCACGATCAAAAAAAAAACTCGAGCAGTTGAGGAAAGTATGCCTACGCCGCACCGCAAACGCTACGCCGCGGCCGTCTGCTACTGCCCGGTTTGTAAACAGCAACTACAACGCCGTTGCTAAGCCACCCGGACAAGATGGTCTCTCAATCGAGAAAAAAAACCACATGATTTTCTCTACACTTTTCTCCCAGGGTATTATGTGGAAAGGGCCTTTATTTTTTTTCCTTCCTCCATGGTACAACCATAGTGGAGACTGGTACAACATATGGATAAATAAAATATATAGAACTCAGCGAGAAGTCACATTGATAGTGGCATAGAGTTTAGTGGCCTCTGTCAAAAGTTGCAAAAAAATGAGCATTTTTCACTACTAAAAGCGCAACTACAAATATCGTTCGTGTTTAATTTTGTTGTTAGTTGTTTTTATTACCATAAATTAAAATGAAACCTTTTCAAGCAGATTACGCACTGATCTCCATTAGGTGGCTGGATGCCGCATTCCCGCTTTCCGAGACGAGCGCGAGTGAAGCCACCGGAAGTTGGACCGCTTGTCCCGGAAGTCGGGTGTCTGCTGTGTATTTCAATGCAAAAAGTCGCGATTTTCGCCCTTTCGTTCCCAGTTTTTTGCGCTGTTCTCGAATAATGTCTGCTGTTATATGAAAGGAACAAGCAAGCTGAACGCGAGAAATGTGAGTATTGTGTGCAGAACCCTGTAATTTCTGCGAAAGCGAAGAAAATCGGCATGCAGGTCTCACCCTGCCTCGGCAAAGGGGTACGTGCATTAAGCACTATGTTCTTGCCTGGTTCCTGTCTTCCGAGCGTAAAGGAGAAGTTGTGGAATGACGATGAGGCTAGGTCATCTTAAAACCGAATTTTCGTGCAGGAAAGAAAAGGCACAGCGCGAGAGGAACGACTGACAAGAAAGACGAATGCTGTAGTGCGCGTGAGAAGCGCTGTTAGGAGTCAACTGCACCAAGCACCACGAATTAAAACCCATTCAGGCTTAACTTGCTCCAATACGAAATAGTACATGACATGCTCCGTTGAAAAAGCAGTGCCATACCTTTTGGAGGCGCTAATGTGAACCAACCGAACACCGTCGACACCTCACAAGATAAGTAGCCTAGCCCTCGCTAAATATAATTCGGTAAAATGGTCGCTGCGAAGTAACGAAGTAACTGCCTGGTGAATGTTTCAACCTATTCTTTCTTATATTTAACCCCCATTGATAGCATAACTTGCGCTTGAGAGTGGGAACAAGCATCACAGTAAAGAGCAGAGTTGGCGAAGCTAGGCAAACGGGACGACACCGAGCCGAGTAGACGAGGCTCCATACTTGCTGCGTGTAGCGACGTCCTGTCGTCTGCTAGTGTAGTCCCATTGAGATGCAATGGGCCCTTACTTTTGAAACGTCTTTCCCGAAGACTTCGCTGGTCTCCTCGCTCAGTTGATGGCGCAACAGGTAGGCATTGTCATGTAAAAAGACGAGAACGACGAAAAGACGAAATGCTAAGTAGGAAAACAAAACTGGAACTGAAAAACCGTGCTGAGGTCCGATTTCATGCACTGCCAAAGGCTGACTTCCGGGACAAGGCCACTTACTTCCGGTGGCTTCACTTTCGGGTGCCCGATGCGGCATCCAGCTCCCCTAGTGGAGATCAGTGAGATTACGAGGGACTCTTGCTTTCCTCCCGTTTGTGGGGTGGCTTCAGATATATTGACATGTCATCTCTCTTGCATGATACTTTAGCTAGCCATGGGCGCCGGCTGCTTGATAGAGTGCCGGCGTGGTGAGCCCGTCAGCTTTCGCTTCAGCTTTATGCGGACTTGAACTGTGCGTGGTGGCGTCTCCCAATCCGTTTATTTGCATCTACACCTTAAACTGCGAGAATGGCAGAAGCTGTCACGGTGAAAGTCGAGAAGCTCGATGCTGCCGAAATCGAGCAAAAGTAAGCACGCTACTATGTGTATGTTCTTGCTGCATTCCAAACAGTGACCGTGGGCGCGTTTTCTTGACGGGGAGACTCGGGACAAATGGTATTAACTTTTCGTTCCAGAATCATCGATCTGTGCTCCGCAAACCCGGCAGGCATCACGGACAAGCTAGTGCAAATGCACGTTCCCAACGGTGATCCCAGCGCTAGGGTCGCAGCTTTCAACAAGTTGCTTAGCCAGGTATTCCCTCTGTTTCGGTAGTACTTCCAACTCGTCCCCCCCCCTTTTTTTTTTCACAATGCAGTCTCCCCCTTTTTGTTTTTAGGGAAAGATCGAGATTCTCAAGCAAAAGAACCAGCTCCTCTACCGCCTGAAAGACAGCGATGCGGACAAGTCAGTCGAGACGCGTATGAGACGAGAGCACGTTGGTCAACCTTCTATTGCTTGTTTTACAGAAAGTGCAAGGGCTCTGACAGGGAAGAAAAAGTTGTGTACAAGATTGTCGAAGAAGCAGGGAACAAAGGTGCGATTAAATCGACCGTCGCAGTTCGTCTTGTGGTTCAAGTGCTGATATCGAGTTCCTTTGCTCAACAGGAATTTGGATCCGTGACATTCGGAACAAGAGCGGTCTCGTTTTGACGTCCCTCAACAAGATTTTGAAAAGTCTCGAAAGCAAGAAACTGATAAAAGCCGTCAAATCTGTATCGGTAAGCCGGTGAACTTCGTCTTTGGCGTCGTTACTCGTGCAACCATTTGACTTGTCTTGTAGAGATTTTGCTGCTGGTGACACGGTTCCGCCGTGTATTTCTCATCGTGTTCTTGTGAAATGCTCGTTACAGGCTTCCAAAAAGAAGGTTTACATGCTGTACAACCTCGAGCCTGATCGCTCTGTGTCAGGTGGCGCGTGGTACAGCGAACAGGAATTTGAGTCTGAGTTTGTGGAAGTGCTGAATCAGCAGTGCCACAGGTTCCTTCTGAAAAAGGTGATTATCATGCAGTAAGATATTTCTGTGGAAAGTGCTCTTAGATGGGCGCTATCTCAGCTTACAGTTGCCAAGGAAACATCGAGCGACCCTGTTTTGGAGAAGACTGCTTCTTTTGCCTCTTCAAAAGAGGTTTGGGAGTTCATCAAGAAGCTAGGGATCAGTAAGGTATGTGCCTGACTGTTCAAACTGACTATTTAACTAGTTTTGGTTTGCACGCGTGGCAGTTGTGGTCTGTTAGGATGGCAGTCTTGCTTCTATTTTACCTAGAGCACAGCACGACTGCTAGCATTGCAGCCTTGACACTTAAAATTCCTGCAGCTGGGAGTATTTTGATATGTTGCATTTAAGCACCGCCCCTCTGCTCCTAGTCACTGCATGTCTGCAAGAACTATTCAGATGGCTGGAGTGAGGAAGTAAGTGTACGGGAACACCTAAGAAACCTCCGGCTTACTGATGACAGTGACCTACTAAGTGGCAATGAATTGCAGCTTATGATTCGAGACATTCACCATCCCAACTACTAAATCAAGCATGTAATCTTACTTTACAGAAACACGCCAGACTAGCACGACTAAAATTATTGTTCCAATTAGTTCATAACACATTAAACATAGATACTTCGTTATATATATCTGTAGATGAATCCAGACCATCCCGGCATAAGCACCCATTAACCCTTAGAGAGTATGCATTCCGAACCGACTGTTTCAGATATTCATTTTTTCCGCTTGCCATAAAAGAATGGAATAGTTGAACCCCTCTATCACTACTAATACATCTTTGCAGAAATTTGTAACTCTGGTAGAAGAACAGTTGCGCGATAATTAAATAGATAATTAAATCATAATTATACAAGTACAGCAGACCACTCGTATCACTGCACAGTTGCGCGAAATTAAATAGATAATTAAATCATAATTATACAAGTACAGCAGACCACTCGTATCACTGCATATAACAGCATCTGTATGAACATATTACTTACAATGTATAAAATTGCACCCTTTTCTGTGAAAAATGCTCTTTCGTTATGTGTTTTATTTTTTGTTATCTGTGTTTTTTTCCCATACTCATGTAATTACTTGCAAATAACAGTGTTTTTAATGTATACCATTCCATTTGTATTCTATTTGTACATTACTATGTGCCCATCCTGTAAAAATCCCAATGGGATTGACAGTATCTGAAATAAATAAATAAATAATAAAGGCATGCACTAAGCTTAAAAATTAGTAGGAGGAAAACCGAAACTTTGGAACTCTGGCAAAAGCGTAAAAAGTATGAGTAGCGACAGAGTATCTATCTTGGTGAAGCACTAATGCTACATCAAAGTATTTGGAAAAGGAATTAGCAGGATAACAGATTGGAGTACATTTCACAAGGGTGGAAAGTTGGTCGAGTCGGTAACGATGACCCATGAATTTAGTGCAAACAGGACGAAGGGCAACAAAAGAGGCACACAACACAGGCGCTAACTTCCGAATGAAGGAAGTATAAGGTGACCAAGGCGAAACGGAACGCTAAGGGACAAGCAGGCTTATGCATCCCGGAAAACCAGTGACAGAACGGCGGGCAATGTTTTTTTGCCCAATTGGGCAAAATGCGAATGTTCGTGTGTGTTTTCCAGCCCCTGAAAAACTTAGTGTACAATGCAAAAAAACTTTGCCTGCCGATAAACACCCCCAAAAGCTGCAATGCACCATCAAGCATCAAACAAAATTTGTCAGATGTATTGAGGGCATCGTTTATAACATCCCACTTTCTTGTGGTAAGCATTATGTTGGTCAATCCGGGCGTTGCTTGAAGATAGGCTTTGTGAATGCAAAAACAACATGAAAGCCACTACTGGTAGTAATCTGGGTGTGCATTGTAAAGAGTGTGGTTGTGTTCCATTTTTTGATAAGTGCTCGATTGTGGCCAGACACCGTGATCAATTAACCTGTGAAATCATTGAAGTAGCGCAGATCAAAGCATTGGAAGATAAACGTGTTACAGAGCAGTCTATCTCCCTGTCCAAAAGAGAGCTGGCATTCTTAAGGAAGGTAAATCGCTGGCCTTGTTTGCCTGATCTGTCACTGGTTTTTCGGGATGTATACGCCTGCTTGTGCCTTAGCGTTCTGTTTCGCCTTGGTCACCTTAGACATCTATCATTCGGAAGTAAGTGCCTGGTTGTGTACCTCCTTCTTTGTCCTTCGTCCTGTTCGTGCTACCTTCATGGAGTATATATGCCCGGATTCTCCAGTTGTGAACAGCAGATTAGCAGTGTCATTTAGGAGTATACGTAACAGATGTTTATCTGTACTCTCTTGTCGGTTCAGAATTTGGGGGCTACTGAAAAGATTGATATGAGTAAAGAAAGCATGACAAGTTATATAAGGGATGATGATAGGAGCAACATTCAGTGTTATAAAAAAGAGTAGATTAGAGAAGCGATACTATTCATTTGCATTGAGAGGAGGAGACTTTGAAAGATGTTTTGCACTGAAAAGGTGGTCTGTTATTTGTAACAGGGTACCAAGAGAAAGAAAACCCAGTTGGTGGTGACAGATAGTGGGGTGAGGAGATGAGGCTAATTGTTGATATCGCGAGAGGCCTTTGCCCTGTGCTGCATGTAATTGGCGATGATGATGGCGATTCTATTACGCTACGAAATACCTTTGCATTTTGTGTGTTACTGTAGTCGTCACGGTCCATAACTGCATCCAAGAAGTTTGTGTGAGCATTTTTCTTTCTCAGGACCATTGTCACAACATCATTGTAGCCTAAATGAGCTTTCCATGCTTAGATACCTCTTCATATGAAAAAAATCGAAACGGGGGGGGGGGGGGGGGGGGGGCATTTACGCTCCACCTTAAAGGTATGAAGCAATAGCTTTAATGAATTTACGCCCATATGTGCAGAATTGGTCATTTTGACTTCACATTCATAGATCCCAGGCAGTCCTCATACCACTCCTGGTGCACCAGTTTTAACCGATGGCCCTACGATGGCAGGTGCTGCCATTGATGGGGCTTGTGCGTGCCAAGTTGCTCCTCCTGGGCAACTTCTCGTGACCAATCATTAATTTAACTGCCATGATGGTCAGTTTGCTCACAACGGGACCCTCAACGCTTTCGTGTTGTAAGCCAACCAAGCTCGTTTTGATGTACGAAGTGCACTTTGGCTTTTGAAGCTTTTTTACGTGTTCTGTAGTGGAGGTATTCTGGTTTCATGCACAAGTGCAGCAGCGTTTAACTTTTGTCAGGTAATGCGCGAGAATTGCTGAAGCATGCTCCGTAATATTATGGCCGGGACTGCACATCCTAGCATGCCCGCAATCTCCTTACCGTTGTCTGCTTAGATACCTGCTGAGATTTTTTTTCATGCTTTCTGAACCGGAATCTCTCCAGAGTAGTGGACACAAAGAAAGGCAGTGAGGTTACTCACCAGGATCATCTTAATGGGGGACGCAGCTTTGAAATAAAAAAAAGAAATGGCCAAAAAATTTGATTTTTAAAAAATTGTTGCTTCCGCTTGTATGCCTCGCTTTTTACGCTGTCTCGAAGTTTATTGTTGAAATCGACCGGGTAGCGCTCTAAATATAATGCTTTGTGAGCCATGATGCCTCTGCATTGCAGGGAAGCACTTGAACAGTGTCTGTTTTTCTGCATTATGGTTTTCTACCCAAATAGTCACCTTGGAGAACAGATTTCTTCACGACTGTTTTATCTGTTTTGACTCCGTTTGTTTTGTTGCACTCCTGGGAACGTAATGCAGGTCAGGTGCCGACAAGAATACGGCACCTGGCGGCAGTGGGTCTTCCGCCGAACATTAGTGCTTCATACACCGTTTGGACACAAGGACCTCGTCATCATTCACTACTTGATTTCATTAGATCAGCGAACCTTTTCTCTTTTATTTAGGCATTCTCGTCATCTATCATTAAATACCATCTTATGCCCTGAGGCAGTCTACATCGTTTAAAAAAAATCATTCTTTGTTTTTCAAATTTGTGAATTTGAAATTTCTTGTACGGAATTTTTTTCTTCAGTCCAGATGTGTCAGTGGACACTGCATTACAAAAATTTTAAGACTAAAATTTGTGCTTTGAGAAATAAAAGTTCTAAGAATGTGTTCACCTGTAGCCTGCCAGTAGGATTGAAATGAATGTTGAACCAGCCTCGTTCCACATTTTTTTAAAACTCTGCAGCCTTTTCACAAGATTCAGTGGGAAAATATTTCTTAAAAAACAATTTGTGAGAGTAGTCGTAAAATTATTTCAAATGTGCTCAAGAAGTGTCATGTAAATACATCAACAAGCAAAAGAATTTTTGTTGAAGTTGCATATCCCCTTAATTACTGTGTTGCTGACGTACACCAACACAAATTGAAGCCAACAATGTGAGGCACAATGTTGTCTTCAGTTTGTGTTCACTTTTCTCAGTGTCAGCGAAGTGATAATTATCGTAAATCGCTACCAACTGGGCTGCATTCTTCTGCTGTTCCTCAGAAGGTGCTTTCGCTGGTGCTTTTACAGGTCCAGCTGTCTCTTGAAGACATTGAGACTATCCTGAATACACTGATCTACGATGGAAAAGCAGAAAAGACAGTTGTCTGTGGTTCTGGTGGTCTGGGTGGCTCTTCAAAAAGCTCGTCTTCCAGTGAAGAGTTTCTGAATCTCTACCGTGCAATTGAGCCACTGGTCGAAAGCGCTGGGCTGATGCGGATACCATGTGGGACGTGTCCGGTGAGGAACTTTTTTGTTTTACCTCCCACTTGGTGGTTTTTGTCATTAAAGGTTTGGTTTGGTTTGGTGTATGGGGTTTAACGTCCCAAAGCGACTAAGGCTATGAGAGACGCCGTAGTGGAGGGCTCGGGAAGGTGCAGTGAAGAGGAATCTGAACTCGTCTTTTTGCCGCGGGAACTCAATCTACACGTTCCGAGCGTTCTTAGAAACTTCAATTTATAGCCCTGTGTGGCCGATTACCCTAATTAAACCGAATTAACGTCCAGCTCCCGCCTTTTTTTTTTTTTTAATTCTCCCCGTACGGTGGGCGGAGTCGACCAATGCGTGGAGTGCCTTTCACCCAGTCCCGTGGCGGCTTGCCGCTCTGCCATCGGCGGTGTATTACGTAGTAATCCATAGTCCGCGCATATTTTTATTTCTGCGGGCTTATTTTGCGGCTATATTATCTGCGAATGAAACTATTTATTCACGGAAACATAAAAAACAAAATAAAGCGAAAGCAAAGCCTCCATGGAGCTGGCTGAAAGGCACTCCACGCGTTGGTTGACTCCGCCAACTGTACGGGGAGAACTAAAAAAATAAAGGCGGGAGCCGGACGTTAATCCGATTTAATTAGGGAAATCGGCCACATAGGGCAATAAGTCGAAGTTTCTAAGAATGCTTGGAACGTGTAGATCGAGTTCCCGCGGCAAAAAGACGAGTTCAGATTCCTCTTCAGTGCACCTTTAAAGAAAATAACTTTCAGTATTGCCTGTATGTTAATTGTTAACGTTGTCATGGTTGCACTCAATGTTCTTGCTGAAATTTAACAAGAACAGCCAGGTATTGCGTTCATTGCCCTGCAGCGAGCTGCTGCTGCAGGTGTGCTGGTGTCTGTGCGCTGTCGTAGGAGAAGCCACTTGACCCCGGCTGCATTCAGCTCTTGAATGACGTACTGTCTTTGTCAAAAGTAACCAGGCTGCATGGTTTGCTTCTAGCTTGTATATAGTGGAGCGCTTGTGACTTTCCTAAATGCCAAAAGTTGTTTAAAGGTAGGAATACCCCCAGTCCTTACCTTTAACGACCATTTCAGCTTCAGGGAAGCTGTAAGGGCTCCACTGTACAAGCTAGAAGCAAACCATGCAGCCTGGTTACTTTTGACAAAGACTGTACATCATGGATCAGAGAGGTCTACTGTGTTGACTATCCATTGTCTGCTCAATCCCAACATGTTGCTTTTGTCGCTCTTGGTAATGTGTGGTTTGGTGTTAAATCTTGGTTCCCTTGAGAATGGACAGTAGGAGTAGCTTGTAGGCATTGATATTTGAGCAAAGCAAAGGTAAAATAATGAAGACTTAAAAGACGAGTTGAGTGCTGTGCAGAACTTGCCACCTTATTCTTCTCTTGTCACTTGCTGGCCGCCGTACTCCAAGCCTTTATCTGCTGACGACGAAATTATCTTTGTCTCTTGACAGAGCGATGCGCAGGAGAAGGAAGACTGGCATGCTTGATTTGCGAGGTACCAAAGTAATTACAGCATACTACAGTTGGCAGAAAACTACTCTGCAGATTGCTTCGAGCCTGTTGTTGCCATGAGGCAGATTTCTGGGTCACTCCTGGAAGGTGGTGATTAGGAAGGGGGGGGATCCAATTTGCGCTGTATATTTCTTGGACATTCTCTGTCAGAAAAACATGTCGAGAAGACATTCTCTGTCAGTTTTTCACGCTTTTCCGAAAGAATATTTAACGCTGTGGGGGCAAACCCCTTCCCCTTTTTTTTTTGGCCCCTGCTTCATGTAATGTGACCCAAGCTTAAGCATCAGGTTTATGTGCGAGGGGGATGTGGAAGGGAGAACATGACAAGATAATATGTGACAGAAGTTCAGTTAAAATGCAGTCAGTCAGTCAGTGGACCAGCGAGTTACCTGACGTACGAGTTGTGTGATTTTGCTGTGTGATGATGTCATTTTCAAGCGGATGATAATCTTGGAAATCTTGGGAGGGGTTCTAGGCATAACAGCTAATGCTGTAAAAAAAAAAAAAATATGCTGTGCTCGCGGCGGCTACACTTTGTTACCCATGTCTGTTGTAGAAACCTAGGAGATAACGGCATTCTCATTGCTGCTTAAGCAAGAACTTTGCTGATCAGTGACGCCAAAAATGTCTGGTTATTGCATTCACTCCCATGTAATGCATACCGTTTACCAATATCCCTCAAGAGAAAAGTATACAACAGCTGTATCTTACCAGTACTCACCTATGGGACAGAATTGTGGAGACTAACAAAGAGGGTTCAGCTTAAGTTAAGGACAACGCAGCGAGCTATGGAAAGGAAAAGGATAGGTGCAACGTTAAGAGATCGGAAGCGGGCAGAGCGGGTGAGGGAACAAACGCGGGTTAATGACATCCTAGTTGAAATCAAGAGGAAGAAATGGGCTTGGGCAGGGCATGCAATGCGAAGGCAAGATAACCGCTGGTCCTTAAGGGCAACGGAGTGGATTCCAAGAGAAGGCAAACGTAGCAGGGGACGGCAGAAAGTTAGGTGGGCGGATGAGATTATAGAGTTTGCGGGGATACAGTGGCCGCAACTGCAAAGGACAGGGTTAATTGGAGAGACATGGGAGAGGCCTTTGCCCTGCAGTGGGTGTAGTCAGGCTGATGATGATGATGATGATAAATGCATACCACTTTCCTGCGAAAGAAGACCCCAGGCAGCATGCGTAATGAGGCTGATACTGAATCAGAACTGCTTGAATGCCACTTTTAATTTTCCCACCGAGAAGGGGAGGGTGTCTGCTGAAATTTGGGTAATGCAGTATGCAGTGCTGACTTGAACATGTGTTGCCAGCAGCATGCATGAATGTCCAGCTGTCGATACTTGTTTAATAATATGGGCAAACTTGTTAACTAGGCTTGGCAGAAAATTTTGAAGCTGCAATGTATAAATGGAAGGTTAGGCTGAGGTAACACACTGAGAGAAACGAAGATCAAACTGGTATTATTTTTCACTGCCCGTTCTATGCAAGCCTAGATGACGCACACACTAGGAAGCACAATGGTATGGGTGCAGGGTAGAGCTGAAGCTGCTTAATCTACATTCTTAATATGGTGTGCTCCATGATGAACAGCTGGACGCTTGCAGCGTGTGTCATTACACTCCCGTGGCCTCCCAGCTAATATAGTGATAAAAAGTGCACAAAGTAAATACCATATTTACACGATTCTAATGCACCCTCTCAATGGCAGTTTACCAATATTCCTCAAGAAAAAAATCGAGAAGTTTGCGTGGATACGGTGGCCGCAGGTGGCACAGGGCAGAGTCAAAGGGGCTCTCAATAAAGTTGCGGTGAGCATAGGATGTTATAGGACTCCGCATCACAAATGTCCTCCAGCAAGAATTTTTTTAATGCGTTTTGTGGAAGCTGAGTTATCTGGAGTTAAAATTTGAACTTCCGCATCTCCTCTTGTCACTTTTGCACTCTGAAATGTCGGCACTCCTCCGCCGGCTGCCGGTGCCTGAAGACTAACTGAAGATTGACTTTGGCTGATTTGGACCAGAATCTATGTCTAACCTCAACTGACTGTGCCCGACATGATGGCGACCTCCAAATTTGGTCTGGGGCGTGGCCAAAATGCTATCGCTCTACCTTCGGGTGCAACTGTGGTTAAACCCTACTAAGCTTTTTGTTAGGTGGCGAGTAAGTTCTGTGGGGGACAGTGACGTTGGAATATCGCGTGTTGCGCAAATAAACGCACGCGGTAGAATGCTTCTCCCAGCTAAACGGGCGCATTGTTCAAGCTGAAATTTCGCACAGAAGTGGCACTTTGTCGACAGAATTGTTTCATCCTATATTTGTTTGGGTTACTTGCCTGAATCGATCAAAAAAAGTCGCATATTCGCATCGTCTGCGGCGACAGCGAAGGAAATCATGCCGTTCTGTCAGTGATTGCACCGGTGGCGCCGTCTCGTTTGTTAGCCGTGAAGATTCAGCAAAGGGGAGAGGTTTGGGAGGTTTGAAGACGCTCTTTCAACTGTTTTTTGTAATGGTCACAGAAAACTTAGTTTGGCCAAGCTAAGTTTTTTGTGACCATTAAAAAACCAGTTGAAAGAGCGTCTTCAAACCTCCCGAACTTTCCTCCTCTGCTGAATCTTCATGACCAACAAACAAGATGGCGGTGCGATCATTGATAGAGCGGCTTAATTTCTTTCGTCGTCGCCACAGACGATGTGAATATCCGACTTATTCTGTTTGAGTCAGGTAAGCACCCCAAGCAAATGTGGTATAAAACAATTCTGCCGACCAAATGCCATTTCTGTGCGAAATTTGAGCTCAAACAATGCGCCCATTTAGCTGAGAGAAGCATTTTACGGCCTGCGTTTATTTCCACAACACGCATTATGTGCGAATAAAGCTGGCACGAAGCGCAGGAAAGCGAAACCGAAAGCAAGTGGTCGGATCGTTCCCCGAGGCAGGGAGTGTTCGTTTTCCGAAACGCCTTTTGTTGCGTGCATGTTTGAGGTATGCTGGCAACTCTGTGGTATGCAGTTCAATTGAGTAGAGCTATTTTGGACGATCGCGTGCCCGTTACACCTGGATGTCACCTCCCTTCGTGAAGCTGCTAGAATTAACCTATGCGAGACGCACGGCATCCAAGTTAGCGAGCGCCCAACGCCATGAAATTAGATGGGCGCCAATTGTTCGAATTATGCAGATTTCCGAATTAACAAGCTTTTACTGTACCGACGTGCAAGTACCAAGCCACCATTTTGCAATGCCAATGACAATAGGGTGCTGCTGGCATAGTTTCATTTTCGTACTCGATTCTAACGCGCATGTCACTAGTAGACGAGTTTTTCCGGGAAAAAAGGTGCGCGTTAGAATTGATTGGATTGGAAAACATTTATTCCGACAAAAATGCAGATGCAGGCGGTCCGCGCTAGATGGCCACCAAACCATGGCTGGCAGCGACCTGAGCGGCCCACTGTGTGGCCATGGCCAAGGCTTGAATGCCTGGGTCCGAGCTGACCAGCACAGCCTCCCATCGCTCAACAGAAGGAATTCGTACTAGATCCTCCGGTGGAGGTTCTTCTTTACATTGCCATAGTATGTGCTCATACGTGGCTGTTTCGCCACAGAACCTGCACTCGGGGATATAGTCATCCGGGCACATTTCTGATGATAGGGGGTAAGAAAGGACCTCCTTTGGAGTCTCCTCCAGGTAGTCTCTTGTGCCTTATCAAACATTTATCAGGTGGTGGAAATTTGTGTCTTTCCAATTTGTAATGAGTTGTAATATCATGAAAAGATACCAGCGTTAGAATTGAGTAAATGCAGTGTATGAACAAAAAGCAAGCATGTCGACAAACTGTGGGCACTATCTTGCAGGTGAAGCAAAATTGCTACGAGGGTGGCTCTGTGTCCCCGTCTACATGCCAGTATTTTAAGAAATGGCTGTCCGAAGATTTCGACGAGAACGCATCGTTCGAAGACGGTAGGTGGCATGCCTGGAGGGGAAGTATTGTGATTACGACCACTGAAGGATGTCTTTTGTTAGGACTTACCTTCCATAGAAATTCCTCCCTCCTTTTGTCTTTTTCCGAAGCAGTAGAAGGCAACACAAATTTTTAATCAGCAGCTGTCAAGCCAGTAACCATATTTCTATACATGATTTCAACTGCTTAGGAGGGTAGATGTGTAGGCCAGTTGGTGAGACATGAAGGAGCTAGACACTGCAGCGGACACGGAAAGAAGACGACACAGGGCGGTGTGTCGTCTTCTTTCCGTGTTCGCTGCGGTGTCTAGCTCCTTCATTTCAACTGCTGTTGCACACACAATTTTGCTGTGCCGTCCATTATAACCGGTCCCTGCTTGAATTTTGAGTGGTCTAATGATGAATAGAGCAGGTGGTCAGGCAGGTTTGCAGATCTCTGATCATTTATTATGACATAGTGTGATACCATATCGAATGAGTTATCAGAAGCATGCAGACCCAACTCAGAAGGTGCTGGCTCTTTTGTGTGTCATTGTACTGGTGTTTTTTGTGCTGCCCTCAAGGGCCCAATTGCCCACACACCATGCACTGTTTGCTTAATTGCTTAGCGAGGGCCTCGGTTCTGGCAGCCTTGACGCCATAGGAAGCATAAGAGGGTTCTCACACAGCTTCCACCCTCTCCGTTCGATGACGTTCTACGTCACACCTGCAGTAACTCAGGACGTTCCACGTCCGCCGCTTATGAACGTGGGTGGCACTGATGAACACTCTCAAGGTTAGGTTACTTGTAAACATAAATACCCCCGAAAGCAGAAGATTTGACAGCCGTCACCGTAGCTCAGAGGTAGAGCACCGGACGCGTAATTCGGAGGTCGTGGGTTCGGATCCCACCGGCGGCATGTGGTTGTTTTTTCTTCTGCTTTTCTAATCAATTAGCTTTAAGCGATAACATATTCAGTAATATTCTAAATTGATCAGCACCAGAAAATAAATAAATTAATTTTAAAAAAATCCCCTGTGTCCCTTGGTTTCTGTGGCTGTTGGCTTCTGTGATATTAACATTGTGAAGTTATTTTCGGTGTCTCTTCGCGTGTGCAGAACGAGCTAAAATTCAGAGTATATGGCAAAAGATCGATCCTCACTACCCACTGTTGAACGGAACTATAATGTCTACACTCCTTCTCAGTGGTTTCTTACAGCACTACCAAAGCTGAGACGAGTGCAGAGGCCATGTTGACACTGCGAAATGTAGTGCCAGTAGAAAATGGCCATATGAGGTAGCGTGCTTTGAAGTGCACATGCTTCAAACGTTATTTCAAATCGAGCCTTAGTGTACGCAATCTTTCTTTTTTTTTTAAGTTTAGGTATGCGCAACTCTTGTCTACTCTAAAATAGCTTTCCCAACATGGTGGCGCACTTCCCCTCGCTTCGGTGTGAATTAGTTGTAACTGGGTTTTTAGTTTTCAGTATGTTCATTGGTCATAAATTGGGTATCAGGCTTTTGTTTTGTCATCGCTTACTGCAAACTCTGTAAGCGATAAATCTGCTTCATTTTTTATTTCTAGTGACGATTCTGCCGCTCCTGGGACTAAAGAAGAATGTCGGCTTTTTGGCAAAAATGTTTCCGTTCTAAAAAACCACCTAGTTTTTAAACTTATTTTAAAGAGCACTGCAGTAATCGCGACAATTGCGTGTTACAAACAGCGTAAAGTCCCACTAATTTCTTGCATACGCTTTGCTTAGACTACCTACTGTCCCTTCAGTACTTGGGCAGCATCTGTTTATACTCTTTTCCAACCAGATCTGCATATGCGGAGACTCAAGAGGAGCACGCTTAATGAACTCTCCTGATTGGCTGAGATGATCTCTAGATTCCATAGTGCTGCAAGGAATTTGTGAGACTGAGTATAGTTTAAATGCCCAGATAAACCTTTCAAGCATAACATACAGCAACTTTGGACTAATTGCCAAAATATTAATATGCACTCCTGAGTTGTGACAGTGATTGTTATATGCTCAAAAGCCATATAGCTTCAAAAAATTTATGAAGCACCTTAGCATTTTACATTATGTAGTTTCAAGTTTACAGGCCGCTTCCAGACAGTTCCAACACAATGCCTAAAGGGCCAAGTCCAATTGCTCAACTGGGATCGTTACCAAAACTTTTGAAATGCATTAGACACACAGTTAGTGGGTCACCTTTGAAAAGTGCTAGAAGCTGAATGCGAATACCATCTGTAAAAGCTGTTTTGCAAGTGACTACTGTTTTTTCTTTTTCAGTTTTCTGACGTCGAGGAGCAGCAGCACCTTGTACAGCTAGTAAAATAAAATTTCAAATGCAGACAGTGCACGTGTTTCTAACTTGTTTTATTGACAACATGTCACTTTTTCTTGCTGTTCCCTTTCTGCAAGGCTTTTGGACTAACTCTTCAAGGTGAGCGAGAACATCAACAGGATGTGCGAAACGAGACTGACATGCGGTTGGCAAGAAAACCATAACTCGCTCACACATGCTCACTGCATGGCCACAAAAGCACCAGGTCTCAAAGGGATTTCCAAAAGCACTTGACCGCATGACTGATAATGGCCAGTGCAACTCGCCAGCCAACGCAACGAGCGGTGCAGGCAAAACGCAGGAACAACTGCGGAGACACGGTGAAGCAGATGTGGTGTTCGCACACATGTAAATAACGACTTAAAAAAAATATACAAGTCTATCTCTCTCTCTCTCTCTCCCCTCAGTTCTGTCCGTTGACGGAATGACTTCCGTGCTCGAACTGCGTCTTGTTTCGCATCAGGTAGTTGGCCAAGTACTCGATCGGGTTCGGAGGTCTGCAACGATGAGACGGTAATGACCCACACAGCGAACTTGGTAAAACAGCGTACCACTGTCGGCGCGCTTAACACGAACGCTCGAGCGCATGCCTTCCACTGACTTTAGCGGCGCTGGGGGTCGGCCTCTGATCCTCAGACACTATTAGGGAGGAAACAGGACACGAGCTGTCTCCAACAGCTGCAAACACACTGGCCAGCATGGTCTCGGACTCAGTGCCAAGCGCTGATGGGCTGTAACATCGCTCAATCGAGCGTTCTAAGCCGCCGCGGTGGATCAGTGGTTATGGTGCTTGGCTGCTGACCCGAAAGACGCGGGTTCGATCCCGGCCGCGGCGGTTGAATTTCTTTGGAGGAGAAATTCTAGAGGCCCGTGTACTGTGCGATGTCAGTGCACGTTAAAGAACCACAGGTGGTCGAAATTTCCAGACCCCTCCACTACGGCGTCTCTCATTGCCTCAGTCGCTTTGGAACGTTAAACCCCAAACACGAAACGAAACCTCGAGCGTTCGTGTTAAGCGTGCTGACGACTGTACTCACCGTTCCTTGGCAAGCGTTGATAATGCCTGCAGAAGAATCGGCACGACAGTCTGGTCTAAGTACTGCCTCGTTGGTAGGGAATGAAAGTCGGCGTCCATTTTAGATTTCTTTGGTAAGCTGGCGCCGATGTTCTCCTTGTCGGCGCTCGCCTGCATTCCGAGAAATAAAGCAAAACGCGTGTACTACACCGCAGTCGACACCGCTGCGTTCGCCAGTAGCAATCCATTAGCGTAAGACTACCGCTAACTGCAATGGCGAGCAGGGCAATTTCACCTGAGTGTTTTCCGACGCGCCGGTAGCCACCGTGTCGGCAGCAGCCCGGACCTCGTCGGTCACTTCTGTCTTGGCCGCGCTGTTCTGATCTGCAAGAAAGAAATGGGACATCTCATTACACTACTGCGCCGACGGCATCGCAAAACAATTTTTTTTTCTTCTCACGAGCATGCCCGAACCAGTAACACCAACAATAAGCCCGTCTTTAACTCTGCCATTTATAAGTCGCTCAACGATTCAAAGTGCGGCACAACGCGTACACGCCAGGTCGTTTGCGTCCCCGGCTGTAAGCTCCCACAGGATAGCAAGCAAATCGAACGGAAATGGGTTGTATTAAAAGACGCGAGCCGAAACAGCCATCCTACCTTCCGCCATGATCCACTATGAAGCGGAAAAAGCGTCACGAAACCGGAAACCTCCGCTTAGATTTGGCTTGGTTTGGATTTCTTAGGGGGCCTCTTGATTTGTTTGCGCCTCCGTAGCCGTACACAGCCGTAGCCACCAAGTCGTCCCGTCCGCAGGGAAAACGCCCATGAAAGCACGATCCCCTACCTAAATTCTCGTGGGTGGGGTGGATACTGTTAACTACTGTGGCGTTGAGGGCGCACGGCTAGCACCTGCTCGTAGAGCGGATAGGCGTGCCCTTTAAAATAGCGTAAAGTCCAGTGTGCCTTAAGCCTGGTTTTGCTCGAAGAAGGTATCGTCCGCTTCAATATGGGTTCGCCGTTTCTAAGAGACGGTGGAGATTTGCTGCAGCAAGTAAGCGCTGAAAATCTTGAGTTGCTAGAACAGGTCAGACAGCGAGTACCACATTTTTTCCCTCTCAGCCTGCTTGAGCATCCTTGCAACGGAGCGATGCATGGACGTCATCGGCACCAGATCGCTGTAGAGCACCGCTGCTCCGGTTGCATTTGTGTCTTTTTGTTTCGCTTCCTATATCTTTCTTTCGTGTCTCTGTCGTCCCGTGACTTTTTTCCGTCGTTCTGATTAGACGTAGCCGAAGCATGCTTTATTGGTGTTTCCAAAATGTGCAAGGCATGCTCGTAGAGATGTGCCGCGGGACGTGATTGTTGCGTTGTTTTCGTGCGCTTGTTCTTGCATATCAGGCCGAATTCCTGACTCCACTATCAGTGTAGTTGTTAGTTGTTAGATTGTTACATTGACCGATTTCAGGCAGGTGTAAAACTTTGACCGAAAGTTAGTTTCGCTGTTGTGATATCTCCTGCTTAAGTTGAGATCTTCATTTCACAGGAGTGGCATAAAAAGCGAACCATAATGATCCCTATTCGTGCCTGTGTATCCTTACACCTTCCTCTTTGCCTAAATACTCGTCTTCTTATTCCCACGCCCTCCACTCTTCAGATTGGCTTGTACCTGTCCCTGGAGAAAGTAGAACATGCGGAGAAATTCTACAAAACCGTTGTTGGTGCGAGGCTTCTGCAGCATCTCTGGAAGAAGCTCACCAGGGAAGAAGAGATCGAAGCCTACAGGGTACAGATCTTGCTCCCAAAGCATATCAGACTTTACGGACTGGGCACTTCCCATGGTTTGCTGCCGCCTGCTTTCTGCAGTAGCACTTAATATTGTGAAATACAGTTAAAACTGTCACGTGAACACAGTTCGGAAGCTGCAGGATACACTTAATTGGCTTTGTGGGAGCTCTTCAATAGTTGTTCAAAGATTATTTTGGCGTTTTCACTTCCTGGATTTTTAACCATGTACCAGGGTAGTTTCTACAACCCCGAACCAACCAGGAGACAAGGATATGTTGTATTAGGGAACATTTAAGTGCCAACTCGAAACAATTCTATTTAGTAAGTAGGATGTACAGAAACCTGCAACCCTTTCGAGCACATTCCGGAGTTGGGGTTACCTTTCCTTTGATGAAACCTTTGCCTTAGTGGGCTTTTACTCTGTTGGTCCCAGCACTGTAATGTGGCATGCACACAGAAACTGCAGCATAGACAAAATAGGTCATTCAACTTGAAGGCGTGTTAAGGTGAGAAACCACAGAGACGTCAGCTTGTAGTGGACTTGCTTTAAGAGTTATCGAAATAGGTATTTGTTGCATCTTTTATATTTAAAAAAATTGACTTCAGAAAGGGTAATTCTAATTGCTTTTCTGTGATCCCACAATATGAAAAGAAGTAATGAAACTGGGTTCAATTCGATGATGCAGTGGCTACAACTTGGAAGTGTTGTTGCACTATAATCGACAATGATTTGTCATGGCTGCGTAGTTAGAGCTGCCACTCTTTTTCTTCCTCATGGAAGGAACGAAAATGTGTTGAAAAAAAAAAGATTCAATTTAATGTCGTAATCATCTTTACTTCAACACCAACCTTGCTGCACAAACTGCTGTCTAGCTCTTTAAATAGTTCTCCTACTGTGTGCTATTTTGGACCATGTTGTAATGATCGCACCTCTCCGACCTCCTCCAAGTTTTCGACACATACTTTGTTACAAAGCGTATAAGAACCTGCTGTGGTGGCATTCTGCTCCCGAGCGCGAGGCTGTGGGCTTCATTCCTGGCCGTCATGACGATAGCACTTTTTTGAGGCGAAATGTAAAAAAAAAACCTCATTTACCGAGATTCAAGTGCACATTGAAGAAACCCAGGAGGTAGAAATTCGGTTCCCCTTCACTGCAGCATGCCTCATAGCTGCTTCATTGACTTTGGCATATAAAAATCGGTTATGATTAGAAAGTATACCGCATGTTCCGTATTTATCTGTCCCTGTTACGAAAAATTCTGCGCAATCTACTGAACTATATGGGCTCAAACGCCGACTACAATGTAGCTTATGATGGTCTTCGTCTTTTGATAAGTAATTTAATTTGCCTGCATTTTCAGGCATCGGCAAAAAACTGCATTCGGTTGTGGCAGAACTTTTTGTCCAGGTGAGCAAAGAAACCAGTTAGACAGGCTGTGCCATCTGGCAAGCGGTCGTTAATTTCAAGGAGCAGACGACACGCACATTTGAAGAAACCATGCGAGGTGCACATTCCCGCCCGAAGCCGTGACATCGGTTGCCTCACCGCTTGCCAGATGGCGCAGCCTCCCAAACTAGCTTCTTTGCTCGCCTGGACGAAATGTTCTGCCGCAGCCAAATGCAGTTTTTAGCAGATTCCTGAAAATGCAGGCAAGTTTACATGTTAAATTACTTATCGAAAGACGAAGACCATCATTAGCTACCTTGCAGTTGGCGTTTGAGCCCATATAGTCCAGTAGTTTGCGCAGGAGAATTTTTTCTAACACGGACAGATAAATACGGACCAGGCGGTATACTGCTTGCTTTTATGGCTATGTAGTTTGCAAGTGCTTAAGAGCAAAATTCGAAGTATGTCAAATTGCAACAAACATTGCGAGCTTACTGTGCTTAGCCTAGTATCCTCTTCAATAACAGGACATGGCTTTAAAAGCTTGGTGAGTTATGGCCAAGTCCCTTACCAGCTGGAAAAGGAAAAAAGTGCATGCACTAAACCAAAGTTCAGACATGCTCTTTGTGCATGCTGTCAAGATCGAAAGCAGTTTTTTTTTATTTTTTTTTATTCTTTATTCAAGAGTTACCCGCATTTGCCCTGAAGGCGTTATAGCAGGGGGGTTACAGATTGGCAAAAAATACATCTTCACTTGCAGAGCACACTTGCATTTCGGAAAGCCGGTTCCACTGTTTTAACAAAAAATGAATTTGCAAACAAGTTCGTCCTGGTACGGTACTCTCTAATTTTACGGGAATGGTCATGTCGTTGAGAAACGTAAAAGGGCTGTTTTAAGTAATTTTCAAAATCAATCCCCGTTTTTCCGTGAAATATTAAGTACAGCAATTTTAGCCTCAACTTCCTTCTACAGGAAGCGAGTGGTTCCCATTGCAATTCTTTTTTCATTGCTGTACAACTATCCCTTCGCCCGTACCTGCCCAAGACGAACCTTGCTGCTCTGTTATGAATTTTTTCAAGTTTTTCAATTAACACCCGATGTGCAGCTTTCTCTCTGACTTTGTGTCTTGAAACTCCTATTAATTGCTTCAAATTTTCTGAAGTGTTTGCAACATTTTACAAAAAAAAAAAAAACGAGAATAAAGACTGAAATGAATGTTTTCTTCCCTTGTGTGCAGAATGAAGCCTTGCTTGCAATAGCTGACTATGTCAAGAAAAACCCGAGGGCAACGGAAGAGCAGGTTCTCAAAGAAGTACAGACTCACATAGATGCTTTTGTGCAGAAGATTCAGTAGCTGACTGAATGAAGCACTGCCCTTCTGTGATCTCTCCATGCTGCCAAGACATATTTATTACCTTTTTATCCTTTGTGTGTAGTTCAGCAGTCAGACAATGCACTGATGAAATGCAATGATTGTTCAGCTTTTTATTCTCAGTGTTCCAAAGCCATCGCGATACATGCTTTCTTTGCATACGTGATTTAATTCAAAACAAAGACCCCCGTCCCAACATCCTAAAAGTTAGCTGCAGATTTGCCCGTCCCTGTTACTGAGGAAGGAAACAGATTTGTTAAATCAGTCCTGACTGACATTTAAAGCACGAGGAAGGCAAAGAAATCTAAAAAAAAAACAAAACATGTGACGATGCTACTATGCTGTAGTTCAGGAAGCTATCATACTCTAGAACCTGCTCCATTGCAAGTCACTCTAGAGCAAAATCTGCAGCTTAGTTTATCAGAAAACGTCTTTCCCGTTACTTGTAGCATTGTTTGTACATTTGACCACTTAAGTATTGCATGTACTATATTGAAAAGTCTTGATCAAAAAGAATGATGCAATGGAACAAGCTTAAACTCTATGGCATAACACACAACAAAGATACATGGTCATCTTCTGCTACATAAGGCACAAGGTTCTTATTGTTTTTATCAAGTGGCACATGTGTGTATAAATGTATGTATACAGAAAGAAATATAAGAATGCATGTCTGCACATGTATTTACATTATTGAAAACAATTACATTCACTGCAACATCGGCAGTGGACAAGGTTTCATGCATTTGCATATTCCAGTGCTTGCATCGCCTCATTAACACCAGAGACAGGCTTTTTGTTTGCACATCGAGAGCATTTGACGATGCCGCTAGCAGTTACTAAGTAACATGAACTGGTTAATACTGCCCCACTGATCTTTGGCCATAGTTAAACTGACGTCATGCCAGTCAAATTAGCAAATGTATTCTTGCAAGTACTGTGACAAACACACTCTTACAACAGTGCTCCGAGGAGCGAATGCTCGCAAGGCAACCACACCAGTAGAGCATATTTTGATGAGCCACCACGACCCATAAAACTGGACATTTGTGGTAGTTTTTGAGAATATTTTTTTCAGAAGGCTACACAGGATATTTATAGGCATGTGCGAATATTTGATATTTGGTCGAATAATGTTTCGAAACTTTTGCTGTGAGTGATTTCGGCATCTCCCCCCGCAAGACACTTACCCCGCCGCGGTGGCTTAGTGGTTACGGCGCTCGGCTGCCGACCCGAAAGACGCGGGTTCCATCCCGGCCACGGCGGCTGAATTTCGATGAAGGCGAAATTCTAGAGGCCCGTGTGCTGTGCGATGTCAGTGCATGTTAAGGAACCCTAGGTGGTCGAAATTTCCAGAGCCCTTCACTACGGCATCTCTCATAGCCCGAGTTGCTTTGGGATGTTAAACCCCAAACCAAACCAAACCAGTTTCCAATCACCATTTTTGCATGATGTCGACACATTTCAGTGTGTGTGACAAAACAACGCATTCTATTTTTTTTCACATACGGGCTTTGTGTGTTAAAAAAATACATGATTTTGAAAATGCCCATTGTGCCATTCAACCTTTTTGTGAGCTAGAAGTATTCGATATATTCGCTTTGAAATTATTAGAAAAAAATTGCTATTCGCTTCGAACCAAAAAACCACTATTCGTGCGTGCCTATACATTTCTTGCTGGATGTGTCATGCCTCTCAAAAGCAGCAAGGCACTGCAAACTGTATGTCCTTTCAAAAGGAATCTTCGCAAATACATTTGCTACAGCAAGTACAAGAAAATAACCATTTTCTTTTTCTTACTCTTGCTCCATTAGCTTGTAGCCTAGCCTTTGGTCAAGCTTGGAGTAATTTACAGACTATCACAGCTGAACTTTTTCACGAAAGCTGCGTGATTCCCTTTAAAATTTCCTAGTTTAAGAACTACCATTGTCCCCTCTATTTACTTCCAGTTTCGGGGAGGTATGCAACAACCTTTCAGTTCGCATGTGGCAACACAAAAACAGGCAAGCATCTGGAATCGGCAAACGCTGTAAAATCGGGCAAAGCCAAGTTTCTTCACCATAAACGATCTCTGTCTGATGGCTTGCGATGAGCAAAATGAGTCCACGGCTCCTTAATACTGCTTTAATTCGACACAGCCAAGTAAAAGACATTTGGACCTCTAGCCCCTAAATGCAGAATTGTGGTTGTCGTCAGCTTGCAAAGAGAGAACTGTGCCTTTTAACACAGTCAGCCGAGACAACACATCTACAGTTGAAGAGGATTGCGCAGGCTTCTTCTTCTTCCATGGCACACTGGCATTTCAAGGCACTTTTTTTTTTCCTTCCACATTCAGTATGCAAACAGGCTGCATAAGATGTGACACACAACCTTGAAAAAGCACTACAAATATACCCTGGTAGGTTTTCTTCTTAAAGCCTTCCGATATAACCTGTAGTTCACAACCTATACCTATTTACACAGGACACTGAGAAAACAGTTGTACAATACAGCTGAAAGGCACTTGCGTATACCCAATAAAACAATGTAAAGAAAGTAATAAAATACTAAAAGCTTTTTCATCTCACAGGGACAAAAACAGTGACTGCATCGAGGTTAAAAAGAAAGCCATTGCAACTCAAGCGTGAACAACAATTTCCATACCCGGTGTGGCTGTGTTCCATCAAATGCATTCAGATTTGATCACTTCAATCACAGTGGAGATCATGGTACACACTGTAACATGACTGCTAATGAGAAATGTTCGCTGCACAAAATCTAAAACCATGTACACAGATGGCCAACAATAAACTCGATCACCTCCGGCATGCTTCTAGCAAATGTCGAGATGCTATTCCATTACCCCGTCACAGGTAAGGAGCGAAATTGTTCTGGCATCCACTGCGAAGGACATTTGAATGTCTTAGCTGGCAGTTTCCATGATACATCAACATGTAGGGGAATGTGGTTGAAAACAAGGTGCAAAAGGTGTAAATAGGAAAACAATATCTGAGGTTGCTTGAGACTTTGATTGCAAGCAGGTAGCAAGTAGCCACCCGTGTGGCGAAAAACACCATCTGTGTGAAAAGAGTCTCAAGGGAAGATATGTCAGCAGATAAGATCTTATCCAAGCTCAGTACAGTGAAATAACAGCAGAAGTGCCACTGAATAAGATTCTTATCACCGAAGCTTTTGGAGTATAAATACGCAATAACACACGTCTTTATGAAAGATGACTGTAATATGGAATGAAATGAGGAGAAATGCGACAACACAACACTATGGATAGTTGCAGTATGCATTTTAAGCAGAGAAGTGTTGGCAGCTGAGACAGCATGAGTCTTTTACTGCATGGAACATACTTGAAGACAGTACTGAGGTTCACTATGATATGAAATAAAAATAGAACTGCCAAAATGTCTCACTAGAATTTGTTGCAATAAGGATTCGCGTGACAGTACAGTGACCGTACTTGCACCCTTAAAAATACTGAATGTTCAATGTGTTAGTGCCACTGCAGAGGTCAGAGGCAGCCTAGCCTACACACAGGGCCCTTTGTTTTCGGGTTTTTTGTAATTGGAGGAAAAAAAACAAAAAGTGAACAATAATAAATACCAACAACAAGAACACGTCTGACCACATGCACTTGTTGACCATGGACAGATGACTTAAAGTATGAAATTTTGACTCTCCTAAAAAAAATCTGCTCAAAATTTTTTCCCCGTGCAACGAACCCTACCACCAAATTGATTTCAAACTTTTCTGGAAAAAAAGTGAGTCCATTACACGAGTATATATAACGTACCTGGTGAACTCATCCTGATAATTAAGCTGCGTCATCAATAACAAGTGTTAAAAGAAGTTTAGGATCACCTGTTCGCTGAAAGCGCACCATATCCGCTGATTTTTGTGAGGCACCTTCAGCTTGGTGCACTGGAAAAACGTATGTCCTCTAGAAGGCTCATTTTCGAGTAGAAATCAGGTCCCGATTTTTAGGATACTTTATTGAGGTGCAAGCGTCGGGTAAAATCGGGCTTTACTCGAAAATGAAGGCCACACCTGTGCATAACTGAGCTGAACTGAGTGGTTTGCAAAAGCACCACACAGAAGAATTGTTCATGGCCCCTTGGAACTAGGTGAGTACAGCTTTCTACTGAGCCCTTAAGTGCATCAAAGAATGATAACAATGAATTAAATGACCAATACTGTGTAAAATGTGGCACTGAGTCATAAAAAAAGAAAGTACAGTCGAGCCCGGTTGTAACAAAGTCGGCGGGAATCGGAAATCACTTCGCTTTATCCGCTATTTCGTAATATGCGGACTACGAAAAAAAAATTCAAACATCAGCATACCGATTTATTGCCACTGAAAGAAGTCGTCCAGCGTCCCCTGAACACATTTCGCGAGTGCGGACCGACATAAAACCTACCGCGGCACCGACATAAAACAAAGCGCGCGCTGCCACACCTCCTGCAGACTGCAGTCCAGCCGTGGCGCCGACTGCCTGGGAGAAATAGAGAACCGCGATTGGCCAAGATGGCCGCTCTCTGCGACGTCATCGAAAAAAAAAAAAATCGTCTGTTCTTTTTTACATTTTTCCCCTACGCGGCGTGCTCTACGCCGTTCAAGGACGGCGCATCACGAGACCGGCGTGCCATGCGATGCAGTGAAGCCACCTTTCGCTCCGCAGGAGAGCAGATGACGCCACGAAAGGACGCCATCAGCCGAATTTTGCTCTTATTTTCGCGAAAAAAATTGCCTCAAGGACGCAAAAATGTGTTGATTGAAAGATTATTTTTTGGTTGGTATTAAATCTCTTCGTTATATACGCTGACGCGCTCTTATTTACTTCGTTAAAACCGGACCCAAAATGTATTGAAAATGCAAAAATGGGAATGGGAAATGGAAATCCCTTCGTTATAACCGCTATTTCGCTATAAGTGGCTTCGTTATAAACGGGCTAGACTGTATAATAATGATGAGGTAAATCATGAATAAAAAGTGCACATATACAGCTAGCATATCTTACTGCCGTGCATAAAAGCATTTTCTGGGGGGGGGGGGGAGAGTAGCCGACAACAAAAGGAAAAAAACACAAGAGCTAGATCCTGGCAGAGAACTGTAGATTAACTTCCAAACTTGCTTCTTGCAAAACCCTAACTGTGGGAAGGCATGTACACCTGCATTTTTTTCTTGTTCAATCCTGGCTTTTCTTCAAACAAACCAGAGATGTTAGAATCAGACAAAACCAAAAGAGCACAAATGCCACTTTTAAAAAAATAGATGCGGCAGTTGATGTTTGAGTCTACAAACAGACCGATGAGACAGAAGCCTCTCTTCAGTTTCTTGTACTGTGTTGCGCATCTTAATTGTAGAGACTTTTAAAACATTTTCCTGCCTCAACCGCTGGCTCATTTGCTTGAAACTGCGCATGCAGCTTGATAATTGGTCACTTTTGCTTCGCAGCAAATTTCACAACAGTACTACTACTTTGGTTGGCTGCACATGATGTGAATCTGTAACCGTCTGCGCTGAGGTCAACGAACTGAAAGCTGTCAACGCAAGTTGTCGTCAAAGAGCAACGGTGGTGCCTTGAAATGATCGCTGTACCCTGCAACGCTCACCTTAGTTCCTTTTAAGTTGCAGCCCTTTCCTCAGCTGACAAGGGATGGCGCCAACACTGACCTTCGGAGATTTAGTACATGCTTGAATCATGCGTGGCTAAACCAGGTAAGTAGCAGGCAGGAGCTATTATTTTTAAGCATGGAATGCTTTTAGCTCCCGTTGTCGGCAGTGTGGTGACGTCACGCCGAGACCGAGAGCCAACATCCGGGCACTGAAATCCACTCATCCGGGCACTTAAACGAGAGCATCCGGGCACCGTATGAGATTTAACGAGATTCAACGAGACTCTCTAAGCCCTCCTACGGGACCGGCATACAAGCGCCGGTTGCTCTCCAAACGAGTCACAAAAAATAACTGCTGCAAGTGTCTTCTCAATGTTCATCGAGATATCAGTCGAGCTGTGCATTTGATAATGCACGGAATTAGAATTTCCGATTTCTAATAATGCGTGCGAAAAGCACATACATGCCACGATACACTTCGTTGTCATACGTGATCTGTTAGGGGCTTTGAGAGAAGGTCGCTTAGAGAAAGAGGGGAGCTCCAGGGTGAGAAGGGCTTTCGGCAGAAAACTGCTTTCGCGCCCTCTCCAAGGATGGCGCTACGGTCCTACACTCACGCAGGTAGAAGACCGGCTGCTGGCCCTTCAGGTCAAGCCCTTTCCCCCTCTGGCAGGCAGATGTATACACGCTCGCGGAGTATTCGAACGCGCTGCATATACATTCTTGTCAGGCCTGCGTCTCGTCGTGTCCGCGTACGCTTCTGCATCGTCCTGCATTTCAATGCCGCCACCGTCACAGCTGCTTATTTATTCTTTTATTTTGCCCCACTCTATGCATTGTCAGCCTTACTACGAAGCAAAAGTCACCACAATGTGCAAGCTTTGTGCACCGTTTCACAGCAGAGGAGCCAGTGGTTAAGGCAGAAAGAAATTCATAGTCACTACACTATAATAAATATGCGCACCACTCTTTCTGTGCTAGTTAATATGCCTCGAAAGTTTGTGATGCCTTTCTGTTCATTTAAAGGGCAACTTCGAAGGAGTTTCAAACATTTTGAGCTAACGATCGCATATACAGTATTTGCTCAAATGCAATGCGAGTTATAATGAAGTACTATGCTAAGACAAAGGCACATCATTTTGCTCGCATGTTGGTTGATGTGTCAGGCCCAAACTTTGAGATACGAAAAAATCAAGAAGCCAACACACAAAACAAAGTGTGAATGTCACACAGGTCAACCACGCTTTCTTATCAGTGACAGAGCAAAACAGTAAAAAGAAGAAGATAAAAATAATGTCTCCAGTTGTGATGCTGCAAGTGCACGTGCTGTGCAGTTAAGATTTTTGGAAAAATGCTCGAAGCAGAAATGTTGGAAGTAGTCGCTCCAGCTTCCTTGCTAGTTCCTATTTTGTTGCTGCTTATCTTATCATCTCTACTCAACCTAGCAGAAAACAACACCAATCAGCCAACCCTTGCAGCACACACCGGGTTACACACTATCTCAATGACTGCCAGCACTGCATATCTTATAACTGCCAACTCACTGTCATGGGACAGTCGGCGAGAGCTGAACAGAAGCAACAAACCCGCACTGCACAGTGACGATAACCAGCACAGGTAAATGCAGCGCTGACCTGATATACAGTACCCAACAAGAGTGCTGGCATCAAACACTGCACCGGTTAAGAACAAATGCCAAGTCGGAGTCCCAAAGACGTTTCCTCCCTCGCACCATACCGTGCCGAGTGTTTCGCTCTTGTGTCAGACTGGTCCATCTTCAAGCTTTCGCCAGACGACCTGTACAAGGAGCAGGCAAAGGAATGAACGTGAGATTCATCGTCCAGGCAGAGAAGAACACCGAGGACAGCTCCATAAAGTCTTTATTCTCAGTAGAACCTGACAGCCTTTCATGACTGCGTTAATGTTTGTTTGGTAGCAAGAGAAACCTCACCTGGATATCACCACCATGTACAGTATTGTGCGCTTTTATTTTAAAGACTCAAAATTTTTCTTACCTCAACCGCCAGCTTGTTTGTGGTGAAACTGCACACAGAGCTTGCGTATTATGGTAACTTTTGTATCGTAGCAAGTTTTACAACGGTACTTACTTCGTTGAGCCGTGCACGATGCAAAAGCGTAGTCGTCTGCGTCGAGATCGGCGAACCGAAGCCCAAAACACCGAGTTTTCGCTGAAGGGCGGCAGTAGCGCCATCTGTTTTCTGCAGTGGAAAGCGTCACAAGGCGCCAAGGCGAGCGTTGCAAGGAGTGCGGGCCCTTTGAATACGCCTTTCCGGCCTTTTCGTCTGCTTCAACTGAAGCACTTCGAACATTTTCAGCCAACTGAGCGGAAAAAATGCCAGAAACAACTATTTTAACGAGGCTGTGCCATAAAAAGAATATTGTTTGACGTTCTCTTTTTTTCTTCCAATGACTTTATCCAATTCAGCTTATATCGTCTCTTTCGTGGCTCTCTAAAGCATCGGAGGATGACGTCGCGAAGTCCTGAGCTGTGTTTTTCTTGTTTAATTTCGTCGTGGAAGACAGATGGCGCTACTGCCGCCCTTCAGCAAAAACTCGGTGTTTTGGGCTTCGGTTCGCCGATCTCGACGCGGACAATTACGCTCTTGCATCATGCACGGCTCAACTAAGTAAGTAGCGTTGTAAAACTTGCTACGATACAAAAGTTACCATAATGCGCAAGCTCTGTGTGCAGTTTCACCGCAAACGAGCCAGCGGTTGAGGTAAAAAAAATTTTGAAAGTCTTTACAATAAAAACGCACAATACTGTACCTGCGAAAAACGGCCGATGGTGGCAATATGCACCTTTCATTTCTCAATCTTTTCTAGCTCGTCAGAGCTCTGCATTTTGTGCAGGCAACCTTTTTGGTGATTTGAAAAATCTGCGCCAGCTTTAACCTGTCCCAGGAAAAACCAAAGCCTCTGGCAGCATCCGTTTCTTGTGGCAAAAGCATGCCACTGCAGGAAGGATAACGTTACTGCACTTATCACCACGCCCACATGCCTAAGAGTGGGGAGAGGAATCAAGCGCACAACGACAGTACTGCCCAGAAGCTAGAAGTGGAACAAATCATCAGCAGTGACTGCACAGACTAGCCACTAGCTGAATTCATCACTGGGCGACAACATCCTCAGTCAGTTCATTTTGACACTCTTTGTGAACCTGCAAAGAATGACTCCTCAGCTCACTTTTGCAGTTGATTTCTTACAGCTAACTGTTAACATAACAGGCAAGTGAAGGAACGTAGTCTGTCACGCAAAAATGCGCGAGTGCTTTGCACGGCTCCAGATTTCCCTAGTGTGAATCATCTTGGGTACCTGACTCACCAGAATGTCCTGAAAAACTGGTCTACTCATATATCTCTTTTTAAAGCACTCGCAGCAAGGATGACTATTTTACTTGTACCTGCTTTATCTACACCACAGTGATCAGAAGAGTGCTCTGATAAACAAATTTAGATACAACATGCAACTTTTGGCACAGAAAGAAAAAGCTTAGCTCATTAAAAATCAGGTGCACTGTGTGAGTGCCACCTTTCTGTTCTTCTATGTAGAGTCATCAACTGCAAGTGACTCATGGATGCGTCGGACATTTTGGTATTAGTGATGTGAGGTGCAGTGCAGACACGAAAACATCACTCTGGCTCAGATACAAGCTAATATACTATCGCTTGCATGAGGGACGACACAGCATCTTTCAAGCTGGCGTTTTCAGTAAAGAGGATTTTTTTTTTGATGTTCACAGATTTCTCCGACTGTGATTATTCAGGCCATATCTGTGGTCCCACTGAGTCCCAAAAATTGGCTGGCAACAACACACTGATTTAGTCTGGCACTGTCTACTTTCATTCTGCAGAGCAAGCAACAGATGCAATCACTGTGCACTTCTCTTACGAATAGTAGGTCATGCTTCATATTCTAGTGTATGGGGACCTCACAAATGGTCATTATTTGGCTTTTTCACAGAATTCGGTAAGCATTCATATGTTTTTAACAGCTCATTAATGCCAATGGGCACCTTAAAATATAAATAAAAATAAAAAATGCTTTGAAGTGCCTGCAACGTTGACTGTCAAATAGGTTCTATGTGGACCTATCTGCATCCATGAAGATGTTTCTGATATAGCCTGAAGCATTCTTCTTTAAAGGTGCCATGAAGAGGAATCTGAACTCGTCTTTTTGCCACGGGAACTCAATCTACACATTCTGAGCATTCTTAGAAGCTTCGATTTATTGCCCTGTGTGGCTGATTTCCCTAATTAAATCAAATTAACGTTCGGTTCCCGCCTTTTTTTTTTAATTCTTCCTGTACGGTGGGCGGAGTCTACCAACGCGTGGAGTGCCTTTCATCCAGTTCCGAGGTGGCTTGCCGCTCTGCCATCGGCGGAGTAATACGTAGTAATCCGCAGAAGCAAATAGTCCGCGCGTATATTAATTTCTGCGGGCTTATTTTGCGGCTATATTATTTGCGAATGAAATTATTTATTTACGGAAACCGAAAAAACAAAATAAAACGAAAGCAAAGCCTCCAAGGAGCTGGCTGAAAGGCACTCCATGCGTTGGTCGACTCTGCCCACCGTACGGGGAGAATTCCAAAAATAAAGGCGGGAGCCGGACGTTCATTTGATTTAATTAGGGAAATCGGCCACACAGGGCAATAAGTCGAAGTTTCTAAGAATGCTGGGAACGTGTGGATCGAGTTCCCGTGGCAAAAAGACGAGTTCAGATTCCTCTTCAGTGCACCTTTAACTGCAGAAAAAGGATGAGAGTTAATTTTTGCATTACAAGATGTGTCCTGCTTTAGTTTTTGGCTTCATGACACAACTGCATGGACCTGTGTGTACTACTCATAAAGTTCAGTTTATAACTACTAAAACAATATTTCAAAAGGCCCCCTTTCAAGTTCAAAGTGCTAGGCTGTAGCCACAATAACGCACGGCTAGAGTGACCCACACAGCGGACTTCTTGGATTTTTCTTTTGTGGTAACCGTGAAGTCAGTCTTGGCCATTGTCACACTGAGTTGAGAAACCTGGCCTGCTCACACTACCGTGTTTACTTGCATATAGGTCGGCCTTTTTTTTTTCATAAATGTTGCACATAATTAGTTATCGACCTATATTCGTGACGCAGGTCTTCATCATCATCATGCGGGTGCACACAGGGAATTGCTGTGTGTACTCGCATTGCTCTTTCGCTCATTTCTGTGGTCTTATCGTGGTAGACAGCTCAGAAAGCAGTATATTTTGGCGTTCTGGGCAGGAGCGGTGATAGTAAAGCACAGGAGGTTTTGGAGGCGTACCACATAAGAAAAAGAGGAAAAAGTTAATAATGGAGTAATTACTCATTGGCATCCACCCGAGCGCAGCCATACGGCTACAAAGGAAAGCTAAACAGCTTTCTCAGAAACTTCGTAGTTAAAGAAAAATTCGTCCTGGTCCAGGGTTCGAACCCGGGACCACCGCTTCACCGGAGCAGTCGCTCTACCAACTGAGCTAACCGGGACGGCAAGCTTATGGTAGGGCGAGAGCGAATTGATCCATAACTCGAAGTGGGAAGATAAAAAAAAGAAATTTGACCAACAGAGGAAAAAGTTGTGTCAGCGATACATCTGTGAAGCTTTCTAAAGCTTTGATTTCATATCCTGAACGGTTCTGTTGATTGCACATCAGGTTTCGTGCTGCGCATACCTAGGTTTCTATATATTTGCTCGCTTTTCAGAGATTAAAGTCAGATGAGGTGTGTGCTTTTCCTACGTCGCATGTGCATGTTTTTCAAAAGATATGGGTCGACTTATACCCGAATAATTTTTTTTATTTCTCGGCAAGCCCAATGTATGGGGCTGACCTATATGCGAGTAAATACGGTAGTCCCCGGAACCGACACTGACTGTGGGCCCCGAGTCTCCACAACAGAAAATGGCGAACTCACATTGCACATCTCGCGCACCAGGGCCTTCTCCCCTTCGGCAAGCTCCTCAAACTCCAGCTCAGAGTCCGTCGCTTTGTCCAGTTGTTCGTGCACCTCAAGGACCTGCACAGTTTTTTTTTTGTTTTTGCATTGCACTACAGAATGCACCTGCAGTCGGCCACACAGCTGCAAAAAAATATAATTCATGAACAAGTAACAACAGCAGGCTCAACACAAAGCAGACTGCCTAAGGGCAAAGTGGTGTCCGCAAAGCCAAAATAAACTCAAAAGCAGCGACTTATTAATGCACAACAGCCGTGAATGTCTCACTTAATACATGTAGCGCTTTCCACAAATTGAAGACAAGCTGAAAATAAACAGCACAGAGTTAAACCTGGATGTAATGAACCTCCATGTAGCAATTCCTCTATATTATGAAGTTTTCTCAATTTCCCAACGATAACTCCATGTAATAAAGGTATTGCGGTGTGTTGACTTTGACAGAAAGAGCTCTCTGCACTGACTACCTGCTAGCTAGGGCCGAGTTGCTGCAAGTTTGGCTGGAACATGTGGAAGTTTTGTGACAGTAAAACAGATTCTGGTGTCAATAGCTGTCACGCATAAAGAACGGGGTTGGCAGAGAGCATCGCTAATGCGAGGCGAAGAGCGCGTTCCCCCGGGGCAATGGTGACAGGCAGACCAGCTCGGCTGTGATGTCTCTCCCACCCCTGCCGCTCTCTGCGTCCCGCTTGGAGCCGCGTTATGCAAGACGGAGGTGGCAGGGGTGCGCTGTCAGTGTGAAACGTTTCTCTGTGTTTATAACCTCAAGACGAGGGGGAGTAGTCAACATCTTTAAGGAGGGACTGGTCTCCGAGAACAAAAAATTACCAAAAAATCGATCTTCAAAAAAATGACATTTGTGGAATCTACAGCTATTATTTTCCAACTGTACCCATTTTTTCCTTCAAGAAATCAGCATTTTGACCATAATATTAATAAAGTCAGATCATCGTGTGGGCTGGACTGATTCAGGAGCAGAAAATTTAATACTAGCGTGAAAATTTTGGACATCCGGCTGTCTTAGTATGCCGATATCTGAACATCTGGGACAGGCAGAGATGTCATATTGGTTGCTAAGGGAAGCTGAAGGCACAGTGTGTACAATAATCAAAGGAGATTTGTGCAGTCGCACTTCAAAAATGTATAATTTCACAAAGTTTATCGATGCACTACACTCACACCCTGAACATTGATATTCCAAGTGCTGTAAAATTACTTATGAGGGTAAAATGAAAAAATGGTTTTGATTATTGCACTCTCTACTCATCGTACTAGGCAGCTACGGATTAAGAATGATTTTTTATTGAGCAGTTATTTCTTGCACCGATGTATTAATGAATGACCAATTAAAATTAATTATCTTGGGAACCAACTGATTTATGAGAAAGGCAATTTCTTTGTTGAAATCAGTACAAAAAACTGAGCAAGGTGGTACAGCTTCATTAGGATTGGACTAAAAATAAGAAATACCCGTGCCACACGGACAGATTTAATGCCATTAAGTGCTTACTGCCTTAAGTTTTCATGGCATTCGTGCAATGCCACACGCATAAATTTAATGGCATTAGCCTTACTGCCATTCGCGACCTACTGAGTTCGCCACAACTCATTCGCCCATGCAATGCATACTCTCGTTCCCATTCCACACACAGAAAAGCATGCAGCTTTGTTAGTAACAACTTCCTAACCAGTAGGAAATGGCTAATTCTTAACTTTCAGTCAGATGAGGCATCAATACCGCATTTTCGATGCGAAGAGCTCCATTTTAACCAGCCTTAGTGACTGACAGGTAGTCTCGACTTATGTGCTGACATTCGAGTTTATGGCTACTTTTTCGACTTGTAAAGCAGGAACAGCCGTATGTTCTGGAAAATCGTTTGTACATTACATTTGAACAATATTCCCGATATATTGTGCTCATTAGGAATGTTTATATTCAGAGGAAACTTCTGACTACCTTGCAAGCGTTATCGTCATCGTCACTTTCGATAATGGCATTAAATGTGGACGTGTAGCACCAACTCCAAAAATAATGGCATTAACAAACTTAAGGCCTTAAGCATTTACTGCCATTTCCTGTGCGCGTGTGGCACGGGTATAAAATAGGTCTAAGACCAGTGTCCCCCCTTAAGGTGATTTCACCCACATTTGTTTCCTATTTTCGTTTCCTTTCTGCAGTTTCCTTCCGAGTCTCCATGTGAAAACTGCATATAACAAAAACCTGGAAGCAACGAAAAATCGCGAATTTTTTTCAGTCTCGCTATAACCTGGTTCAGCTGTAGTTATGTGCATTGCCCCATGAGAAGAGAGAAGAACACAGAACACCTCCTCACCTTCATGGCATGCACCACAGCTTCCGGCCTTGCTACGCCCACATACGTCTCCTGGAGAGGACAGTTTGAAAGACGGTTACACACTGCACACATTTCCAGATGTTGTCAGGAAGCCAAGCCATGCAACTTCCCTCTTCTTCAGGTTGCGCTCATCTATCCAGAACACATAAAACGAGTGACAAAGCTCTGCCGCATAGAGGAATGAAGATTTGTACAGCAGCCACAACACCCATGGTACTGACCATACCATACCTGTAGGAAACGGAAATTGTGGTGGTGATCAGATAGGAAGTAACAAAAAAAAAGCTTTACGCGCAATAAGGATGGAAAAGTGGTACAGGAAGTGGTTGATGATCTGCTGAGAGGTGGCAGGGACACTGTGCCCGAACAGCTGGCAAACCTCGGTGCCTCATCACCTCAAGTGCATGGAACATACTGTGCCTCCTTAGCTTAATTAAAAAAGGGAAATAAACAGATAACCAACGGTTTCTTGGGCTGACACCGAGAAGTCAAGAGTGGCAGAGTACTTGACTACGCAATACTGTTAGCAGGACACTTGCCAGTAGGGCAGTTGTAGCCGACGAAGAGCAGTGCTAATTGCTCACCAATGGTAAGCCTTTTCTGCTATAGTGGTTGGTTGGCGATGACAATGGTGAGTTTGTACACTGCTGACTCACATAGGGGAAGAGCCTCAATCACTATCCCGAAAACGAGACCAAAAATAGTGCCTGCAGAGCGCATATTCTCAATCTACAGGTGATCAAAGTTCGGAGTGATTTGACCTCAATTTAAATGGTCATGCGCACGAATTACAGCTTTGGGATGCTATAATGCACAAATTCGGGGGTATTTTTCCATAAAAATTGATAGGTAACTTGCAGAAAGACCTTGGAATCATGACAACCAAAAAATCACTCTCCCGCCCCCACCCTCCCACCCCCATTTTTTTTTACAGCTTTCTGGTTTGAACCCGGCCATGGAGGCCATGTTTCAATGGAGACAAAATGGAGAATGCACCCATGCGCTGTGCAATGTCAGTGCATGTGAAAGGGATCCCGGGTGGTCAAAATTATTCTGGAGCTCTCCACTACAGCACCTCTTTCTCACCTACATTCTCCCTTCCCTCACCACATTTGGTTGGGGCATCCATCAAGAAGGAGACTGTTCCTGTGCCATTTCCTTTCCTCAAAAGCCAAAATTTTTTCTTGGTCGCGAACTCCCAGGTTTCTCCTCAACACAAAGAAATGCTGTCTCTTTGCTATGGAAGCTCACATGGTTTGGTTCATGGGGTTTAATGTCCCAAAGCGACTCAGGCCCCACTGTAATGCCTCACGGCGCTGTGGGTACTGTAATAAATAAATAAAAATAAATAAATGAGGGACGCCGTAGTGAAGGGCTCCGGAGATTTCGACCACCTGGGGTTCATTAACGTGCACTGACATTGCACAGTACACGGGCCTCTGGAATTTCGCCTCCATCGAAATTCAACCGCCGCAGTTGGGATCAGACCCGCGTCTTTCGGGTGAGCAGCCGAGTGCCATAACCACTGAGCCACCGCGGCGGCTACGGAAGCTCACATCACTCAAACACTTAGCCATGGCAAGCTGGCAATACTCCAAGAACGGAGGCACTCTGTGTCACAGACAAGAGGTAAAAGAGGAAGTCTCTCCCCAGTGCACTCATAAAAACAACTCTAGCTCACGCTTCCCACTTGCACTTAGCTAGAGACACTGCCAGGGTGTCCACTGACCGAATTTTCTGAGGGCGTCTTGCTTGTGCTGTGCAGTGAGGGTGGCAAGATGTGGCCGGCGTCATCGGGTTTCCTGTAGTGCGGTGCACGTGGGATCCCGCTTTGGTACTTCTTGTCTACGCCGCCTGGCTGTGGCTTGAGTGGAACCTCCTCCGCAGGCTGCATGAAAAGTTGAAAACGTTTCACGATCGACGAGCTGAAGGCACTTAATGTCCCCAGAGACATGGACAAATGAATGAATAAACAAACGAATAGCTGACGTCCAAATGCGTTGTCTTTAATTCGTTTTGCTGCCACTGCGCACAAACGGCGCTATGAGCAAATTTTTGTTTTGCGTTTGACAGATAGCGCTAAGCAATCAAATCCTCATCATCCTTGGCAAAAGAGCGCGGTCCCCAAGTTTCGTTTCCGCGTCACCTGCGTTCGTGTCTCCGGCGTTTCTCTTGCATTAGACATGAAACTGAGTTTACTATGAATGGTAGTCATGAATGGTAGTTTACCAATAGACAGTTTTAGCTGTGTGTCCGCAAAAGCTGTGCGTACGCAACGGGCGCACCTTACACGCACTGCCACCCGTCCTGGCAACGATAGTTTTAGTTGGGAGTGGCTAACGTAGCGCCCGGGAAGCGTAGGATACGGTGGCGCCATCTAGCGACAGCAAGTCAAAGCTCCTGAACTGTGTGCTGAAGAAACTTTTTCCTCTTTTATTAATGGCAGTGGTGGTTGCATTCGAAGGCTTTGTTTCTTTTTTTAATAGAAATAAGTTTAATCAAATGAAAACATAAATTCTAGTGCAAAGTTGGAGAAGAACTTTGCCAAGGGTCGTTGCTATGACGACAGTGTACGCCGTACATAGTTAGGCTTAACAGCAAGAAATTCTTGAATTTAGCTAAAAAACGCTGATTATTTGTCACATATATCGTTACGGAAGGGTGAGAATGCGCAAAATAAAAGTGAATGCAACCGTTTAGAGCGAGCTATCGCGTCGGAAAATGCAGCGGCGATGCAGTATTTGGTCCGAAGCGGGTGTGCAGGGCGCCGCCATGTTGCCAACGTTAACCACGCAAGCCACGCAAGCAAAGTCCGCTGGCTTGCGTACGTACGCAATACGCAGGGCTAGCGTTTGCATTCTGCGCATGCGCACTACGGTCACCGCATGCTCCTTGCGTACGCTAAGCCCTTGCGGACGCACAGCTAAAACTGTCTAATATCCCTCAAGAGAAAAGTATACAATGGCTGTATCTTACCCGGCTAACAAAGAGGGTTCAGCTTAAGTTAAGGACAACGCAGCGAGCTATGGAAAGGAAAATGATAGGTGTAACGTTAACAGATCGGAAGAGGGCGGAGTGGGTGAGGGAACAAACGCGGGTTAATGATATCCTAGTTGAAATCAAGAGGAAGAAGTGGGCGTGGGCAGGGCATGTAATGCGAAGGCAAGATAACCGCTGGTCCTTAAGGGTAACGGAGTGGATTCCAAGAGAAGGCAAGCGTAGCAGGGGGCGGCAGAAAGTTAGTCGGGCGGATGAGATTAACAAGTTTGCAGGGATACGGTGGCCGCAACTGGCAAAGGACAGGGTTAACTGGAGAGACATGGGAGAGGCCTTTGCCCTGCAGTGGGCGCAGCCAGGGTAATGATGATGATGAGTTTACTATAGCGGGGTTCTACTGTATTCATAACAAATGATAATTACCTTCTTACTTCATGACTAATAATTCCCGAGGACACTCTCTGTCCACACTTCCTCTCCACACCACTCATGAGGCAAGAAATGTTTTCGCATTAACAGGAAACTGAAGAAGGCCATTCTGAAACAGCAGTGCTGCCAAGCGGGTAAAAAAAGGCATGGTGCGTCACTCACCATGTCTTTAATGATGCCCTTCTCAGCCTCCAGGATCTCAATGCGTTTCTCCAAATTGCGAATGTAGCGCAAAACTTGTTCTGGGGGAAAAAAGAACAAGTAGAAAATATCAAGGTACGGAAAAACAAAAGCTGGCACAAAACACTGACAGCAAAGTTACACAATGTCCATGAAATAGCACAATGATGTGACAGCAGCACTGTATTTGAAGGACAGGATCACAGAAACTGCTCTGATTCTTCTGAGCACGTAATATCTGTGCACATGACTAGAACAAGAAAAGAGCATCACACAACAGACAGGAAAGACTGGATCTGGAAACCAGGGCCAAGTGCTAAGGATTACTGGTACATATTATGCAATGTGTAGTTTCTAGGCCTGTGCAAATAGTGTTTTTTTTTGTTCGAAGCAAATTCCCAGTGAACAGTAATTTTTTTCGAATAATTTAGAAGCAAATACGGTTGCCAATCAATCTTTCAGACTCAGCAAGACTCAAGAAATGGTGAAAATAATCGAACAGTCCAAAAAACCGCTTTGCTGATGTTGTTCGCAGTGCAAGTGTATTATTATTTTCTCGTGTGCTGTCCTGAATATCGAAATGTGCTCGTTACGTGCTTATATTTTTTGGTTCAGACCATGGCATCAAGTTGCATTGCCTTTTGTCATGTTTTCCCCTCGTCTTGCAATATGTTTTTTGCTAATTAACTTACATCTTGCTAGTGAGCCTTCATGATACATTGTTATAATCCCATGTATGAAATGCTCTACGCCTACCTAAAGCCTGGCACTCGGGCTGGCAGTATTCATCTAAATAATAATAATACCTGTGTTCAAAAACCATTAGCTCTGCCGTTTCCGATGTTCAGCTTCCAATCGATAACATTCACGTGTTTAAGCAAGAGTCAAGCTTTTGTCATGTACACACCACCTCAGGCCAGCAATATCAGACTGTGCAATACAGCCGCACGTGCCGTGCAAAGCGAGAACAAACGTTCGGAAGAAGCGAGCTCCTTCTCCAATCTGCCGTGCACCACAAGCGACGTCATCATCATCATCATCAGCCTGACTACACCCACTGCAGGGAAAAGGCTTCTCCCATGTCTCTCCATGTCATTTGCCAGTTGCGGCCACCGTATTCCCGCAAATTTCTTAATTTCATCCGCCCACCTAACTTTCTGCTGCCCCCTTCTGCTACGCTTGCCTTCTCTTGGAATCCACTCCGTTACCCTTAAGGACCAGCGGTTATCTTGCCTTCACATTACATGCCCTGCCCAAGCCCACTTCTTCCTCTTGATTTCGACCAGGATGTCATTAACCCGCGTTTGTTCCCTCACCCACTCCGCCCTCTTCCGATCTCTTAACGTTACACCTATCATTTTCCTTTCCATAGCTCGCTGCGTTGTCCTTAACTTAAGCTGAACCCTCTTTGTTAGCCTCCACATTTCTGCCCCACAGGTAGAAACGTGGAGACGCGGCCTGCTTTAAACATGATCTGGGAACCAACAGCAGGCCATCAACAATGAGCAGCCAAGCCTGCCCAAGCCTGATTTCCTCCATTTAACTCAAGATGGAGCCTTTCACAGGGCCACCTGTAACAGCAATGGCTGCTTGCGTCTATGCTGCACCAAAAAAACAATCCCTACCTACAGCATTGGTGGCATCTCCTTCAATCCGAGAAATCAAGCTTTTGGGGCTCCACAAGGTTCGAAATATCAGTTGTGTATATGTAAACGTTCCTACGAGGTGCCTGATGGTTCCTGAGTAAAGTCCAAACTATTGGAGTCCGAAAAATCGGTCAGCTAATGTACTATTTTCTTTCTGGATGACCAGCTCTTGTACCGGCCACACCCAGACACTGCTCCTTAGCAAGAGCCCATCCAAACCGTTACGAGTCAAGCTGCGTTTGAGTTAACCAGCCTCCAATGCCACGGGAGGCTTTACTGGGACCATGCTGGAAGTCGAAGCTGTCCTGATTTCCCAATTAACTGGGGTCAAATTAATGCGGTCTTGCTTAATTTTGTGATTTTCTTTTCAAGACCAGTGTGCCCTCTCAAGAGTGGAGGAAGTAGAAGGTGCTGCACATTTGGTTTCTGCCCCTCCCTCCCTTACCGTTGATGATGCTCCGGTGCCGGTGAATGGCCTCCTTGATGGCAGGTGCCCTGACAGGTGGGACGACGCTCCGACTGGGCAGGCGGCTTCCATTCGGAACTGGTGACCGAACATGGGGGCCGCCGCTTCCTGCCCCACCCCCCAGGGGGGGCAGGGATGGCAAGGGTCGCGGAGGAGGTGGCGAGGAGGGCAGTGGAGAGGGCAGCTCGTCCTGAGTGGTGATGGTTGAGGAGGAGCTCCCGTCACCATCGTCACGGCGGCCCTCGGGCATGCCGCTGCAGTTTGCGCACAAAGTCTGCGCTCGCTCCTGATCCAGGTACAGGCACAGCTCCTGGTCAGCGGGCCAAGTATTTGAGGGTCAGCGCCAACACGGGTCATAATGTGCCAAACACGGGCTAGTCTCTTACTAAAAGGTGCAGTGAAGAGGAATCTGAACTCGTCTTTTTGCCGCGGGAACTCAGTCTACACGTTCCCAGCATTCTTAGAAACTTCGATTCATTGCCTTTGTGGCCAATTTCCCTAATTAAATCGAATTAAAAGTCCGGCTCCCGCCTTTTTTTAAAAATTCTCTCCTGTACGGTGGGCGGAGTCGACCAACGCGTGGAGTGCCTTTCACTCAGTCCCGCGGCTGCTTGCCGCTCTGCCATCGGCGGAGTAATAGGTAGTAGTCCGTAAAAGCAAATAGTCCGCGCATATTTTTATTTCTGCGGGCTTATTTTGCGGCTATATTATCTGCGAATGAAACTATTTATTCACGGAAACCTAAAAAACAAAATAAAGCGAAAGCAAAGCCTCCCCGGAGCTGGCTGAAAGGCATTCCACGTATTGGTCGACTCCGCCCACCGTACGGGGGAGAATTAAAAAAAAAAAAAGGCTGAAGCCGGACATTAATTCGATTTAATTAGGGAAATAGGCAACACAGGGCAATAAATCGAAGTTTCTAAGAATGCTGGGAACGTGTAGGTCGAGTTCCCGCGGCAAAAAGACGAGTTCAGATTCCTCTTCAGTGCACCTTTAAAATAGTTACCATATATTGCCGATTATAAGTCGACTCTGATTACAAGTCGACCCCCCAACTCGTGGCCCCTTTGGGCAAAAAGAAGTTAGACTCCGAGTTTAGGTCGACACAGCCACACCCTGCGGGTCTAGCTCCCCCAAAAGTCCTTCAGGAGGCCGAGTCTTAAAAAAACATTTAATCGTTCAAGAGACGTCTCTGACTCATCGTCGATTGTGAGGACACAGCCGCGATCATCATCTTATGAGCCACCGCTGCCGCTGGTTTGTCGATAACAAGTTGCTATCGTATTAAAACAAACATTTGGTGCATATCTAAATTAAATTCAAGCTTTTTTAAGCAGATCCACTTTCGCACCGTGTCTGATAACTATTATGGAATTACGAGTGCACGGGGCGCGATATTATCCGAAATTACTTTTGACCCCGCATATAAGCCGACTAAGACTCTGCATATACGTCGACTCCGATCATAAGTCGACCCCCCAACTTTGGAAGGACATTAAAAAAAAAAAAACGTCGACTTATGCGCGGCAATAAACGGTAAACTCAGATGTTCAGAACTAAACTAGTCAATGCAACGAAGGTGCTGGTGTTAGCGGAAAGAGTGGCCACTCAGTTACATACTCTGATACATGTCCTATGTAGGCCTAGTTTTTTAAAACAGAACACCAGTTATGAGCAAACTGTCGCAATAGTTCTTGGTAGAGCATCAAATCCAAGAGCAAGAATGATTGCACCAGCAAGGCAGTGGACATTACGGCACAGGCAAGAGGAATGCCTCAAGAGCTCAGTTTGAATGGCTTGTGGGAGGCACTGATGGGTCACATCATTTTTTTTATGCTGTGTGGCCACGAATACTGGGTCCCACGAAGCCGTGGGACAGATTTTACAGTGAGGTCCTCCTTCTCAGACCTTACAATAAAATCTGACTCATGGCTTCAATATGTGACCTACTATTTGAGGCCACACAGCATGGATAAATGACGAGACTATTCGAGGCCACACAGAATGGATAAATGACGAGACTATTCGAGGCCACACAGAATGGATAAATGACGAGACGTGCCAGTTACCCACAACGCTCTGAATGAGTTAACGACAAGCTTCAAGGAGGCACAGACAGCACACTCACTGTGGAGTAGTCACTTCAGTGCACGTTTCATTGTACTGCACTGTGAATTGTCAGAACCAGCCACTGTGGTCAAGATTCAGTCTAGCGACCTTAGGCTTATCAGCTGAGCTCGACAGCAACAATGGTTGGTTTCCCTGTAGTGTCTCTGTCTGTTCTGCTGGCTTCTTCCCCCCATGCAAGCCCACCTTGAGCTGGATGTTGTCCCTGATGAGGTCCTGCTGACGGGCGTCCAGGCCGCGCAGCTTCCCCTGGTAGGCGGCCACTTCCTGGCGCATGACGGACGCCGTGTACCGCCCAAAGCGCTGCCACTCGCGTGCTAGCTTGCGCCCCTTCTGCCGATCATCGTCCAGGAAGCAGCAGAGGTCACGCAACTCCTGGCTGTCACGCTGCAACCGCTCATTCACCTCGCGTAAGTTGCGGATCTCCATGAGGTGCACCTTCGGTGAGGCGAACAGGAAAGATATTACACAAAAATGCAGCCACCTTGCACCACCATCAAGAGTAGGCATTACCAGAAGAGGCTTAAAAGCAGGAAGTCACACAATGCCATCTGGTGGAATGCAAACAAAAAAAACTGAATTTTGTTAAGCACCTTGCACCACCATCAAGAGTAGGCATTACCACGACAGGCTTAGAAGCAGGAAGTCACACAATGCCATCTGGTGGAATGCTAAAAAAACTGAATTAAAAACTGAATTTTGTTAAGCAACTTGCACCACCATCAAGAGTAGGCATTACAACGACAAGCTTAGAAGCAGGAAGTCACACAATGCCATCTGGTGGAATGCAAAGAAAACTGAATTTTGTCAAGCCCATCATTGTTGCAATTGTTAACATCAGTACTTGATAACCTGGGACTTCACTCTGTATACAATCCAACAAATGTATTACTATGCTACAAGAAAACTTGGAAATAAATTTCATTCCACTGAATTCCACTAAAGTTCCTGAAGCTATTTTCAGCCGCGGCTCGCAGCATGAGGCACCATTTTTCTGGTCCACTCGCCTGACCCTTCTTCTAGGAAGATTTTTTCAGTGCAACTTGGACAGGTGTGGCAGGAAAGAACAGATTTTTCAGCCTTATGTCTCTAAGCAATCTCGTGCCATCTTTGTTTGTTTATTTTGACAGAACTAGTACCTACAGTCACAGATACCTTACAAGGCACTGGCATAGCCGGCATGGAAAAGGCGCTTTTAGCATTTGCCTGACGAGGCTTCGTCTCCGAATACACTGCACCACTGGATACACTAACAGCCGTTCACGCGATAAACAAGAAACCATAAAGAAGCAATAATCTCGTGTCAATAAGCATTCCATGCTTGAAAAGAACTCTTTATCTTACTTTGCACTGCTGCCACAGGGTAATAATATGGGCCCACAATTATCTATGACACCCTGTTCTACAAATTAACATAATTTTTCATGCCTCGTCTTTGTGCTTTTGCCCCGCACTGAACATCATGCCAAAAGCATGATCTATGACACCCTGTTCTACAAATTAACATAATATTTCATGCCTCGTCTTTGTGCTTTTGCCATGCACTGAACATCATGCCAAAAGCATGGACAGTGGCAGGGACAGATCATGGTTATAGCAGTAGCACTGCAAGACAACGATCTTGAAAAAGTAGCAGCACGAAAAAACGAGGACAAAATAGACACAGGTACGACAGGACATATGCTGCCTGTCGCATATGTCCTGTTGTACCTGTGTCTATTTTGTCCTCGTTTTTTCGTGCTGCTACGTTTTCAAGATGGATCAATACCAACTGGCCCAAACTTCGGTGCTTTTGCAAGACCACGAATCGAGCAATGAGCCAACATTCCCACCCCGATGATGACCCTGTGCTCACTTGCATGCGGCGGTTCACGTCCTGCATCATTGCCCCGTGGTCGAACATAAGCTTGAGGTTCTCCGCTTCAACTTTCTGCAGCCAGCGGAGGATCTCCTGGGGCGGTTTGCGGAGTAGTTCTTCATTGCTGGGTCGACCTCTAGGTGTTGCCACGGTGGCCATGCCCGGTGGCTCGGGGCCGCTCACTGGCTTGGCCGCTGGCGGCTTGTCCCAACCTTCTGCACCCTTGGCTGTGTTCCGGATCATTCATGGTCTGGGGCTGGAGACCGTGTGGTTAGTGGCCAGCCGCAGCTTGCTGCTGGGTCAAAGAAGTGGGTGTCAAGACACGGGCTACTGTGCAATTTTATACATTTCCACTTGAACATGAGTTTTAACGCCCCTGAAATTTGGAAGCTTGCAAATTGCGGCGCCACCTGTGAGCCCACAAGAGAACTGCTCAGGACTCCTTGCAAGGCATAGGGCACACCACTGAGAGTTGATGCCACATCTTGTATGTGGCACGTTTGTCTGCTAGCCTCCAAAGTCAGTTACACGAAAGATGTCAAGATTTAAAAATAAAATGCCACAACTGCCATGACTGAAGAATTTCGGGGAATCTTTATTCTGAACCCTGGCCAGCTTCTATGATATGCCTCTGGTATTATCATATGTGTGGGTCACATGTTATGACAGTGTTGGTCAATGTTTTAGGGAATCCCCCGGGTGAAATATATTTTCAATATACAGTTATGTTATGACAGCTGCATTGTAAGAAGAAATGCCCAAATTTGTGCCATTTAGCACATAGTTGCTCTTGAAACGAGTGGAGTGCTGAATAAGCACCGCGATGACAAATAGCTTCAACGAATGATTCTGCAAGTGTTATAATTAAACAGTTCTATCTTGTCATTCATTCTGGCCATGTCACCTTTGTAAGCATATAACTCAAGATGGCTGAACCAAGCAGTACCAACTACTGTGTGCAGTCACTGCAAACTTTTTTCACTCAACACTTAAGCAGCTGCACAATAATTTCAGTTGCCTTGGATTTTTGCATTGAGGTGAAGGCACGTTGGTGGAAGCTAGACTGCAAAGTGCGTCCAACGTTTACGAACTTACGCCGCACTTGTATATTTACCCTCTCGAGATGAACTAGCACAGGAATGCGAGACCTGAGAAAAATGTTGGTGTAATGCACAGAGGTAATCATGAGCTGGAAAAAGATACAATTCTGCTCGGTTTTCTACGTACGATAATCACGTGCTAGATGGAATCCTGTAGGTACAACTTTTTGTGAAAGGTGCAAATGGAACGAGGCACCAATGTTAACGCAACTGTCATTTCGCGAAAGTAGCGGCAGTATGGCAAACTCCTCAGAAAAGGACAGAAATCGGCTTTAGTCACGCGTTTTCTGCAGTACACACGGGCCAAACGGCGATCCGGGTATTGTGAAAAAAAAAAAGAAAAGCCTCGTGCGGCTCTTATGCACATACGTGAAAGCAGGAGAGAAAAACGCCGAGAAAAACGCCGAGGTCGTCGAGCAGAGCGCGTCGGACAGCACAGGTCACTTCGGTTCAGGTTCGCGAACACGCGCGTACCTACTTGCCGCACCGCCGCCGGCTCGGCGTAATTGCTCCCTGGAAGCTCCGCGCCTCCGGTATATGTATTTTTCTTCACAGCTTCGCCGCGACAATCTCTCCCATCGTGGCACAAACTCTTTTCGACACCGCGTGTAATACAGTTTCCAAATTCAAATAGGTCAGGGAGACCCGGGAAACCAGCGCGCAGCAGCCAGCATACGTGTTTGAAATAGTAAGATCAACAAATAAAAGCAAAAAGCGATCACGATCTCCGCAGCCCGCTTCGCCGAACCGACTTGGGGGTTATGCCCCGACGCGGGCAACTTTTGACACCGCGGACCGCGCCTTCGGTACGCGACTCAACTGACACTTCGCCAACGATGATGGGGGTGCAAAGGCGCGTGCTTTGCTGCACAAGTCGCAATAAACAGTGATCGCGACCACCACGAGGTGTGCGCGAGCCCTGCCAGCCAGCAACAGGTGGTAAGCAAGCCATACGAGCGTGCAGCAAAAGTCTTGTCGCGCGCCAAGAGAGAGCGGGGGCAGCACAACAACGTGTCACGAACGGTGCGGCGAAAAAAACAGGCACGATCGGGTCGCTATACCGAAGACTCGAATCGTGCGCGCTGGAATCAACGCCGGTCGACAGCTGCACGTGACTTACGTGTCTCTGAATCAGAGTGTCGCGCGGTTGCGTGAGGTTTTCGATCCTATTCGAGTATTTACATACGGTCAACATGGCAACGAAAACTAAACAACAAAAACAAAGGTATGCAGCTGTTCCATCCAGTGTGCAGCGTCAACCCTCGTCTACCTGTATAAGTTTTTCCAGCAAATTTTTTGCGTCATTCGAGAAGTGCGCACAAAATATTCACATCTTCTGTTACAAACGCGGGTTTTATTTTGAGCAAATAGTTTTCTCTCTTTTCTTTGCAAGGGGGTGACTGTGGCTGACAGAACGGCAAGCATGGCGTCTTTTCTTTTCTTCTACTTTTTGTTTTGGCGCGAGGGCCCGGCAATTTAACTTGGGGTCACGCCGTCAGTGAAACGCACGGCCTTGGGGCGTCCACCTTAAGCCCCAGATTGCGATAAATCACGCACTGGACTTCGTGGGCGTTCTGTCCGAAAGCTGGAAAAGTGGCATGAACCATATTGCCGAGCGGCTTTTCCGCACCGGTCGCTGCAGGCGGGCCTGCATAAGTCGCTCAAAATGTACGCTACAGCGCGCTAAATCGCCGCTGATTTTTGTCAACAATAAAGCTGAAAAAGCGGTCGTGACATAATTACTGCGAAGAATCGGAGTGAAAAAAATAAAATAAAAGGGAAAGCTGAACGATCAGGGTCGATCGTGACGCGTGAAAGAGAGAGACGAAGAGCTGCCGGTGCTTGATCGCGGAGGCTGTGAGTGCGGCGGCCGATTTGATGCCATGGACGACAGTAAGTATTTCATCTGACAGAGCCCTCACTTTTGTTTCCACGAAGTGTTCGCCGTTGCGTATGGCACATTAGACGCAATACTCAGCGCTCTTTCTCCCCCTTCCAGCGCAGTCCACCGAGCAATCCCAGTCGCAGCTTTCACAAGCGTCAGCGTAAGTGTTTGCTTATGGTTGAGGCATTTAGCTTAGGTACCGTCGCACCTAATTCAGTTCTGCGATAAGCGACGGGTGCTGAGCTTATGTGCACGACCAGCGCAGAGGTTGAGCGAACGTCAGCCGGTCGAAAGCACGGGACAGGGTTGGAAGATGAATTTTATCACGTTTCGAGTGCTCTATCGCACTCAACAGCGTGGGTGTACAAACTATGGCAGCTGACAGTAGGATGCCATCATGTCTTAAAAACAATCAAACGAAAACATGAAGGTATATGCGACTCCTGCGTTGTTAAGTGCTCAACAAAGAACGGGGGGGGGGGGGGGGGGGGGGTCGCGTCTGGATATTGTATTTCCGTACTGCTTACCAGTTGTGCTGTCTCTCTATCTTGTCCATGCGTCTCCCGCTTCCCACCCCTTTCTTCCTCCTTTCTATCCATGTGTACTTTTTTGTTTACTTCTGCTTACTTATTTCTGCATTCTCTTTCTTTCGCTCACCTGTTCTGTGTCCAGCCCCTGTAAAAGGGGAAACACCATCGAAGACAAATCACTCTTGAAAAAAGATCGGTCCTCCGATTGAAACGTCGAGTGAAATAGAAATATGTGCATATATATATATATATATATATATATATATATATATATATATATATATATATAGAGAGAGAGAGAGAGAGAGAGAGAGAGAGAGAGAGCATTCGCCTCGCGCGCTAGAAGACCGGGGTTTGGATCCCGACGCCGCGCAATACTCCACCGGGCTTAAAAAAAAGAAAAAAAAGAGAAAAGCAACTCTGCGTGTCGGAATTGCATAACCAGGCCTGGGGTGCGCCTCATCTCGGTGATCAGAACCGACAACGTACTCCCTCACCAGAACAGGACTTGGCCACCCTGGTGTAGTACTTGGCCGCAACCTTCTATGAACAAACCAATTAGCCCGCGGCCCTCAATCCCCAGAGGCTGCGGAGCAACTGACCAAGGCGACGATCAGATTTTTTTGGATTGGAAAACATTTATTCACAACTGTGACGCAGCGGAGGGTGCTAAGAATCTCTGGCTCCGGAGTCCGGACAGACTGTCATTGGAAACAACCTGGCAACGTTTAACGCTACAAGTGAGGGTAGCCTATATAGCAGTGCTGTGCGAGGAATTAGCGGGTACTAAATGGGTCGTCATAGGGCTTTGTGAGCTTAGGAAGACAGATGAGGCGCATACAGTACTAAAGTGCGGGCAGGTACTGTCCTGTCCTGGATTAGCGGACAGACGAGATGGGATTCCTCATCAATCAGGGTGTAGCTGACAACACAGAGGAGCTTTATAGTATTAACGAGAGGGTGGTAGCTATCGTAATTAGGCTTATTAAGAGGTACAAGCTGAAGGTGGTGCAGGCCTACGCGCCTACATCAAACCATGATGACCAGATCGCTGAAAGCTTCTATGAAGACGTGGAATCGGCAATGAGGAAAATAAAATCACAGTACACTGCACTAATAAGCGACTTCAACGCGAAGGTAGGCAAAAAGCAGGCTGGAGTCCTGGCGGTAGGTGACTATGGCATGGGTTGTAGGAACAGCAGGGGAGAGTTATTAGCAGAGTTCGCAGATGATTTACGGATCATGAATACCTCCTTCCGCAAACGAGCCAACAGGAAGTGGTCGTGGAAGAGCCCCAATGGTGAGACTAAAAATGAAATAGACTTCGTACTGTGCGCTCACCCTGGCATCGTAGAGGATGTGAAGGTCCGCCTTGTCCGCCTTGTTTCTTCGTTCGTCCAGTCCCTTTTGCGCTTTGTATCACCTAGTGAGGTGGAGGTCCTCGTAAAGGTCCGTTGTAGCGACCACAGAATGGTAAGGTTTCGTATTAGCTTAGATTTGAAGAGGGAACGGAAGAAACTAGTGAAGCGGAAGCCCATTAACGAGTTAGCGGTAGCAGGGAAAATAGAGGATTTCAGGATTCAGCTGCAGAACAGATATCCCGCTTTAGCTGAGGAAGACGACTGTAATGTTGAAACAATGAACGATAATCTACGGAGTGCGCCGTAGAAGTAGGCGGTAGGATGGTTCGACAGGATACCGGGAAGCTATCTCGGGACGCGAAATATTTGATTAAGAAACACCAAAACATAAGGACGTCTAACTCCACAGACAGAATAGAACTAACTGGGCTATCAAAGTTAATAAATGAGCGCAAGGTAGCCGACATAAAGGAGTTTAATATGGAGAGAATCGAGCATGCTCTAAAGAACGGAGGTAGCCTAAAAGCGGTGAAGACGAAACTAGGCATAGGTAAAAATAAGATTTATACGTTAAGACGCAAAGAGAGCGATGTCATTAGCAATATGGATAAGATAGTTAAAATAGCCAAACAGTTCTCAACACATTTATACAATGGCCAATGCAATCAGAACGTTAATGAGAGAGACAGTAGCGCACAGCAATGGGGCATCCCGCCAGTAACGAAAGAAGCAGTAAAGAAAGCCTTAGGAGCAATGCAAAGAGGGAAAGCAGCTGTTGAGGATCAGGTAACAGCAGATTTGTTGAAGGACGGAGGAGAGATTGTGCTACAAAAACTAGCCACCCTGTATACGCAATGCCTTGTGACCTCGATAGTACCAGAAGCTTGGAGGAACGCTATCATTATCTTGATTTATAAGAAAGGAGACGTCAAGGACTTGAAGAATTACAGACCGATCTGCTTACAGTCCGTTGCCTACGAGGTATTTACTAAAGTAATCACTAGTAGAGTCAGGACAACCTTTGACTTCAATCAACCAAATGATCAGGGAGGCTTTCGTGAAGGATACTCGACAATAGACCATATGCCCACCATCAATCAGGTGATAGTGGAATGCGCAGAATATAACTGTTGTGTCCCCTTATTGCTTTTGTGTGTGTAACGACCACTCGCATCCTCCTCCTAACGACCACTCGCATCCTCCTCCTAACGACCACTTGCCCTTCGTCGCACGCTGTCGCCAGATGCCCCCCCATGGTGCGCCCCCGCACCCTCCTCCTGTTTTGGGAAGCCACTCCCTCCCGTGGACGCTTCTCCGCTCCCTCCTTTCTTCGGGCGGCCAGTTCGGCTCCTGCCTCGGTCGACGCTGGTCGCACCCTCATCGGCTTTAAATAAACGAAGTCTTAAAGTACCGTGTGCGTCTTTCGCTGCATTCAACACAGCGACCGGACACGACAGTGGCGACGAGAAAGTGGATTCGACCCGCGCTACGCAACGCTATTGACAAGCCATGGCTACGCGAGGGTTTCCCAATCAGATACCAGAATTCAACGGCTCATCGTGGTCATCGTGGGTTGGACGCCTTCAGTTCTACTTTGAAGCTAACAACATCACAGACCCAGCCTTGAAGAGGGCCAACCTGCTGACGCTGTGCGGGGAGCAGACCTACGATACTGTCTGCGCCCTTATTCAGCCAAGCACACCAGCGGCAGTGTCTTACGACGACATCGTAAAAGCGCTGCAAAAGCACTACGACCCAAGGCCATCCGAGGTCTACAGCCGGGCTCGCTTCCAACGACGAGATCAACTGGGAGGAGAAACTGTGAGCGCCTACGTAGCCGCGCTCAAGAAGCTCGCTGCCGACTGCAATTTTGGAACGCTGCCGACAACAGCTACCGGGCAGGAGGGAGACGCAGCTTCTTCTGCTAACACCACCATGCTTCCCTTGGACGTGATGTTACGCGACAGATTTGTGTGCGGACTGAGTGACGAGTCACTGCAGCAGCGCCTGTTCGCTGAGAAGGACCTCACATTCAGCAAAGCTTACGACATCGCCGTTCGAGCGGAGAGCGCCGGTCACCAGCAGAGAGGGATTCGCCGGAACACCGAGCCGGTACACCAGACAAGCAACCAGGTGCGCAAGCCTTCTGTTGTTGTAAAATCGGTCAAAAAGGCACAACGCTGCTGGCGGTGTGACGACCAACACAACCCCCAGGGATGTCGATTCCAGTCAGCCACGTGTAATTTTTGCCACAAGCGAGGGCATATCGAAAGAGCATGCATTACGAAACGGAGACTTGCCAAGATAAAGTCACCTTCCCAGCCTAATCACAGCGTCAGCGCCTCAGAGAATACGCCGCTATCTGATCTCCATGGAGCAACATCAGCAACACCATCTGTGTTGTACGACCTGAACACCATGAATCTCGGCACGCGACCGAAGATTTTTACAGAAGTAAGCGTACATCACCAGCTGATTAAGTTCGAGGTGGACTCCGGCGCAGCCTGTACTCTGATCAGTGAGGACACGTTCCGAACTTCATGGCCATCTGACGCACCCGCCCTGCAACAAGACGACACGCACCTGCGAACGTGGTCAGGACAGAATCTGCCACTATTGGGCTCTGCCAACGTGCAGGTTAACTACAACGGCCAGACCCATACGCTACCTCTGCTTGTTGTGAAGGGCACAGGATCAAGCCTTCTAGGGAGAAACTGGTTTTCTCCACTAGGCGTGATGATATGCGGCATACACCAGACGCCGAGCCAGAACATGGTTGAGCAACTGCAAGAGAAATACGAAAGAGTATTCTCGGAAGAGATTCCAGGAAACGAAGGGCCCCCGGTCACACTGGAGTTGTTGGACAACGCGCAACCCAAATTTCTGAAGGCCAGGCCGGTGCCGTTTGCTCTCCGAGATTCAGTTGAAAAAGAGTTGGACAAACTGGAGCAGCAAGGTGTCATCGAGCCGACGCAGCATTCAGAATGGGCCACACCACTTGTCGTAGTTCGCAAGAAGAACGGAACCATACGCCTCTGCGGAGACTACCGGAGCACCGTCAATCTTGCGACTAAAGCGTCCTCTTACCCGCTACCGACACCTGAAGAAGTATTCAGTGTACTACGTGGCGCAAGAGTCTTCAGCACATTGGACCTCACCCAGGCGTATCAGCAGCTGAAGGTGAGCGAGTCAACTGCTGAATTATTGGCAATTAACACACTGAAAGGCTTGTACAAAGTCAAGCGACTGCCTTTTGGCGTAGCTGCAGCCCCGGCCATATTTCAAAAATTCATGGAGACAGTGCTTCAGGGCATCCCAGGAGTTTGTGTCTACCTTGACGATGTCATCATCAGTGGCACTTCCACTGAAGAGCATGCAGTGCGCCTAGAGCTCGTTCTCGAAAGGCTAGCAAACGCTAATTTGTGCATAAGCAAATCGAAGTGCTGTTTTGCGGTGCCAGAGGTGCAATTTCTGGGACACCGAATTGATGCGGAAGGCATTCACCCTACCGAGGACAAAGTGCGAGCGATCACAGAAGCACGAGCTCCAACAAACAAGCAGGAGCTACAGGCTTTTCTCGGACTCTTGACGTTCTACGACCGGTTCTTGGAACAAAGAGCTACCGTGGCCAACGACTTATACCAACTCCTTCGGAAAGATGTGACATGGACATGGTCGCCACGCCATCAGCAGTCATTCGATGCCCTGAAAGACCTGATTCGAAGATGTACAGTCGTCCGCCACTACGACGAAAGGAAGCCTCTGCTTTTGGCTTGCGACGCATCACCGTACGGAGTCGGCGCGGTTCTATCGCAAACTGACGAGCAAGGAAGGGAAGCTCCCATCGCCTTCGCCTCACGTACGTTGTCGCAAGCAGAACGCAACTACGCGCAACTTGACAAAGAAGGGCTAGCCATCGTCTACGCGGCGACACATTTTCACCAGTACATTGCCGGCCGGAAGGTGACCTTTATAACCGATCACCGACCGCTATTGGGCATTCTGGGACCACAAAGGCCTATGCCACCAACTTTGTCTCCGCGAATGACACGTTGGTGCATCAAACTCTCAGCGTACGACTACGCTCTGGTCTACCGCAATGGGAGTAAACATCAAAACGCCGATGCGCTAAGCCGTCTGCCACTAGACGCAACTGTTGACGAACCATTTCCACCAGGAGACGTTCTGATGTTCGAAGCACTGCCAGAACCTCCGCTTACAGCAGGCACAGTTGCAGCATCTACGCAGAAGTGCGCAGCTCTCCGGCTAGTTTACACAGCTGTTCAACAAGGCAACGTGCATAAACTCAAAGGGGACAACTTCGACGCTTACCGCAGGCGAGCTACAGAGTTGAGCACCCATCGCGGCTGCATCATATTTGGGTCCCGAGTTGTGATGCCGAGAGAACTACGCGCACAAGCTATGTCTCTCATCCACGCCGGACATCGGGGCATCGTTGCAATGAAAAAGTGTGCCAGAAGCTACATGTGGTGGCCTGGCATTGACAACGACATCGAAACCGTGGTGCGAGAATGCAAGCCTTGCCAGAGCAGCCGGAGCGCCCCGCCGAAAGCTCCTGTCCCAGAATGGGAAAAGCCAGACACACCATGGCACACACTGCACATTGATTTTGCAGGACCAATTGAGGGCTGCACTTTCCTTGTGGTCGTAGATGCCTACACAAAGTGGCTTGAGATAAGGCAAATGGGACAGACGACTTCGGCAGCAGTCATTGACAACCTCCGATCACTATTTGCAACGTTCGGCCTGCCGCGCAAGGTAGTGTCGGACAACGGAACACCGTTTGTGTCTGCGGAGATCCTCAAGTTTTATCGCGACAACGGGATCTCATCAGTTACATCGGCCCCCTACCACCCAGCGACAAACGGACAAGCCGAGCGCTACGTAGCCGAGCTAAAACGCGCCCTTGAAAGAGATCAGACAGGCTCGCTGCAGCGCCGCCTTGCGCGCTTTCTCTTCAAGCAGCACACGACGGTTCAGAGCACAACAGGCGAGACCCCCTCGAAAATGATGTTCGAGCGTGAAATGCGAACCCAGCTCACAGCCATCCTCCCCGAGCCAAAGGCAGAGACGTTCCGGGAAGAAAAAGCAATTCCGCGCTGCGGCACGCTTAATGAGGGGCAGCGCGTCCTCGCCCGACAGTTTCTGAAAAAGCCACGCTGGGAGGAAGCTACAATTGTCAGACGCATAGGCCTGCGCTCTTGGCTCGTCAACATACATGGCACAGTAGCACGCCGACATCTCAACCAGCTGCGTAGATTTACGACGCCGTCTGAGAGCTGTCCGCCAGCGGAGAGAACACGTGCACCATCTTCCCACATAGCCTGGCATCTCTTCCCGGAAGAAGAGACTTCGCCCAGGACAGACCTAGGAGACACAGCGAACAACAGCCAGCCTACAAGTGTTTCTCCCCCGAGCGCACAAAGCCAGCGCGCCTCCACGCGTGAGCGCCGACCCCCTGCACGATACCAGGCAACTTTCTAAGGGGGAAGGAAGTGTTGTGTCCCCTTATTGCTTTTGTGTGTGTAACGACCACTCGCATCCTCCTCCTAACGACCACTCGCATCCTCCTCCTAACGACCACTTGCCCTTCGTCGCACGCTGTCGCCAGATGCCCCCCCATGGTGCGCCCCCGCACCCTCCTCCTGTTTTGGGAAGCCACTCCCTCCCGTGGACGCTTCTCCGCTCCCTCCTTTCTTCGGGCGGCCAGTTCGGCTCCTGCCTCGGTCGACGCTGGTCGCACCCTCATCGGCTTTAAATAAACGAAGTCTTAAAGTACCGTGTGCGTCTTTCGCTGCATTCAACACAGCGACCGGACACGACAATAACCAACTCTTATATACAGCCGTCATTGATTACGAGAAAGCATTTGACTCAGTGGAAACCTCAGCTGTCATGCTGGCATTGCGGAATCAGGGTGTAGAAGAGTGTTTTGTGAAAATATTGGAAGATATCTAAAATGATTGCACAGCTAACATAGTCCCTCGTAAAGTCAGCAATAAAATTACAGTAAGGAAAGGTGTCAGGCAGGGATACACGATCTCGCCAGCGCTATTCACCGCCTGTTTACAGGAGATATTCCAGGGCCTGAAATGGGAACAGTTGGGGATAAGAGCTAATGGAGAATACCTGAGTAATTTGCGATTCGCTGATGACATTGCTTTGCCAGGTCACTCAGGAAATGAACTACAAAGCATGGTCAATGGGTTAGACAGGAAGAGCAGAAGGGTGAGGCCAAAAATTAACATGCAGAAAACCAAAGTAATGTTCAACAGTTTAGCAAGGGAACAGCAGTTCGCAATTGGTACCGAGGTGTTGGAAGTAGTATGAGAATATGTCTACTTAAGTAGTGACCGCTCATCCAGATCATGAGAGGGATATAACTAGAAGAATAAGAATGGGTTGGAGCGCATATGACAGTTTCTCTCAGATCATGAATGACAGTTAACCAATACCCCTCAAGAGAAAAGTATACAACAGCTGTATCTTACTGGCACTCTCCTATTGGGAAGAAACGTGGAGGCTAACCAAGAGGGTTCAGCTTAAGTCAAGGACAACGCAGCGAGCTATGGAAAGAATAATGACAGGTGTAACGTTAAGAGATCGGAAGCGGCCGGAGTGGGTGACAGAACAAACGCGGGTTAAAGGGTCCCTAAAGGGGTGGTTGAGGTTGGCTATAAAATGCTCGGATTATGTAGAGTACAGGCCACCGAGTGTTCATGCCGCGTACAAGACCTCAAAAACGAGCCGATAATTTACAATACAGTTTTAAGAATTCACATCGCCGCGTCTCGCAGCGACCAGCGGTGCCGAGCTTTCGCCCTAATCCACGCGAATTGCGTCATTTAGCGCTCTTTACGTCAGCAGCGGAATGCCATCATTGGTTCGCCGCACCAGCGCCGTTGACGTCAAGCCAGTTTAGGAGGCGTTGGCACCGCCCCCTGGGGAATTCCCACGCGCGTCGGCGGAGGAACCGAGTGCGTGGAGCCGGCGGACAGACATTTCAGCGTGCAAAAAGTGATGCGAGGAGGGAAAGGCGCGGAGACGCGGAAGTTCAAAATTTGACTGCGAATAACTCAGCTGTATCTTACCGGTACTCACCTATGGGGCAGAAACGTGGAGGCTAACAAAGAGGGTTCAGCTTTAGTTAAGGACAACGCAGCGAGCTATGGAAAGAAAAATGATAGTTGTAACGTTAGAAGATCGGAAGCGGGCCGAGTGGGTGAGGGAACAAACGCGGGTTAATGACATCCTAGTGGAAATCAAGAAGAAATGGGCTTGGGCAGAGCATGTAATGGAAATGGAAGATAACCACTGATCCTTAAGGGTAATGGAGTGGATTCCAAGAAAAGACAAGCGTAGCAGGGGGCGGCAGAAAGTTAGCTGGGTGGATGAGATTAAGTTTGCGGAGATATGGTCAAGCTCGGCACGTATACCTCTTCGTCGCTCGCAGGGTGTCTGACACGCAGCTGCTGGACTCGTCGGTCGTCAACGAGGACCTGGGCAGCAGCAGCGGCGGGGAGAGGCGGCAGGACGCGGTCATCCCGGACTCGGCCATCTACATAGGCGGCGTTTTCGTCGCACTCGTGGTCGTCGGGGGCATCTTGGCCGTCGCCATCGCACTCAGGACGACCACGTCGAGTGCGTTCCTTTCCTGCATCATCCCTTTCCCGCTACCACCCCTTCGTTAGCCTTTCTATAGCTGACGTCATGGACGCTATAATGACGTAAGCAATAATAAGGGAGTAATTACTCATTGGCATCCACCCAAGCGCAGCCATACGGCTACAAAGGAAACACTCTTCCCACTTCGAGTTACTGATCAATTCGCTCTCGCCCTACCATAAGCTTGCCGTCCCGGTTAGCTCAATTGGTAGAGCGACTGCTCCGGTGTGGCGGTGGTTCCGGGTTCGAACCCCGGACCAGGACGAATTTTTCTTTAACTACGAAGTTTCTGAGAAAGCTGTATAGCTTTCCTTTGTAGCCGTATGGCTGCGCTTGGGTGGATGCCAATGAGTAATTACTCCCTTATTAGAAAATTACTCCACCTTGGGGGATTCCCCTAAACATTTGACCAATGACGTAAGCATTTCTTAGCAGGTGGTGATAGATCTTCGCCCTGCTTTCGGTTCTGCGGCCGCAATGACGTCAGTGCAACCCCATGTATCCACGAAGTCGTCTGATGGAAAAGCCTACAGGCCTTTCATCGGAGAGGAGTTGCTCTGTGTTGCTTTCCTCACGAGCGTATGTACCCAGCAAACCACAAACCTCTCAGAGACGTCTAGCTAGACGTCTCTGAGAGGTTTTTGGTTCGCTGGGTAGCTTGGAAGCCAAGTGATCGGTGAGAATGAGCCCGCCCTCTAGGGGTGGCCGGAGAAACCGAAATACAAAAGCGCTCACGGATGGCGCAGCAGCTTCGTTTCATTAGTCCTCTCAAGGCAAAGACTTGCAGAGCTTTTCCAGGATTAAGACCAGAGCAAAATAAATGAAAAGGACGCTTGTCGCGAGGCTCGCCGTCCACAAGACCCAGTTATTCCCGCTGCCGAGCGAGAAGCCGGTCGGCGGCGTAGCCAGAAAGAGCAACGGTGTCGATGCAGATCTCAAGGGCGGAGCCGGCGACAGCTCGTGGGAGGCGAACCTTCAACCTCCGGAACTGCTGTCTCGGGCGAGTTTCGTGTTAGGAAGGCCGCGTTGAAGAGAGAGTGTAGGAAGCGTCAGCGCGAAGCAGCCGCCGCCGCCCATCATCAGCCTGACTGCGCCCACTCCAGGGCAAAGGCCTCTCTAATTAACCCTGTCCTTTGTCAGCTACAGCCACCGTATCCCTGCAAACTTCTTCCCCTGCTAAGTTTGCCTTCTCTTGGAATCCACTCCGTTACCCTTGAGCACCAGCGGTTATCTTGCCCTCGCATTACATGCCCTGCCCAAGCGCATCGCTTCCTTTTGATATCGATTAGGATGTAATTAACCCGCGTTTGTTCCCTCACCCACTCTGCTCGCTTGCGGTTTCTTAACGGTGCACCTGTAATTTTTCTTTCCATATCTCGCTGCGTTGTCCCTAACTTAAGCTGAACGCTTTTCATTAGCCTCCACGTTTCTGTCCGTAGGTGAGTATCGGTAAGATACAGCTCGCACCTATTGTTTAACTGTGCCTTTGCTTAGTTTCATTGTCATCATCATCAGCCTGATTACGACCACTGCACAGAAAAGGCCTTTACCTGTATCTCTCCGATTCACCTTGTCCTCACGACAGGGTGACAGAATTTCACGACATTCAAGGATTAAAATTGATGAAATCCATAGGTAAAGCATGCCAAGTTCGTAATCACCGAATGAATGTCGGGCTTCTCCTCACAGCGTTAGAGAAGTGCGGAGAAGCTCAGTGCTGACGGCGCGGACGGTGAGATTTCAAATTTCCGCTGACGTCGCCTACACCCTACCTTGCATCGCGGGATGCCACCAAACAACGTTCCTCGGGCTGTGCCTTCGGTGGCGTTGGTCTCCTTCCTTCAAAGCTAGCGTTTCGGCTTTGCATATGTGCCACTGCCTTTGATGACGTCATCTTGCCTCCGTGCTCTCGCGCGCGCGCGCACACACACACACACACACACACACACACACACACACACACACACACACACACACACACACACACACACACACACACACACACACACACACACACACACACACACACACACACACACACACACACACACACACACGCGCGCGCGCGCGCACGCACGCACGCACGCACGCACAGCGCTGTGCGCTAATTTTTTCTGCGGAGAAACGCAGGTCAGCGAAGGAGTGTGGAAAAGACAGCTCAAGCGCTGGCTTAAACACATGTCAGTGCTTGTCTTTTCCATTGTCCTTGTTTTTTGAGCTGCTTGTCCCCCTGAAAGCTGCACCTGTTTGATCGGCGATTACGTCACCATTTCAACACTAACTTAAAAAGACTTAGTGTGTGTTAACTGCAAGGTTCACTCATTCGGCCCCTTTCAGCTCTTCGAAGTGTTTAGTTGTCCTTTAACTCGTAGCCTGCGTTTTAAGTACAAGCAGACTTCATCAGTAACGAAAAGGGCAGTGTCATGTTTACTTTTCTAAACGCCAGCAGGTGTATCTGAGGAGGATATAGGTCCCAACGTAGCTGTAGAACAGTGCAACTATCGTGAAGAGTTGGTAAAATCTTTAGGGGAATCCCCCAAGGTGGAGTAAATTTGTAATAAGGGAGTAATTACTCGTTGACCCCGGACCAGGACGAATTTTTCTTTAACTACGAAGTTTCTGAGAAAGCTGTATAGCCTTCCTTTGTAGCCGTACGGCTGCGCTCGGGTGGATGTCAATGAGTAGCTACTCCCTTATCATGAAGAGTTTGTCCTGCATGAATGGCGCCTCGCGAGAACCGGTGAACTGCCGCGGAGGCTCGGTGGATATGCTGTTCAGGGCGCCGAGGCAAAGGTCACGGGTTCGTACCCGGCCGCGGAGTCTAAATGCGAGAACGCTCGTGTAGCGAGATTTCGGAATACGTGGAGGGGACCTATAAGTTGGCCGACATTGATCCGAAGCCCGTCACTGCAGCTCGCCCTGGTAGCATGTAGCTCTGGCTCGTAAAATATTATCATTATTATTACAGGACTGGACATCCTGGGCACGGGCCTACCGCTAGCGAAAGAAGACGATGGTAAGTAGCTGGTACGAAGATCGGCCCAATAGACCATTCACGCTAATGGCTTTGCTTTTCCAAAGATAATGGTTCTGAAAGTTCTGAAAAAAGAAATGCTATGCATACAATCGGGCCTAGTTAGTTATACAAGAATCACGCTAAACTTTTTTTCGAACAACAAAACAACACGAAGGCACAACACAGAGCGCGAACTGACAACTGATTCCTTTTTACAGGGGGTACAGAAGTGCCACCCATGAGACACAAAGGGATTAAAGGGGAAAAATACCCTGTGCAAAAAAGGGAATCCTGCTCCATTTAAGATCAGTCGTCAGCGCTCTGCGTTGTCTTCGTCTTGTTGTGCTGTTAGTAAAAAGTTTAGCGCGGTTCTTCCAGATGAAAAAAGAAAGCTGTAAGGAGCAGAAATTAATCAGCACTCACGCGCGATGCATGTTGATAGGCAGGGTTCATCAATCATACAAGTCAAATTGTACGACTAGTTTTTGTCATTATCTCTCGCATGATTTAATCGTAAAGAGTACCACAGATGCTTTTAACTGTTCGTGTTTTGCGACTTTCGATCCTTCGAGTTACCGCCAACGCGCATGCGCAGACGGCCCCTCTCCGCCCGTGGTGATGCCCGGCGGCGAGAGTAGGGGCGACGACCCGTCCCTGCCGCACGATCACGAGCGGCCCTCCAACCTGGGCGCGGGCGTCGAGGACACGCCGGAGACCAGGGCCGAAGAGCGGAGGAACACCAGAGCACGTGCGTAGTGCACCGGTGGAGCCATCTGCCGAGCGCCTTTCTAGCTTCTTTGACGCGTTAGGGTTGAGGGCACTTGCCTCGGCTTCGGCAGGTGGTGGGTTCGACTCCCGCCGCTGGCCGGGTACCCACCGGTTTTCTCAGAACGGGTTCAATCTATGCACCGGCCTGGCTCTCGGCTTCTTAAAGGGCAACTGCACCACTTTTATGAAAATTTCGCGATATTAAAGAATTCAAATCTATATAAGCTATAGGTAAAACATGCCAACTGTTTTTGCACTAGCATTTAAAATAGTCACGTAATCGACGATTGAATTTTGCGCTTCTCCTCAATGCACTGGAGGAGTGCAGGAAAATTCAGCGTGACGTCACGGAAGGTATTATTTCAAATTACCCCTGTCGTCAGCCACACCCTGCCCTGACTCATTAGGGCTGTCTGACGGCGGAACGAATCACTGGCCCGTCAGCGCAACAGTGGTCAAAACCCTTTTTCCAAGCATTTCACCTCAGAAGAGCCGAACACCTGGCCGGGGGAAACCTTGTGCCCATTTGAAAAACCGGTGGGTACCCGGCGGCACTGGGGATCGAACCCGGCACCTCCCGAATGCGAGGCGAATAGCTAGAAGAATAAGAATGGGGTGTAGCACATTTGGCAGATTTTTTTCAGATCATGAATGACACTTTACCATTGTCCCTCAGGAGAGAAGTATACAACTGACGTATCTTACCGATACTCACCTGTGGCGCAGAAACGTGGAGGCTAACGCAGCTAGCTATGGAAAGAAAAATGATAGGCTTAACGTTAAGAGACCGGAAGCGGGCAGAGTGGGTGAGAGAAAAAACGCGGGTTAATGACGTCCTGGTCGAAATCAAGAGGAAGAAATGGGCTTGGACAGGGCATGCAATGCGAAGGCGAGATAACCGCTGGTCCTTAAGGGTAATGGAGTGGATTCCAAGAGAAGGCAAGCGCACGTAGCAAGGGCGGCAGAAAGTTAGGTGGGCGGATGAGATTAAGAAGTTTGCGGGGTCATGGTGGCCGCAGCTGGAAAAGTATAAGGTTAACATGGGAGAAGCCTTTGCCCTGCCGTGGGTATAGTCCGGCTGATGACGATGATGGTGGCCTGCAAAGGCAGACTCTGAAACGTTCACGCCTCTAACAAACAACTTCGTTGTTCGCAGCGAGAGGGCGTCATACACAAGCCAGGAGAGCGAACAAAAGTAAGCAAAAATTAACTTTTATTCGCCCTATAGGGGATATGCGAAATTCCGAAAGTGCGCTTGCTCAGACAACATTGCTGTCATAACAAAGATGGCGGAGGTCTATAAAAGAGAGCTGCGAGGGCTCCAAGACAGGCACTGAGTGTGTGAATGGAATGCATGAAACGTATTTTGGAAGACCCAAACGTGAAACTAGTCCTGCCTCTTTTGTTTCAGCTGGAAACACATAGTCGGCCATTTTAGTTACGGCGCTCAATGTTGTGCGAAAAAGCGCGTTTGCAGAATTTCGTATATCCCCGTGTCCCCCTGAACGCGTGTATAAAATGCGGTGGCAGTGAGCTCATCACTTATATAGATGCCGCCTGACCTTAATTTTAATTTTTTTTGCGATTTAGAAAACACGCATGCGTCTTGTGTTGATGGTGAAGGAGATCGCTGTGGCGAGAAGAAAAATGGGGTGAAGTTAATGCTTTTGTCTCATTGCAGCTGATGGCGTCACGATGAACATGCTAATGGCAGTGACAACAGGCTCGACGTAACAGAAAAGAGAGCATTGAAATAAATGCCTAAAAACTGACATTACATGCCTTTGCAATGGTAGTCATTTGTGTGAAATGATATCAGTCTATTTTTTCGCGTGTTAAGTGAACGTCAGCCCAAAATCTGCGCGGAATGCTTATTCGTTTTAGCTTACCTCTAATAACTGAGCTTTCAATTTCGTCTCATGCTCTGGAAGGAAAATGAATAAATTAATTTTTGCTAGGGAACTGAACCCAGAGCTTTGTTGTGACACGTAACAAGGATAATTTACCTTTCAAGGCATAAAGTGAAACGTCTTTGAGAAAAGTAACCTGGGTGGATCTCAGCCGTATAGTGGAGCAGTAATTATGCAGTAATTATAAGAATGGGGCGGAGCGCATATGGCAGGTTCTCTCAGGTCATGAATGGTAGTTTACCAATACCCCTCAAGAGAAAAGTATACAACAGCTGTATCTTACCGGTACTCACCTATGGGGCAGAAACGTGGAGGCTAACAAAGAGGGTTCAGCTTAAGTTAAGGACAACGCAGCGAGCTATGGAAAGGAAAATGATAGGCGTAACGTTAAGAGATCGGAAGAGGGCGGAGTGGGTGAGGGAACAAACGCGGGTTAATGACATCCCAGTTGAAATCAAGAGGAAGAAATGGGCTTGGGCAGGGCATGTAATGCGAGGGCAAGATAACCGCTGGTCCTTAAGGGTAACGGAGTGGATTCCAAGAAAAGGCAAATGTAGCAGGGGACGGCAGAAAGTCAGGTGGGCGGATGAGATTAAGAAGTTTGCGGGGGTACAGTGGCCGCAGCTGGCAAAGGACAGGGTTAATTGGAGAGACATGGGAGAGGCCTTTTCCCTGCAGTGGGTGTAGTCAGGCTGATGATGATGATGATGAATTATGCCACCCCTCTTAATCTGTGTAAAGTAAGGAGAACCCTTCTCCTCGCCTTTTAAGATTTCGTGGCCTTCAGTAGGCGGCCTGATTACTTCTGGCTAAGCGATTTCTGGTGGGACGCACGTGTTCGCAGATTGAGGATGTGCATTGCTCTCCTCGCATGGCCTGACTGCGTCGATGCGATCTGATGTCAGCCTGCTTTGTTGCTATACCTCGCTTTATCGGTGGCACCTCACACGTGACAGCCAATCCAAGGTATTACTGTACGGGTACAAAATTCTTGAAATCACTCGTGTTCTTTTATCAGTTAGTCCCGACTAAGTTGTGTCGTTGGCCTAGCTTTTCTCACTATATGTCGATTTATTTTGCTTCAACCCTCCGTCTCATTTTGTTGTCGTCCACTGCTTCACAATTTAGTTCGGTGCTTACTTTAAGCCCTATCAATTGCCGCGGTGGCTTAGTGGCTATGGAACTGCCGGAGTACCTGGGTTCGAATCCAGCCGCCTTCCGATGGATGACGATGATGATGATAATGAAAAGTATTTAATATTTACAGAGAGGTTGACAGGGAAGCAGCCACTAGTAGGCCGCTCCCCTTACTCAAGCTAGTTGACTCAAAACCTCTCAGAGATGTCTAGCTATAGACGTCTCTGAGAGGTTTTTGGTTTGCTGGGTCTGTACCGCCACGCGAGTTCGATGGAAACGAAGTGCAAAGCGCACCCATGCGCTGTGCGATGTCAGTGCATGTTAAATAACCACGAGTGATCGAAAGTAATACGGCGCCTCTCAACCCACGTGAAATTTGGACGATGCTCGGGGCCATACCCTTTGAAACGGGCCGGCACTACGTATGGTGCACGGGCCAAAACTAGAGCTGTCGCAGACAGCGCCCCCTGACGCGCCTCTGTGTCGTTATTGGCAGAGAAACCGGCACGCATCGCGAAGCCCGTGAGAACGACGAGGGCCGAAGAGGAGACGGAGGAGGCTCTGGTCAGCGACGAACCGGAAGGGTTGCCGACGGAAGCCGAACGTGAGCTGGGCTTGTGGGCGCGAAGACGGGTGCATGGGCTTTACACTGTGAAAAAAAAAAAAAACGCGTTATTTATGAACCAGTGGTTGTTATTTTAACGTTCCCAGAAACTGCTGTAACGCAAGGCGAAATGAAAAATGTACGAATGGAACCCGGCCGCGTTTCGATGGAGGCGAAACGCAAAAGGCCTCTTTCTCTCTTTCTTCTTTCACTCCCACCTTCGTCCTTTCCCTAACGGCGCGGTTCAGGTGTCCGCCGAGATATGTGAGACAGATACTGCGCCATTTCCTTTCCTCAAAAACCAATTTACCAATTTTTACAGTGTGCTGCGCTATTGTACGTGAAAGATCGCCGGGTGGTCAAAATTATTCTCCACTGCGGCACCTGTCTTTCTCTCCTCTTTCACTCCCACCTTCTCCCTTCTCTCACGGCGCGGTTGAGTTGTCCATCGAGAAGCGAGTGTTACTGAGCCATTTCATTTTCTCAAAAGACCAATTTTCAATTTTTCAAAGGCGAGTCGAGGATGAAAGAGAGAGCGCAAGCAAGGCCACAAGAACGGACGGCAAATATCCGAGTGAAAAAATTGGTAGTGGCATAGGTCAGCTACGCCAGGTTATACGTAGCGAGAGGTACGGCATGGTTACGTCTAGTTGTTTTGCTCATCGTCATGGCTACGTGTTAGACATTAAAGACGAGACATGTGGTGAAGGCGGCACGTGTTATTCAACTTTATTGACTGCCAGCAAGACGACCCGGTGATCCGTAAAGTAACACACGACCGTTCGGTCGGAGGCGAGCGGCGCACCAGCTGCGCGGCTGTGACGTCACTCGGCTCCTCGCGCATGCGCACAAGTGGCGCAGAAGGCCCACAGCGAAACGGCGAGAGTGCGGATTATGTAGCTCTCGCTACAAAAGAGAGCGCCAAGAAAATATTTATTCCTCAAAGTGAGGGGTGGTTAGGGGTGGTTCTTATCATTTTAAAAATATTTCTTGAAATTTTTGGTTTTCCTTTCCAGCGACTACCCGCCGCCGGGCAACGAGCAGGGGCCGCAGCGCCAAAAGGAAACGGAAGGAAGGTGCTGCTTCATTGCACTTCGTCACTGCACTCGCGAAGTTAAGCCTAAACCGCGCCTTACCAAAAAAACACTCGGCATTCACCGTGACAGAACAGGTGTTTCGCTCAGTACAAGAGGCGTAGCCTAAGAGTTGCGGTCAGGGTCCCGTCACCCACCTAAGCTGGGTGAGAAGGCTGTATAAAATATCTGGAAGTTTACCAGGCTATGGAAGGAGGTTGGAAAGAAGAGTTAAGAGGAGCATGACGATCGTGACAAAGGAGATGAGTGTAGTCGCGTTTATGTACGCGCTAAAGGCGCATTCATTCCTGCGAGTCGCAGATGTTGCGGGACTGGTTTTAGCTGCTTCGTTCCCGCTTTCCTTGTGCCACCGTTGTGGCCCGGACCTGAGCGCGAGCCCGAGGTAATGAATGCATTGGACGAGAAGGAGCCATAAGATCCAACAGGAAACACTGTCGGACAGTAAGCACTTAGCCAGATTGAGCAAAAAACAAGGCAAGTATAGGCTGGTACTTTATAACTATAGGTCTCTGTAATGTGATTAAATAAATTTCTACTTTGGCTACGGTGAATGGTTAAGTGTAACCGCCATGCTCTAATCTCATGGAGGGGATCGCAGTAAGCTCAGATAAAATCGACATGAACGGAAAGAGCTGGTGCTCACTGTACTCCTGCGCACAGCGCAATTTGTTTCCCTGTTTCGTGGTGCGGCAAAAGTTTCAGCTCCTGGTGAACCAGGCTGAGGACAGTCGGGTGCTCTGAGCATTAAAACAAAACAAAAGGAATTAAAACAAAATGGATGGCGGCGTCACACAGTTGCCACCGACGAGCATCCGGAACACCCTCCTCCCCACCCACCGGCCACACCCAGAGGCAGTGCGCACCCAGACGACAAAGGAGAGAGGGAAAGCGGTGACGAGCAGCCAATCGAGGAAGGAGCCGAGGAACCTTTCGAGGAACCTGCCGAGGAACCTGCCCAGGAACCTGCCCAGAAACCTGCCCCGAAAACTGCCCAGAAACCTGCCGAGGAACCTGCCGAGCAACCTGCCCAGGAACCTGTGGAGGAATCTGCCGAGGAACCCGCCCCGAACCGCGGTGGCGATCGTGCGCCGCCGACACGGGCTGTTACCAAGTCCCGCAAGAAGGACCGCCTCCGAACAACGTCGGGTGAGCTGTGCAAAAAGCAAAAAGTACAGCCGTTGTCAAATGTTTGGAGCCCAGGGGGTTTGCTTCTGAGCCTCACTGTGTGGTTCGTGATGCATCTCCAGCGCTCCAAATTTCCTCTGGGTAAGAATATTTCTCATTCTGCCTCCTTCAATGGGTAGGACTTCCGAGAATGCTTCAGGAGTACCTCTTAAAGGCCAAGAAGTAAACCCCCTGGGCTCTAAACTTTTGACAAAGACTGTACATATGAAGAGGCGCTCACGCAATATGACACGGATTTCAGCGTCAGCTGTATGTGCAAGAGGATAAAAGAGTTACAGAGCGTGAAGACAGGATTAAAGAAAGAGGTGACACGCTCAGGTGATGACTATAAACCATCTTTGTTGCCTTTCAGCGAAGCTATATACAGGGGAAGAACAAAAAAGGTGAAAAAGCATTGTACATTAAGTGAAGTTCCTAAAACACGTGTTCGAACACAATGGAAGATAATTTTGTATTCATCAGCTAGGTAGATGAATGGCCGATGTTATTATTCGACTTTGTAATCATATAGTATGCTTGCCAAATTGTGCGAGTGCTGCTTTTTGCAGTGTTTGATGGTGCGACATCCTTCGAATCTTGGAACGCAGGCGCAATGTTTGCAGTGCAAAATTCCGAAATTTGCGAACCATACCACACAATCGAAAAAAGGCGATAACCGTGTCATGCATCTATCCAGCTCTTCGATAAAGAACTGGCTTATCGTAAGTGGTGGCTTGTGCCCGAAAACGTGTTCTTGAATTTTCGCTTACTATACCATTCTTTTCAACTTCTTGTGCCAATCCCTCCGCCTCCTTAGCTTTGCCCAAAGACAATAACAGTGATGGCCGAGAATCAGCGTCTTCTTCTTCCTCATCTCTATAATGGCACATGCCCACATGCCCATTGGCCAAGGTGTAGTGGCCTAAACAAGGAAATTTCCATAGGATGACAACAAAATATCGGAACCAAACGTGAATTTTAAAAATGTATCCATGAAAAACGACAGAAGAATATTTGAAGTTAAATAACAATGAACATTTTGGTGAGAAAAAAAACTCCAAGCCTTTTAAAGGAGTTAGCAACTCAACCTACCAGTTGCAATTATGTAATCATGGAGATTCCCACGAATTGAACCCAATGCAAATCCTTTGGCGCTCGCTCCGAACGATAACAACACTGGCAGAGATAACGGGAGACCTAACCTGGAGAGAGGGACCTCCAGGTAAATCTTTCTCTGAAGTGCGAACTTTGGACAGTAGAGAAGGAAATGGTCCACAGATTCAACGTGCCCGCATGAGTCACATAGGCGTCTGTGTGTGTCACTTCTTTGTCTCGTACTGCCTTCGCGCTCTCTCACTCTTTCCGTCGTGGGCCAAACAGACCAAGTCGACGCTTTAAAACATGTAAGGCGACGTGGAGAGAATTTGACGAGAGAGCATACCCTGGGGGTTCGTTCAATTGAATAATGAGCCAAGTTACAAGCTCAGAGGTGACCAGTTGAAACTTCCAAAAAAGTTGAAAGACGATTACGATAGTCGGTAAATCGAAATTTGAGCGGAGCAGCTCTTCACAAGCCACCTGCCGCAGCTGGAAGGTGGCGTGCTAGCCACACTCCGGGATCTTCCCAGTCACCTTCCATTCCTCCGCTCTCGCCGTGGCAGGCGGCGTTTCGCTCTGCCTGCCAACACGTCACCTGTCGGGGGGCTTGTTAAGCCGACAACGACGACGCAGAACGCAGGAACGGACTGCTAAGAGCTGCGCTCTGAAACGTGTGGTGCCAATTAGTAGCAAGTGGAAGCAGTTGTATTCCACTCGTTTTCAGATGTGGATCTGTAGGTTCTAGTCAGTCACTTTGGACTGGGTTGCCACAAGGTATTACTAACAATGAAACCACTCGCTCACTTCTAAAATTGTCTCGCTATTCAACCGTCTATGATACCCGTTCTCATTTTCCTTTGTCACTGCCTCTTAGTCTCACCAGATATGGTAGGCAATCATTATCTTTTATTCTGCCAAAATACTTGAACATTTTAGAAGATAACTGTTGTGTCCCCTTATTGCTTTTGTGTGTGTGCGCCCCCGCATCCTCCTCCTAACGACCACTCGCATCCTCCTCCTAACGACCACTCGCATCCTCCTCCTAACGACCACTTGCCCTTCGTCGCACGCTGTCGCCAGATGCCCCCCCATGGTGCGCCCCCGCATCCTCCTCCTGTTTTGGGAAGCCACTCCCTCCCGTGGACGCTTCTCCGCTCCCTCCTTTCTTCGGGCGGCCAGTTCGGCTCCTGCCTCGGTCGACGCTGGTCGCACCCTCATCGGCTTTAAATAAACGAAGTCTTAAAGTACCGTGTGCGTCTTTCGCTGCATTCAACACAGCGACCGGACACGACAGTGGCGACGAGAAAGTGGATTCGACCCGCGCTACGCAACGCTATTGACAAGCCATGGCTACGCGAGGGTTTCCCAATCAGATACCAGAGTTCAACGGCTCATCGTGGTCATCGTGGGTTGGACGCCTTCAGTTCTACTTTGAAGCTAACAACATCACAGACCCAGCCTTGAAGAGGGCCAACCTGCTGACGCTGTGCGGGGAGCAGACCTACGATACTGTCTGCGCCCTTATTCAGCCAAGCACACCAGCGGCAGTGTCTTACGACGACATCGTAAAAGCGCTGCAAAAGCACTACGACCCAAGGCCATCCGAGGTCTACAGCCGGGCTCGCTTCCAACGACGAGATCAACTGGGAGGAGAAACTGTGAGCGCCTACGTAGCCGCGCTCAAGAAGCTCGCTGCCGACTGCAATTTTGGAACGCTGTCGACAACAGCTACCGGGCAGGAGGGAGACGCAGCTTCTTCTGCTAACACCACCATGCTTCCCTTGGACGTGATGTTACGCGACAGATTTGTGTGCGGACTGAGTGACGAGTCACTGCAGCAGCGCCTGTTCGCTGAGAAGGACCTCACATTCAGCAAAGCTTACGACATCGCCGTTCGAGCGGAGAGCGCCGGTCACCAGCAGAGAGGGATTCGCCGGAACACCGAGCCGGTACACCAGACAAGCAACCAGGTGCGCAAGCCTTCTGTTGTTGTAAAATCGGTCAAAAAGGCACAACGCTGCTGGCGGTGTGACGACCAACACAACCCCCAGGGATGTCGATTCCAGTCAGCCACGTGTAATTTTTGCCACAAGCGAGGGCATATCGAAAGAGCATGCATTACGAAACGGAGACTTGCCAAGATAAAGTCACCTTCCCAGCCTAATCACAGCGTCAACGCCTCAGAGAATACGCCGCTATCTGATCTCCATGGAACAACATCAGCAACACCATCTGTGTTGTACGACCTGAACACCATGAATCTCGGCACGCGACCGAAGATTTTTACAGAAGTAAGCGTACATCACCAGCTGATTAAGTTCGAGGTGGACTCCGGCGCAGCCTGTACTCTGATCAGTGAGGACACGTTCCGAACTTCATGGCCATCTGACGCACCCGCCCTGCAACAAGACGACACGCACCTGCGAACGTGGTCAGGACAGAATCTGCCACTATTGGGCTCTGCCAACGTGCAGGTTAACTACAACGGCCAGACCCATACGCTACCTCTGCTTGTTGTGAAGGGCACAGGATCAAGCCTTCTAGGGAGAAACTGGTTTTCTCCACTAGGCGTGATGATATGCGGCATACACCAGACGCCGAGCCAGAACATGGTTGAGCAACTGCAGGAGAAATACAAAAGAGTATTCTCGGAAGAGATTCCAGGAAACGAAGGGCCCCCGGTCACACTGGAGTTGTTGGACAACGCGCAACCCAAATTTCTGAAGGCCAGGCCGGTGCCGTTTGCTCTCCGAGATTCAGTTGAAAAAGAGTTGGACAAACTGGAGCAGCAAGGTGTCATCGAGCCGACGCAGCATTCAGAATGGGCCACACCACTTGTCGTAGTTCGCAAGAAGAACGGAACCATACGCCTCTGCGGAGACTACCGGAGCACCGTCAATCTTGCGACTAAAGCGTCCTCTTACCCGCTACCGACACCTGAAGAAGTATTCAGTGTACTACGTGGCGCAAGAGTCTTCAGCACATTGGACCTCACCCAGGCGTATCAGCAGCTGAAGGTGAGCGAGTCAACTGCTGAATTATTGGCAATTAACACACTGAAAGGCTTGTACAAAGTCAAGCGACTGCCTTTTGGCGTAGCTGCAGCCCCGGCCATATTTCAAAAATTCATGGAGACAGTGCTTCAGGGCATCCCAGGAGTTTGTGTCTACCTTGACGATGTCATCATCAGTGGCACTTCCACTGAAGAGCATGCAGTGCGCCTAGAGCTCGTTCTCGAAAGGCTAGCAAACGCTAATTTGTGCATAAGCAAATCGAAGTGCTGTTTTGCGGTGCCAGAGGTGCAATTTCTGGGACACCGAATTAATGCGGAAGGCATTCACCCTACCGAGGACAAAGTGCGAGCGATCACAGAAGCACGAGCTCCAACAAACAAGCAGGAGCTACAGGCTTTTCTCGGACTCTTGACGTTCTACGACCGGTTCTTGGAACAAAGAGCTACCGTGGCCAACGACTTATACCAACTCCTTCGGAAAGATGTGACATGGACATGGTCGCCACGCCATCAGCGGTCATTCGATGCCCTGAAAGACCTGATTCGAAGATGTACAGTCCTCCGCCACTACGACGAAAGGAAGCCTCTGCTTTTGGCTTGCGACGCATCACCGTACGGAGTCGGCGCGGTTCTATCGCAAACTGACGAGCAAGGAAGGGAAGCTCCCATCGCCTTCGCCTCACGTACGTTGTCGCAAGCAGAACGCAACTACGCGCAACTTGACAAAGAAGGGCTAGCCATCGTCTACGCGGCGACACATTTTCACCAGTACATTGCCGGCCGGAAGGTGACCTTTATAACCGATCACCGACCGCTATTGGGCATTCTGGGACCACAAAGGCCTATGCCACCAACTTTGTCTCCGCGAATGACACGTTGGTGCATCAAACTCTCAGCGTACGACTACGCTCTGGTCTACCGCAATGGGAGTAAACATCAAAACGCCGATGCGCTAAGCCGTCTGCCACTAGACGCAACTGTTGACGAACCATTTCCACCAGGAGACGTTCTGATGTTCGAAGCACTGCCAGAACCTCCGCTTACAGCAGGCACAGTTGCAGCATCTACGCAGAAGTGCGCAGCTCTCCGGCTAGTTTACACAGCTGTTCAACAAGGCAACGTGCATAAACTCAAAGGGGACAACTTCGACGCTTACCGCAGGCGAGCTACAGAGTTGAGCACCCATCGCGGCTGCATCATATTTGGGTCCCGAGTTGTGATGCCGAGAGAACTACGCGCACAAGCTATGTCTCTCATCCACGCCGGACATCGGGGCATCGTTGCAATGAAAAAGTGTGCCAGAAGCTACATGTGGTGGCCTGGCATTGACAACGACATCGAAACCGTGGTGCGAGAATGCAAGCCTTGCCAGAGCAGCCGGAGCGCCCCGCCGAAAGCTCCTGTCCCAGAATGGGAAAAGCCAGACACACCATGGCACACACTGCACATTGATTTTGCAGGACCAATTGAGGGCTGCACTTTCCTTGTGGTCGTAGATGCCTACACAAAGTGGCTTGAGATAAGGCAAATGGGACAGACGACTTCGGCAGCAGTCATTGACAACCTCCGATCACTATTTGCAACGTTCGGCCTGCCGCGCAAGGTAGTGTCGGACAACGGAACACCGTTTGTGTCTGCGGAGATCCTCAAGTTTTATCGCGACAACGGGATCTCATCAGTTACATCGGCCCCCTACCACCCAGCGACAAACGGACAAGCCGAGCGCTACGTAGCCGAGCTAAAACGCGCCCTTGAAAGAGATCAGACAGGCTCGCTGCAGCGCCGCCTTGCGCGCTTTCTCTTCAAGCAGCACACGACGGTTCAGAGCACAACAGGCGAGACCCCCTCGAAAATGATGTTCGAGCGTGAAATGCGAACCCAGCTCACAGCCATCCTCCCCGAGCCAAAGGCAGAGACGTTCCGGGAAGAAAAAGCAATTCCGCGCTGCGGCACGCTTAATGAGGGGCAGCGCGTCCTCGCCCGACAGTTTCTGAAAAAGCCACGCTGGGAGGAAGCTACAATTGTCAGACGCATAGGCCTGCGCTCTTGGCTCGTCAACATACATGGCACAGTAGCACGCCGACATCTCAACCAGCTGCGTAGATTTACGACGCCGTCTGAGAGCTGTCCGCCAGCGGAGAGAACACGTGCACCATCTTCCCACATAGCCTGGCACCTCTTCCCGGAAGAAGAGACTTCGCCCAGGACAGACCTAGGAGACACAGCGAACAACAGCCAGCCTACAAGTGTTTCTCCCCCGAGCGCACAAAGCCAGCGCGCCTCCACGCGTGAGCGCCGACCCCCTGCACGATACCAGGCAACTTTCTAAGGGGGAAGGAAGTGTTGTGTCCCCTTATTGCTTTTGTGTGTGTGCGCCCCCGCATCCTCCTCCTAACGACCACTCGCATCCTCCTCCTAACGACCACTCGCATCCTCCTCCTAACGACCACTTGCCCTTCGTCGCACGCTGTCGCCAGATGCCCCCCCATGGTGCGCCCCCGCATCCTCCTCCTGTTTTGGGAAGCCACTCCCTCCCGTGGACGCTTCTCCGCTCCCTCCTTTCTTCGGGCGGCCAGTTCGGCTCCTGCCTCGGTCGACGCTGGTCGCACCCTCATCGGCTTTAAATAAACGAAGTCTTAAAGTACCGTGTGCGTCTTTCGCTGCATTCAACACAGCGACCGGACACGACAATAACATATCGCTAAAATACATCACAGTAAAGAGCCTAAAAAAACATTTTGTACCTTTTTGAAGATGTTTAACTAGAACTTGTTCTGAACGGTGACTAAAGCTGTAACACGTGTGAATTCTGCTTATGTTGTACACCTGGATGATGTGATGCTTTTGGTTCTGAGTATTTATGACGCTTTTTGTTGTGATTGTGATACTAATGTTGAAATGCCACTGTAAATATTCCATTGATGTTGATACTTCAGTTTTTTTTTCTCGACTGCCTCTCCTGCAGCTGTCTTGTAAACAAACAACTGCGGCAATACGTTGCCTGTGGGCGCAGGGTGCCTCTCAAGCTGCATTCAAGCAGCTTTTTTTTCCTCTCTCTCCCAGTGATATGTGTATTAATAAGAGCGACAAATAAACTTCAACTTCAACCCTTTTATCACATGACCAAGGAGTCGCACGAGTCCCATGCGTCATGAATCACGACCGGGGGTCATGTTGTTACCTTGTGATGTGATGACGTCGTTTCATGCGATTGACGGCAATATTTAGGGGGGATTGGCTATAAACACTGAAGCTGCAAAGAAGTTTGCCGCAGGTAGGTGTGCCTATCTAGAATATATGCAAGAAAGAAAATTCGAAAAAAGCCAGGAAGCACTACTCACGTCAGCCAGAGGTACTTGTAAGGTGAACTTCGAATTTTCCCCTAGATATTTCTTTCTGCCAGACACACATAACGAAAGTATACGGATACAAAGAATAAGTTGGGGCGACCTAAAAGGAAATAAAAAGTAATAAGCCTGGTGCTGGGTCGCCGGCGATCAGTATACGGATACACCAGGACTGCCTCTAATAACGAGATTCGGTGGTGGTAGGGGTTTACTATGAAAAATGAAATGAGAAAAGGCTTTTCACAGGAACTGCCGCATTTACCTCGAGCATCTGATCCACGGCCAGCAGATGTCAAGGGGTAGAAATAATTGTATGTACTGCGAAAATAGAGAAAGTAAAGCGGAGAAAGACTACTTATGGGCTGTGTGTCTCATTCGTAAGCTACTAGTTAACTATATTTATTTACTAATTTATGCCAGTTAGTAATTTAGAGTAAAGGCCTTTAGGTCAAAGGCCTCTAGGGTGAAGGCTTTTAGGTCAAACGAGTCTACCCTAATGGTATTCACCCTAAAGACCTTAATTCACGCTACAGGCCTCCGATGTGTACACTGTTGACTTTGAACTTTTCAGTCACCACTGTGGAACAATGGTGACGTCATTGGAGTTTTCGGACTATCTTATCTGGGCGACAACGCCGGTTTCGTTGGGACGTTTGGGAAGTCGCTTTAGGACGTTAAACCCGGCCCCTTAAACACTCAAACATAATAATAACCACCATCGCTTATTCAATATCCTTCTATTCACAGTCAAGACGGAGCGTCTGACGTCACCGCCGACTACAGTGGGCACAACGAGCACAGAGAAAGTGGCCAGCGTTGGAATCGGAAAGCTCCCAGAATGTAAGCTGGGTCGAGCTCCTCGAAGGACGGTTGGCAGCTAAACGCATGCTTCGTCACAGTCACCGCCACACGGAAACAGGAGGATGCGTTGCGCTGTATTCTTCAGTACCCTCCCGAACAAGATGTCTTGTACGGGAGGGAATGCAGCGCAACGCATCTGCGAGGCAGTCATCCATCACTCACGCATAACAGCACTCTCTTGTGGATAAAATGTTATAGAGCCGCATCTTTGATTTCCTGGGTGCCATGCTTTAAACTCTTTCCTGTCTCTTTTATCATTTGCATATGTGCATACAGTGGCAACCATGTTTGGCCATTTTACATAGCTTGAAACAACCCTTGACCTCGTCTCCATATTGCTCTCGGCGCACCTAAAACCGAATGCCAGACAGGCCCCATACAGTATCTGTTTGTAACAAAATTCAGTCATTAGGCTGTACTGACATTCGTTCGGCAGCAAAAAAAAACAACGCATTTATTGCCGTGAAATGTCGACTTTAGGCAGGAAACTTTTTTTCGCGCCACTCGATTCAAAACTCATGGCATCGATGACGATGTGGAGTGATTTAGGAACTCCGTGACCACCACCTACAAGTGGTAGCCGGTGTAGCATAGCCTCAGAGATCGGGGATTAAAATAGTTGCAGTTAGTTTCTGAGAGTGTCGGTTGGTGGCGCTACCATCGTTTGATCCCCCCGTTTTCTACCGTGTAAAGAACCTCTTCTCAGTGGCAGTCGTAGGAACGCTGTAATAAATCCTTATTGGCCAGCTTCTTGAGCCTTCTTTAACGAACAAGCACCTTACTGTTCTTGGTGGAAAACAGCCGGGTTCGCCTTGTCTGTCCTGGCTGCGTTTTTTGTGCGCGCCGTTTGCGTGGGCAAAGCAGAGCCATTCTGTTCCGACTGCAGTGTCGCAGCCCCTGTTGTGCACGGTGTCGTCACTGGCCGTGGAGGAGCTGCGCTATCCGCACGAGTACTGCACGCACATCGTCTACACGCACGCCGAGTTCGACTTCGCCCAGAAGAGCTTCGTCGCGCCCATGGCCTGTGAGTGTTCGCCGGGTGACATGGTAATTACGAGGCAGTGCTAATCGAAAGCAGCAGACGTGCCAGAGTATGCGTGCGTGGTATGGGCAACAAAACAACAACTTGGCAACAAAAAAGAATATAGATGCGAATATAGATGGTGGTGGTGGAAAACATTTATGTACAGGTATAATACAGGAGGTTATGCATGAGCTTACCCAGAGGGGGCCAGCCCTTACAAATACTAGGTGGAGGTCCCTAGTTCGAGACCCCAGTGGCATCGGCCGCCGCCCAGGCTCGCGCGACCAAGGCCCGTTGGGCCTGCAGGTCAGAGCAGCCGAGCAGGGTCGCCTCCCAGTCCTCCCGGGTTGGGTTGGGGTGAGGAAGGATAGCAGGGTTGGAGGGGCAGGCCCACACCATGTGGTAGATGTCCGAAGACTTCTCCGCACAGTGCGGACAGCTGCCCTAGAAAGAAGGGTCGAAGTGTTTTAGAGCTGCCGGGCACAGCAAAGTATTAGTATACAGGCGGAGCAGAAGCCGCTCCTCCGCCTTTGACAGACCTTTACACGGGCGGGGATAAAGACCATGGCCAGATTGATAGAGTAAAACGATGTCTTTGAAGGTGTAAGCTGGAATAAATTCGAGTTCCTGATCGTCAGGGTCGGAGGGGAATGTCCGGTGAGAGAGCGCGCGGGCGGCGGCGTCAGCTGCCTCATTTCCCTCAAGGCCCATGTGAGCGGGAGCCCAAACGATTGTGCAGCTCGATTTGCGACGGGTGACTGTGACTTCACGAACAGCTCACCTAATATAGTGAAACGACTGGGGTGACCTCTGCTCTCTGATAGGCGTAAACTACTAGCATCGTTTTTTAAAATTACAAAAAAATAAAACTAGAATTAATAGTGAAACTTACCTAAGGGAGCCCACTCACGTGTCAGCCCGCGTGGACAAACGTATGAAAATAAGAGTCGGTGCCGACTAAATGTCTGCAAATTTTCTTCCCCCCCCCCCCCCCCCCCCGCACGATACACGACTCGAGCTGTTTGCGGGATCCAATCGTCACTGCGCCTTCTCCGTCCTTTTTCACATTATTACATGACCACATGTTTACATCTTGACATAACTGAATTGTTGCATTCTTTCCAAGTTTTATGATGTGTCTACTTTGTGTCCACCATAGTGTTAGCATTGAAGTTCTGCAGTGTTTACGCCTCATTTGCATAATGTATGTAGTTTGTATGGTACACCCAATGTCTGTATTCCATCATGGTTCATGCATTTCCCCTAAATAATGCGCTGTAGGAAGCTGTAAGAACCTGCATTGATAAATAAATGAATGAATGAATGAATGAATGAATGAATAAATAAATAAATAAATAAATAAATAAATAAATAAATAAATCAGCTACCACGTGCTTTAGAACAAACACGATTACTTTTTGATCCGTTTGTTGATCCTAATAGCTGCAGAAACAGCGCGTCGCTTTGCGCGAGGAGTGGCAGTGCATCCGTCATGTATGTACAGTAGGGTCCATTGTTAAAGGGAACGTGCGAGCACGTGGCCTCCGCGCTTCGCGAAGCCCCGTTGCCTAGATGCGGCGAGAATGGGCGGCATCAGGCGCATGCGCGGAAAGACCAGTCGCCATGCTTACTGTGCATGCATCTTGTACCGTTAATTCTCGTACGTTCTGGGCGGCAGCGCTTCGCGAAGCGCGGAAGCCACACGATCGCATGTTCCCTTTAACAATGGACCGTCATGTACAACTGCTGGAATGCTTTAAGCGGAAGAAGACAGGCTGCTGACAAAGGAGTAAACAATATCACTCATGCCGGCCAAAAAGTCAACAGCTCGGGAGCTTAGTGAATGCGCAATGCAGCGGAAGTAACACCAAAAGGATCGCGAAATAGTTCGGTATGTATATGTCGATAATTCGAAGTATAACAAATGGCCACAGCTAGATAAGCTTACCTGTAACACATAGAAGCACGTATACATTGCTATTAATGTGCTTCTTGGCAGCATTCCTCTCGCCAGACAATTGGCTTCTGACGCGCACGCACGCACGCACGCACGCACTCATTACAAGCCTTGCGCACGTGCATTTGCGGAGTGAGCAATGGTTATGAACCCTGTCTGCGGCGCAGCGCTGAGTTTCACGTCGTTCCTGCGGAGCGAGTCCAAGTGGGCCAACAACTCCGCGGGGCCCCGGTACCTGGTGTCGCTGGCGGCCGCCTTCGTGGCGCGGAACGAGCCCCGCTTCTCATCGGGCAGCGAGGCGGTGCAGGACATGGCGGCCTGGCTGCACGCCAGGGGACTCGCGGGACTCGCCCTGGTGGAGCACGTGCTCACGCCCGACAACGCCGACTTCTACGTAAAGTTCTTCTCGGTGAGCAACTCAGTCATTAAGATGAAATAAAGCAAAGTAATTAGGCACGTTTAGCATACCGTGTTACTGTTACCGTTTCCGGAATACAGAGAGCCCGCCTACCGCCGGTGAACACGCGCTGATTGGTCCCGATTCTGCAGGCGCGCGTGTATCTGCCGGGTACGCGGCGCCATCTGGCGTCGTCAAGGCGATTTGCGCATGCGCTTTGGCTGCACGCGGGATTCCGGTACTCCGGAACCGGTAACGTAAACACGGTACACGGTATGCTAAAGGTGCCTATTGAAAATTTGGGCAATGCATCTGCATATCCTTTCCCCACAACCACCTCGTCTTTCGGCTGAGGAGGCTGCGTTTCGACGCCAGCAAAATGCAAAAGATTCTGTGCGATGTCAGTGCACAGTGATGAGGTGGTCATTCCGTCTCTTCTCTCTCTCCCTTGTTCTTCCCTCTAGGCGCGGTTCAGCTGGCAAGCACGGAGAAGTGGGACAATTACGGCGCCTTACCTTTCCGCGTATTCATTCATTACTGCGACTCCTATTCCCATTAAATTCTTGTGGGCCGGCACGTAAATGAAGAAGCTTTTGGATACGGCAAAACACGAGCATGGCTCCGTCTATTCCGGAGAAAACAACCTCCACATGCACAGCTTTAAAATCCGCGCAGCAAACCGTGACGCGACAAGTTCGCGTTTCTTTCCCAAGATGGCGCTAGCTGCCTAGCGCGTCGAGAGTCGCCAGCGTTGGGGCTCCCGTTCGCGCGCGTATTTGGGGCAAGCTTGAAGTACACTCTAGTACGGAGGTCCACAGTGGCTGAGCCGGAGTACCTGGGTTCGAACCCGATCGCTGTGGCCGCATTTAGATGGAGGCGAAACGAAAAGGGCGCCCGTGTGCTGTGCGATGTCAGTGAGTGCCAGATCCCCAGGCGGCCGAAATTATTCCGGAGTTTCCACTTCGGCATCTCTCTCTTTTTGCTCTTTCACTCCAACCTACCTCCATTTCCTCACGGCGCGGTTGAGGTGTATCAACAGGGCCCTGTTACAAAAAATGAAAGGGAAGAAAAGCACCAGAGCCAAGCCACGACAAGGGTGGTCCCTTATGCGCACCGTGTGGCCCACAGCCTAAAGAAAGGTTGCTGTCAGGTATGACGTGCCTGTCGTGTTCTCAACCCCAGAAAGCTGAGCGGCTTGTGCGCACGTATCGGGCGAAGGAAGAAGCCCCAGTGCGAAAAGACGGATGACAATCCATTCGTGGACTGTGCAGTTGGTGGAGTATATGAAGTGACTTGCGGCGGGGTTTACATAGGCCAAATGGGTCGTTGTGTTAACGACAGAGCATGGGAGCACTCTAAATCGCTAGAAAAGGGAACAGTGTCCAATTTGCCCCTTCACTGCAAGAAGCGTAAATGTGAGCTTGTGCTTGACGGTATCAAGATTCTTGGCAGGAGTCGTGATAAGGCAGCGCGAGAGGTTCTAGAGGCCTTTCTGATTGCTAAGGAAGGAGACGCATGCTGTAGTGATCGTTCTGTTGGCCTTCGAAGTAAGGAAATCGCCTTCATAGAATCTTTTTCATGATCACAAGGCCTTGATAGTGAATGTGTGTCGTCTAAGAGTGAAAAACTTCTTTCTGCATGTTGTGTTTTTATTATTTGGTACTTATGCGCTGAAAGCGTTCCAAATTTTGCTCCTTGCTTCTTGGTTTATTGTGTATGAATTTGTTTTTTGCAGTGATTATCTGACGCTGCTTTTGCAAAGATGTTTTTGTACTAGAAGTACGGCAATTGTGAGATCTATTGTAAGATAGAAGGCGTTGATGTCACTGTAAATTTTGCTTCCCCGACGGAAGGTTGATGTGATAACGATTGCGAGAAGGTCACGTGGCTGAGTGCCCTGTACATATCTGAGCCCAAAACTTTCGAATAAACATTTGGTAGTCCAGCCTCTTTCTTATCTTCTTCTTCTTCTCAGTTTTCCTGTGTGCGTCTTTCTGGCTGGTTTAATTTGTTAATGCAACGCACCAGCTAACCCAGCAACGTGTTTTACTGAACAAAGACAAGTTTATCTCTATCGATGGAGTACCGCGTTCTTTTCACAAAGGCTCCACTCCCACTGAAAACGAAATTTCACAAGCTAGACAAGACCAAAAAACAAAATACAGGTGTCGCCACGACCGGACGATTTCGCAAGTAAAATTCGTGCGGACAGCGATATTTAGTGCTGATCCCGGAGGCTATACACTACAACTCACATCGAAACGGAGGACGTCACGAGTTTGAATTGACTGGAGGGAAGGTTTTTTTCGATCAAAATTTTATTGCCGATGAATGTGTTAAAACCGGATAAACAGAAAAAAGAGCCAGAGAATAAATTTTTATCTAGGAATAATGAGTTGGAGTTGTTCCCTTTTAATTTCCGCGAGTTTGGAGTAACTTGTCACCAAGCATTGTAAAAGGGATGAAGCAATATAAGCAAGCGTTTCTTCACTAATAATCAATAGACTGAAAACAAGGGTTACAGAGGGGAACTGTGCGTCACCGCACTGGAGCCTTACGGTAATGGTTATGGAGACTTTACAAGTCGATGAATGCTGTCCGCATGTAGCGGGATTTCAGCGCCCGCTGAAGTGCTCGACGTGACCGAGATTATCCTGCAGCCCGTCAACGGGGATCGCTCTGGCACGAAAAAAGAAAAAAAATGTTATTATACATTCTTAAAAACAAAATTTATAATAGTTCGACTTATTATTTCAACAATACTTTCAATAGTAGGTGTTCATTGCCAGTAATTTAATTGAAGGTATTTCAATCCGTTCTAGAAGTGTGTGATGAGAGGCTAGTTGGTAAAGCGTTCTGAAGACATAAAACTACGCAGGAGACAGGACACAGAAAAGATGCAGACAGGGCGAGCGTAGACCAAGCTATCAGAGCTACTGATCTTGTACGGATCTTCAGGTGCCAGGCTCTTTAGGTGTCGTTGCAAGCACCAATTGTCAGAAGGTGCTTGCAACTACACCTAAAGAGCCTGGCACCTGAAGATCCGTACAAGATCAGTAGCTCGGATAGCTTGGTCTACGCTCGTCCTGTCTGCATCTTTTCTGTGTCCTGTTTCCTGCGCAGTTTTATGTCTTCAGAATTTCAGTCAGTTCTTAGTGAACGACAGTTTTGCTGTTGTGGCTATTGAACTCAGTAATCATGCTTTCTGTTCTCGCTGCCTTCTTTTCCCAAACAGAGATTCCGAGAAGCCTCATCCGACAGTCTGGAGTTGATGCTCGGATTCTCCTCGGGCCAGCTGCAGCAGTTGCAGCCGGCGCTCAAACTGATTGCCTCGTGCGTGCAGCGGTTTTTATTGAGGCTTCCTGGCCAACTGTTCATCTTCGCTGATTTCTGACGACAAATTGAAGGTCACGCAGACTGTTTCAAGTTGTAGGTCATTAGCTGGTGGTTCGCACACCAAAAAAAAAAAAGTGCTAGAAGTAGAGTTGTTTTTGACAGAAAAGAAAAATGAAAAATTGGCGGAACAAACGTTTTTTTGGCGTTTGTTTTTATTGACCAAAAGAAGAAAATACAAAATTTCATGCACCATAGTTTTCTGCACAGGATTGCCTCACTGCGCACTATAAATGAGCTGTTTGGGAGTTTACTAACCATAGTATAGTTTACTAACCATACTTAAATGGGAGGAGGTGGAGCGAGCGCGGCTTTTTCAGCCAGCGTCCGCTTCGGCGGACGCGGTTGTTGCTGCGACGCGCGTATTTTCTTTTCTTTTTCTCTTTCCTCTGATCTTTTAACTCTCCTCTATCTGCACGCGGCACCGGTGGTGGCTCGGCTTGAGCCAGTTGGCAGGCCCGTGCAATTTCCTTTTCATCCTTCTCTCAGTCGCAACGACAACTTTACTAACCATATGGAGCCGTCCACACGATGGAAATGTCCTTCGTAGCAACCAACCGTTGACGTCAGTCGCATGGCGGCTGTACTCCGAATTCCCCCATTGCCTGCGTCATGTGAAAGATTATGGGCATAGGAAACGGCGCGACAGGCTTGCGGGAGAGCGAAAAATTGGCAGTGGCTTAGCTGTGGTTAAGCCTGGATATACAAGCGAAAAGGTTCAGTTACGCTTGGTTTGACGTCATGGATGTCGCACTTTACGCACAATGCACTGGGAGCTGACACAAGCAGCAAAACCGCGCTTAAGGCTTTCGCCTCACCGCACTTGAGGTCAACAAAGTGCCCCCTGAATTTTTTTTGGTGCAAACTTATCGCTTTTTACTTATTTCTGACTTACAAAGTAAGTGTGCTTAATGAAATGCGTTCTCATTTATTCCCAAAATTTCGTATTTTTCTGAGAAAAGAAAGGATAAACGCTTTTTTTCGAGCCTTCAAAATTTATTAAAGTTTTACATATCTAATTAGGAGTTATAAGGCATGGCGTTATGAGAATTGTGGCTGGCGCGAAACGCTTGATCGAAAGATTTCATGGTTGGACATCGGCTTCTTTTAGTGTGCCAGCCTTGTCAGGCGGCCAAAAGTAAGCCTGTGTTGGCCCGGCCACCTTCGCGACTGCAGTGCAATCCTGCGGCTCTGCTGTGTTTCCCACTGAGAGCTGCCCCCTTGCTTGACGCAGGAAAGTGGACTACATAATCTTGGAGACGCACGTCAAGCAGTTCCCCGACAAGTGCATCGCGCTCTTCCCCACTGCCTTCAACGCATCCCGGAACCCCAAGGTCCTCCAGCTCAAGAACAACCTGTTCCCGGTACGCAGTGCGCGTCAGTTACTGCATGTGAACAAGCGCTCTTCTTCGCCTCTGCACGCAGAAAATGACTTGCAAGGAATAACACGACATCACTGCCTTGGTCCTCAGATAACTAACCAAATGTCCCAAGATCACTTGAGCAGAGAAGGCAAGGGAAAAAAGCACCGTACGTGAAATTCATAGATCGTGGGTGGTGGTGGAAAACGTTTATTTGCTCTATTTTACAATATTTTTTTTTCTGCTTCAGATGGAGTCTTTCATCTTATCTTCAGGGTCGGTTCCCCTGGTCCAGGGCTCCGCTGAGGGTAGCTGCCCTGCGTGCACGCTTTACTAGTCCTTGTTGGACTTTCAGGATGTCGCTGGATAGCATCCTCTCCCATTGTTCCGCACTCGGGTTTTCTATTATGGCTAGCACGTCTATTTTCTGGTTCGGATCCCTCCGGTGGCAGGTGTTTTTTAGAGCGCAGCTTTTTGGCGCCCGTTTCTGCGTTTCGCGGCGTCGCCGTCACCGTTGCCCCTCGTAACCAGCAGTGGACACCTTAGTAGCGCTTTAAGAAGCTGCGAAACCAATGGAGCGGGAGCTTGGAAAGCAGAGGGGGAGCGCATAACTCTCCTCTTGGAACGCTGGACACCTCAATCGTGCTTTAAGCTACGTGGCGGTAGTGACAGATGTGTGCTGCATGCGTTCGCGTTGACAACGCTGTGCCATTTTAATGAAGGAAGTGGGCATAACCGGCTCCCTGGGTCAGCGGACGCCTGCATCGCGCTTATGGTACATGGGGTGATGAGAGAGAGATGTGGGCTGCAGGTATTGACAACGTTTTGCCAGAAACGCGGCGCTGAAGCCATAGGCCGTCGGCGTTCATTGTGTTCATTGGCGTCGAAAACGTTCGACTCCGACAATTGTAAGGGAAGCAACTGCGCATTACTGGCTACCTGGGTCAGCGGACGCCTGAATCGCGCTTATGGGTACATGGGGTGCTGAGAGAAAGATGTGGGCTGCATGTGTTAGCGCTGACAACGGTGAGCGCTCTCCGCTCAGGCTAAGTCCGCGATCAGAAAGTTGTTCGATATAAAACCAAAGTGAACACAAGCACATTCCGTGGCGACAAACCTTAAGTCCGTGTCCGTAGGCATTCTTTCGTTATGCGTTCGTGGTGTTCGCGCCGTTATTGTGTACCGAGAAAGTCACCAAATTGCCCAGACGCCCGTTTTACTAATGGTTGGCAACCTGCGTTTTGCCTCATCCTGCCACTCATCGAGGCTTGGAGAAGCCGGAATAACGGGTGACTCGTAGGACGAATTGCTAGGACTCCATCCGCGCCTAAGTAGTGGCTCACACTCAATTAGGTAACATTATAGCCAGACACTGAGCGGCTCACAGCTTTTGCCCTGATTTCTAATGCTAGCGCTCCTTTTTATGCCGCACTGTGTATTCGTCCAAATTCTCACCGAGGCCTTGGGAACAACAAATGGTACAGCCTTTGTCAGAAGTAACAGGCTGCACGTTTTTCTTCTCAGTTGTATATTAAAGCTATTATGCCAGCCCTCAAGCTCTAAATTTCTGTACGGTAAGAAGAACCCCTGTTCTCACCTTCAAAGAACTTTTTGACCTTCAGGGAAGACGTAAGGAATCTACTATACGAATGAGGAGCAAACCATGCTGCCTGGTTACTTTTGACAAAGACTGTACGTGGCGGAATTGTGTGGTTTTGCAGGCACACTACCTCTTTGTTCTTTTTCGAGCAATGTTACCGTAGTACCATCTCTTTTAAAGGGCAATTGGTGTGATACTTAATGGTAATGGTAAACATTTACCGTGACTGGTCATCCTGTCACTGAAGCATATCGTTGCAGCGTTTGTATGTACCGCCCCGCTAAAGCGGTCCGGATAAGTCCTCATGTTCCTCCCGGATAATCTGAAGATGCGTTCCGGTGAACTTGTTCAGCTCGTTTCTGGAGAGCCGTACGGTCTTTTTCGCAGAGGTCGGTGCTGCAGTACGTGGAGAAATTCGCCCCGGCGACGGACCGCGCCAAGGCGTGCATCTCCATCCTCATGGGCGTGCTGATGTACATCGTGCCCAAGGGCCTCATCCACGCGCCTTCGCAGGACTGCATCGACTTCTCCTGGTGCACCTACTCCGATGTCAGTGTCTTGCCTCACAACGCGAGTGTCTTTATGTTACAAAGACGCAGCTGCATGACAGAAAAAATTGTTAGAACGCTCTAAAATCAGCGTAGCTAGAACAGTCGACCTGCTATGCCGAATCAAGCCAGAGGCCAGTGCCGTAGTGTTTCTTACTATTACCTAGAGGGAAAGCTGGCGGCGCTGCACTTCAGCCACCATAGACGGTCAAAGCATTATGGGACGGTGAGCTACTTGTTGCGGGACAGTCGTATTTTTCTGGGAACACGGAGTGGCACTGCTGAGATGTTTCATTCTGAAAATGCTGTTCGTGTGTGCGCAGACGACTTTCGCGCAAACGCAGTGGGCAAAGGCCATAGTAGCGAAACCGCAACAGCACACGACGTCAATAAAAGGTTTCTGTTTTCTTAAATGCCGTTAAAAAACTTTTAAAGTGTTTACGCAGCAACATTTTTTCTGAAAACATATTTCCTTTTAAAAGTGCGCCTGTTAAGCACGAAATTAATATTAATTTCTGTAGTGTTCAATAGTTGGCCAATAGGAGAGCTAGCCATCTCTTATTTTGGGCAAACTTTGCATTTACGTGCTTTTCTGCTCGTTTGTTGCAGTTTGCAGACAGGACATCGAATGTTAGGACATTCGTAGTTATCGAACAGCTTTATTTTTGCATTATTTTCTGGCCAAAAGTTGTAGTTCTGGAGTCGGAAGCTCACCGCCCCATGATGCTTTGAGCGCCCATGGTGGCTGAAGTGGCCTCCACACAAACTCCCATAGACGGGTTGTCAGCTTTCCCTCTAGGTAAAAGTAAGAAACTCTATGGCCAGTGCCATACCAAAATAGCATCTGAGCTCACGGTGAGACTGCATCTATCTAAAGCTCGAAATGATATCGGCCCGTAATGCTTTAAAGGAAACATCAAGGGGCATTGGGCGCAGACGGGTGGGGAGGTTAGAGCTAAGCAGTGGCGTAGATGAGAAATGTTGCTTTTATATCGGGAGTTTCGGCCTGGCAGATTTACTGCACTCTTTCTCCCTGCGTCTCCTTTCGTGCTTGCGCCGTTGAAAGCAAGAGAATACGCATAGAGTTGAGCGCAGGTATACGGCCACAATGGAAAGTTGCGCATTTTTTTTCTATGACACTGTTTGGCCAAGCTGCCCTTGGACCATTAGTAATCAAATCATTATCAACGTCAAATTCTGTGCCTTTATAAAATTGTCGCATATAAAATGGAGCTCATGTTCACCCAGCAGTACAACCCAAAACAACAGTCGTGCCAGGGAAGCTGCTTTTTGAAGTGACATTGCCAATTGTTGCTAATAGAGGGGCTGGACGGTCGTTTAGTGTGGTGTCTTCTGCAAGTTTGTTTCGTCAACACTCATGCTCGCTGGTAGTGTGAGTGAAAAAAAAAAGCTATGTCATTGGTAGCCTTGCAGGTTTGACTGTTCTTGTATATATTTACTTCCAGAAGGCGACATAATCGCGCCTTTATTGCACAGAGAAGATCGTTTGGTCACTTCCAGCAAGGTCTAACAAATAGGGCAGTTAATCTGACCTTCTGCTGTGGTGTACGTCGAGCCTGACTCGGCTTGCATGCCAAATTAAACCTGTCAATAGCACTGATTTGCATGGTCGCCTAGCAAACATACAGCTGAGATGTGGAGTGCGTGCAGAGCTGCGGGTCTTGCATTCCGTAAACGTAATATGCTGCTTTGGAGGCAAGTGCAACAAAAAATTTCTTCATACTTCTTTTTGTCGATTGGCCGAACGCCTGTTGCCGGCGAGTCTGTTAACTTAGCTTCCCAGATTAGCACTTAGCGCAGACAGGACAATACTTATTTATCATGTGGCGTAATCAGCACAGAAAGAAAATTTTAAGGGTATGTCAGAGGCTGCGCAAGCGTGTGTTACGTCAGTTCCTTCTTTTATCCGGCAGGATTAAATAAGGAACTGCTGTGACGTTTACTACGCGTAGGAGTAAGTACATTCCAAACTTTTTTTTTCGGGGTTGGTACGGATAATGCTCAGTAAGCCCTGGTGGTGAAACTTTTTCTTGGAGCATCTAAAAATGTTTGTGCACTCCCTGAAGCAAGTAAAATATTTTCCCCATTTAATACCAGAATGCGATGTCTTGCCAGCAGGGCAAAGGCGTTTTTTCTTTCTGGATAGTTCTCTCATAGCGGTAAAGTACCCGGGTTCGCCTTTATCTCCAAGAATAGGAACGAGAGGGACTCGCCTGTGATTTAGCGATAGAGTTTGTGCTTATATCACAGCCATTTTTCGTTGATTGATTTGTGAGTGGTGGATCCACGAAAGGTGTGATAAAATTTTTCTAATTCTTCGCTGATACCAGAAAAGTGAGACCTGTTGTAATCAGGTGTCTAACAGATCGTTATCGGAGGGGGATTGGGATGCATATGGTTCATAAAACCATTTTGTGACCTCTCAGACTATGGACATATGACATCGACTTTATCAACTCTGCATCGGTGGGGAAAACCAGATCAAGTGTGTTACTATTACGATTTGGCATACTGACCATTTACGTAAAACTAACATGAGAATGAGGTCAATAAATTCTTTGGACGGGCGGGAAGATGCACACAAGCCGATCAGATCAATATCGGAAAAGTTGAAATCGCTACAGAGCATATAATTGGCGCGTAATCGCAGGTCTGTCAGTCCAAGTCGAGCTTCAAGTACTACGAGTGGGCTGAAGCCGTGACGCAGTCCGACCAGTCCCGGATGTACATGTTCGACGACGAAACGACGATAGTGAACAAGGTGCGTTGTTGGTCGCGTGTTGTCCCGCTTGGCAAATTAAAGAGACGCGTCGGTGGTCCCGCAGGTGAAGAAGACCAGGCACATCAGTCCGAGCACCTGCATGGCCCTCTACCGAGCCGACCTGGACGACTTCTCCGGGACGTGCAATAACGGCTCGCCTTTCCTCCGAGTGGCTGCAGTGCGAAGCGCGGTCCGCTCCTGAGACATCAACGAACTTATCGCCTCTCTTTTTTGTGTGCATGCCTCGAAACTGTCATCCCCGTCAGCATCAACAATGAGAAACCTGGCAGGGCTTCGTTTATTCACCGTGACAAATGGAAGCGGTGGTTGCCTCCGGAATTGCTTCTCTGGTCTCATTTCTTGCACTCGTCTGCAATCGGACATGTCGCGAAACTGACCTAAGGGCAGGCCATTGCCAGTGGGCAGATCATCACCTCCGATGGTTGATACGCTAACAGATTTGCCGCCTCTTAATGCACAAGCTACCCAGCAATTAGTGCGAGCTCTGGCGACGGGATATAAGCATACATAGCCGTTAAGCTGCGACCGTCTTGGAATGAGAGCACAGCAGTTGCTCACCTCTGGGCTTTAAGCCTGCGGTACTGACCGGAGACACCTTGCCATTTATGCTGAGAGATTCACACAGTGGCCAGTACAAAAAGTGCACCGGAAACATACCATAAAACTCCAATTGCCCCTAGAAGATCTAGAATGGAAATTAAGCCCTCTAAATTTTGGGCACAGAGTTGAAGCAGGCTGTAGGTTGCTTTGGAAGTTTGAAGACCATGTGCCAGGGGGAAGCGAACTTGCAGTCGAAGTCTATGAATGAAGATGACATTTTGAACCCCTGCGGTTCATGTCATTGCAAGGGTAGTGATTTCAAGAAGAATCCACAAAGTTAATTTTGGTCCTGATCCGTGACTGCAACTTGGCTACCTTCAGATATGTCGCCGGACGAGGCTGTGGAACCCTTGACTAGGGCTGGACAGTGGGTGCGAATGTTCATTGTCGCCGCTTACTGTACGGTATGGAGGGAATGTTATACCTTTAGTGACAGAGTTTATTATGCTCATTTTCAATCATCCATCTATTAGAGTTTTTGCTTCAGGATGAGCCTATTGGAGGTGTGATTTCAGCAAGAGAGTTATTACGATGAATTAACCTTTGCTCACCTTGACCATCATTCTAGGCAGTCATAAATCATTCTCAAATAAACTCCTATGCTTATGCGAATAGAGCGTACTGTACCGTATTTTGTCGCTTGCTGTCCGCGCTTGCATAAAGAACGCACCTCGTACTCTGGCAGTTAAAATGTACCGCTTAAAATTGCCTGCCGGGGCAATGGGGTCGTCGCGCATTGCCAGCAGCTGATTCCGTTCACTCAAGCCAGGGTTGAGAGCAGCACAATAGTGGCGCGGGAATGCGCCAGTCACGTGATTTTTTTTTGTATTTCGCGGGCTTTCTTTGGAGCTCGGAAAAAAGATACACGTGAGGCTTTCTGTATCGCAAATAAATGGAATGGGGGTTTCTGGAGGTGCTCTCCAACTTTGTTATTCACATCTGCCTTCTAAAGTCAATACTTAGGCATTTAGAAAAATTAACTTAATTGCTGATTAATTGATTGCAAAACAAAAAATTGCCTATGATGCGCAAGCCGGTTGGTAGATGTATGTAAGTGGTTTCTCTGGCCTACCTCAAATATCTTATTTTTTATCCCTTGGCTAAATTTAACCTGGACAGCCTGTATGCAAGTTGACTTCGCTACCGAGTAACGAAACGTGCAGAAGAACACGCTTTGTTTTATTTTAAAGTTGAGTCATAATGGATGAAGTGTTCATTCCACCAGCCTACTTTTCGTGCCACTTTTACCGCTTCGGATTTTTCCTGCTTATCTTATCCCACGTTGTGAACGCACCTCCCGAAGTTTTCTGAGATTTTACGGCAAAGTGAGTGCGTCCACTATGCGAGTAAATGCGGTAGCTAAATGTGGAAGTGTAAACAAGTTATAGCTTGCAGCACATATCAGTATTTTGCTTTCTCATTTATCGGTGCGAAGGTACATCGCCGGGCGTCGCTAAACAGTCGAGGTCAGCCAATATACGCTAGTGTCCAATATATAGCCAGTGTGCAATATACGGGGCCTAGTTGTTTGCACGAAACACGGCCTGTCACTGGAGGGTGCCAAACCGCGCACGCGAAGCAGCCGGCTGAGCCAAGTTCAGGCAACATCAAGCTATTTATCGCACCGCCGCAGAATTCGCAGCAGCTCTAATTGCTTCACCCGCAGCGGCGGTCGACCCGGTTCGATACCGTCCTAGCCCGGTAGCTCTACAGAGAGCGGCCTCGGAATTTCAAGGTTGATGTTGCAGACCCATATATGTGGGAGCGTAATTCCGTGCAGTGAACTGTCTTTGCCTCTAGTTAGATCTTTTATTTCAGACAACAAGGTCTCGGATACAAGGGCAAAAGGCAGATGCACTCTGCCTGACGGGGCCCAAGCACCCGACACAATGCTCAGGACAAGCTGCAAAAAGAAGCAAGAATTTTATACGTTCTCATTACAAAAAAACAACAACACATAATTGTACAAGGTAAAAATTGGACGAAGGTGCATACTTTTGCAATGCCATAATTATAAAGTAAATATTTACAAGGCACATAAGAATAAGAAAAACAAGAGAATTCACAGAGTTAGCGGAACAACATGGTCATCAAGAATTTCTGCGTGAACAACCTTTAATCATTCGGACGAGAAAGGAGGCAAGCTTTAGCATTTCTTTTGAAGGACTTTTGGGAAACAGATTTCTGAATAATTTCTATGGCCTGTGCATGTTTATTTAGTAGACTGGGAATTAAATATGAAAGCATTTCGGTTCCATAGTTAGTCCTTACGAGTGGTACTCTAACTGACGTGCCTTAAAGGGGCCCAGAAACACAATCTTAGTTGACTGTTTTGCCTGTTGATTGCATACAGTGAGTTATAATGGTGCTATTAGCGTCGGTAATACCGCGTACATTCCGTTTTTTAATATTTTAATGTCCTCCCAAAAACAACTTCATGGCTCTGATGGTGTCGCCACACAGTGGCGGGTTTTTAGCAGCGGATATGACATCACCTGGCGCGAGCTTGATGACCGGACAAACAGTAAATATACTGCAAATTGTGTGAATAAATAGAGACGCGTTTTGTCACCTGTCTGCGTTTTATATTAGATAAACAAAAACAACTTGTTTGCTTTAGATAAGAGCCTTGCAAAGCAAGTAAAATAAAAATACACCACCAGGGGCGCTCTGGCATGGCAACGACGCTGCCAGTCTCACAGAGAGCAGGCAACCATGGAGTACAAACTTCCGCGACGTGCTCTGGCTGGCTGTTTTGATTGGTTGCGCCAGGTGCCGTCATTGGGAGAGCGAAATAGGAGTGGGAAGCCCCGCCAAAATCGAGTTGAGGGCAGCGTTTTGTTTGCTTGTATTTTGAAATTTCTTCGCTGAATAACTCCCGTTCCTGTGCATCGATTCCTGTAATTATTTTTAAGTCAGCATCTGTGTGACATAAAGAACCCACCTGAAGTATAGCCGGTATTCCCCCAGACAGTGTTTCGCAGCCCCTTTAACTTCGTAGCATGGGTCTCCGGGTAAACCGCCTCCTATCATGGTATGTCACAACATCTGCGCAAGTAAACGCAGCATCGAAGACAGCGATAGAAATGAAAACAGCAGCAAACAACAACGAGAACAATGGCGGTGGCGACAACGACGGTAATAACGACAACCTCGACGTCTGGTCTAGGTGGGTTGGAGATGGCCGCACTAACCAAACTGGTGGCAAGGCACTATGGCTGTCACTTCCGACGAGGGTGGATGCCGCTGGTTAGTGCCGCCTTTTGAATAAGAGAGCTAGTGACGTCAAAGGTGGCACGGACCAGTGAGGTGGAATACGAAGAAGCATCGTTTGGAAGAGAGAGAGGCAAAAGAAAGAAAATGCACGGTGGTCAATAAGGCATGCTGCCAGTGCTGTCAAGCCAGTACACTGAGAAGTATACGATGAAACGCACTAATCCTGGTAAGCCAAATAGCGGTGATCAGTACTCCTCTGCAGAATCAAGGCACTGATGTGATGCTACTGCCGTGCGCGGCGCATGGTTGCTGCTTACCCAGTAGTGTCAAGTCTGACTTGGAGCAGTGAAGTATTCTTTGCAGACCTACCCAAGTTGGTTGAGAGGTTCAGGATTTGGGATTGTCATGCCAAGCGGACCACGACTTTCACAAGGGCTCTGGTTTCGTCCCGTTTGCAGCCACGAATATAAACTTGCAACTGTACACAGCTCTCCGCTGGGAATTTCCCTGAGTGGTAGAGCGAGAGCAAACGCGCTGCCCTTACTTCGTAGTCAGAAACACCCTGCTTTAGAACGATGCATCTGTGTGCGTTGCGCCCATGGTCACGCTATTAAGCGCTTAAAAGTGTAAAAAAGGTATCTTAGAGTGTCCCTGGCCTAGCACCCTTCAAAGTGCTCATAAGCACCCTTATGGTGGTCGTGAACACTCTAACACCATTAGAGTGTTCACGAACACTTAGGTCTTTGTGAGCACCCTCAAAAGGTGTTAGCCCTGGGACAAACATTACACCTTTCACCATCATCATCACCATCATCAACAGCCTGACTATGCCTACTGCAGGGCAAAGGTCTCTTTCATGTCTCTCCAATCAACCCCGTCCTTTGCCAGCTGCGCTGCCGTTTCCACGCAAACTTCTTAATCTTATCCGCCCACATAACTCTCTGCCGCCCCTGCCACACTTGCCACTATTCCCAATATACCCACGAATCACCGGGTGGCAGTCTTGTATTTTTTTTTTCTGTTAACATTTTCGCTATCGTCCAAAACGTTCCCCATTGGTTTTCCGTGGCAGTGTTAACTGTTCGATGCGATCGAATTAAACACTTTAAAAGAAAGATTTTGCTACATATAAGAAGAATGCATCATTGCCTTCAACATTTCGATACAAGTGCCTTACAAGTTTCCAATTTTCAAAATTTTTGTCCGAGAATGTTGGATATGAGTGCGGTAGCTCTAATGATTCCAATCTCGAAAAAACCTGTTGCAAGTGTCCGAAGCCCGCGAGACTTGCAGAAATAAAATAAGGCCACGGCTGCGCCGCGCCTGGGTTTCGAACCGCCGGCGGCGCGAACGGGTCAGTTTCGCTGACCACTGCACTGCGCTATCGCTGAAATTATTTGTTTTTATCATGGAAGTACAACAACAGTGACCAGCTTCTAGTCTTAATCAACCAGGCCGCATCCCGCGAAGCTTGCATGCATGGTCACACCCGCGTTGTTGGCTTCCGGTGGAGTTGCACATACCCACAGTGGATGAGGGGGGGGGGGGGGGGTTGTGTAGAGTACTTTGCACAGTCAAACAGTAGTGACAAATTGAGGCAGTTAAGGTAACTGCCACTCTCTGGCGCTGTGCATTGCATGCCGTCGTCTTCATCAACTTTCCATCCGTGCGCAATGGATCCAGGACATGTTGCTGTCGCGTCGCCCTCTTAGGTTGCGTTGGGCGGTCCGCAAGTGTTATAGTATGCTGCCACTGAGTTTCCCAATCGCCGATTTCGTCAATCTTTGCCTGAATTCTAGCCTTGAAACCCTAGCCTCGAACCGAAAGCGGAATGAAACGCGCTTTATATGCTTCGCATCTGGCCAAGTAAACTGAAATTATGTCTGTAGCATTTCCCCATGCCCTGTGCTGTGGGTCTCTACGCCCCCAGAAACAACCAGCAGCGTCTAATGCCGCATATTTAGTTTATTACACACGCAGCGTAGTGTAGATTTCATAGTAAACGTCATGATCAAGCGGGAAGAAAGTCGGAGTTATACGGCCACTGAGAGCAGGAAGTAGATTTAGACAAAGCAAACAACTAGGAACTTTTCTCAGAGTGCCCAAATGGTTGCAAGGGTGACAACGCGAGACCCGCAGGGGTGGCTCAGTGGTAAGGCACTCGTCTACTGAGCCGGAGTACCCGGGTTCGAACCCGACCGCGGCAGGCCGCGTTTCGATGGAGGCGAAACGCAAGAGGGGCCGTGTGCTGTACGATGTCAGTGCACGTTAAAGATCCCCAGGCGGTCGAAATTATTCCGGAGAGCTCCACTACCTCGGGGACCAACTCTGGGCCGTCCAGCAGGCCCGCGAGGCGACGGCGAGGCAGCGCCTCGACGTCCCCACGTGGGAGACCTAAGGCCCCGTCGGCGAAAGCTCTGCAGGACTATGAATAAAGTTGTTACCAACCAACCTCCACTACGGCACCTCTTTCTCTCTTTCTTCTTTCACTCCTACCTTCCTCCCTTCCTTTACGGTGTGGTTCAGTTATCCGCTTATATATGTGAGACAGATACTGCGCCATTTCCTTTACTCAAAAACCAATTTACAATTTACATTTACAACGCGAGAACACAGTGAACACTCTCCAACATTTCAACGGCGCTTAGGCTGTATAACTGATGCGTTTCTTAAAAAAGGCTGTAAAATACTGGCTTGCATTGGTAAGTACGCTGCGTCACGGACGTGAGGTGCGCCTTCGGAATCCCTCCATCACTGCACGGAATTACGGCTGCTTACGCATTTTTCTCCTCACGTGCGCCCAACTTGCTGGGAGTGATGCGTATCAGGGGGACGTAAGTGGCCGATATCGCCAAGGCTGCAACTTGTCTTTGAGAAACGCGACCTGGTTGCTCCGGGAGTCATTCGGACACACGCATGCGCACCACATACGTCCCGCTTATCCTGTCCAGTGCGCAGCTTCGCCGCATAACCTCGCATACTGCAGTGACAATCGCGCAGAGATGCTGTCCGCCGGACGTGTTTATATATATATATATATATATATATATATATATATATATATATATATATATATATATATATATATATATATATAAGCAAAGAAAGGGGAATGAGGGGCTCGTTATAAATATGAGAGAAGCCACAGAAACCAAGGAACACAGGGGATTTTTAATTCATTTATTTATTTTGTGGTGTTGATCAATTTAGAATATTACTGAATATGTCATCGCTTAAAGCCAATTGATTAGAAAAGCAAGGTTAGGTTCGGTTAGGTTAGGTTTCAAGGTTAGCTTATTTGTAAACCTAAATACCCCCGAAAGCAGAAGATTTGACAGCCGTCGCCGTAGCTCAACGGTAGAGCACCGGACGCGTAATTCGTAGGTCGTGGGTTCGGATCCCACCGGCGGCATGTGGTTGTTTTTTCTTCTGCTTTCCTAATAAATTATATTTAAACGATAACATATTCAGTAATATTCTCCATTGATCAACACCACAAAGTAGATAAATATTAGAAGAAAATCCCCTGTGTTCCTTTGGTTTCTGTGGCTGTTGGCTTTCTCTCATATATATATATATATATATATATATATATATATATATATATATATATATATATATATATATATATATATATATATATATATATATATATATATATAGATGCATATCTCGCCAGCACTTGCACATTGGAAGAACCATCGCGAGTGTTCAACAATGGAGGCCGCCGGAAGCGTCCTTAACACGCTGTCTTTTCAGCGCCGGTGTTTATCGGGCAAAGCCAGGTAGCGACCGCGAGTCGCGGAGATCTGCTTCGCTTCCGAACTTGAGGTAATGCTCCGGCAGGAAACATCGAGGGCTGATCGAGTGTGCTGCTTGCTCCCCGAGCGCCGCCTTTCGTCGCTTATCGGTTGCCGGCATCGCTACGGGGGCGAGTGACTTATGCCTCGCCTCGTGGGCAACGCGGTTTGCGGGGAGTCCTGGGAGCCCGCATTGGAAGGTCGTTACAGAAGCTGCCTCTGATGAATGGTTTCTGTCGCTCCTGTGTATGTGCGTGGAGATTCTTCTTCCGGCCTGGTTGCGGCGCATCCACGGAAGAGAGAGAATAAAAGGAAGAAGGAAAGAAAGAAAGAAATCGTGGTCTATTCCGGCTGTCACCGCTCGATTCTTGGCCGATCCCCCGTAGCGCCTGCGAGCTTCGTTATCCTTCTGGGGCAACGGCAGCTAAAATCCGCACTTGGGCGCCGCACCCGACGATGACCCTAAGCAATGTTCGACCATGGGGCGGGGTACCTGGGCGCCTCTGGCGGCGTGAAGGAAACACCCCGGGGCATACTCTCCAACAAGGCACCTGGCATGGAAACACGCGATTATACTCACCGATCGGGGCCCCCCCACCCTAAGCTCTGCCCACTTTCCACCTAGGTGGTGTTGTTTCCACCCACTGTGCAGCATGCCTAGAAACCTTGCGTCTCAGCAGGCGCCTATACCCCAAACAGCTTTACCTTCTCCGGCGAGTTAAGACCCTCGTATGCCCTAATCTCTACAACCTCAATCGCCTTCACCACGTAGTGCATATCCGTGGTGGGGTGACACCCTTTTATCCCTTTTATTAGTCCTCTCAGAAAAGGTAAAAAAAAACATAAAAGACAGAGAGGGTGCCCGGACCAGCAAAGCTTTGCCAGGCTTAACGCCAATTCAAGAGAAATGAAAAACAAGTAAATGTTCCAAAGAAGAAGAAAAAAATTAGGGAAAAACAGAGCATTAAAAAAACTAAAAAGAAGAGGAAACAAAAGGCACATCACAGTAAAAGTTAGTCACAGGCAGACAGCCAAAGCACAGCGTGCAGTGCGCGGAACAAATAATAATAACAATAAAAAAAGAGAAAACCGAACTCACACCATAGTCATGGTCACACTAACAGTCTAAACAAAGCACCGAGTGCCGGCCACAAAGAAAATAAGAAAAATAAAAACATACGCAAAACAAAACAAGACAAAACCAAAGTCACAGTCACGCAGTCAAGGGCACAGTCACGCAGTCAAGCACAGTAAACAGTCCACTACGAAAGCCATTATGAAAGCGCCTATGCCCATAAAGGAGCACGGAGCTCTTCTCTGTGCAGAGCTTCGGGAAGAGAAATTAAAGGAAAGAGAGAAATCAGCGTGAATAATTTGGAACTGTGCTACTTATGAGGTGAACCATTTGAAGGAGAAGAGCACACGCAGCGGGGTCTCGGAGAAAGGAGGGGTAAACAGATGGTGTGATGTCCGATGAGCAAAGAGATTTTAAACGAGAAACTAAACAAGTAGTAACGGAACAATCCCGGAAGTAATGACTGAGGTCTTCGCATATCATTCCACAGGAACAAGTTTAAGACAGAGACAGCCCAGATTTTTAGAAATAGAACGGAAATCTACCATGCCCTAGTAAGTAAAGTAATTAAATGATTCCTGGGTGGACGAATAGGGGGAATATTAAGTATATCAGCGATCAAATTGAATAATTCAGTGCCACCATTGTTCTCGCGCCAAAAAATGCTCCATGAAAGAAGTGAGCTATGTAAACGGGAACGCACACAGCGACGTGAAAGGGTAGAAATATGTAAACTGCCAAACTGCCCGGCACTACCAGCAGCTTGGTCGGCTAACTCGTTAGCGAAAATTCCGGAATGACCCCGGATATGAAATAAAAGAAATGGGGCGAGAGAAGACAAGCGATAAAGATCTTTTTAATGCCAATAATAGTCGGGTTGTAAGAAGTAACTGAAGACAGCAGAAAGCAGAGATAGAGAATCAGTGTAAAAATGAACATGCGTAGAGGGAGGGTTGTGAATAGCATAAACAACAGCAGAATGAGAGACTGCAAGCTCAGCGGCATAGGCGCTAAAGGGTGGTTCTAAAGAGAGACGATCAACGTATACAACAGTTTGTGTTGAGCTAAGAATATCAAATCCAGCACCAGCTGAGCGAGGAGTGAAATACCCATCAATGTAAATATGCAGGGCAGGTTGACAAAAAAAGAATACGGCTTCCTGAGAACAAAGTTTAACAAAATAAAATTTGAATTTGAATGAAGGATGGTCGGACCAGGGATTTAATAAAGGTTTAATTTGAGAGGGATCATAAAAGGTTTTGCCGTACACTACGGATTGCCGTAAAGTGAAAAGCATAAACTCTCCGCATAACTGGTCTAGATAAATAGGCAAAGGAAGAACGTTTGCAAACACATGAAGAGCAGCGGTTCGCGTAGTATTATAGGCACCAGTAAGAGCCAGAAGGGGAATTCGTTGACACCCGCATACTTTCATCCATATTACATGGACATGTCCATACGAACCCAACCCCCTTAAGCCGCCTTGGAGCAGTGCGACGTGAAGCTGGCCGGCGTCTTCCTGGATGACCAGGAGGCGCTGCTCACCATCGACAAGAAGTCGGCAGAAGCCACTGGACAAAGGGCCCCACACGCTGCACCACTTCTGCCAATAAATGTTTATTCATTCATCGCCTTTCCACTCAGTGTCGGATACCAAACCCAGGGAGCCCAAGTTCAACCAATGGCAGCGCCTGCCGAAGAAGGGCAGTGGCGCATCGCTTGACCGCTGCACCACTGCGCCAGGGGTAACGCGAAGGCTCCCAGGCATATAGAACGCAAAGGAGAGAATGATGGTTTGTTTGGTTTATTGGAGTTTAACGTCCCAAAGCAACTCAGGCTATGAGAGACGCCGCAGTGAAGGACTCCGGAAATTTCGACCACCTGGAGTTCTTCAACGTGCACTGACATCGCACAGTACACGGGACTCAAGAACTTCGCCTCCATCGAAATTCAGCCGCCGCGGCCGGGATCGAACCCGCGTCTTTCGGGCCAGCAGCCGAGTGCCGTAACCACTGAGCCACCGCGTCGGGTAAAGGAGAGAATGACCAATTCCGCATATATGGACATTCACCGATTATCGCTATCGTAACTGCCATCAGAGAACACTGGAACCGAACACCGGAACCGAAAACCCAAGTGTTAGCGCACCTAATTTTCATTTGGCCTCAATACTCAAATCAACCATAATTTTTTTTTCTCCACGTACTTTTCGCCCGCTCTCTGCATTGAACCAGTACCATCTTCTAGAACCGGGTGGTGTTGACTGAACAGAGGAGTACGTCCGCCTCATCACGTTATTCATTTCTCTTGTTTGTCCTTCGACTCACGCCCTTCGCCTCCCCGTCCCCGTGATGAAGACGTGGTTCGCCGCCCTCCACTCGTGGAAGCAGAGCATGATGGAAGCCACGCCGCGTCTCGTTGAGAGTCCCGCTCCGCCCTCCGCGTCTCCACGGGCCATTATCACGACTCGGCCGCGCGAGGCCTCTTGCGCCAACAACTCACTCCGTCCGCACCGGCCTCGCCCGCGTGGAGGCGCTTTTGGCGCGAGCGAGAGAAAGCGCGCGAGTTTGGGCGGAGCGCGCGCAAATGTCGACTTCTAGAGCGCCAAAGCGGGGCGCTCTACTTGAGACAATGAAAGGGGAGGGGGCGAAGTAATCTGACGCTACGCGGCGCTTCTACCAGAAAACGGTGTTCTCGTTTTTTTTTATTTCCCTTAGTATTAATATCATTTCCTTCCCTTCTTGTTGCTGCCGTGCTCTGCTTCGTTTTTCCGGTTTCCAAGAGGAGGGCGCGGTTATGTTGATTGCTGCGGCCGGCACAGCGCTTTATAAATTTTCGCGCCGAAGGCTGAGTCGCTGTCAACTGGATCGCAGACGGCAGAGTACCGTGTTTGCGCAAGCACAAGCCGCCTGCTAGAGCATCCGTTACGACAGCTAGGTCTAAGTCTGTCAGCTGGGGTTGCTCTGTCTCTTGGGGCTTCCTCCCTTGGGCACAGTAACTGGAATGTGCTCTCCGCCATTCAAAACTTCCTTACAGACACTAACCGGCTGCCGTCTTAAGCTCTGCTCTTTCTCATGATCAATATTTCTCTGCAACGAAAGCTTTCCGAAACGTGGAATATTTAGCTCCGTTCTCTATTTCAGTCACCGATCTCGCAGTATTTGTTTAGCTTATTTCAATTACCTATCAGAATTTCTTTCATTTATTCCCTAATTATTATTATGTCATTATTATTTTATTTTTTTCCCCATCATTTATTTTCTTGTTTAACATTCTTAGTACCTACCAGTTGCCGCCTGTGTCTTGGCCAATCCCCCGCAGTGGGTACGCGCCATTATTTTGTGGACAACAACAACAACAACAGTGAGGCTAGTCAGCGGTCCAATCCAATTAGTACCATGTAGGTCAGCCCTCGCTTACACCTTGAAGGAAACTGATGTGCCCTCGCTTCGGATTCCGAGAAAATGTCGCTTGCGCGTAAGTTTCAAATTCCCAATTTGTTTTATTTCAAATGGCAACGAGTTCCAAATTTTCGCTCCTGTAAATTCTATTCGCCTGTCTCCGTACACATTGCGACAAATAGGAAGATTAAAATTTACATTACTGGCTTGTCTAGTATTAAAGATCAGGTAGCATGGTCGTGCCGGAGAGGGGATGAGGAAGGTCGGAGACGAGGTTTAAGGGAAAGACAAGAAGAACTTTATACAAGTGAATTTACATATATACAAACAGCAACTGAGAGAACGTCTCAGAAAGTCTCGAAAACAAGGAGCAAAGCTACATGACGATGAGCTCAGATGGTCAGGAGCTACTCGGCCGTCCAAGGCGCCGAGTTTTATATCCTTTCCTTTCCCTGGGCTCCCTAGATGGGGGCCGGGCTTGTCGAGGAAAGAGTGTCCTGAAAGTTCACTGTGGCACTCGTCACACACTCTCTCAATAGGGAACACGTCCCCGTCACGTGTTGGGAGAGAGAGAAGGATGCCATCTGCGTCGCGCAGATTCTGGAAGGTTCTCGAAGAGCGTTCCCGCGCTTTTCAAGTGGTCGCACGTGCGCGGGTCGCTGACCACTTCTTCCTGGAAGATGGTTGCTGCTGTCAACTTGATGACCGGACCCGGCTGGCACCCGGGCCCCTTGGAATGTCTAGTACTGCTGAACGTGGCAGCTAACTTCTTTCTGTACTGCAGAGCTGGCTGGCTAGATGCGGGGTGGATGACTGACGCCGCTTCCGTGGCTAATTCAGGCGTTGACCCCGCGTGCCTTTCGTGACTCATCGGCATTCCGCTGCAGCCGCGCCGATTTTCCTCTCGCGACGAAGGCGAAACGTAACACTAGTGTTGCGGACGGGTATACTGATTGTACAACAAGGTAGGGGGTAGTTGGCGTTTCCAATGTTGTTAATAAAAAGAGATATTTTGTAGTCACATAATGTTGTAAACGGCACGAATTGCAGTGCATCAAAAATATTACTGAAAGAACTATCGGAAGGAGGTAATCTAATGGTTTTCAAAGCTAGTTTTTGTAGTCTGAATTTAGTCAAGTAAATATCTGACGTGTGCGTAGTCCACCCGAGAAAATACATTGGTACGGTCATTACAATTGGAATTGAGACTCAAGTATGGCTGGGATAACAATGGTCAGTAATGGTTAGGTCACAAACATCAGCACAGACGTTGATATCACGGTTGCATAAAATGTGATCAGTAATTGTTGTAGACTGGTGAGTGATTCTAGTGGGCACATTGATAATATTGGCGATTTTGAAATATATATATATATATATATATATATATATATATATATATATATATATATATATATATATATATATATATATATATATATATAGCACAATAAGGTAAACGTACTTGGTTGCTAGTTTAAAATAAGATGCGAAATTGAGAAACGCTTCGTTTATTGGGAGTCGACGTTTCGGACAGAGCCTGTCCTTTTTCAAGACTTGAAAAAGGACAGGCTCTGTCCGAAACGTCGACTCCCAATAAACGAAGCGTTTCTCAATTTCGCATCTTATATATATATATATATATATATATATATATATATATATATATATATATATATATATATATATATATTCGAAATGTAGGAACGCTTCATTTAGGTTAGGTAAACATTTATTGCTAGTCGACGTTTCGGACTGAGCGTGTCCTTTTTCAAGCTAATTGAAACGTTTCTGAATTTCGCATTTTACCTCTAGCAACCAAGTACGTTTATCTTTTTGCGCTATATATATATATATAAAATCGGGGAAGTCATCCTTTGATAGATCAATATCGAAATCGCCAACTATTACTTAAAGACGATTAAAAAACATCAGAGGAACTGGAATGGATTCCATATCAGATACGAATTAACTTGTGCAAGAGATTGACGGGCGATATACTGCGTCTACTATGACATGTGTCTTGAGGCGAATAAAAAGGACTTCCGTGGTTTTAGAACTTCGGGGGGAATCAGTGATCTGGGGGTAATCTATGCTGTTTTTAATAAAAGCAACGACGCCGCCATCTGGTGCGGTGCCCTCTCTCGGTAAAGATAGTGCTGTGTAAACAGGAATGCAGGGTATTTCTCTCCTTTCTTAAGTCAGGTTTCTGTTACAACAGTAAGATCGTATTGAAAAGAATCTTGCGATAAATGTACTCTAAGCTGGTCAAGATTTTTATTCATGCTGCGGACACTGCGCTGGAAAATGAAAAGGTTTTGGTTTTCCCGCTATTTAGCGTGGATTTCTTCAGCAGAAACGACCATGATTCTAGACTAGCTGAGCAAAATCATCGTCACAGGTTACATGCACGACATGCAAGCTGTCTGTCTTGTGCATCGGAATTTTGCCATGTGATGTTCATGCGTATTTCCATTGTTCTTCCTTTTTGTCGTACGGAGCTTTACCCAGAAAGACTTTCTTTGCATGGCGCAAGTGCTTAATGATAAAAACGGGATTCTCTTCGTTGTCAGAGTTCAAAAGTTTAGTGTTCAGCCGTTCATTTTTTGCGGCTTTAAAATGCTGTCCTCCCTGACCTTTCTGGAGGCAAACTTGGCAATGAAGTTGGGCTTTTCTTTCTCTTTTGAGGGCATAAAATGGATAGGTTCAATATCGGACTCATTGAACTCTGTGCTCAAGCAGCGACAGAGTGATGTCATCATTGAAATGAGATGTTCTCCAGGTGCGGGAGGAATGCCTGTGCTTTCAAGGTTATTTTTTCTACAGTATTGCTGCAGTTCGGTTAATTCACTTCATTTGTGAGGCGGTTGTTTTCCTTTTTCATCTCCTTGTTTACGTTTTTTATCGTCAGAAAGGCCCTTTCTGAGCTCTGCAATCTGAGTTTTAAATTCTTCAAACTTTTCATTGGTAAAACCATAGTCCTTCAATGTAAAACTCATAGAAGATTCGACAGATGCTATGTCAGATTCAATCACGCTCTTTAAATCCAAATTGAGTTTACTTCGTTTAGTGTCGGACTGTGTGCCCAGGTCATTCAAAGCTTGCACATGTTCTTTTATGATTGAAGGAGGCTTATCACCCATACTGGACACTAACGGAGCAATTCAGGGGCCTGTTTGCAATTAAAGGCAGAGGATACACGTCTGCAGCTAACGAAGAAGGCGGTCAGCCTCTGTGTGGCTGTGTAGGCTGCCTGGATTCCTCCGTGAATCTAAGGATGATGAGGATTGAGGTGGGCAGAAGGGAAAGGAGGAGGAGGAGGTAGAAGAGTAAAGGCAGGGAGGTTAACCGGAAAAATAATCGGTTTGCTACCCTACACGGGGGGAAAGGAGTGAGGGGATAAAAAAAAGAAAGAGAAAGGAGAGTAACAGAAAATTGAAGTCACTCTAAAAAGTCAGTGTTCGTTGAAGTCACAGCCTATCGTGCAGGCCAGAAGTTCGCAAGAAGCGGAGCAGTGCCTTGGAGGCCTTCACCGCCGACGATCGCCGCGGCCACAATCTTCACTTCCGTCAAAGGCGTAGATCTAGACGCTCCAGCGCACGGCTGAGACTGCCTTTCGGCGCTGTAGGCAGGACAGTCACAAAGAATGTGGGTTATAGTCTCGTCATGCCTGCAGGTGGCACATGCAGGGCTATCAGCCATACCGATTAAGAATGAGTATTGGTTGGTGAAAGCTATACCAAGCCAGAGGCGACACAGCAAAGTTTCTTCTCGTCGTGGTAGGCCTGATGGAAGCCGGAGCTTCAGATCTGGGTCCATGGATTGGAAACGTGAATTGCAGAACTGCCCGGAATTTCACGCCAGAAGGAAAATACTAGCGTGATTGGTATAGGCCTTTCATTCTCGCGTAATGTTCCATGCTTTCCACGGTGAAGAACCCACGTAGCTTTATGGGGGGCAAAGCGGCAAGCACCTCTCGTCACCAGCTGTCACCATGGCAGCAGCTACACAGCAGAGATCCTGGTAGTTGCATCGACAATGTACGACGACTGACCGCATCATCCAGTAAATCTTTCTCATGCACAAAGAGATGAATCATAGTATTCGCAGGCAATGTCTCATATTCTTTCCTTTCTCACCCTACCCAAGCGCACGAAACTCCTGCATACCAGAGTCGATGTGGCTGACTCCCGCTCACATTACTCCAACTATGCTCGCCAAGCATAACCCAAAAACACTGAGGGGGCTCCTAAGCTATGCCTTGAGGTTATGTGGCGCAGCAGCGGCGATGGGTCCGCCCGCGGTTTTGTCTGCGCATTACTTCGCGCACGGACTCACTCCTGGTGCAGTGGCGGTTAAGCAATGCGCCACTGTTCCGGCAGGTGGCCGCTTCAAACACAGCCACCGGTAAGGCCTGTGAAACACGGGTTGCCCTTCTCGAGCAACCTCTTGCGACCAGTCACTAATCTAACTGGGGCCTGCCATGGTGGGTAGTTTGCTCACAATCCGACGGGCGCATTGTGACGACGTCACAAGCTCACGTGACCCAGTCGGCAGGTGAGCCACCTGCTTCTCTCGACACGCCGTCGCCGCCATAGTTGCCGCTGAGCGGGACCCTGAATCTTGTCGCGTTAAAAGGCTCCGAAATGCACGCTGCTTGAACCGCATGTAAGTGCCAGTCAGAAAAGAGGTCCCCATGACAGAAAAGATTCAACCAGCTCTTAACTTATGACGATGATGATTAAAACATTTTAATTGGAACTAATACTGGTGGTCGGCCCTTTTACTCCGGCACTCCGTTGGATATTGAAGTTTGAAGTTTATTTCAGTATTATGAGTACTGAGGACACGCAGACAAAAAGCCACACTTGGCTTGACGAGGTCCGCGCTCCGTTACAGGGCATACAGCATAACAGCTTAACAAATTACATTGCACCATGAGAATGCACAGACAATAAATGCAGTTCATTCTAACTGACAAAACAACCAGCAATTATAGAGGCTAACACTAAGCATATAATGAGGAACTTATACAATAGGCATTTGGAGGCACTTATACAATAGGTAAAGCGCGGGAATTTAACAGGGTTGGTAGTTTGTGCGACAACATTTGATGTCCATAATTAGTGCGGGCTCTTGGAACCTGCCAGGGTACGTTCACTGGCAAAGAACGCACATGTTCTTTTGCTCTCAAACCTGAAAGACATTGAAGGAATGTGTCATTGTGTTTAGTTGATGTTTGGTATCGTTTTAACAGTGTATCTTCATGTAATGCAGTTACAGGTTTAAGATTTAATGACGTGAAAATGGTTGCAGTATGGGCGTCGTACGGTTGATTGGCAATAAGACGCACCACTCGTTTTGTACTTTGTACAATTCCTCTACATTTGTTTGTGTTGTGGTACCCCACACCAGGTAACAATAGCTTAGCTAGGACAAAAACAAAGATTTGTAAATTAACAGTTTATTTAATGTTTGAGGTGTTTGAGCAGCCACTCTTGCCCTTTCCGGCAGCCCCTGCGCAACTTTCGTTATAATTCCGAAATTTAGGGATGACTATCATCTTCTTCAGGATCACCAATCATCATCATCCCCGTTAATCATCGCCGGAAGTTCGTTCTCTAATTAGGGGCCAGGGTGCGTCTCCGAATTGACCGTGTGGAGGGACCCAGACTGCAAGGCAGCCACGCACGGACAAAAAGTTACGAAGCGCGTGACGCGACCTTCCTTGTCTTAAACGGGGAGGCGGAGCCGCTGCCTGTCGACGCGAAACTGGAGGTGTCTGCAGGTCGGCTCCAGGCGCTGTACGTGGTGTCCTTGTGCGATTAGAACGAAACCAGTCCGGCGGAGACGCGGTGTTGACTCTGCAAAACACCTGCCGTGGCGTTGTTATTACCGGCTCTTCTCTTGAACGGCGTTACTCCCCTTCCCGTTTCCGCCCATGTTTACCCTCAAGAGAAGTGCCTAGGCGTTGCCGACAACGGCGCTACACTATATAGAGTTGTCTGATTTAGTTCATTTTCCTCCTCGCCTCAACCGGCGTCAACGAGGGGGGCGTGTCAGAGAGCCGTTTGCGAATGTCACTCCGGGGGCGGAACCGACCATTGTCTTGGCATATCCGCTGCTTGCTCCATCTACTGCAGGGTATGTATGTATGGTGGTACGGGTGGAGCGCATACGCAGCGGACCATCGCGCAATACTTGCAGTGGTAATCACGCCCTTGAAGAGGGTAGGTAAACAAGAAGCTGTTGGCTCGCGAGCGTTTCGGTGCGCCGCGTCTTCTCAGCTCAAACCATTTCCGTGCAGCGCTGAAAAGCGCGCGTCTGCCTCTCGTCTGCCCACGCGCAGAGGGCGACAACGGCCTCGAATTTTGTCTTCTGCAGCTTTTTGCCTGTGTGCATCTCCAACGCTTATAGGCTTTTTTTTTTTTTGTAACTCTGTCGCTGTCCGGTTGTTGTACTGAAGGGGACACTGAGGACAAATTAAAGTGTGCCTGTGCCGCTGGGCTACGCAATCACAAAGAGACACTTTATAAGATGGAATGACAGCATACGGGTGTCGGCATCACTGGTCGATTTCCCAAGGAATCTGCGCACGTCGACATCGAATTGTCGTTGCGGATCCCAGAGGCTGCGCTACACACTCCTAAACGGAAGCAGCTTTTTCGCAAGGACCTCACAGGTTCGCACCATGTGGGAGAAAAAGTTTTACAAGTTTTCTCAGCCATCATTGCACCTTTTCCTGCTGGAAAGCGTTAACATGCCCAGAAAGGGCCACATAGGCAATTTTCACTCAGAACAATAATTCGATGGAGTTTTCCTCCGTCTCTGTTTTTTAGTAGGTCTATGGGCTGTCTACAGACTTCTTGTAGACTCTACTGCCTTCTCATGATTACTTCATTTTGTCTGTTCAGAGTCTCTAGACTGTCTATAGACAAATGTCCACTAAAAGGGTACGACCAAAATCTATAGATTGCCTGTAGGCTATCTATAGGCTAGTTTATAGGATTTATCTGTAGAAAGCCTATAGGCTGCTTTGACTAAATTTTATGGACAGGCTGCTTTCTAAAGAGATTTTTTAAGGGCATGAAATAAAGTGTTTTTCGTACAGGTCTGGCGACTGACCTAAAACGCTGTGAAGGGTACAAACGCATTAAGTTAACTGACGATACTGCCTGCGTTGTAATACAACACAGGGCTGTCGATAGGCGCACTCAGCAGTAGGCGAGCTGCGACTTTTTTAAGCTCGTGAAAATAACTTAAGGCTTCATCGCAGTTAACACCGTGACATTGTAGGAACTTATGCACCTGGCCAGTTCACGACAGGAGCAGATCTGTAACCCACACATTTCGCCAACCATCCAATTAATCGAAGGAATTTCACATCCTCCTGAGACCCGGAAACGGAAAGTTTGTCCAATATATTAGTCAAGAGAATCGCGGCAGCCATGGAAACAGGTTTGGCGCAAAAAGAAAAGTTGTGTCCCTGCCATTTATGGGATCTTTGGCGAGAAATAACAAAAAAAAAACAGGCGACAAATAACATTTAAGTATTTAGCGCTCCTAACATTGCGATTTACTCACTACAGCATCGTTTTGATACCCAAAAACTCTAATGCTTCTCTGTGGCTCAGGAGTTTCATAATTTACGCCATACTGAACATTTTCGAGAACCATGCCTCAGGAACAAAATGACCGATCCCTGACGCGAAGAACAGAGTGCAATCGCAACTTATCGTTGCGAATAAATCTGAGCTTCGGTCGCGCAGCCCTGCGAACCATTCGAGAGGATCCCGGCAACGAAAGACAATGAAGCAGGGCGCTCACTCACGAGCGGCGCAAGGCACGCGCCCGTCGAATGCCTGGCCCCTCAGAAGCGCAGCCCGAGTGGCCCCCGTCCCCTCGATTGTCCCTGTCGGCCAACGGAGCTCGCCCAGCTGTCCGGCTCGGGCTGGGAGCGCAGGACCACTGAGCCTCGATGGAGCCGGCCGGGCACCACAGCGCTTCGCCCGACTCGACCATGACCGACGCCGGCCGCCCGACCACGACCGCCGGAGAACCGCAACAGCACCGGGCAGAAAACACCTCTGCCGACTCGGTTCGCGCACCAGACGGCGCCAGGAGCCACGGAGGCCGGGAGCCGCAGCAGAGGCCCCACTCATTCTCTATGGGCGCCATCCCAACGGACCAGGCCCAACAGCAGCGGGACAAGAAGAGGTCTACCGCGAGGGCCTCCCTGCCTGCTGGCTATCCGGAGGCCGCCTACGGGCAATCACCGCAGCAGACGCCGGATTCCCTGCCTCGACCCTACCCTCCGCAGTCCAAGAGCTTCGCGCCCAAAAACCTGGCACGTTCCATGGGGTCAACCGCGCTCCCGCGGGAGGACTCATTCGCCATGGAGAGTCCGATGGCCAAAGGAGATCCAGGGCGCGCCGTGCGCACCGACCATCGGGCTCCCGTCCCTCACGGTATGAGTCGGAGCCTGCCGAAGCAGTGTTATTTTCCGGCTGAAGAGGGTGAACGCACATACTATCCGTCACGGAGCGCCCTGTGCCTGCAGGACTTGCCCCAGAAGTACGCTGACCACTACTACTCGCCGCAGATGATCCGCAAGGCCGACCCCGGTGGCAGGGTCTCGAGCTCGTCGTCCTTCAAGCCGAAGCACGCGGAGTGCTACTACGATCCGTACTCTGGGCTGATAGCGCCGCAAAACTATGCCGAAGCGGACTACCGAAAGCAGTGGGCGGCGTACACGGGCGACCAGCACTGGATCTACGACAACCGGTACCAAGGGCACCACCACCAGCACTATGCCGTGCACATGATGCAGGAGACCGGAAGGAACGATGTGTTCCGCGAGGCCGGAGACAACGCAGTCCCCAAGTCATCCGGGGACTCTGGCGGGGAACTTTCCAAGTACGCTTCGCAGCAGCAGCAATCGGCCAATGATCCGTCCTCGATGTACGTCTACGTGCGCGACGCCCAGACAAGCACAGATACTCCAGTACCGGTGGATGCTGACGAGTCGCCGCCGCCTTCGAAGGCTGCAGAGATGCCTTTGCTGGGTGAAGGGGCCGCGGCACAGGAAGAAGAATCTGACTCCACATCCTCCAGCGGTGAGGAAGATGAGGAAGACTCGGAGTCATCGTCTGGTTCTGCTACGCCTGTAAACAAAGCCGAAGATGCGACACTGCTGCCTCCAGAAGCTGTTCAGCAGCAGATGATGGTGCAGCGCATCCAGCTGCAGCACCAGCAGGCGCTGCAGATGACTCAGCAAGAATACACAGAGTACCAGGAGGCTTTGCGAAGCTACGAATACTATCAGCAAAAGCAGCAACAGCTTCACCCCCTGAACCCGATGTACCAGCAGGCCATGCAGCAGCAGATGATGGTCCAACAGCAGCTCAAGCAACTTCAGCTCCAGCACCAGCAGCAGCTGCAGCAACAAAAGCAATATCAGCAACAGCAGCTGCAGATGCAGCAGCAGCAGCCAATGAATCCAGGAACTGGACAGCCTGACAAGAAGAGGTCCGCCTACTTCACAGGCGGCAATACCGACGGCGCCGGGGAGATGGCCGTCCGCATGCCTGGCGAAGGCGCCAGTATCCGCTCGTTCCAGTCGCGCACCAGCGGAGTGGAGTCCGGAGCCGTCGAGGCGAGCGGCGAGGACAGCCGCAGCCTGATGTCGAGCAACACGAACATGGGGACGCCCCTCCTTCGGCCGCTGCTGCCCGAGCGAGCCTCGCGAACAGCCTCGAAGGACAAGATGGAGCACCTCTGCCTCGCCGTCAACGTGATCTTGTTCAGCGTGCTGGCTGGAGTTGTGGCGGCCTTCATCGTGCAGCAGGTGACGCACGCCATCTGACTGGCCAGCTGGCAGAAGAGCGAAGCGCAGCCCTCGGCTACCCACTAGTGAGGTCCACCTGCGATACTTCCGGCTTCACTGCACGACTCCCGTGTCAGCTGGATTCTGAGTTTTTTTTTTTCTTCTTGATTCTTGTGTGTGTTTGTAACGCTGTAACCAAAGGGTAATAAAGCTTCTCTTTTTCCTGGTATCGAGCCATAGCTTTGCTAAACGCAATGAAGGCGTTGCAGCTTTGCCGCGGTGGCTCAGTGGTTATGGTGCTCGGCTGCTAACCCGAAAGACGCGGGTTCGATCCCGGCCGCGGCGGCTGAATTTTTTTGGAGGAGAAATTCTAGGGGCCCGTGTGCTGTGCGATGGCAGTGCACGTTAAAGAAACCCAGGTGGTCGAAATTTCCGGAGCCCTTCACTACGGCGTCCCTCAAGCCTGAGTCGCTTTGGGACATTAAACCCCATAAACCATAAACCAACCAATCTTTCATCAACTGGCGTTCTGCAGTGCGGACGGTCGGCCGTCCTGCGCACTTCAAAAACTGGCTGCGGCTTAACTGGGCTAGCCCTGGTTATGCAAGCGAGTCAACTTGCATATCCAGCGTGAAATCACGCTGCGGTCTATTGCACAGTGCCGCGAGCCTGCCACAACGTTGTTAGCGCTAACGCATGTAGCCTACATCTCTCTCTCTCTCTCTCACCACCGCCACGTACCTATAAACGCGATTCAGACGTCCACTGACCCAGGGAGCCAGTTATGCGCCCTTCCTTTCCTCGAAATCATCGGAGTCTAGAACGTTGTAAATGCCAACGCCGATGAAGACAACGAACGCCGACGCCCTGTGACTAAATTGGTAAATTGGATTTTGAGGAAAGGAAATTGCGCAGAATCTGTCTCGCATATCTCGGCGGACACCCGAACCGCGCCGTAAGGGAAGGGAGGAAGGTGGGAGAGAAAGAAAAAAGAGAGAAAGAGGTGCCGTAGTGGAAGTCTCGGGAATAATTTCGACTACCTGGGGATCTTTAACGTGCACTGACATCGCACAGCACACGGGCGCCTCCTGCGCTTCGCCTCCATCGAAACGCGACCGCAGCGGTCGGGTTCGAACCCGGGTACTCCGGCTCGGTAGACGAGCGCCTTACCACTGAGCCACCGCAGCGGGTATGGCTTCAATGTCGCGTTTCTGCCACAACGTTGCCAATGCAAACGCATGCAGCGCACATCTGTCACTACTGAGGTATCCACTTTCCCAGGGACAAATAGGTGAGGTGCGTTTCGGAAGTGAACTCAAAGAACCGTGGGAAAATCGTCTGCCGGCTACTTCCGGTTCCAAAATTTTCCCACGCACTGCCTTCGGCATAGCAGTTGCCATGCATTCGTGCATCGTTTATTCGCAACTCTATTTGTTCTGTTGCGTATTGCACAGCTTCACCGTAAGATCAGCGCGTGCTGCGTATGAACGCATCCTGAGCGCGGAAAATGACAATAACGAAAGGTACGAGTGGTTATATTGTGCCAGCGTAGGCTGGCTGTTCTGCGTGTACGACAGTCAGTTGTGTGTGCGGTTGAACTAGTTTAACGCGTTGGTCATTATACATTAGTTTTTTTTTTTGCTGCACTACGAAGGCAACGAAGGTCTGAACTTGCACAGTTTAGCAAACGATAGATGTATTTTCCTCACAGCCTGTAAAAGCTGCCAGTGGGCTATAGCAGACTATTCATTCATGCAACTGTGCGCACAGCGAGTCTCAACACATCGCACCACATACACGTAGAAAGCTTCCTACCGTTTATATTATTTTGGTTGTACTTCACGCGAAAACACGCCATGAAGCAGAACAATGTCGACGTCGAGTTGGTCTTGCGGCGATGCAACACAAGCAGCGGTGTTGGAGTGGAAATAAATTACTGTAAGAAGCGAATTAGCACAGCGACTGCCGTGAGGCGAGCGAGCAGGGGGAGAAATTCGGAATCGGAAGTAGCAGGAGCAGACGACTTTCCCATGAGCCTCTGCGCTGAATCAGGAAACGCACTTCACCCATTATGCGCCTTTCCATTGCTTTCGAAGCTGCCGCTCTTCATCGGTTTTGGCTGCCCGTTTAGCGCGTTTGCGCTCCCTCTCGATTGCTAAATCCTTCGCACGGTTGGCAATGTCGACCGGATGATCAGACTTGGTCCGACGTCTGCGAGTACCCGGGAGGACGTCGGCTCCGGCTGACTTGATTCGTCCACAGAAAGACACTGGCAGGCGCGCACGCGAGAGCGACGCTTCCGGTTTTTCAAGCGAAGGGAGTCAGCCTTCAGGCTGCGGCCGTGTATCTGTATTTTTCAGCCAGCGTCCGTTCCGACGGACGCGGTTGTTGCGACGCGCATCTTTACTCTCTCTTTTACTATATCCGCTTTGAACTCTCTTCTCCCGACGGACGCGGTTGTTGCGACGCGCGTCTTTACTCTCTCTTTTACTCTGTCCTCTTATCTTTGAACTCTCTTCTCCCGACGGACGCGGTTGTTGCGACGCGCGTCTTTACTCTCTCTGTTACTCTGTCCTCTTATCTTTGAACTCTCTTCTATCTGCACGTGGCAGCGATGGTGGCTCGGCTGGAGCCAGCTGGCAGGCCCGTGCACTTTCCTTTTAATCCTTCTCTCATCAGAGCTCTCGTCAGAGCGTGATCCACGTCGATCACGTGACGTGGATCACGCTCTGACGTTGTTATCGCGGTTCTCCTGTAAAACTGTACTGTTAGGAGGAGGCGGCATCGTTCTTTGTGAATAATTAAACAATATTGAATTTAAGGTAGCACTCTGTGAATGAAACTCGTGATCGCAAATAAGCACAGAAAGTGAAGCTGAGTGGCAGTGCGTGTGGCTTATACTCCTTCGCAGTGCAAGCAGCATGACAGTCTCTGCGCCCTGTTAACGTGCAGGGATAAATACAAAGAATCGCGCTCATCATTTGGTTACTCACCCGTTGCACAGAAGTCTTGGTCTTCGATATCACTGATTTTAAATTATTTGCAAATCGCGCTTTAACGCTCTAAACAAGACAGTACGAGAGTGAAAAGAGGAGTAAGCCGTCCTCTAGCGCGCTCCCTTTGTTGTTGTTGTTGTGACTGAGAGAAGAATGAAAAGGAAATTGCACGGGCTTGCCAACTGGCTCAAGCCGAGCCACCACCGCTGCCACGTGCAGATAGAGGAGAGTTAAGAGATCAGAGGAGAGAGAAAAAGGAAAGAAAAGACGCGCGTCGCAGCAACAACTGCGTCCGCCGGAGCGGACGCTGCTCAAAAAACAGATAAGCGGCCGAAGCCGCGCTCGCCGAAGCAAGGACAGGTACCCTTGCAAGCGCTCCCTTTCACTCTCTCTCCCTCCCTTTCACAAACGGGAGTGCGCTTTTGTAAAGGGAGCCATTTTCAAACGCCAGACAGCGATTTATTCCTTCTGCTTACTTAACCACTGAAAAACAGACTGAGCCACACGCAAGAAATAAGTGCGAGCTTTTCGCTAAATTTTAAAACAAGCGCGATTACTCCAGGACTGCCCACCGAAGGTCTTCGTAAGAGGCCGAAAGAGAAGTCACAGTGCTGCTTTGTGTAAATACATCAGGGCATGTTGTGCATCGATGTTCTGCCAGGAATCGTTTTATTCATCACGGAGGGTACAGCAGCGCTCGTCTGTTTAAGTCTTCTTGCTTAGTCCTTCGCCTGCTTTGCGCTGTACCCCCCATGATGAATTATTGCAAACTCGCCCAGCTTTCCATCCTTCTTCAATGGATCGTTTTATCTAACGCTCCGAATAGCAAAACACACTGATCACCGACTTCCGTAACGCTCGTGACGTGCCTCTGTCGTCTTCAAAGGCTTTCTGTTGGCGACGCCCATGGCGCCGAGCTGCAGCATTGTTAAGGGCATCCGTCATTTGTGCGATACGAACTGCACTGGAGCCCTGCACTGCAGTCGTATAGTTGCCAGTGTCGTTTGCAGTGAGTTCACGCACAGAGAACCGCGTTCTCTTCTTACAGAAGTGGAGGGGCACTCGAGGTCAGACAAAACTGACGGTTCATTTGCATAGTTAGTCCAAATTCGAATTAAAATCGCGAGCACTGTGTGACCATTGCTCTGCATTTTTTATCGTGGTTGCGCTTTGTTATTCATGATTTTGTTATCTGATTAAAGTGGTATATGAAGTGTATTCTGGGTGTATTGTGCGTGTATTCTGAAGTGTCTTATGCAGTGAGTTCGAATCCCAGTGGCGGGTATATTTTATCTATTTATTAATTTGCCCAAGCTCAGCTTCAAGGTCAAGCTTCACTCAAAACGGTCAGCCGGTTTGACCTCGTGAAGTAAAATCATACTAGTGGTGGTTAATACTGTATTGGATGCACCGGGGCGGGTTTTAGAGCAGAGTGGAAGCTTTCACCGCTCCCTTGCCTGGTTGGAAGTCCTCATTCCGGGATACCATTGGCGGTAGCCGCTGCTCGCGCTCTTTGAACCAGAGCCCTTTGGGACTCGAGGTCCAAGCAGTCGGACAAGGTCGCCTCCCAGCCCTCTCTCGAAGGCTGTTTTTCCTTCTTTATTTACAGATTTTTTTCTGGAAGGCCCATACCATAAGGTATGCGTCTGCCCACATGATGGAGGCGAAATTCTAGAGGCCCGTGTACTTTGCGATGTCAGTGCACGTTAAAGAACCCCAGGTGGTCGAAATTTCCGGAGCCCTCCACTACGGCGTCCCTCATAGCCTGAGTCGCTTTGGGACGTTAAACCCCATGAAACAAACCAAACCAAACCAAACATCTAAAAAAACATACAGTACCCCGAAAAAGTCGGGTCTATGTGTTTTAGAATCGCAGGGCTTAGAAACGATGCTTTCGCAGTCTTCTGAGGTGTCGTTCCTCAGTTCTATCAAGGCCCTTGGCGGGCTCTGGGAACGTCTGCCTACTGAGGCGCAGATATATTGTAATATCCGGATATGTGGTAAGCGGATTCGGTACAGATGTCCAGACAGAGTCTGGGAATTCAATTAAACTCCGGCGGGGGGGGGGGGGGGGGGGGGAGACACTCGGGCGGCTGTGTGCGCAGCCTCGTTCCCTTCTATTCGCTGGTGTCCGGGCACCCATACCAACTTTTGTACTCTTCATTGAGCTAAGTTGCGCTTTCGCTAAAATTTTGCTGGCAAGCGGCGCTATTCCTCCCCTTATACAATTCCGACAGGCGTGTTGTGAGCCAGAAATTATGTGCGTGGCGTCGGAGTGAGTGGCTGCAAGCGCTATCGCCACTTCCTCGGCTAACGCAACTTTACTTGTTTCGCAGCGCCCTCTAAAATCATACTAAAATATGTTCCACTCAACGCCTATCGCTGAAACTTGCTACTAAGTGTCTCCTTACACCTATAAAACAAATTGTGTCATTTGTTTGAGTTGGAAATTTCGCGTCTGTGCCTTTAAGGGCCCACAAGAGATTCGAATGCGCGGACGCCGTCACTCTGCACCCTTAAAAAAAATTAGTAAAAAGGTAATAAGTGCAGCAGTTACTAACTCTGACTTCGTTTTGCTACCTTTCATCAGCTATTTACTACCCTCGTCAAGGTATAGCTATTAAAGTAGCCCTTGCTACCTTTTTACTACCTATGGTCGCCAGTTACCTAGTTAGTAACCGTTTCTTTAACCCTAAAATAAAGTCAAAGAATATAAATTCACACAGATTGTCGTGCTAATAAATTGGTTCTGCAATTAAACATTTCTGAAAGGGCATATGGTTAGGTAGACTAAGCTGTTTCTGCAATCTGCAGTTCATAATGAACGCTGGTATCTTAGCTCAACCGGTACGAGCCACTAGCCCGTAAATGAGAGTCTGATTTACGGAGTATATAAGACTGAGAAAGATCTCCCTACATGTGCACGCGCAGTGCGCGAGTGTGTCTTTCTGATTTGTGCTTTTCCTGCGTTCTGAACCTTTGTGTGCGCACGGTAAGGTTGTTGATGCCATCACCTCGCATAAATTCTACATGTAATGCGCGATAAGCTTAAACCTAAGTGTGTGATTTACGGCCAGCACGCTCTGATAGCTTTGTCTGGGTTCCGGAATTAGTCCAATTGACTGGGAAGCTTTTTTTTAAATTTTTTGAGTGCGCATAAATTTGACAAGCAACCGTACTATTAATCTAGCAACACATTCGAGTTTCTATTCATTTTCTCAGTAAATACTACTAGCTTCCCGTTACTACCTGCAGGTAGCAGTCGTTACTACCTTCCCGTTACTACCTGTAGTTACTAACAGGGTAGTAAAATATGTGACAACCAGTTGCTACCCCAAAAGTTAGTAAGTACTTCTACCTTTTTTCTAAGAGTGTGCCTTTTATCCGTTGCACTGCATGTTGATGACGACGACTTACAAAACGCGTGCCGAAGGCGATGCCCGTAAAGCCATTTGCGTGGCGCTTATAGCACTCAGGCCGAGACGCATTATGGCAGTACGTACGTGCTACCATAATCTCGCGCTGCTTTAATTAAACAAGCCCCCCCTCCGGCAGCTCGCCTCGGGTGTCTGGCTCCCCTAATACGAGGAGGGACCGGACATTGGCGCCCCGCACCGGATTCCGCCCGGGGCGCCGCTCTGTTTGTGGACGAAATTCTTCACCTTCCCTTCTGCTTCGCAACCGAATTCGCGGCAGGATGCAGCGCACAGGGGGCTTACGTGCGGCCGTGCTTCAAACTTAATGAACTCTGCCTCGGCGTCTAATTACGGCGTGGCAGAAAGAGCGGCGACACGAATGACGCCGCACGCCCAATGTCGACCGGTTGCCGGCCGATATCGTTCGGCGCCGGCGAGTGAACTCTATGCATGTGCCGCGTTAATGGATCGGCAGGCATGGCTTGGGTGTTATGCGTGTGGCGGCTTCGCGGGAGGCTTGTTCACGCTTGAGCGCACATCTGACAGGGGCGTCAGTGTAAATCGTTTGCCACGGACGTCATCGGAGATTGAATCGCGCTAAGAAGGGACACGCAGTTAACAGGATGGAGAGCAAGGGGAAAAATTGGCTTCGTTTATTGGGGCTTAACGTCCCAAAGCGACTCAGGCTATGAGGGACGCCGTAGGGAAGGGCTCCGGAAATTTCGACCACCTGGGGTTCTTTAACGTGCGCTGACATCGCACAGCACACGGGCCTCTTGAATTTCGCCTTCATCGAAATTCGGACGCCGCGGCCGGGATCGAACCTGCGTCTTTCGGGTCAGCAGCCGAGCGCCGTAACCACTGAGCCACCGCGGCGGGTTTGTTGCCCTGATTAGACGCACCCAAAACGATGCAGTTCCTAAGATATAATCAAATACTGTGTTCTGTGGGAAGCTTTTCGTGTGGGAAGGCCAAATGCAACCAGAGCAGTATTCTGCGATGCTGGTTCGTAGTTGATGATTATGGTGAAAAAACATTTTATTTCATAAAGAGCTTCGCGCCTCCTGAGCGTTAGGCCTCCTAACGCTTATACACCCCACATCATACCCACACTCGTGCCCGCTATGCGGGGAATGCCCCGAACATTATCGCACTGCGTGGGCTTGCCAGAGCATGCTGGCAGCCCGAAAATCCCAAACCCAGAATCTGGGCTGCCGCGCTGTCCAGCTCAAGCTATAGTGGACCAAAGACAGCTGGATCACCGGGCGCTAAAACATCGGGAGCCTTCTTGTTTCAGTTACGTCATAGGTGAGGTGAAATCGAGCGCTTAGTATGTTTCAGCACATTGGTGGAGAGTCAGCATACGCCTATATTTTCACCACGTGCACGTGATTGCAGAACACCTCTTCTCAGTGCGTTCGTCTCCACCCCCGGCCCACCTTCTGTGAACTGTGAAATGACCTTTAACCACCTCACACTGACGAGCGCGGACACGGACATTCATGGCAGTTTCAATAAATGCTTTTGCTCTCTGTCATTGAATTTTGGCCGCAAAACCGTGCACTGCATTGCAACATGAAATAAACTGAATCTGTATCTGTGCCTCCACTTGATACTAACGTCGCTGGTGCTGTCATAAGCTATTTACTACGCAAATGAATGTGATTGCCATTAACGAAAAGAAATAAATACTGAAGGGAATGATTACCATATCATACGGAAGTAATCTTTCTGATAGCTCCGCGTCATACGATATCATTTAATGTCTTTCGATTCTCGAAACTCTTCGCCCCGTCGCATATCGCCAACGCATGCTCCGAGAACGTTCAGAATGGCAGGCTGTTGGGCGAACTGATCCAAGTTCTCGATTGAAAGGGCTCCGGACCACAACGCATGAAATACGACACCAAGGGGTTTCCCCAGGAAATGAAATTAAAGTGGGGGGGGGGGAGCGGTGGTCATTTTCATTTCTTTAATTTTGTCATTGTTAGGATACTACCACTATTTATGACTCTACGCTCATGACAGTGTGATGAAAGTTTCCCGTCGTGCGCAAAAAATAATCGCTACGAATAAGGATGGTGTCGTCAGAAAACCAAGGAAATGCGCAGGTAAATTACTAGCGCACACTACTAACTGTTTATTCATCCGTCTAGTGCGCATAATTCACAGACATCAGAAATCACTTCATGTGACCAATGGCCACGCAGTCAGGAATCCAACCAGCCATTCGATAACATGAAAACCCATAGATCAACAAAACAAGACCACGGTAGACGACATGTGCAAAGGCTAAACCTTTTTTAGCCCACACATGGCAGCCTCGCTTCGCTTAGAAACAATGGAAAGAAAAAGTATGGTTTGTGGAGGTTTAACGTCCCAAATCCATTCAGACTATTAGGGAGGTTTGGTTTATTGGGCTTAACGTCCCAAAGCGACTGAGGCTATGAGGGAGGCCGTAAGGAAGGGCTCCGGAAATTTCGACCACCTGGGGATCTTTAACGTGCACTGACATCGCACAGTACACGGGCCTCTAGAATTTCGCGGGATCAAAAACCCTATCTTTCGGGTTAACAGCCGAGCACTATAAGCCCTGAACCACCGCGGCGGCATGGAAGTATTAAGTATCCTAGGAAAAGTAACGTGAGTGAGTACAAAAACTAAATTACAACAAACCACTAACAATAAAAAGTGCAACGGTCAACAAGACGGAAATCTTTTAAGAGCGCTACCAACGTGACAACTTGTGATCAAATCTCGTGAAAAAAAAAAGAAACAAAAACAAAAAAAAAACCCGGAGGGCATTTAAGACTCTTTATGCTTTGAATCATTGCCTAAACGTGAGCCCCGTTTCACGTTCATTAAAGATTCCTTCCTTTCAAATGGCATACTTACTTACAGCATGCAGTCGTAAGAAAACGCATACACTATATATGTTCACCTTTATTCGCTAAGAAGTACTGCGGCCGCATGCAATCTGTTTCTCGCCACTAAAATATATTATGTGCTGAAAATTGTTCTTTGCACAAGACTTTATGTCCAGCCTTTTCACAGAGTTTTCGCCTTCACCGAAATTCAGCCGCAGCGGCCGGGATCGAACCCGCGTCTTTCGGGTCAGCAGCCGAGCGCCGTAACCACTGAGTCACGCTCTGAAAGCCACAAGACCTTGGAACTGGGCCTACTCTATGGGTCTCGCTTAAGTTTAGTTGGAATTTGTAGCTACTGTTATTGCGTTCATTTCACTATACTCCAAGAACAATTATTAAATAAATACCATAAACACCGCCGTGAAGCAGTGGTTTTGCCAGCGCGCGTAAGCACTGCTGGAGATGCACACACGCCCTCTCTCGAGTGAGAAAGAAGGCGGAAGAGCATGCAATTTCACACACATCAGCCGTGGCCGCTGCCAGGCGATATATTTAGTACTTGCTCACATATTTACAAAACGTCCCATTCGCTATATACAACCCACTGCGACGCACCGCCGCCGCCGGCTTGGCGTCCCGACGACGCCGACAAATCCTTCGTCTCCGAGGGCGTTCGGTTACACCTTGTAATTATCGCGCGGTTTCAATTTTCGCCAAGTTAATGAGAAATCGCTCGCCGCCGCTACCATCTCGCAAGGCGAGCGGCGTCCGGGATGCTTTGCCCATTGCGAGAACGCCTTTCGGACGATCAGTTATGCGACTTGGCCGAAGGCCTAATCATGGCGCCTTCGCCGCCGAACACCTTACGAAAGTTACTCCTCGTGCAGGCGAAGAACTCCAGATAGTTCGCGTACTCCTTGCTGCTGTTTATTTCTTCCGATACCCAAAAGTGCGCGGGATCCAGGGGGCAGCACTTAGAACAAAATAAACAATAAAAGTATGAAAAATAGTGCAAAATAGAGTCAAGCACTGAACGGCAAGGGCGAAGCAAGAGGGTTGTGCGATTACCGGAATTTCGTTCGTGGAGCGTGGTCTTGAAGTTATTTTTTATTCCATTTTTATCTCTTGTTTTGTGTTGTTTGACAGCTTCGTGTTAGCCTTTGCAATGAGCTCGCCGAGTAATGATGGCAGCTCATATTTTGTCCGGCTTCGCCCGCTATCTTTAATGATCAGCGCTACTTCATTAAATATCGGTTATTGCGAAGTGTCGCCGTTAGCGTTTCAGACGAAGCGTTCCGTCGCCTTGTCAATTTATACAGAGATAGAGGTCGGAGATTTTCGTCATCCTTACTTATGTGGGCGCTGAAAAGGGAGAGCAAACAAAGAAAGGGAGTAAATTATCAGACGTTCATTACTCTTCACATTTTAATAAGTTCCTCAGCTAATTAACCCTTTGAACTGATAAGAATAAGATGACTGGAAGTCCGCCCCGTCCTATTTGTTAAAAGAGAACGGATGTGGTAAAAAAATGTAACAGTTTAAATTAGGTTTCAATTAAGGAAGTGTCTATTATCGGCACGTGCAGCGTTTTATTGGCTCGTTATCGAAGCGTGTTCTGAACTTAACCACCTGTAGGAAATGGAGGAAAACGAGACAGATATTTTACCATAACACTGAACGTGATAATTAATTTTGAGAATTAACGCCGCCATATTTCGCCTGCTTTCTTTTTTACGGCACTGCGCAGTCAAGAACAGCGTATTCAAGAAAGTAATCTGGTGAAGTTTTGCTGGATAACATTTGGTCTTGAATGCGCAGAAAAGTAGCGTGCTAGTGTTTCGAACCAACACCCCCTTAGGTGTTTAATTTTATGTGGTCTGACGTCCCAAAGCGGCACAAGCTATGAGGGACGCCGTAGTCAAGGGCTACGGAAATTTCGATTACCTGGGGTTCTTTAACGTGCACTGACATCGCACAGTACACGGACCTCTAGCATTTATTTCACCAACGACTAAATGCGACCGCCGCGGCCGGGATCGAACCCACGTCTCTTGGGTCAGCAGCCGAGCACTTATATGGTCAAATATTTAGGGGAATCCCCCAAGGTGGAGTAGATTTTGTAATAAGGGGGTAATTACTCATTGACATCCACCCGAGCGCAGCCATATGGCTACAGAGGAAAGCTACACAGCTTTCTCAGAAACTTCGTAGTTAAAGAAAAATCTTTCCTGGTCCGGGGTTCGAACCCGGGACCACCGCTACACCGGAGCAGTCACGCTACCAATTGAGCTAACCGGGACGGCAAGCTTATGGCAGGGCGAGAGTGAAGTGATCAGTAACTCGAAGTGGGAACTGAGGTGGTCGAATATTTAGGGGAATCCCCCAAGCACTTATACCACTGAGCCACCGCGGTGGCTCGCTCTTCGGTGTCTCGTTACACTGCCACACAGACAACGGATCACAGGTGGAATCTGTGAGGTATCTAGGCGTTACTTACGACGTTCGCATGAATTGGTGGCCTCACATGAAGATTAACGTTGAGAAAGGTGAGCGTGTACATGGTAGGTCTTCACAACTTCACCAGCGCTGCGACGAGGAACAAAGACAGAGGAGGAAGGACAGGTACAAGCGCTACTAACAACTGAAAGTTTATTTGAGAAAAAAACACACAGGTTATGTACTCTCGAATGACAACCCGAAGCGCCTGCGCTTCCCGCAAAAAAAAGCACACAAAAGAAAGTTACGAATCTAGATACGAAATTTCACACTCATGTATGGTTACAGAAGGTGTGCTAACGCACGTGTTGCTGTTCTTGTGAATGTGATAGGCTTCACACAACTCCCTAGTCAACTGATCTTGATGTCTAAACTTAATCTTAGGCTTGTTAAGAAGAGGAAAGCATTCTTTTTTATTAAACACCTTAGACACACCGGGTTTGTTCACATGACAATCTCTGTAATGAAGGGACAGATTTAATCGGACAGTTGTGAGTATACAAGCTGTGTTTTTCCAATAAAATTTCATTTGTTAGTAGCTCTTGTCCCTGTCCTTCCTTCTCCTCTCTTTGTTCCTCGTCACAGCGCTGGTGAAGTTGTGAAGATTGTGGGGACGCCTTCGTCCCCTGCGTTCGCTTTCCCGCATTGCACACCCCACTGTTGTTAGCTCCCCCCGAAAAGCACTCCTCTCGGTTCGGTTACTTTTAACTAACAGGGGAGGGCGCTCGCGTCGCAGCGACACCAGCGCCACGGATGGCGTTTTGCTGCGCGCGCGCGGGGGATAGCTGGCTCTCTTCTCCCTGGGAGAGGGAAGCGTGTTGGACGTTCACGCGCAAAGCTCCACTCTCGCCGCGGGCGTCCTCGTGTGGAAACGTGTTCCCCTCAGCTCGTCCCGTCCGGCCTCGGAGATTTTCCCTCTGCCCTACCGTGGGCGAACATTCGCTCGTAACGTTGCTGGTGAGTCGGACATCCTCGATTCCTCAGTGTATTTTGTTGCTAGCTCGCGTTATTGCTGTTATAGCAATAAATGCCTTGTTTTGTGTCAGCCAGTGTGTCGTTCCTTAGTTCCCGCAGAGCAAGGCCCGCCGTGGTCGGCGTGCGCTCGGTAGCGCTCGCGACCACGAGGTGGGGTCCGCGCGGCTTTGAACTATGTCAGCCGCGGTTAAAAGGGGAGAACGGATTTATCTCCCCCAATTAAACCCCATCAGATGTACCAAATAGCTCAAACCACGATTTTGCTCCAGGACTAGGTAGGCTACTACGAATAAGTAAAATTAAATTTAGAATGCGTCAAGACACGCTTATACTTTTTTACAAATCACGCGTCAGACCCTTTCTGAAATTGAGATGCATCCGATTTTCTGGTTCCCCAAAATGTAAGCTTCATCCGTCGCAGCTATTAGAAAGGCGCGCATTGCGCCTCTGCCTAGGTCTCCCTCAATCGGTTTCCACCGCAGTTCTGTTCCTAAAGGCTCGTATTCCCGAACTCCCGTTTTTGCCTTCTAACTGGCAATACTTTCTTGGCGTGCTTCTCGTGTGGCTGCACCTATATATTTTGTTTTGCACCTATAATTGTATCCAGAGTTTTCGAAATTTAAAAACATCATCATCACCATCATCAGCCTGACTACGCCCACTGCAGGGCAAAGGCCTCTCCCATGTCTCTCCAATTAACCCTGTCCTTTGCCAGCTCCGGCCACTGTATCCCTGCAAACTTCCTAATCTCACCCGCCTACCTAACTTTCTGCCGTCCCCTGCTACGTTTGCCTTCTCTTGGAATCCACTCCGTTACACTTAAAGACCAGCGGTTATCTTGTCTTCGCATTACATGCCGTGCCCAAGTCCATTTATTCCTCTTGATTTCGACTAGAATATCATTAACCCGCGTTTGATCCCTCACCCACTCCGCCCTCTTCCGATCTCTTAACGTTACACCTATCATATTCCTTTCCATAGCTCGCTGCGTTGTCCTTAACTTAAGCTGAACCCTCTTTGTTAGCCTCCATGTTTCTGCACCATAGGTGAGTACCGGTAAGATACGGCTGTTGTATACTTTTCTCTTGAGGGTTATTGGCAAACTGCCATTCATGATCTGAGAGAACCTGCCATATGCACTCCACCCCATTCTTATTCTTCTAGTTATTTCCCTCCCATGATCCGGATCTGCGGTCACTACCTGCCCTAAGTAGACATATTCTCTTACTACTTCCAGCACCCCGCTACAAACTGCGAACTGCTGTTCCCTTGCTAGGTTGTTAAAGATTACTTTGGTTTTCTGCATGTTAATTTTTAGCTCGTGTCCTACATTTTTTTTCTCTTTAAATCATCCCCGATTTATTGCGCTAAGCAGAATCGTTAGCTTGCAACCAGTTAATCCTCTCCTCTTGGCCTGCTCACCGAACCCTGGCCAATCCCCCTTCGTGGATGTGTGCCATGTCATTTAGGAAACAACAGCAAGGGTGACAGTAAAGATATATAGCGACAGCAGAGCTTTGGACGCAATGAACTTCCGAGAACGGAAACAAAAGAATCCTCAAGGAATTCCGGCCGAAAGCGTACCACACAGAGCTGGGATGAAGCGAATATTATAGAAAATGTCGATGGAAGTCTCAAAGCTCGATGAGGCATTCTGCCAATGAGAACAACAGAAAAGAGTATTCAGCAAAAAATAAATGTAAATTGGGAAAAATGTGATCAGTCCGTGATCACGTTTTCCTTGATTAACCGACTGGCTCTGAGCGGTTGGTTAAATAATATCCTGCAAAGTCCCAACGAAGTCGGCCACAGGTTGGACTGTATCCTTCCTGTACAGTGTACAGTTGACATAAATTTACTTGAGGGAAAAAATAAAGAATGGTAATGTGTGCCTTGCGACAGTTCCAGAGGACTTTCGCTCTTACTTTCCACGATAGAAATCACGAGGCTCTTTAAAGTGTGAAATGCCGAGCGGTGGGAGGTTGTAAGCCTGACCGCACTTATGACTGAGATCTCTTTTTCCAACGTAATGTTTATTACAGTGGAAGAGCTTTAATTTGAAAGAACTGTTCTGACCATCAAGTGAAAACACGCCAGCACAATTGTTCTCTTGATGGGAAGCTAAGCTGGGTGAGTCGACTATCCAGCCAGCTCAGGCGCTCATTTCCCAAAGTAGAACGATAGTTTCTGTTCTCACTTTGGCAAGATTTAATTTTTTGCTTAGTGTCAAGGCAGCTTTCATGGCATGAAAAGAGCCCCGATGCTCTTTCCCCCGCCCATGTACAGCTCAGTAAAGTTGGCATGCCAATATATGGCCCAGTTTTACTGGTGCGTAGAACGCCTCTTCCAGTGTGGTCGAAGAAGCTCTTCTTTGCACCACACTTTTACAACATGCCGTTGGTAAAATCATTGCATGTGAAAAAGTTTGTGCCGTCTGTAGTTTGCCGCCTTTGCAACATTCGGTACACGATCGAGCACTACTTCCTTCATTGCAAAGATGCGATTCTCTTATGGGATATCCAACAAAGGGCTTTGAAGAAGCGCATAAATATGAAGCATGATACTGTGAGACCCCTTACTGCATTTGAGTGAAATTGTGTATTTCTAGACATGTTTGTCCTGACTGAACTGCGTAACCTAAGAAAAGCTTCGATGTTCGACCGCTGTTCCGAGCTGCTTGTTCTATCAGAAGTGCGCCGAAGTTCTGGAACCATGGTAGACAGCGAAGTGAAAGAAAGATACCTCTCACAACGCCCTGCAACGTCGAATGCTATTTGCTGAAACTCCCAATCCACCAAACAGAGCAAATGCTTTCAGGCCCTTTTTTTGACCTCCTTCCTGGATTTCAGACACTTTCAGTCAAATGGAGTGTCTTTTCGAAGGGCCCTTTTCTTCACCGTACCGAAACATGTGAACATTCGTCCTAGGTTCATGTTCAAGGCAGGAACCTTGTTGAAGTTAAGCATGCCACTATGCACTACAGCGTGTAATCCGCCTTTTTAAAACAGCAACGCTGACTCCACTCGTTTGTTAAAGTTTTTCTCTCTCTACCGTACACCGAGCCAAGAAAGTACAACAATGTTCTAACCGTAGCACTCAGTTTTCACGGTGAAAAGTTTGTCCATGGAGGGACTAAATATTTCTGATGTCAAAGGGAGTAATGGTTGCGAGCATACGGTCGTAGCAATTGATTGTAATTTTTTTCTGAAAGGACTGCACCCTTTTCAGTCCTCTCTGGCTCAGAGTGAAAAATACGCAGCCCATCGGATTTGCTTCTGGGCCATGCAGTGCGGCTAGTTTTGCATCACGACCGTTCCAAATCTCGAATGTTTAACCAGATACGTCCTCACCATCTCAAGCATACAGACCGCTTTTGCGGAAAGGGAACCTTTCCTCCTGTCGCTGGCTAGTGCTGCGACCGAGCGGTGGGCTCTAAGTAAACTGATCTGGGCGTGAAGTGCTTGCTCATTTAGTGCCTCTGAACATGAGGTGTTTGCTTTGTTAGGACCCATAAGCCCCGAATGGGCATTCTGAAAGAACGAGTCCAGCATTCAGATTCCCAGGAAAGAAAACAAAATGGGTGAAACACAACGGATGCTGTACCATCCCTGCATCCTTTGGGACTTTCAAGGGTGGAGCCCATAAACACTGCGCGGTTGCTCTACTCAAAGAGGGTCCGAATAGCCACGTATACACATATGCCTAAAAAACGTCCGTTTTGAGCTGAATGTTTTCGATCCTCGCTTTCCCCTCTCACCATTTACTTGCAATGAGCATTCGTTGCATTGACGGCGCAAATTCGGCGTGTGCACATGCGACAGCCGTGTGAGATGACGGCTTCCAGTAGCCGCGATATAAATGTTCTTCTCAACGCAAGCATCCTTCAAGCAAAAAAAAAAGCCTTATATTCACGCAGTTGCACAGCGCAGACAACGGCAGTTCCCGCTCAGCCAAAAGCAGCTGCGGCCGTCCGTTCATGACTGGTCCAGTAGCTGTGTGGCGCCTTCCCTTCAATATGGCGGCGCCGTTGAGAAGAAGGTATGCAGGCGACTCCCAAACGTGTTCGAGAACTACACTAGACGCACTACACTACACTACACTACACTACACTACACTACACTACACTACACTACACTAGAACTACACTAGAACCACACTAGAACTACACTAGAACTACACTAGAAGCAAGCCTAAATTTCTGTCAAAGGCTGCATGTTTGTGCTGGGAAGACGGTGAATACGTGGCGTATTCGGCCCGACAGAGCCTCACCGGCGTAAAACTTGGTTGCCAACTTTCTGATCCAAACTGCTCCGCAACCAGGTTGTGGCGACGTCATTATTTTCAATTTTCAATTCAATTTATTTTCCAGAAAGATTCTGGCGGATTTATAGGCAAAAAAGCTGTTCCTGACAGCTTGACAAAATCCTACAAAACCACCAACGGGGCAGTAGGTGATGACCTGATGATGCAGGGTATTGAAGAAGAATAAAATATGTTTTACACACAATATATGACTAAAAACATGGATAATAGCTAAGTAGCAAAATATACATTAACAAGAATTACATTTTAGAAGTTGACACTAATTCTACAGAAAACAGTATTGATGAAGTATCGTGTGAGCGCCAGCTCATCCCCGCCGACGGAGATCCTTCGCCGGAGGGCGAGCAACCCGAACTTTGAGTCCGAGCAACCCGAGCCGCCCGTGGGAGGAGAGAGTGATGTGAGGAGAGGATGAGGAGGACGAGCGCTCGCGCGGCGCGTGAAGAACAACAGACTCAGGTGTTGGACACGAAAGAAGCAACACGGCCTCTTGTTAACCCAGTGACCCTTTGTAACGGAAAGACGAATAAACGTCTTTTGAATTGTTCGTTTATCCTAATAATCGATTATAACTTCAAAGGAAATTTACACATATTATTTTAGAATACAATTATGTGCCATGAAAAAATAAAAGGCATTAAGGCTAAGCAAATAATAGCATGAACAAACTATCCATCAAATAGTTAACTGGTAATATTTCTAGGAAAAAAGGCAACACATAATACACACAATCTCGAAACCTACAATATATAATTATAGCTAAAATGAGTACACTTGTGCACATCTGATATCATTTGTTAAGAAAGGTGCAGCTATGTGGACAAGAATTGGTCAAGTAACTGTTTCAGTGTAGGATTGGTTATGTGTTTGTATTTATTTAGGATGACTGGAAGATTATGCTGAAGTGTTTGCACTTTATAATTTATGGGAGGGAAGTGCAATCTGGCCGAGGCGCTTACTTGATGCCCCGACTAATGAGACACAATAAGTGCAGTAGCCATGTGTGCAGTAGCCATGTAGCCAGTAGACAGTTGATATTTAGGGACCGAGATTCTCGATGAGGCGGTTAAGACAGCCGGCATGCTACCATTTCTAGGAGAGCGGGTCTGTCGGGAGAAAGCAACTGGGGGAACAGGGGTAGGAGCAGAAAACTAAATTCGGGTAAAAAGCAGCAACAGCAAGCATGGAGGTCATTAAATTCAAAAGTGGGTGATTCAGATGGTGATGCAGGGTGCAATGTTATTTCAGCGTAAACGTTATTTGTCATTTTCTTTTGCCAAGGGGCAAGGGGCCAAACCGCACTTGCCTGTGTCGACGTCATTTGACTATATCCATGCTGAGAATTGGAATACAGTTTGTTTGTCTCATTTTCTTCCTTCCTTTCTTTCTTTCTTTCTTTCTTTCTTCCTTTCTTTCTTTCTTTCTTTCTTTCTTTCTTTCTTTCTTTCTTTCTTTCTTTCTTTCTTTCTTTCTTTCTTTCTTTCTTTCTTTCTTTCTTTCTTTCTTTCTTTCTTCTTTTTCTTTCTTCCTTCCTTTCTTCCTTTCTTTCTTTCTTTCTTTCGTTCTTTCCTTCTTTCTTTCTTTCTTTCTTTTTTTATTTCCTTCTTTCTTTCCTTCTTTCTTTTTCTCTTTCCTTCTTTCTTTCCTTCTTTCTTTCTTTCTTTCTTTCCTTCTTTCTTTCTTCCTTTCTTTCTTCCTTTCTTTCTTCCTTCCTTTCTTTCTTTCTTTCTTTCTTTCTTTCTTTCTTCCTTTCCTTCTTTCTCTCTTTCTTTCTTTCTTTCTTCGAAGCACCTGCGGATTGACGCCCGGGAAATGTGGAGCACAAGCCCCACAGCTCCTTCGCCCGACAAAGGCGCACGAGACCTACAACTGAGAAGTACACCGAGAGTTCCACGGCCAGAGCGCAGAAACTGCATGAGCGCATACACTATGACCTATGTTGCATCGCAAACTCACGGCCATATATAGCATATATGCGACCATGAGCATAGAGTTCTACCGTTTCCTGCGAAGGAAGACTGAATGAACGCTTTCTACACAGGACCCAATCGATTCTACGCGGCCAACTCGCTTCATCTCGAACTTCTTAGCACACGGCGCCCAGTTCATGGTCCCCGTTCACCGCGGCTGCCTTCAGGCCTCGATAAATCATCAATGCATAGGCGCGGCAGGAGCTGCTCATTCGCTTATTAACGATATCACGCTCTTCACTGTGACGGAAAACATCTAGCACAATTCTCAATTTACTCACATCGGGAGGAAGAAGAGAAATGCAAAACCATTTCTCTCCTGCCCTCTTCTTAGGCTTCGCTTGCGTGTACTAATATTTTCGTTCGCCAACCGACGACCAAGCCTCCCCGCAAGTCCCCGCGGCGCCCTGGAGAGGATATATCCACGCGTTGATGGATCACGACTAGCAGATTACGACGACGAGGTTTTAGCGCGCAATTACTGCGTACGCTCAGCGCGGTTGTTGTTCGAGAGCGCCGCGGAGGTCTCGTACGCTCACGCACGAATCTTTTAATCCTTTAGCGTCGCTAATGTGTGGCGGGCCTTCACGAGAATATCGCCGTTCAAAAAGCGGCCGCAGCTACGTGGTTTGCATGGCGCCGCCTGGATTTTCCGACTGTAGGGGATGTGAAGGGGGGGGGGGGGGGGGGGGGTGCCAACCGGCGTTCATTAAAGATCCCCGACGTTCAGCCAGTTCGAAAGTGAGTACGTGCTTGCATGCCTCATAGGTTTGGAAAATTTTCCATGCTGCAAATTATGTCGAAGGTCCGCTTGAAATGCCGCGAAGGCCTCTCATTCTCATACGCCATGGTCCGATGCCTTTTGTCTTTTTTTTGTTGTTTTCTTCGCTCGAAGGGCCAAGAAAGCACGTTGAAAGTACTCTTTTACCGCACTGAACCTGCGTGCAGGCTTTTACGAAGTTGACGCGACCGTGCCTCGAAGAACTATTTTGCTTTTAAATGTCGTCCGTGGACCGTGATTCAATTTCTTCCAGCTCCAGAGAAGCGTGCACGGTGGCGACATCTATGGGTGCGGCTGCGCAGTCACTGCTGTAAATTGACTGAAGCTAGGGTCGACTGTCCGACAGCAGCGGTCACGACTCATCTGAAAACCATGGTATTGAACCGGTTTTTTTTCGGGTCCGGTTAGCGTTCGGGTCCCCGCTTTTCAGGTTCAGTTCAGGGTATCAGCTCCGGAACAGTATTCCGTTCCGGTTCAAACCGGTTCAAACGTGTTCGGAACCGAAATTGTTTTCAATGGGGATGAATTTTCGAATCAGATCTGTAGGTCTATTTATATTTCTGGGTAACGTCTGTATGAAAATAAAAAAAAGCATCATTTTTAAGCAAAAATGTTCGTGTCGCTCCTCTACATCCGCTGGAAATAGTTTCACCACCACCACCCGACCCACTTTAATGCAGTATCCGCGGCAAAAGGTATAATAACTTACTGTGAAAGCTCCGTGTTCAAGAAAAGTAAAAAAATTTTCTCACAATTATAGTCGTGTATCTTGAAGCTTAGCAGCATTACTTTCTATGCTTTTTTTTCAGTTCAGTTCCATTTCGCGCCTTACTTTCATAGAATAACGGCTTTCAGGGTAGGGATAAGACATGTATGACACTATTAGTTCATAATGTAAACGGTAATTAAAGGCTGGAACAACAAACCAGCACAATCGATGCCAGAAAGCTACTTTTTCTCGAGGCAGCCAAGGAATAGCTTTTCTCCGCGCAAGGCCAGATGTTGGCAATGCGAAGAATTGGTGAGGGTCATTGCCTAAGATTCGATTGTGCGCGGATCTACATGTAAATAAGCTTATGGAGAAGAGATGCGAAATAGGGGCATTAAAATATTTGGAATATACCTGCAAGTTTTCGAGAATCTAACCTTCCGAGTGTTCTAACAAAAGTTTGCGAAACCGAGGAGGAATCAGCGCAACGAGACTATTTACAATGAGGGAGTAATTACACATTAGCACCCAACGAAGCCGAGCAATATGGCTACAAAGGAAATCTGTGCAAACTATTTCACAGAGTCTATATATTCTACTCAACAGAGACTATTGTCGAAAAACGAGGATGTGTGTAAAACTAAAAATGATATTCTAGAACTGTACAGCTATGAAGTCGCTCTACCTAAACGTGTCCTGAAATGACAATACGTCAACAGCTGCCGCCGAATCCCGTGTTACACAGTGCTAACCGCCGTGTCACTTTTTTTGCGCTGCCGCTGGTTCAAATGCTACTCGGGTCTAAAGTACGACAAAGCTGCACAGCGAAAGCTGCTGTACGGAGCCCACCTCGGCCGACTCACAGTTTTGTGTCACGTGACCAGACACGTCGCCAAGGGGTCATCATACGACCAGCGCAGGCAAGTGACCGTGAGTCTGAGGTGGTCGTTGTGACAGCCAAGGCTGCCGCGATGTCTTATACCCGTGTCACACGCGCACAAGAAATGGTAGTAAATGCTTAAGGCCTTAAGTTTGTTAATGCCATTATTTTCGGAGGTGGTGCTACACGTCCACATTTAATGCCATCATCGAAAGTGAGGATGACGATAACGCTTACAAGGCAGTCAAAAGCTTCATCTGAATGCAAACAGTGCTAATGAGCAGAATATATCGGGAATGTTCTTCAAATGTAATGTAAAAATGATTTTCCAGAAAATATGGCTGTTTTTGCTTTACAAGCCCAAAAAGTAGCCATAAACTCGCATGTCGGCACACAAGTCTAGAGTACTACCTGTCAAAAAGGCTGGTTATAATGGCCCTCTTCGCATCGAAAACGCGGCAAATATAGATGCTTCATCTGACAAAGTTACGAATTAACCATTTGCTACAGTTAGAAAGTTGTTACTCATGCTTCGTGTGGAATGGGAACGAGAGTACGGATTGCAACGGGCGAATGAGCTGTGGTGAACTCAGTTGGTTGCGAGTGGCAGTAAGGCTAATGACATTAAATTTATGGGTGTGACACAGCACGAATGTTATTAAAACTTAAGGCAGTAAGCACTTAATGGCAGTAAATTTGACCGTATGGCACGGGTATCAGCCATTAGCAAAGCTATTAGCTCAATTTACGCAGCACAGCGTAAACACTTGGCACTTTTAACTGCAGAGTGTTAGTAGCCCCACGTCGGAAAAAAAATTGTCCGGAGTCGGCGTTGGCGATCGCTTGAATCCTCGCAGCAGGGGCGGCCTGAGCACGCAGGTGGAATGCCTTGAGGGAGAGGGAAATAGAGGAGCCCAGCGGGAACCCCCGGAGAAGCAGCCTAGGTTTTCCCCTGGGTCACGCGACCTTGTGTGTCCCAACCTGCCCATCGGTTTGTGACCAAAGTGCGCACCGTGGCAGGTGCAGAGGTTGCTTGGGGTGGTCAACGTAGGTGACGCAAGTCCCACGGGTAGCAGCACCTGCCATCGCTTAACCGCCGCACCACTACGTGGTATGAGGAGTGGTATGAGGATCCGTATGAAGGTAAAGTAGAGAAATAGCAATTCCATCTATATGGACATTAAGCCATTACCGCGATCGCGTCATACCCTTAGGCCGGAGCTTGTGTTCCCCCGTTTTTTTTTTCTGGCGTATGGCTTTCGGATTTAATGTTTAGAATTGTTTCCGGTAAGTTCTTCATGTCCTGCTTCAGGTTCGCCGCGGTTCCTGGGCGATGTTCGCCTTAGTTAGCTAACAATGGGCGCTGAAAGTATCTCATGCCTAAAACCATTTGATTTTTTGGTAACACCAGTAATGACACGAGCATTGCAAAAACATGGCTTGGAAAGAGACGTATGTAATAGTACTAGAAAATATCCGCGTTGTAATAAAGTGATTTTTTGTCTGCTTTTATTTGCAGCTACTACACGAAGCTACGGCACGAAGTTATGTGCACAGAGCTCAATGGGCTCGCATACGTTCCTTGTCGAACTGGCTGCGTTGATTTGTCTGTGCATTTTCCTTTCAAAACAAGTCCGTGATGCAGATCACTGCATCACCGTACGCCCTTGTTCATTGTGGAGACGGATTTTTTTTAGCCATCGAAGTTCTGCGACGCATGGCCAATAGATGGGTTGCACAAATACAAAAGTCAGCTTCCCTGCGAAGCAAAAAGCACTTCATCATGGCTGCTTCTATTGTAAGCCTCGTATGCGCCCAAGCTCCCGCACAACAGCTGCTCTTGTAAAGCAACCTCGTACAACCAATCATTAATTTAACTGCCACCTGCCACGATGCGCAGTTTGCTCACAATCTGGTCAGCAGGTTGTGATGGTGCCATGAGCCCACCTAAATTGCTTCTATGGGCATTTCTCGCGAATATTTCGCTAACGGTCACAGACGCCGACCACACCGCCGGATGTTCTACGACATGAACTCCTCGTTAAAAGCCAGCCCGGCGGCGATGGCGGTTTCTGCAACCCAACTATTGCACTAGTATTTACGGCTGCATTGCAATGCCTACATAGTATGTACAAGGGAAGGCAAAATGAGGGGCTCGTTTGATGTACAGCCTTTGTCAAAAGTTTAGAGCCCAGCGGGTTTGCTTCTGAGCACTATTGTGGCGCTCGACTCATGGAAGTCCTACGCATCGGAGGGAGCAGGGCCAAAAATCTTCTTACCTTCAGGAGATTTAGCACGCTGAGCGCGCATTACGAGCAAAGCACTGCGGCCCAGAAGCAAACCCCCTGGGCTCTAAACTTCTGACAAAGGCTGTACATATTAAGGAAGCCAACAGCCACAGAAACCAAGGTGCATAGAGGAGTTTTTAATTTCATTTAATCTGTGGTGTTGATCAATGGGAGTATAATATGATTAATCTGCCGCTTAAAGACAATTAATTATAAAGGAAAACAGAAACAACCATGCCACCGGTTGGAGCCGAACCCAAGACCTCCGAATTTCGCGTCAGCTCCGTAAGCGACACACGGGCTCCCGTAGTGGAGGACTCCGAATTGATTTCTGCCGCCTGTGGCTCTTTTGTTGCGTAAGCAACACTACGTCAGCCAGTTCGCCTCGTCGCGTAACGGCGCCGACGGCCGTGGTCGCACTTCTGACCTCGAACCGTTGCCTAGCAACCGCCGCAGCTGTCGGCGCGCCGCCGCTCGGCGCGCCACCTACACCGGCGCCCCGCCGGCCGCGGAGTGCTGCCGGTCGCTTCGCCAGTTTTGTGCATGCGCGGTAGAGGAGGGGAGGTGTCGCAGTGTGTGTATATCAAGGAGGTTACATATTGGTGCATACATACGGTTTGGCGTGGCGGAAGGCGCACCGTTATGGAGAGCAACGAGTCGGCTAGACTGAAAAAAGCCAGACTTCGGCGTCAGAAACTTTCGCAACGTCATTTGGTTAACCTGAGTTAAACACCAGCCAATTTTTTTTAACGAGCGCTTACAACGCCACAGCACACGGGCGGATTTGCAATTCCCCCATCTCAGTGCGGCGGCCGGGATTCGATCTCGGTGCGTAGGCCGCAGCAGCCCTGAACCATCTCGGAGGGTGTAATTCAGAGCTTCCACAGCCCGGCCCTACACTCTGAAAAAAAAAAAAGTAGTTGAGGTTACTACATTTTGGGGTAGCAACAACCGTCACATATATGACTACCTATGTAGTAACTGTGCGTAGATACTGCAAGGTAGTAACATTTACTACCTATGGAGAGGTAGCAACAGCAACTACCTGCTGTAACATTTGCTAGATTTGCTAGATTTCCTAGACTCTTAGATTTGCTACCATTCAGGAAACCCTTTTCATTATATAAAAAAATGGGGCATTGAGTGTCAATGTCACCAGGAATGTTAGTATACATATAAGTGCATATTCCAATCATCCATTTCCAGACTAAGGCAGTAATGGATACTACCAGCGTTATAATGAGGTGGTACAAGTGTAGTAACAGCAGAATTCACTACCTTGTTACTACTTAATTTTGTCTTGAGATAGTAACAAGGTCGTAGGAACATGGTACATAGGTAGAAAGGGTTAAAAAAAGGTTGTAACCGCAGCCGTTACTACGTTTCCACTACCTTTTTTTGTAAGAGTGTAGAAGGGAGAAAAATGGCTCGTTTTCGCCCTCGCGTTTGCAAAAGTACACCCACTGTCAGGCCCTGGAGCACGTGTACTCGAGTGACTGGTACACACGGGGCTCCCACTGGCCGGTACACATGTTCTTCAGGGCCCAAGTTTCAAGGCACCATTTCGGACCATTATCCGGAGAAGGCTTTTCTTACGACATGCTGCGATGACCCGGACGGAAGGCGTCGTGAACCCCAGTCGTTCACTCACCAACAGATGCAAGGCAAAATCTTTTCTCAAAGCAAGGTGAAAGTTGGGGTTCAAGAGCGACGAGAACCGTATGGGACTGCTCTAAAGGATGTGCAGCTCCACCAACGCAGTGGAAATGCATGAGCGATTGCGGCTATAAATTGGTCTTGACAGTGCACGCGCCGTTTCACGGGCCACACGCTGAAAACTCGACAATACCCGAGCACGCAAAGCTTTTTAAATGCAGACGTCGGCGCGTGTTGCAGAAATTGATGCTTTCCATCTCTCACCTCCGACCTTCTCCGCGCCCGGCAACAGCGAAGAGTGGCAAAAAGAAAAAAAAAAACTTCGGAGGTGCGCCATTACTAGCCGACGGCCGCTCCGTGAAGCGTTCAAAAGCGCAAGTCTAATGACTGTTATGGTACGGGCAGCGGTTACGCAGCGCCTCAGTCTGAAATTCCTCTCCGCTGAACGCCAAGCAGGAACAGTGGAGACTCTTCGCTTCTAGATTAAAACGTTGAACGATGGTTCACCTCCGCACCCAATCCGCAGACGCAGCGAGCTTGACCGCAGCGCTGTTGGGGAACTCTGTCGAAGGGTATTTTTTTCTTCCCTACTAATCATAGAGAGAGAAAAGAAATAGACCGGTCACCTTCCACCAAAGAAAAGGAAACAGTAAAGTGCACCAATGAGTGATAGGAAATTAAGTTGAGCGATATATTTTCGCTTTTTTTCTCCTTACCGTGGTTCGCTCCCTTTCACTTGTCAGCAGGCCTGCGTGTGCCGAACGTTGAACACCGGATCCCGACGGTCGCTCGAGGGGTCCGACATAATGTAATGGCTCATTGCATATCGCTCCGGGGAGGGAATGGGCATCCCCGTAGTTTCACATGGACGTCGTCGGCTGCCCGGGCACTCAGCGGGTAGCGCCGATTTATTAGCGCAGCTCTTTCTTCCTGATTCCGCAGGCTTAGGGGGAAACGTGCGCTTCGAGTACGTGGTAAGTATAGGCCGACTATATTCGCCGCGTGCTGGGAGCGGCGAAGGGGGCTGCAACATTAAGGAACGCGCTCTTGTTCGCTCGTTTTTTTAAGGAAAGCGTGCACCGTTGTGGAGGCTAGGGGCCCAGTATTGTTCAAGCGGCCACAATCGAGAAAGCACATTTTGGAGAAATAGACATGAACGAAAGAAGTACACATGATCAACTCGGTTACCGTGTACCCTTCCAGCGTTGGTTCCGTTCCCCATACTCAAGCGTTGGGTTGGCCTAAAGTAGGGCCCATGTACTGTCGTCCATATCCTCTGTACAATCAAATACGACCAACTGAACTCTCCACCGAACTGGGCAGCTGGAATAGAGAGCCTTCGGAGTTTCGGTGAATCCTTCTCGCGCTTATTCCTCGCTTAATGTGATTGACAATGTTAGCATGGCATGCTTTCACACTGCTGAGTGGACGACGTAACAAAGCGTAATAAGGGAGTAATTACTCATTGGCATCCACCCAAGCGCAGCCATACGGCTCCAAAGGAAAGGGCTTCCTCTAAACACTTGACGAACACTATTCCCACTTTCAGTTATTGATCAATTCGCTCTCGCCCTACCATAAGCTTGCCGTCCCGGTTAGCTCAATTGGTAGAGCGACTGCTCCGGTGAAGCGCTGGTTCCGGGTTCGAACCCTGGACCAGGACGAATTTTTCTTTAACGCGAAGTTTCTGAGAAAGCTGTATAGCTTTCCTTTGCAGCCGTATGGCTGCGCTTGGGTGGATGCCAATGAGTAATTACTCCCTTATAACAAATCTACTCCACCTTGGGGGATTCTCCTAAACATTTGACCGTAACAAAGCGTATGTGCGCCACGAAAGAACAGCCTCTTCGTGCGGGTGTGCTCGAGTTCTGCCGATCGCTCCATGCTGCATCCGCAGTGAGGCCAAGGCTAGATGCGCTGCTTAGCGACGCTACTTTCAGCACTCAGGGGAAAAAGAGAAACCGCATTTCCAAGCTGAAAGGTGAAAGCGAGTAAAGCGTTCGGGAGGGAGGAGGACTGACGTTCAAGGCGCCGCTAGGCCTAGCTTCCGCGGCTGTGTCGTGTCCTCCATACGGAACAGAATAAAGACACAAAATGGCACACGCGACTGAAGGAGTAAGCGACTGCAGAGACGTTCTGCGCGAGACGGACGCACACTGTGAAATTTGGGCAAGCCGTTAAGAAGCATTGGAAAACCTTCCCCGAGCCGGAGCTGTGTAATCTTTACATTTTTTAATTTTTTCTTGTACCAGAAACAAGCGCTTGAACACGGCACCTCTCTAACCCAGACGGGTAAATAAATATGCAGAAAAAAGTGGTAGAGTTTTAACGGAGTTAGACCGAGTAGACGCAAGAAAGCGTGTGTTCAGCCTGGTTGGCTCATGGTTTTGCTTTGCAGGGTCTTCGGCACGTCTAGCGACGATACTAGTTCGATTGTAGTATTAGTCGATGAAGAAGACGCTGTGGAATCCACAGCGCGAGAGTGTGTTGTAATTTAACACCTGGCAGCTAAAATTATCTCTGACGAGGTTGCGCTGCCGTATCCCTCCTCTAAATTTCTATCTGCACAGGTATGGTATCTGTGCATTTTGCCGTGAGCCTGAATCTATCGATTATTTTTGGCTCCATTGTCGCCGTTTCACCTCTTTGAGAAGAAGACCGCTGGAGTTGCCTTTACAGAATCTTGGCCTTAATTTGAGCAGCCCACTCTTGCTATCATTCGCCGCCACCAGGCTTGGGTTCAGCCACAGGTCTGTTTGTACCGCTGTTCAAAACTTCTTACTAGAATCTGATCCCCCGCATTCCTAAAGGTTACAATATTTTCTTTTCTATGCTTTGCTACATTTTGAATTAATAATTTCTTCCTTTTCTCTCTCTCTCTTCCATCCAAACTCTTCTCTTTTCACTCCCTGCCCTCCTTGTGGTGGACTCACCCGGTGCTCCTCTCCCGTGTTCTTTTCTTCTGCCTTTATTACGTACAGGTGAATAGCAAGCTCTGCCTCCCGATTGTTGGCCCATTCCCCAGCGTGGGTATGGGGCATCTTTTCAAAGGCTAGGAACAACAACAACAACACCTGGTGTGGTTGGCTGCGGCTAGAGCACAGTGCTCTAGTGCAGTGGCCAGTGAAGCTTACCTGTTCGCGCGGCCGCGCGTTCGAATTCCCGTCGCGGTGATGCTTATTTCGTTTAATCATTTACTCATGGTTTGGTCAAGGACACCCTCAAGATCAAGCTTCGCATAAACTCGGTGAGACCTCGTGAAATAGTGCCTTCTTGCTAAAATGAATCAGTAGTCGAGAGAGCTAGATTTTGTTGAGCGAGATCAAAGAAAAAAAAATATTCAGGGGGCACTTTGGCTCTCTAAAGTGCTGAAAGGCGGAAGCCTTTCCTGGCGCACTGTATGTTTTTATTTACTTTTTTATTTTTCATATTTTTATTTTTTGTTTTCGCTAGTTTTCTTATGTTATTGTTCTTTATTGTTATTTTCATATCTTATTTTTATTGATTTCATGTTTGTTTACTTTCTTATTTTTATTTTTTTATTTTTCCTTTTCTTGACTTTACTCCTTTTATTTTATTTATGAAACCAACGCATTCACTAGATGCGCATTGGCACACGTATCTTTGGGGGTGCCACTTCACACTGTACACAGATCACCATGCTCGAACCTTGAGCCTTCGTGGCGCAGTGGCAGCGTCTCCGCTTCAAATGCCAAAGGCCCTGGTTAGATTCCCACCCTCGGCGCAGTGTCTTTTTAAGCTGTGACGCCGAAAGGCGGACAAATCTGCCGACACGGCTGCCGACGCGTCTGTCGACACGGCTGCCGACGTGTCTGCTAGCGACAGTATGAGGCATTAAAGGCTTTCGCCTTAATTCTCCCATGCGTGTGTAGCGCTCTCTGCTGTTTCGAAGGTACTTGACACCTCTTGCTCCGGTGTGGAAACCTTTGTGTACTTGCGCACTATAGAGACAACGCTCCATAGCTAACAGTTGAGAACCAACTTCTCCAAGCACAGCGCTATGGTAACCGCCGCACGCTGCATTGGACGAGTGCTTTCGCAGCCTCCGCAGCACTGCATGGTTTTAGTTGGAAGATGAGAGCCGCCGCATGTGCCTGCTAGGGTTCGCAGCGGGGCGCCGAGCTCTTAGCGCGTCGGCACATGGGAGGAATGCGAAAGGGGCGCAACGTGGACCTGTACGCGGGATGGCCTCCCGCTGTGACGAGGGGCAATTAATGACGGCACTTGAAAACAGCCACGGTAACGAAGGAAGGCGCGCAGGGTCCGAAGCTCTCGCCGTTTCGAAGGTCGCTGCAAGAAAAAAATGGGCACGCGTAAATTCTGATGCGCGCACCTATGCAATTGTTCACGAGCGCGTTACATGTGCTACTGATATTGAGGAGAGTAATAGGAATGTATCGTACATGATAACATGAAGCAGAATAATAATGACTTGCGACGTCAACTGCTGTACCAACATCTCATGTACAGCCTTGGTCAAAAGTTTAGAGCCCAGGGGGTCTGCTTCTGAGCACTATTGTGGCGCTCCTGTAGGACTAATGGAAGTTCCACGCAACGGAGGGAGCAGGACCAGAAATCTTCTTACCTTCAGGAGATTTGGGACGCCGAGGACGCATTACGAGCAAAGCAGTGTGGCCCAGAAGCAGACCCCCTGGGCTCTAAACTTCTGACAAAGGCTGTACTATGCGAACCAAAGAAAACGATGGTCGATAAGAATAAAAAGAGGAGGACAAGTTTGGAGTATCAGAGGCTCTCTATCGATCCCGGCACATGTCTCCATACTAAACCACTTCCAATTGCTTAAATCTCCTTCTAAATTGAGAAGAGTATTGCACTTCTAGCCGTATATTGTCATTCATTCGAAATGCCTTTCAGTGTACCCGGTACACCAGGAGGAAGCGAGAAGACAGAGCTTAAGCCGTAGAAAAGAATGACGGTCGATTTGCGCAGTGAAGCCGAATGCGAATTAGGTGCGTGTCCATTGTTTTCCATGGTTTGTCTCGGTATGGAATTGTTTATCGTTTGGTTTATGGGGTTAATCATGATATTGCTATGTGATCATAGCGCTATACCAAATGCATTCTGCGTCGCCGACAAAAATAGCGCTCGAAACACAGGACCTGACGGAGAGGACACCCCATGCGCTACTTTCAACTGATTTCTATCGCTAGTTTTGTCGTCGTGTCGTCGTGTCGCCATCTCGCCCAAACAACTACCCGTGTCAAGTATTCTGTGTGTTGTGCGTGTTCGCATTACATGTATACGAATCGCGCTCGAAGCATGACACCATGTTTATTGCCGTCACTCTATGCATGCAATCAGTCACGGCTGCCGTTGTGCAGAAAATTACGGCGTTGGCGTGATCGGCGGCACCGGCGTTGTGAGCGGCAAAGCAGGTGGCCCACTTTCTACCTAGGTCACGTGATCTTGTGACGTCATCACAACCGGTCAAGTATATATGAACACTTGGCACATTGCCCACAAACACGGTGGGCAGGTGTGGCGCCTGCCGAATGCAGGTTTCAGACTCGCATTGCCGAAATCGGTGAGTAGGGCCCTAACTGCAGCAGCTCTAGAACAATGGAATAACGACAGAAACACGCAATGCACAGAGGCGGCACGGTCTGTTGGACGCATCATGGCGATAGCACTTACGAATTCGGATCGCAACCTGAGAAAGAGCGCATCAGTCAGGTGTAGAGCACCAACCCAAGTGGAGGAGGCAGCTCGAGAAACGCACTAATAAAATAGCGGAGTCGCAGGTCGCGTGCAGGGACTACAGCAGAGGCAGGATAAGGCAGGCAGTGATTAGAGCCCTGAAGGACATCACGGAAGGCGAAAGTCAAGCAAAGCATCAGTCTGTAGAGAGGGACGAAGCCGGAACACATGAACGAGCACAGCTACTCAAACACGCTCACCACGTGCTCAGAAACACAACAGGCCTTTCCAAAAACAGGCCGGTGGGTGCCGCCATATTGGGCTGTGCTCTTGTGTACAGGAAAGAGTAGAGCATTAAGCTCCCCTACGTTGTCCGCGGCAAGCAGCGCTGAAGAGCGGTTTTCCCGAGCATCGCGAAAAGGTCGATAGGCAGAAGGAAATATGCGCATCCAGATGAAGAACTACAACAATATGCAGGCGATAGCGCTGTGAAGAATACAAGCAAACACGTAGCTCAATCCCAAAAACACGCAATATACCCAGAAGGCTATGAGCCCCGAAGCGCACACTGAGGCACACAGGCGGACCTACACCACATGGTGTCAAAACATTCGGCGCACTTTTCCTCTCTTCCTAACTGCCTTGCTTATCGGAATTTGATTACTGTCTTTATGAAGGACTATGGTAGCTGTGCAGCCGTTATAGATGATATCTTCCAGTATTTTCATATAAGACTTTTGCCCCGCCGCGGTGGCTCAGTGGTTACGGCATTCGGCTGCTTACCCGAAAGACGCGGGTTCAATCCCGGCCGCGGCAGCTGAATTTCGATGGAGGCGAAATTCTAGAGGCCCGTGTACTGTGCGATGTGAGTGCACGTTAAAGAACCCCAGGTGGTCGAAATTTCCGGAGCCCTTCACTACGGCCTCTCTCATAGCCTGAGCCGCTTTGGGACAATAAACCCCAATAAACCAATAAACAAAATAAGACCTTTCTACACCGTGATACGCAATGCCCGCATGACTGCTGACGTTTCCACTGACACGAATGCTTTCTCGTAATCAATGAAGTCTATAGGCTATATATAGTGGCTGGTTATATTGTGCGCATTTCTCTATCACTTGATTGATAGTGTCAATATGTTCTATAGTCGAGTATTTTTACGAAAGCCTGCTTGATCATTTGGTTGACTGAAGTCTGAGGTCGTCTTGATATTATCTACGATTACGTTACGATTAATTTGTAAGCAAAGGATAGTAAGCTGATCGGTCTGTAATTGGTCTGATAGCAATGTAACCGCTGGTCCTTAAGGGTAACGGAGTGGATTTCAAGAGAAGGCAAGCGCAGTAGAGAGCGGCAGAAACTTAGGTGGGCGGATGAGATTAAGATGGCCACATCTGGCAAAGGACAGCGTTAATTGGAGCGACATGGGAGAGGCCTTTGCCCTGTAGTGGGCGCTGTCGGGATGATGATGATTTTCTACGGCACCTTCGGAGGTAAACGTTGAGCTGTCAGGATGTATGGGCGATTCTCGCTGAAGAAGGGAGACGACAGCGCTGATCTGGCTGACCGGCGTTCGCACGCGGTCATCTCAGGGCTGCGTGCCACACTGGGTTCCCATTAGCCGTCGCAAGGGCGTGTACCGGCTCGTAATGGCTGCCACGGGCCAGCCTTAATGCTGATGGATCGTCGTCCGTTTTGACGTCGGCGGTGGCCCGCCGCCGCAGCGCCGCGCTGCGGCGCCATGTTGCCCCCGCCTGGACTCGGCCCCGAAGGACGTCACAGGTCGTCTTCCTCCTCCTGGCTCCAAAGGTTTTCTCTCTCTCTCTTTTTTTTTTTTTGCGACGACGCGCCTTGAAGAGCTGCCGGGGAGGAACAGACAATGCCCGAACCGTTTTTCTTCTTCTTCCTGGGGCGCCCCCTAATTTAGTTTCCTCCCCGCTGTGTGTGGCTGTTATGTGTGTCTTGTTCCTCTCCTTCTCATGCACTGTAGGCTTGCACAGCGAGATCTACGCACCGGCGAGACAGAATGAAAGCGGCTATAACTTCTGTTGCATAGACGGACAGCAGCGCCGTAAGGCTTAGCTTATAGAGAGCAGTGCTTCTCTGCGTGTTCTGAAAGTGATCTACGAGGGCGTGAGGCTTTCACACATGTGCAATGCATTATTTTTTGAGGAAATGAAAATTTTCTCACCTCGGTGTGCACAGCCCCCAACCCCATTGTGGGAGGGTGCATTTAGATGGGGGCGAAACGCAAAATGCTCTCGTGCGCTGTGCGATGTGAGTGCACGTTAAAGTATAGGGTTTGCGGAACCTTCACGATTGCATCACTGAAACTGGTAGGTTATCTTGTTAACTGACTACAAAACTTCTCCGCATCGCCACAAATGTGTATTTTCTATATTGCTGGGATTCTACATGGCTGCTGTAGTCCACTGGAGAATGAATGTCGAGGGGCTATTTTTTCGGGCCCCAAATTCAACGCGAGCGGAGGAAGTTGTAATAGCTCTCGCTGCCGCCGATCCAAAACCTTGCAGGGAACTATCTTGCAGGAAAAATATCACCGCTTGCCTCCCAAATTCTAAGACGGGCTCCCGCAGATCTATCTCAATCTGGGCTGCTGGTCACCTGGGTCTACGAGGCAATGAGGCCACTGGTGGTTCCGCTATGTAGCGAAACCTTAATTCATTACTGCGACAGACACCGACTCTACCCGGCACATGCCAAGGGGCTGAGTAATACCAGTGCCACACGGGAAAGTTTAATGCCAGTAAATGCTTACTGCCTTAAGGTTGAATGGCATTCGCGTGGTGCCACACGCGAAAATTTGATGGCTGCCATTCGCGACCTACTGAGTTCGCCACAACGCATTCGCCCGAGCAATGCGTACTCTCGTCTTCATTCCATACGCAAAAAGCATGCAACTTTATTGGCAGCAATTTTTTAAACAATAGCAAATGTTTATTTCATAACTTTCAGTCAGACGATGCATCTCTACTGCATGTTCGATGCAAAGGGCGCCATTTTTACCAGCGTTTCTGACAGGTACTCTCGGCTTGTGTGCTAACACGCGAGATTATGGCTACTTTTCGACCTGTCAAGCAAGAACAGCGGCGTTTTCTGCAAAATAACTTTTATACTACATTTCAACAACATTGCCGAGATACTGTGCTCCTAGCACTGTTTATATAAATTTGAAATTTCTGACTGCTTCGAAATCGTCATCGTCACTTTAATATAATGACATTAGATGCGGACGTGTAGCGCGAGCACAAAAAAAAAAATGGCTGTGGTTTAGCTCTGGTTAACCCTGGAGGATTGCGAAAGCAACGAGGAGAGAGAGAGAGCAGCGGCGGCGGCCCTGGCACGCTAGCTATGCGCCGCTACTGCGCATGCGCAACTGACGAGCGCCGCTGCAGCACCTCTGAGTCACCCGCGCAGTGACGGCGGCGGCGCGCCAGCTGTGTGCCGTGTGACGTCACTGCTCCTCGCGCATGCGCTGTATGGCCTTTCGTCAGCTCCGTGAAATGGCTCGGTGACTCGCGTAGTGTTGCTTTCGCAACAATAATGGCGTTAACAAACTTATGGCCTTAAGAATTTATTGCCATTTCTGTGCGCGTGTGGCACAGGTCTAAGGTGGAGGAGCAAACTCGGCGGCGCCTGCCATCCGTCCTGCCATCGCCAAACACTTTGATCTGAACACAGATGGGCGCTGCCCGCACTGTGGAGAGATCTGCGATATCTTTCACATGGTGTGGGCATGTACTCAGAATCCTCACCTTCCCCCTTCCCCCACCTAGCTGAGAGGCATGGCAGACTGCCCTCCTCAATTGCTCCTCGCTTGAGTCCCAAAGGGCTCTAGTAATGAGGGCGCAAGATGGGGCCCCGTCGTGCGTTGTCCCGGACTGAGGATACCGACCATGTAGCGGGATCTTCTAACCCCCAAACTCTCTTTGAGTATTAAACAAGTTTTTCACCACCATCACCACCCCGCCATTCGCAAGTAGGAGGAGGAATCTTTTTTTTTTTTCCAGGATCTCCATGCCTTCTTATGACGCGACAGATGGCGCTTTTGCGCTTCGCCTCTATCGAAGCGAGGTCGCCGCTGCCGGACTCGAGCATTCAGGTTCGAACCCGGCCGCGGCGGTAGTTTCGATGGAGGCGAAACGTAGAAGGCGCCCGTGAGCTGTGCGATGCGGGATCCCCAGGGGGTGGAAATTATTACGGAGCCCTGCAAAACCCACACACCTCTTTCTTCCTTTCTTTCTTTCTTTCTTTCTTTCTTTCTTTCTTTCTTTCTTTCTTTCTTTCTTTCTTTCTTTCTTTCTTTCTTTCTTTCTTTCTTTCTTTCTTTCTTTCTTTCTTTCTTTCTTTCTTTCTTTCTTTCTCTCTTTCTTTCTTTCCTTCTTTCCTTCTTTCCCTCTTTCTTTCTATCTTTCTTTCTTTCTCTCTTTCCTTCTTTCTCTCTTTCTTTCCTTCCTTCTTTCTTTCTTCCTTTCTTTCTTTCTTCGCTACCTCATCATCCTTTCCCGCACGGGGCTATTGAGGCATTCACCGAGAAGCGAGGCAGTTACTGCATTTCCTTTCCTCAAAACCACCAATTATACTTGTTAAACATTTCGCGTATGGCTACATGCGCCCTAGCTGACATAAAAGAGATTGTAATTGATTCGCATAAATTGATGTTTTTAGAAGATAAAGGCTTAGGGCACGTTAACAGGTGGACAGCGTGCGAACAGTATAGACGGAAAAATTGTCCGTCGAGTGGACTGGGCATTAGTGGATGCAGCTGTGCGTGCGTACAGGTTAGTAGACACGATCTCAGAAGTATAGATCTCGTTTGTAAACGAATTGCCTCCTCTTCTTTTCCGCCTCGACTTCGAAGCCAAGTCCGTTTTCTCCCTTCCACTTTATAGAGAAAGGGGCCTGCAGTGCGCCACAGATAACCACAGTGGCTTTCTCGCCTCAAAGATAGCGAGAACTTGGCAGAGCCGGTTTCTTCGTCACCTCTCATTAGAGACATTTACAAATGTTGCTTATAAAAGCTTTTAAGGCGAAAGTCTTTAATCGCTCATACTGTCGTGACCAAGACGTGTTAGCAAATTTGTCCGTGTTTCAGATTGGTCGAAATGGTCGTGACGTCACTGCGCGCAAATTTTGACGGGTGCCCACCGAAATGTGCGAGACAGTTACTGCGCAATTTCCTTTCCTCAAATACAATTTTCGACTGGTGTCCACCGAGATATGCGAGACAGTTACTGCGCAATTTCCTTTGCTCAAATACAATTTTCGACTGGTATCCACCGAGATATGCGCGACAGTTACTGCGTAATTTCCTTTCCTCAAATACAATTTTCAGTTTCTTCATTACGACCCCTCTTTCTCTTTCTTCTTTCACTTCCTCCCTTCCTGTACGGTGAGGTTCAGGTGTCCACCGAGATGAGAGAGAATTACAGCGCTATTTCCTTTCCCCAGAAAGCGTTGCGTTCAAAGGGTAACACATCGCGCCGAACGGGTGGTGGCGTTCCGTTGGCTCCCTGGCAGCGCTACAACACGCTGTCGCGTTCCACTCCTAAAGGCAAAGATTAAGCGTCATTAATTGGCAGTTAATTAATGCACCAACAGAATGTGAAGTGAACAATCGCGTAGCAGAATGCAGCACTAAGGCTGCACCACTTTAGCCGCTAAAGTTCCTCGTAATTTTTTCCATCTCTCTCTCTGTTTGGGTTGAACCTGGCTGCGTACGTACATGACCGGTCTAACGAGCGGCAGCGACCTCTGACCGGCCTTCCTCGTTTTCCGGAGCCTTGCATGTGCCTCACGTCCAGCTGACTGACGGCTTCAGGGCGCGGTGAGGGAGGAGGTGGCGCATTTCCGCTGCCGAGGGCGCCCCTTATTGTGGGCGTACTGGCCCCGCTGGCGTACACGCGAGCACGGGCGGGTCACGTGGTTACGCACACACTATCCGCGGACGCACAGGCGACCAACGCCTTCTCTGTACAAGCCCAAACATTGCGCGCATCGCATCCGAGTGCAAGACGCCTCGCCCCTGCCTTCGCTCGCCTTGGCCCCCACTTCAGGAGAGCGCCGTTTTGTTTCTCTCGCCAGGCGTCGTCTTTCGTGGCTACGTGCAGAGCGTTTCGCGCAGTTGCCTCGTGCAAAAACTTTTGTTGCGATATCTGACTTGTCCACTGCTGTACTACAGGCAGCGGTTGACGTCGTGTTTGGCTTGGCTACAGAGTGGCCGAAAATGACGCTTGATGTGCAAAAATTCGACTTGAGGGAGTTTTAGAATAGGGGCACCCTATCGGCTAGAGGAATAATGGGGATAATAACGCCCTCGGCTCCCCCCCCCCAATTGACAGGCTCCCGAACGCTTTTTATGCGCGTTGGCAGTAGGATAACGCAGTCGTCACCCGCTGGATGGTACAGGTATAGAAACTGTGTTCAGTGTGCTGTAGCAATTGTGTAGCAGTGATGAACAGCGCAGCGCCAGCGAACTGTGTGGCAGTCTTACGGCGGAGAAGGTTGGCTGAGATTTACGGAGCTGTTAATATCAGCAAGAAAAATATGAGGGAACGCTTACTTGAACCTGAGCAGTATTTATTTGAGGTATCAAATAAATGAATAAATAAATAAATAAATAAATAAATAAATAAATAAATAAATAAATAAATAAATAAATAAATACACAATAAATAAATAGATAAATAAATAAAGAGTCCCAATCTTCTCGAAAGCCTTTGAAAAAGTTCTGTATACACGGTTGTCTGATTTTATTGATAAACATGACCTTTTGTCACCTAATCAATTTGGGTTTTGTAAAAATAAATCTGCCGAGTTAGCACTACTCGAACAAAAGGAATATATACTAACACAGTTTGAAAATAAGGCCTTTGTTATTGGTGTCTTCGTGGACTTCTCGAAGGCATTCGATTTAGTAAACCACAGTGTACTCCTGAAAAACTTGGAGCGTTGTGGTATTCGTGGACTGGCTCAAATGATCCTGAAATCATATCTTTCGCATAGAAAACAGGCTGTAAGCATAGACAATGTGACATCTGAACTAAAACTTGTTACTTCTGGCGTTCCCCAGGGTAGTATATTGGGACCATTACTTTTTAATATGTACCTAAATGATATCTCCAACATTAACTCCGCCGCTTAATTTATTATCTACGCTGACGACACTAGCATCTTTTTTACTGGAAATGATCTTGATCTCCTTGTTCGGGAATGCAATGACACCTTGAGTGAATTACAAAAGTGGTCCGAATCCAGATACATGCGTATAAATGAGAAGAAAACAAAAGCTGTCATGTTTCGTCCTAAAAACAAAGTACTTCCTTCCCCCATCGAGATTAAACTAAACTCGCGACGTATAGACATAGTTGAACAATTTAAATGCCTTGGAGTAGTTTTTTCTTCCAGCATGTCTTGGGAACACCACACGGACCATATTGTCACGAAACTGGCTCAAATAACCGGAGTCATAAGTCGGCTCAGATACGTCATTCCAAAAACAGTAAAGTTACTCCTCTATAATTCACTTTTCTACTCCTATTTAAACTACTGCCATCTAGTGTGGGGCACAGCTACGGTTAGCTGTCTTCAGCGTATCTACATTTTTCAGAAAAAGTTTCTTCGTAATGTTTACAATGTCCCCTGGGACTCGCCAAGCAAAGATCTCTTTCTACAAAGTGGTGTGCTAAAAATACACAACTTGTATAAATATCGCTTGAGTGTCCGGTTTAAACTCGAAACACGTAGAAATGTAAACCACATACGTAAACTTGCTGAACTACATACCCGAGATGCAAGCTACACAACAAGGTATGCGGAGACATGGATAGTCCCGACCCCACGGTTAAACTCGGGTAGAGAACGCCTGCAGTTCACTCTTCCGTCCCTGCTAAACGCGTATATATATAATAATTTTGACCTTTTCAGTTCGTCAAACAGGTCTTTGCGTGCTTTGTATGCTAGCATGTAGGATTTTTTGTCTTGTGCTTTTTTCTTCTTTCTCTTTTTTTTCTTTGCTGCCATTACTGTGTCTACCCAATGTGAATATTGTGTCAATTTTGTATAATGTTCTTTCGTTTTCTCTTGTACCAGCTCATTATTGTATACTTGTTATCACGCTTTGCAACTGCCTTTTGTATTAAAAGCCTTGCTGTCAAGCTGCTGCCAAGCGAAAGGGGGCTGCGGCTTAGTCAAGCTGTCTCTCAGCTTTTTTCTGCGCCTCCGCTGTCTGTATCTTTACAAGGCAGAAATAAAGAATTTGAATTTGAATTTGTGCGTACAGGGAAACGAACCAAGAGCTTCGATAATTTGGCCTTCGTCAGGGGCAGTACTAGCAGAGCTCTTCGCACCCAAGCGCATTTTGCGACTGGCCTTCGCAGATTTGGCTGTGGTCACCCTCACGCCCAAGCGTTGCACAACTTTCGTGACATCAATCACTGTCTCTGGCCACGGACAAGGTGCAGTTTGGTTTGGTTTTATGGGGTTTAACGTCCCAAAGCGACTCAGGCTATGAGGGACGCCGTAGTGAAGGGCTCCGGAAACTTCGACCACCTGGGGTTCTTTAACGTGCACTGACATCGCACAGTACACGGGCCTCTAGAATTTCGCCTTCATAGAAATTGAACAGCCGCGGGCGGGATCGAACCCGCGTCTTTCGGGTCAGCAGCCGAGCACCATAACCACTGAGTCACCGCGGCAGGGGGACAAGGTGCGATCTCCTACGAACTGCCACAATGAGCTACGCGTCTCTTTGGCGGCCCTGCGCGGCCTGGCTTCAAAGAGCGTCCCCATCCCGTATACACACGTGCACGTGGCTGGCAACGACGTCTCGGTGAACGTGAATGGATCGGCCTCCTTCTGCCGCCACCACGCAGCATGGGTGCGGCGAGGTCCTCCGTGCAGTCGGCTGACTCATCGCCCGTCATCGTCTTGGTCGTTCTCTTTGCGCCCCCCGTCATCGCGCCGTGCTCCTCCTCGGTGCGCAGCACAGGCCGGGTATTATTTATTACGCTTTGCAGCCGCCCACCACTCCTCTATTTTTTTCTTTCTCTCAGCGAATGGTTTTCCTGTCTTCTCACTTTCCAGGTCTCGGCGTCGGGGTGGGGAGGCGCAGCCGCCGGCCGCTGACGTCGCCCCCGCTCCGAGGGACACGCGTCTAAGAAAGCACTGCAGCTGATGGGCCCTCAGTCTTTTGCTTTGCTGGCTCACTGTCACCGTTGCAGAGTGCCGAGAGTGTTACTGCGCTCAGTCGATTTGGCTGGAATCGTCTCCCCGATTCGGTTCAATGCCTTGCGATACGAAAAAGGTACCCCTTTGCCAAAAGTAACCGAGCAACAGGTTTGTGCTTCTCAACCGTATAATGGAGCCTTTACGGCACCCCTAAAGACCGAAAGCTGTGGCAACCTGAGGACAAGGGTTCCCCTTGCTTTGCACAGATTCAGAATTTAAGGGCTGCCATAGGTGCTTCGCTACGACGCTTAGAAACAAACCATAGTTGCCGGGTTACTTTTGGCAACGACTGTACCTTGCCTGCGCTCTAAGCGCGCAGCTTTAACGCTCTCAACGCTTGCGTGCGTGGGGTGAAAGGCGCAACAGGTGCGTAGTGAGGCTGATGTGCTCTCTTTCGCCACATTTGCCAACTTTCCAAAAATACACCTGCTAGCTCGCCAGAATGCATTGCCAGACTGCTTGGATATCTGGTTCGTGTTCACATTGTAGGCCAGGATATAGGCATTGTAGACCAGGCCCCTTTTGCTGTCTTCTACAACACGGTGTTCCTGATGTGGACTGCGAGAGCCCCTAGAACGTAGCAATGCTGAACGCTTCGAATGTTCAATCAGCACGCGTCAGTTTAAATGATTACGGAGTCGTATTAGTTGCTTAACCTAGTCGGGACCAGTTTTACAGCTGCTGGCGCTTCCCTTCGGAGTCACTGAAAACCAACAACATAGAGTGAAATCAGTCATATGGGGAGGTATCTTTAATTGTGCAGCGAAAACTGTATAACGCATTTTCTCTGTGGTAAATGGCAGTCATGCTTCGCCGTAGCTCAAAACTCCAGCGATCCTCCCCAGGCCGTTAAGAATGCTACCCAGGGATTGTATTCTATAAGCGGCCTATTTTCCATTGTTCATTTCATGTCCGTTTGGCCCTCTGTCTTTGGCCACTCAAATATACCCTCGGCTTTCAAGCATCCGTGGGAAGCGACCAGCCATTGGGCGCTTGGCGACCGGACCTCGCCATTGGCTGCGTTCTGGTAATGTGAATCGCAGCGCCCTCTCGACAGCAGGCGACCGAATCTAATGGCCGCGATATGCACTCAATGGGGAGGTTAGGCCGCCAAGCATCCAATGCTGGTTCGCTTCCCACATAGGCTTGAAAGCGCGGGCATGCCTGAGTGAATAATGACGCGACCAACGACATACGGAACTACAACGAGCTGCAGTTCCCCCTGGTTACGCATGTTGTCGAGCTTGTTGTTGTGACTTACTGCTAAGGATTAATTAAGAAGTATCGACTAAGAGAGTGTTGCTATACACGTGGCAACCACATCGATAGCTTCCGTGATAGCCGTATGTCATCATCATCATCATCATCAGCCCGACTACGTCCACTGCAGGGCAAAGGCCTCTCCCATGTCTCTTCAATTAACCCTGTCCTTTGCCAGTTGCGGCCACTGTATCCCCGCAAACTTATCTGCCCACCGACTTTCTGAGGGCTCCCTGCTGCGCTTGCTTTCTCTTGGAATCTACTCCGTTACCCTTAAGGACCAGCGGTTATCTTGCATTCGCATCACATGCCCTGCCCAAGCCCATTTCTTCCTCTTGATATCGACTAGGATGTCTTTAAAGGTGCACTGAAGAGGATTCTGAACTTCTCTTTTTTCCGCGGGAAATCGATCTACACGTTCCTAGCATTCTTAGAAACTGCGGCTTATTGCCTTGTGTGGCCGATTTCCCTAATTAACCCGCCGCGGTGGCTCAGTGGTTACGGCGCTCGGCTGCTGACCCGAAAGACGCGGGTTCGATCCCGGCGCAGCTATGAGCAGCTAATCCAGCTTTCACTAATTCTGACGTCCGAAGTCGCGTTATTTTATTCAGGAGCTCTCGCCGCGTGTGAGAGCGTTGCGTAGCCGTTTGGCTAAGTGTGGAAAATGTAATGAAATCGCGCATAGTATTTTGCTGTGAATAAGGTAGATACCGCACCGCTGCGGTGGCTCAGTGGTTACGGCTCTCGGCTCTGGCCCAAAAGACGCGGGTTCGATCCCGGCCGCGGCGGCCGAATTTCGATGGAGGCGAAATTCTAGAGGCCCGTGTGCTGTGCGATGTCAGTGCACGTTAAAGAACCCCAGGTGGTCGAAATTTCCGGAGCCCTTCACTACGGCGTCTCTCATAGCCTCAGTCGCTTTGGGACGTTAAACCCCAATAAACCAAACCAAACCTAATTAAATCGAATTAACGTCCGGCTCCCGCCTTTTTTTTTTTTTAATTCTCCCCGTACGGTGGGCGGAGTCGACCAACGCGTGAAGTGCCTTTAAGCCAGCTCCGTGGAGGCTTTGCCTTCGCTTTATTTTGTTTTTTAGGTTTCCATGAATAAATAGTTTCATTCGCAGATAATATAGCCGCAAAATAAGCGCGCAGAAATAGAAATACGCGCGGACTATTTGCTACTACGGACTACTACCTATTACTCCGCCGATGGCAGAGCGGCAAGCCGCCACGGGACTGGGTGAAAGGCACTCCACGCGTTGGTCGACTCCGCCCACCGTACGGGGGAAAATTAAAAAAAAAAAAAGGTGGGAGCCGGACGTTAATTCGATTTAATTAGGGAAATCGGCCACAAAGGGCAATAAATCGCAGTTTCTAAGAATGCTCGGAACGTGTAGATTGAGTTCCCGCGGCAAAAAGACAAGTTCAGATTCCTCTTCAGTGCACCTCACCAACTTAGCCCGCTTCCGATCTCTTAACGTTACACCTATCATTTTTCTTTTCATAGCTCGGTGCGCTCTCCTGAACTTAAGATGACCCCTCTTTGTTAGCCTCCACGTTTCTGGCCCATAGGTGAGTACTGGTAAGATACAGCTGTTGTATACTCTTCTCTTGAGGGATATTGGCAAACTGCCATTCATGATCTGAGAGAACCTGCCATATGTGCTCCACCCCATTCTTGTTCTTCTAGTTATTTCCCTCTCATGATTCGGATCTGCGGTCACTACCTGCCCTAAGTAGACATATTCTCTTACTACTTCCAGCACTTCGCTACCATTGGTCATGCTTTGCAGTTCATGTCCTGAGTGATGAGTGATAAACCTGTGTGGTTCCGCATAAACTCCCTGGATGACGATGCTACTTTCCATGCGTAGTCGGGCCGGCGCGGCTCCTCAGGCGGCGGCGGCTGCGAACTCTGACGTCACGCACTGCGCACCTGCTGCTCCTCTCTGGTTTCGCGCATACGCACTATCGGCCTCCCAGGCTCGCGGCGAAATGCTCGACTGGGTAGCGTAGTGTAGCTCTCGCTACAAAACGTTAGAGGGCATTGCGGAAACTGCATTGGAGTGATGCGAAAGCATTGACGCCTGCTCGGCACTCATCGCCTCTCTTTGCACGTAACTGAGTATCTTTGCTAATAAATGTCCTTTTATAACGCACTCACAATTGTCCTTTTAATTCATTCTGAATTATTTAAGGTGCAAAGACAGGACGAAGGTAGAAAAACACGTCCTGTCCTGTTCCGTTCGTCCTGTCTTTGCACCTTAAGTAATTCAGAATGAACCAAAACCAACTAGCACAGCAACAAGTTCTCTTAATGTCCATTTATTTGGCTTACCGATGACATATCAATCACCTATCGATCACGTATCAGTCACTTATCGTTTACTTATCAGTTACTCATCGATCGCTTATCAGTTACTCATCGATCACTTATCTATTACTTATTATCACTTATCAATCACTTATCGGTCACTCATCGGTCACTTATCGATCATCTATCGATCGCGTATCGATATCTCATCGATTACGCAATGATTTGACTGCGGGAATCTGTGCAATCCGTCCAATTCCACCGCGCTTCATCCAAATTTCGCGTCGCGCCATGGCTCCGCCCAACTTTAAGCTCACGTGGGCCAATCACGTGGTATGTCACATGGTACCGCACTTCCGGCGATTCAAATTTCACGCCACTCCCGGCCATACCACGCCCAGTTTTGGTCACTTTTGGCTCTGATTAATTAACTAATGATCCGATCGGCACCAAAATTTTTGCGCTGCATCCTTACATCCTCATCCTTCGATTATAACCAGTTTTGAGACGACATCTCTTTACAGTTTCCCACAATCGCTGCGGACACGGTTTTGATGACAGAAAAAGCCGCCTACATAGCCTAATAATGCTTTGGCATTAATAATAATAATAATAATAATAATAATAATAATAATAATAATAATAATAATAATAATAATAATAATAATAATAATAATAATATTAATAATAATAATAATAACGTTTTTTTCCATCGTACATATGAGATTGGAAGGCAGCGGGAAAAAAGCTGCTCGCAGGCATCTTGATATCATGCAAGGGACGACACAGGTGCTATCAGGGTCTGAAGAGCTCCCAAAATATATATCGTTGGCACTATATATAAGGAGATTTTTTTTAAAAACGAACCAAATCTACTTTGACAGGAAACGCGGACGTTGTTTGTCCGCAGCAGCGCAATGCACGCTCTTACGTGATGAGCTTTAAAATGCTAGTTATAAAGCCCTTTAATTTTGATAGTCCTTCAAAGAAGAGATATATGCACAAACTTACAAATGCAGCTGAACTTCACTTAAACTCGGTGGCTGGATTTGGCCCATTTCGACAAAAACAAACAAACAAACAAACAAACAAACAAACAAACAAACGTATTTCTGTATCGTTGAGTCCATCATACTAGAAGGGGCGGTCGTCTGATAACGGCACCTGGATGGCGTTTCATTTCCTCGGGATCGGAGTAACGCTCTGGCAGTCTGCAGCAGCAAGCGGCTGTTTAATGCAAAAGAAAAGAAATACACGTTGCAGACGCCTTATCAGAGCGGCGGAATAAATCTGGAAGTGCGCTAGCGTGTCGACTCATCATGTGGCTGCTTCTCATACTAAGAACAAACGGGGCAGAGCCTCGGTCGGCCTCAAATAAAGATGGCTCACAACTGGAGAGTGCATGGAAGGCCCCAGGCTGTGAGCTGCAGGATACAGAAGCGTTTTGAGGAAAAGAAAAAGTAATAATAGGTTACTGCCTGACAGATTGGACGGCAGAACTATACGGAACCTGTTAACTATAGGAGATTGATTACGGGACAAAAGCTTTATTTGGGAATTCAGACATATTGCATGTTATGTTTCGGGTTCGCACTGACAAAAAAAAAATCCGATGCCTCCAAACGAGCATCCCCTGGCGCGCGAAATGCATGCACCACTCTCAGACCACTAGGTGACGCAGCGATGCATCTGAGCCATTAAGCCTGAGGACATCATCATCATCATCTGAGCCAGTGGCTGCGCGTGTCGGGCGCCTTTGTCTTCGTTTGTGCGCATCAAAGAGTGTTTCTCCTGGACATCAGAGTGAGTTGTCAGTGCACATCCAACATTAGTGCCAGACGAAGCAGAAGAGCAGCAGCCGCTCGCGACGGATCTGCCTCGTGCGCCCCAGACGGCCGAGCCAGCAAGATTCCGACACAGGGCCAGCCGAGGGCCGGAGGACTCTGAGTGAAGCAGGCCTTGACAGCAGCGACAGCGGCGTTGCAGGGGATGCCCCACTCGCACTTGCCCCTGGAACGACAACTCAAGCAGGACATGAAGGCAGCGGAGAAGGGCCGTGCAGCGGGACCGACGCCGTCCAAGGCTGCCCTGTCGCGACGTGGATCCTTCGCAGCCAAGTAAGCGCGTCCCCACGGCCTGTTCTCGTTCCTTGTAGGTGTCCTGTATGGCGTCACTGTGGCAGCCATATTGGTGATTATGTTACGCGCTCATCTGATCCGCTTGTTGCCATCCGCTCCGAGACGCGCACTGCATTGACAGACAAGCTAGTTTTGTCCCTATATTAGTGGATGCTGTGGCCTGTTTGCCTCGACTCGAGCTTCTAGATCTGTCGTTGATCTTACTGGCCATTCATTAATAAAGAAAGGACAGGGAGAGGAAACAAAGGGGAGAGCGATAGTAAGGAAGGATAAGGGCAGACACTAGAGCTCTGCAGCTGGCAATTTCGGTACACCAATGGTGTCCGAAGCCGAATGTTCTTGCCCGCCTTGCTATCCGCACACGCTGTGACGACTTTCCGCCTATTGCATGTATTCAAGTGCTGCGCTTGATATGACGTGCTTGCAGGGATGCAGGGACTGCGTCCAAGACTGCGCAGCCGACGACGGCGACCGCAGCGGCCATAGCTGCGGCGGCGGCGGCTACGGCAGCGGCGACGGCCGCTCGCGGCCCGGCCCCTGCCGCCCTGGGAACACCCACTCGGGCCAAGGCGGAGGCGGCTGCTGCGGCGGGCAAACCGCACCCTGCCGCAGGTGTGAACGCTCTTTCTACTCACGTGCAGTCTCGGTCAAAAGGCCACAGCGTCCAGCTGCAGCGAAATGAATGTTGCTAGAATACCCCGCGTAGCGGATCATTCAAGTCAAGCAGGAAGCTCCTCGACCGAAAAAAGAAGCCTTCTGCAAGCATTTCAAGGTCATTCAGTCGTTTATGGTGCCGTAATGACTCTGTTATGCGGCTGAAGCGAAAAGCCGCTGGCCTTAAGAATTCTGACCAAGACTGGTCAAATGTTTAGGGGAATCCCTTAAGGTGGAGTAGATTTTTTGTAATAAGGAAGAAAATACTCACTGACATCCACCCATGCGCAGTCGTACAGCTGCAAAGGAAAGCTATACAGCTGTCTCAGAAACTTTGTAGTCTAAGAAAAATTCGTCCTGGTCCGGGGTTCGAACCCGGGACCACCGCTTCACCGGAGCAGTCGATCTACCATTTGAGCTAATCGGGACGGCAAGCTTATGGTAGGGCGAGAGCGAATCGATCAACAACTCGAAGCGGGAACAGTGTTGGTTAAATGTTTAGGGGAATCCCACAGGTGGAGTAGATTTTTTTTAATAACGAAGACTGTGCGTGTGATGCGAACGCATGGTTGCGTTCGAGGAAGGCAATAATCGAGGACAAAATGCTTCTTGGAGTTCACTCTGTTTTCCGGACGATTTACTTGCTCTGCAATATTCGAGGCTTTCTCTACGAAAGCTAAATTCGCATTTTACGGGAACAGTGCAGGCAAACTGCTGAAGGTGGCAGCGGTCTAGCTCGATAAAATGATATTTTGTTTGACAAGAAAACTGTAAAGAGGCGTTGAGACATCGTTCATGCGTTATCTTCAAATGATGCGAGAAAAAAATGTGCATTTTTCTTCCTTTGGCTGCGGAAGAAAAGGAAGCGCTTACGTTCATAGTCCTCATAAATTCCCTGTGTCTGGGCAGCGGGCGCAGTGCCAGCGGTGGCGGCGGGTCCCCAGGAGGCCGCCAAGGCGGGAGTGGCAGCCGCCAAGCCTGCGGCCGAAGGAGCGGACGCCTTCATCTACGAAGAGTACGGCTTCCCGTCGGCGTGAGTACGCGCACAGCGTTCGCGCGCGTCGTACGGAAGCGACAATGGTTGTCTGCGCTGCCTGTGTTTCCTCACAGCCCCTGATGTCGGGGCCATGGAAGGGACGGTGCTTTTAAGAAAAAAAAAATATGGCTTGAGAGGGTTCCTTAAAAAATGTTAACAGCCAGTGCATGGAAAAAAAGCAGTGTGCATTTAAGCACATTGATAACATTAAGAATCCAAAAAACGTTTCCACGAGTGGCGCTTGGAAAGCAGGCAGTAAGAGTTAAAGGGTCAGTCTACTCACCGATATGAGTGTATAAATAATGGCATATTCTGGTAGTTGGCACCCTATAACATTAATAACGAGGGGTCTGCGCCCGGTTTAGGCAGGAATTTATATTTTATTTCGGCGTTAAAAGTCGCGTAAAAAAGCATGGTGGCGACCCCAAACGTTCATTTTGTTCAAGAAAGTGGTAGTCTTTTTTTGTAGAAGCATAGGTGAATATACTACGTACCATTTGTATGCCCCAATGTCAGAGAAACGCACGTTTTGTTCTAGTAAACTGTAGAAGGCGTACCGCTCGCTTTTTCTGTAAATCACATGAATATTTATAGTTATACGTACGCAAAACGCAGGCACATTCCCACTTTTAGTTCAGCGTATGCTAGCAGAGACGCAAAAATAAACTCAGCCTATAGTGGCGCCATCTGGTCGTCAGGACGGGAACCATTGCTGTAAACAAACCGACTCTCCACTTAAGCCTAGGAGCGGCAGAATCGTCACTCTAATTATTAAAATAAAGCAAATTCATCTCTTATATGTTTTCTTCTAGGCGAGATGAGACGAAGCGAAAGACAGGCGCCCCATTTATGGCCAGTGAACGCACTGAAAAAGGCAGCAACAACGCGAATTCAGTCCGAAGCGAGAGGTCCGGCTTCGACGGGCGCCGCCATGTTTGTCGCCGCGCGGCGGAAATCCAGATGGTTGCCAGATGAGACTACCATCTCATACAGATGTGTTCCCACATTAATTAATTCTATTTTAAAATGTTCTACCGCACTCCTTGGCACCACAGCTGGCTAAAGGGTAATTTGAGTAAAGAGCTATCGGTTGCCGCAAAGAAAATATGGTCGATAAAATTCAGTAGACTGACCCTTTAAAGTGCAATTGAAGCGGTTTTAAAATTTGCCGAGTTTAAGGTTGCGAATGTGCGAAATGTGCTGGTAAAGCCTGCGAAATCGTTTTGCTCTAGCATTCGAAATGGGGGCGTAATCACCGAATAAAGTCGTCTTCGGCGCTCAGCTTCTCTGAACTGCACAGCGACGGGCAGAGGCCCCGATAATGACGTCACGTATGACGGCACTACGTTTCCAGCAAAGAAACGGTTATTCCATGGACGAAAACCGACGCAATCGAAGGTGAAGCTCACGATGCATTGTTTGGCGCCATCTGACGACACACAGCAGCATGCAGGCGTAAGCAGCGGAGATCTAAAATTTCGGCAACAATGACGTCACTGTCGAGTTTCCCCGCACTCCTCCAACGTAGTGAGAAGAAGCCTAAACATCGTCGCGGTTTTGTTCGATGATTATGACACCATTTTAAATGCTAGTGCAAAAATACTTTTCATGCTTTACCTAGATGCTTGATAGATTCGAGTTCTTGAGTAACCTCGAATTCTCAAAAAACCATTTCAGCTTCCCTTTAATGAAGCCGTATATTTAATGACGAAGTGGACCTGGTTACCTCGCCCGCGTTCTGCTCTGTTGCGACTTCAGGGCCGAGCCGATTCCAGCGGCCAACCCGCTGCTTATTTTCTCGGTCCTGATCGCCTACTTCCTCTTCGTGTCGGCCTGCTTCCTCATCATCAAGTACGCCTACCACGGCTACGGTGAGCGGGTCGGATTGGTTCATTAAACTGCCGTTTTTGAACACTTAGCACTTTCAATTACACCGTACTACAGCACTCGCAACGTGAGAGCGTGAGCAGAAATACTCGGTCTCGATTAGCATTCGGCAGATGCACACTTAGGGCATGCGCAATCTTGACATGCAGAACTGCGTTTGTACTTTATGCTAAACCTGTGTGCGGCATTCGTGTACTGTGTGCGCATTGGTGAAATGGCGTAGGGGACATCTCCCGCTGTGTATGGGATGTCAGTGACGCTTACACAGCTGAAATGGTCGCGTTTGCGCTGCTGCAGACGTGAACGCGCCTGACGTTCACACGGTGACCAGCAAGGACCTGCTCGCGCCGATCCAGTTCGATCCGAAGGGTAAGTCTTTCCTCGCCGTCTGTAGAGAGAGAGAGAGAGAAAGGAAACACAGCGCGTAGCCACTGGCACCAAACTGACGTAACCGCTGAGCCGTACTTCCGAAGCCCCACGCAGAACACATTCCTCAGTTAGCCTTAGTCACTGCCTGGAAGAGCATCTCCCACCAAACTGACGTAACCGCTGAGCCGTACTTCGGAAGCGACACGCACAACTCATTCCTCAGTTAGCCTTAGTGACTGCCTGGATGAGCATCTCCAGGGGCCTCTGGCTGTGCACACTTTCACTGAAGCTCTCTTTGTGCGTTGTCCGCTTCCTGGGCTTGCCTGATAGCCGCGCGCCGTGCTGTCTTTAACATAAGAGTAGCGCAAAACCACGACGACGGACAAAAGGTACGAGAATGTTATGTTATGGATGCTATGGATCAATACCGACTTTCCAAAATTTCCACCCTGGTGAATTATTTTTCTACTTCTTCGGGCATCTTTCTACATGTCTTCAAAAACCAGTGTGTGACCGTATCCTTGATTGCCGCTACAATTTGCAGAGCACGGCCTGTTGCTTTCTGCATCTGCTCCGGCAGCGCCTCTGTTGGTGTATGTTCTCTTCGCTTTTGTCCGTCGTCCTGGTTTTGCGCTACTCTTATGTTATGAATCAATACCGACTTGCCCAAATTTCCGCCCTGTTGAATCCGTGCTGCTCTTCAGCGCAGATGAATTTTAATGTTTCCCATTTGGTTACGACTTGAATCAATGCCATTTCTACTCGCAACCTGGCGTTTTGCGACGCACTGAACGTTCCACATCCATTGGTAGCAGCAGCTTTCCGTTTGCTGGCCGAGAAAATGTTGCGCCTTTTTTTCGGGGACTCCTGTCTCTTCATGAACGGGGACATTGCTTGTTTTCTACGGCTCTGCAGCCAAGGCTAGGCAAGACAGGGAGGACCTTTTGGCTTTTGAAAGCTGGAGGGACGAATCGCAAGGGCCATTTCGGGAAGTCTCGAGGAAGCCAACACGTTCACACGAAAGAATGCACTCCTCTCTCGCGTTCAACAATCAAACGGTCCTGCCACATCTAGTTGTAGGATCGGGCAGCTAGGAAGAGAAGGCATGGCAGGTCGGGGCGAACGACGTTATTGTACATCAGCCGGCCAAAGGATTGTGCTCCCTCCTCTTGTTGGCTGACCGGACTGCCTGGAGTGGTAACATAGCACGGTGGTTACAAAGGCCCGTGTCCTTCCTTCCCTTTCCTGCTTAGTCTTGGCTGCACAGCCAGAGAAAGTCGACCGCGAGTGTAAAGGGCCCCAGAGTAAAGCTGAAATTTGGGGGAGTTGGTAAGTATTCATCTTAGGAGGAACAACGCAACAAAGGCGGGACACACGGAAGATATGCGCTGACTAGCAACTGGCAACTGATTTTATTGAAAGACGGAACGTGGAATATATGCGGGAAAAAAACGACAAAAATACAGTCAAATGAAACTATTTTGTTGATAGGGGCGCACTTGAATTTTTTTGCAACGAAATTTTGTGTCAGGAACCAGACCTTCTTCAAACATTTTTTCGCGTTCCCTTTCACGCAACAGTCTATTAACAAAGAAATGGACTACCTTGCCTCCCATGTGACATAATTTCATTTGACTGGATTTTTGTCCTTTTTTTCCTGCATACATTCCACCTTCTGTCTTTCAATAAAATCAGTTGCTAGTCAGCGCTTGTCTTCTGTGTGTCCCGCCTTTGTTGCGCTGTTCCCCTTAACTCTTTCGCTACCGCGCCATAGGCGATCGTGCGCATATGATCGATTTAAATCGCCCGCGCAAAAAAGCTAATTTTGGAGCGTTTTGGACGTGCTCCGCCATCTAGTTAGCGAGCTCGACAACTGCTCTTTCGATTGCAGCCTTGGTTTCAGTGTTTTGACATGAGCGGGCGCCGTGAAAAATAAAACTTTGAAAGGCCGCAGCACCGTCAGCCGGAGAAAATGGCGTCCGCGTCGCCGAGCGCTCCTCGGAAGCAAAAGCTGACACCGAGCACGTCGGCCGGTTTCGGTTTCGTTTTTTGCGACGAAAGCAGTGGTTATTAGTCGGGCAACAATGTACAAACGTTGGATTTCGGTTTCGGCAGCGAGACTTCGCCTCGGGAGCCTGGAACGTCAGCGCGTACTTGCATGTAAGTTCTGTTTTCGTTCGCTGTGTGTTTTCTGCGGTGGATACGGTTTGTAATTGATGACAGTGGCTTATTTTTGTGCTTCAGGGTTTTGACAACGTATGGCGAAGACAGTTTGCCAAATGCTCAAGGTCGCGTCGCGTTTTTCAACCAAGACGACAGCTAGGTGTCCATATTGGCACATCGCTGCGGAGCGGCGCTCGGAGATTCGCTCGACGTCTCGACTTTTTTTTGATGCTCTTCACGGCGGAAAAGATGAAGATCGTGTGCGGAAACACTAATAAGTATGCATGGATGAAGATTTTCAGCAAATTCGACGTGACGGCTCATGAGAAGACGTGAATCTGTTGGAGATTCTGATGTTCATTAGAATCATCATATACATTGGAATCGTTGACCTGCCACGACTGTATCGCTACTGAAATACCAGAATAATCTATTCTTGCCCTCTGCCATCAAACATCATTTCTCAAAATTGGTTTTTCGCTTTTTTGTTTTTGTTTTTTTGCACGTAACGGACCCGGATGATTCAGTGGCGGCAGCTTCTATTGGCAACACTTGAAAAGTGTCCTGGCTTTTGAACCACATCGATAAAACTTATTTCATCGATCCTGATGTTTTAGAGCTTGCCTAAAATGCCAAATTTTATCAGCTGGCTTTCAGGGAGCAGCTCATTCAAGAAATCTTCGAGTATGATGAGGGAAAAGAAGTCCACGCCCCCAATCCTCTCATAGAATCCATTCAACACCAACCGAAAAGAATGAAAAAAAGAAGAAACTACAAGCTCGGCTATCAGAGAACAAGGGAGGAACAAAGATAAAACCTTATGTGAAGCACTTGTCAGTCTACCTCTACTTCACATCTTCACCTCTGATTGCTCTTCACAGTGGCACCACAGTCATGACCCCTGACTTGACAAGCCATGGAAAGTGCAGTAAATTTTTCTCATAGCTGAAACTGTGGATAATGAAAGCTATAAACATGTGCAACAGTTTGTATATTCCAGTTTTCCTCTAATCAAGTTCGGGTTTAGTGCAGCCGGTAATTTTTGTTTTTGCTATTTCCTTTTTTTGTGTTTTTAGCAAATTTCACAAATAAATGTTCATTTACTTTTGCACACAAAACTCTGGTGTTTGTTTCATTCAGAAGTGTAACTAATAAGCTTCAATTTCATGCATTGCAATATGTGTTGGGTGTATTAGTTCTTGAGAAAAAAAAATTTCTTTCAGTACGCTCCAAATCGTGCATTTTTCCGCGGTAGCGAAAGAGTTAAGGTGAATGACCCAAGAGTTGTGCCGAAAATTTTTCTGTACGACATATTTGCATATACGGGACTTCTTTGTCTAAAACTGGTTTGTCATTGTCTCTAGAAAGAACTTATTTTGAAGAACACTCATGTAGATGCTATGCAACTGCTAAACATAAATACCCCCGAAAGCAGATCTGACAGCCGTCGCCGTGGCTCAGAGGAAGAGCACCGGACGCGTAATTCAGGGGTCGTGGATTCGGTCCCGACGGCGTCATGTGGTTGTTTTTTCTTCTGCTTTTCTAATCAATTATCTTTAAGCGATAACATATTCTGTAATATTCTCCATTGATCAGCAGCACGAAATTGATGAGCAGTACGAAATTGATCTCCATTGATCAGCAGCACTAGAGTTGCCCCATAAATGCAGGCCTGATTGAGAAGGCTATGCTAGAGATATCGGGGAAAGTACCGATCCAGATCTAAAGGGGAATCTAAATTAATAAAAATCAGAGCCAACCTTTCGTTTCAGCTCGAATATTTACGTGCGACCACCGAGTGAAGTGCGCCGTTCTCGTACAGGGCGTTTATTTCAGTTTTCGCAATTGTCTTCTGTTCCAGATCTCGAGGAGAGCGCAGCACCAGCGGATTCTCGGCGCTTGGCGAGCGGTCGTAAGTTGCTCGCTTCACGCCTTGACGCGTTGCTGTTCGTCGCTCACGTAGAAGGCGACAGTGGTGATGAATTTAAATGGCGCATCGCTGGCCAAGGAGCGCCATGGCACAAGATGCTTGGGTATAAGACCCACTTCCCGAGCATTTCGCCCCAGATAAGACGAACACCAGGTCAAGGGAAAACTTGTACACATCGTAAAACCGGTGGGTGCCCGGTGGCACTGGGGATTGAACCCCGCACCTCCTGCGTATGCGAGGTGGATGCATGATTAGCAGTACCGTTTGCTGGATTAGTTGGTGTGACATTGTGTTCAGGAAAGTTAAAACAGCGCTAAATTCTACACAAACCACACAGAAAGACGGAAAAGGGCTAACGGGAGAGACATGGGAGAAGCCTTTGCCCGGCAGTGGGCGTGGTTAAGCTGTTGATGTTGGGGAGGATAAGTCACTGTTAAGCCTAACCATAATTCCGCATGTCTGTCAAGTATTGGTGAAAGCGCTGGCTGCCAGATATGTATAGATTTAGTGCTGTTTTTACTTTCGGTTTTGTGGGGTTTAACGTCCCAAAGCGACTAAGGCTATGAGAGACGCTACTTTTACTTTCCTGAACACAATGCATGCTTAGGCCGCTGCTGCGGTTAAGGCCTGAGTATAGACAATTTGAATGGGAAGGCTACAGCTTGCATTACTACTGTAGTCGAGTCAATTATCTCTGTTTCATCACGTTGCCTTCGACAAAAAAGAAAACCACGCTTAACCCATGTAGTTGGCCCTTCAATGCAAAAACTGGGACAGTTTCTGGTCATCGCCCCTTGCAGGGTCATAAAAATATCGCATAGTACTGGGGAAACGGTGTTTTCCGCATGTCTGTCAAGTATTGGTGAGGATAAACCTCTGTTAAGCCTAAACTTAATTCCGCACGTCTGTTAAGTATTGGTGAAAACGCTTTCTGCCAGAGATGTAGGAAGCCTGTTAGAAGATAAACCGCCGTTAAGCCTAACCATAACGGCGGTGCATCTTAAAATTTCCGCAGTCGTACTCGTGCAGCGACAGGTGACGAAAGTTTTGCATTTTCTGAGTGAATTATTCTATGCGCCCGAGTATGTTTTATCGCTGTTAGAAATTCAGAAATTTCAATTCCCTCATCCCAGTCATGGAGCAGTAAATTTACCAGCGTTTGCAATCTGCGATGCAGGGACCACTAGCAACGCCGCACTTGATGCTCCTGGCCTTCGCACGTTGTTCTCGATGCCTGTGCATTTTGGGACTAAAGAAGGCAAAAATCATGCCACGTAGGATTGGCATGAAATCAGTGCTTAGTTAACTGAAATGTCAATGGAATACATGGGTTGAGAAAGTAGAGCAGTAGGCTTCACTGCGTGAAAACTTAATGGGAGTGACGCAGGCATGAAGACTGTTTTATCGAGCTGGCATATTACTGTCCTCGTGTTGGGCATGCACGCGCGCACGTTTTTAAGCATGAAATGCTTTTAGCTCCCGTTGTCGGCAGTGTGGTGACGTCACGCCAAAACCGAGAGCCAACATCCGGGCACTGAATTCCACTCATCCGGGCACTGAAAAGAGAGCATCCGGGCACCGTACGAGATTTAACGAGACTCTCTGAGAGGGCCGCTTAGAGCAAGAGGGGAGCTCCAGGGCGAGAAGGGCTTTGGGCAGAAAAACTGCTTCCGCGCCGTCCCCAAGGATGGCGCGGCGGTCCCACAAACACGCATGTAAAAGACCGGCCGCTGGGCCTTCAGCTCATGTCGTTTCCCCCTTTGTCAGGCAGATGTCTACACGCTCGCGGAGTATTCGAACGCGCTGCATATACATATGCATATACACGCATGTAAAAGACCGGCCGCTGGGCCTTCAGCTCATGTCGTTTCCCCCTTTGTCAGGCAGATGTCTACACGCTCGCGGAGTATTCGAACGCGCTGCATATACATTCTTGTCAGGCCTGCGTCTCGTCGTGTCCGCGTACGCTTCTGCATCGTCCTGCATTTCAATGCCGCCACCTTCACAGCTGCTTAAGCCGAGCAATGGAGCCTGACAGAAACCGGATACAGCTGACGAGGCAGGGCGGAAGAGATTCCCCAGACACTCACAGGAAACGATTGCGTCCACAGTGACCAGTACACATTATGTGTGGTGTGCTGTGGCGGGGTGTGTTGAACACTAGACCCATTTAAAGGTTTTGGCTAGTACCATCTACAATCAATGTGTTATGACCGTAAGCATTCCATGCTTACTCTACTCTCGGTTACGGGAGAGGCAGAGATTTTTAAACATCGAACCTAATGACTCCTATCAGATGATAGTTGAACATGTTTTGGGTGCCTTTAGGCGCTGCTGATCCCATTTTAAGTTTACTCACGCATTAGCCACTAACAATTCCATCAGTTTTTTAGACTTGTCATTAACCTTATCTGGAGTAGGACATGTGTGCTTGATGTACGGCCGTACGGGGCCCCGCAACCGGGAGGAAAATTGGGTGCTTGAAGCCTCAGACTAGTTTTCCTTGCCTGGCTCCAGTTTTGCACAGCACAGTCGATACACAATTAGTCGCTCAAACCATGATTTTGCTACAATTAGTCGCGCTGTTTTTGTTCAGAGCGGTGGCTTTCTCTTTTCGTGCAGGAGCCGGGAAAAAAGCCAAGAAGTCGGCCCGAAGCAAACGTAAGCAAACCGGCACGTTCTGTTATCTTTAACGTCACTAATTGTTTAATATTTGGCATGAACAAATACAGAAATACATACATACGAAGCCTATTTACGCGCTTGCCCACGGGGCTCTTCGTTTTCGCACTGAACACCCCTACATTTAAGGCCTCAAGTTCAAGCTGGTTCAGACTGGCGACGCTTCCTTAAATTGTGCACTCGGTGTGCTGGCCTGGGGACAGCAGATGGTTCGTAGCAAGCGCAGTCGCGCTGCGCAGTCACCAGGCAGGACACAGCGCTTCGTTGTGTCAGTTCTCTGTATGTGTGTGTCCCGTACTCCTTAAGCTAGATTCAATGCGTCATGAGCACGTCTGTGTGCGTTTCGTCCGGTGCTTAGGGCTGCTTTAGCTTCGCGGTGTACGAATGCGGTGTCCGGCATGGAATGACAGTGCTGGACGAAGCAGCAAATGCAGGTCGTATTGGGAGACATTCCAGCGGCTAAAAAGACAGGAACGAAGGGCGTTCGTCCTGTCTCGTCTACCTTCGTCCCTGTCTTTTTTGCCGCTGGAATGTCTCACAATAGTACTAGCAACCAACTAGCCCAACTTTCTGCGCTGAATGCAGGTCGTTTTCCACGGAGGTGTTATTTACAATGCTGTATTCATCCTAGGCTGAGCTTGGCCATCCCCGCATGGCGCAGCGACTCTAGGGGAAGATCTCTTGTCTAGTTAACAGCCGTCACGTGCTGCTCTAAGGAACGGAGGCAGCCTAAAATCAGTGAGGAGATAACTAGGCGTAGGTAAAAACCAGATGTATGCGCTAAAAAACAAACAGGGCAATGTCATCAGCAATATGGATAAGATAGTTGAATTAGCCGAAGAGTTCTACAAAAATCTATACAGTAGCGAATCTAATCATCAAGTTACTGAGGGAGGCAGTCGAGCACAGCAATGGGACATCCTGCCAGTAACGAAGGAGGAAGTAAAGAAAGCCTTAGGAGCAATGCAAAGAGGGAAAGCAGCTGGTGAGGATCAGGTAACAGCAGATTTGTTGAAGGACGGAGGAGAGATTGTGCTACAAAACTAGCCACCCTGTATACGCAATGCCTTGTGACCTCGAGAATACCTGAAGCTTGGAAGAACGCTAACATTATCTTAATTCATAAGAAAGGAGACGTCAAGAACTTGAAGAATTACAGACCAATCAGCTTATTGTCCGTTGCCTACAAGGTATTTACTAAGGTAATCGCTAATAGTCAGGACAACCTTGGACTTTAGTCAACCAAATGATCAGGCAGGCTTTCGTAAAGGATACTCGACAATAGATCACATTCACACTATCAATCAGGTGATAGAGAAATGCGCAGAATATAACCAACCCCTATATATAGCCTTCATTGATTACGAGAAAGCATTTGACTCAGTGGAAACCTCAGCTGTCATGCAGGCATTGCGGAATCAGGGTGTAGAAGAGTGCTATGTGAAAATATTGGAAGATATTTATAACGATTGCACAGCTACTATAGTTCTCCATAAAGTCAGCAATAAAATTCCAATACGGCAAGGTGTCAGGCAGGGAGACACGATCTCGCCAATGCTCTTCACTGCCTGCTTACAGGAGGTATTCCGGGGACTGGAATGGGAACAGTTGGGGATAAGAGATAATGGAGAATACCTGAGTAATTTGCGATTCGCTGATGACATTGCCTTGCTAAGCCACTCAGGACAAGAACTGCAAAGCATGATCAATCAGTTGGACAGGCAGAGCAGAACGGTGGGGCTAAGAATTAACATGCAGAAAACCAAAGTAATGTTCAACAGCCTAGCAAGGGAACAGCAGTTCGCCATTGGTAGCGAGGTGCTGGAAGTAGTAAGAGAATATGTCTACTTAGGGCAGGTAGTGACCGCAGATCCGGATCATGAGAGGGAAATAACTAGAAGAATAAGAATGGGGTGGAGCGCATATGGCAGGTTCTCTCAGATCATGAATGGTAGCTTACCAATATCCCTGAAGAGAAAAGTATACAACAGCTGTATCCTACCGGTACTCACCTATGGGGCAGAAACGTGGAGGCTAACAAAGAGGGTTCAGCTTAAGCTAAGAACAACGCAGCGAGCTATGGAAAGGAAAATGATAGGTGTAACGTTAAGAGATCGAAAGCGGGCGGAGTGGGTGAGGGAACAAACGCGGGTTAATGACATCTTAGTTGAAATCAAGAGGAAGAAATGGGCTTGGGCAGGGCATGTGATGCGAAGGCAGGATAACCGCTGGTCCTTAAGGGTAACGGAGTGGATTCCAAGAGAAAGCAAACGTAGCAGGGGACGAAAGAAAGTTAGGTGGGCGGATGAGATTAAGAAGTTTGCGGGGATACAGTGGTGGCAACTGACAAAGGACAGGGTTAATTGGAGAGACATGGGAGAGGCCTTTGCCCTGCAGTGGGTGTAGTCAGGCTGATGATGATGATGATGATGACGTGCTGCTTGCAGGCGGCCGTCGCCGCTCGACCCATTCGGCCTGGGAGGAAGAACGGGTGACACAGATGGCCGAGGTGGACTACGTGCCCGAGGTGTTCGCCCAGAGCGCAGCGAAGGAGCCAGGAGGGGCCAAGAGCGCGGTGCGCCGCGACGGCGTCAACGGCACCGACGGTGAGGAGGAAACGGCTGTCCGAAGTAGCGATGAATTCAAGAGGGAAGACTGCGGTTTAACGTCCCAAAGCAACTCAGGCCATGAGGGACACCGTAGTGAAGGGCTCCGGAAATTTTGACCCCAGCTGGTCGAAATTTTCGGAGCCCTTCACTACGGCGTCCCTCATAGCCTGAGTCGCTTTGGGACACCCCAATAAACAAGTAAACCAGAAGTCAAAACCTTCTGATTCACCATCCGTCATTTATTTTCTGTGTCCGCGCTGTGTGCGGTGCTTAACGGCTTCGGTGGATGCACGGGGTGCTTGCGAGAACAACCACGTGGACACCATGGGTCCATTCTGTTTAAAGCAAATCTTTCGATTGGCTTTGAGGAGATTATTTCTGATTGGTCGCTATAAGGGTCCCTAGAATGCGGCGCAAACGGATTTAAGGAGGCGTTTTGGCGTCCAATGGGGGACGCCGAAGGGGAGATTCTGAGAGGTCACTCGGCTTTTGTGGGAGGAGAGAGCGGACAGGGTCCCCCACTCGTCACCCTCTGGGCCTCCAGCCATGCCCAAAATTGAATTGAATAGAGCGGACAGGGTCAAGGTTCGCGCCGGCCAAGTTCGAAGAACGAGGAGCCGCGACGAGTAGCGTGTTAGGATGACAGAGTTTCGAGGAAGCGAGCTCTGGCCTAACGCTCGTGATCGTTCTGGATGATAGCGACTGCCGTGCTGCTTGGCGTATAAAATATTTAAATATTTAGGGGAATCCCCCAAGGTGGAGTAGATTCGTAATAAGGGAGTAATTACTCATTGACATCCACCCGAGCGCAGCCATACGGCTACAAACGAAAAACTATAGAGGTTTCTCAGAAACTTCGCAGCTAAAGAAAAATTCGTCCTGGTCCGAGGTTCGAACCCGGGACCACTGCTTCGCCGGAGCAGTCGCTCTACCTATTGAGCTAACCGGGACGGCAAGCTTATGGTAGGGCGAGAGCGAATCGATCAATAACTCGAAGTGGGAACAGTGTTGGGCAGATGTTTAGGGGAATCCCCAATAGCTGTACATGTGTATAAAGCTGTACAGCTTTCCTTTGTAGCCGTATGGCTGCGCTTGGGTGGATGTCAATGAGTAATTTCTCCCTTATTACATATCTACTCCACCTTGGGGGATTCCCCCAAATATTTGACCAACACTGTTCCCACTTCGAGTTATTGATCAATTCGCTCTCGCCCTACCATAAGCTTGCCGTCCCGGTTAGCTCAATAGGTAGAGCGACTGCTCCGGCGAAGCAGTGGTCCCGGGTTCGAACCTCGGACCAGGACGAATTTTTCTTTAACTGCGAAGTTTCTGAGAAAGCTGTGTAGCTTTCCATTGTAGCCGTATGGCTGCGCTTGGGTGGATGTCAGTGAGTAATTACTCCCTTATTAAATATTGTAAATAATGGGTAAATAGACCGAGCTGTGCATTGTGCAAGGACGAACGTCTACGCCTCCCTCCTGCGACCTGTCTCTCCTAAACGGACCGGCGTCCCAACGAGGACCGGCGTTACGAAGCAACATCAACACAATGGCACCGCATTGAAAGTGAATTAACTCAGGGTATGAGGAAGGCCGTGTAGCAGGGCACCGAATTATTTCGATCACCTGATCTTTAATGCGCACTGATATCGCGCAGTATGCGGGCCTCTTGCATTTCGCCTCCATAAAAATGCGACCGCCGCAGGTGGGATCGAACCCACGAATTTCATCTACTGTGTGATGTGAGTGCACGTCAAGAACCCCCAGGTGGTCGAAATTATCCCAAGCCCTCCACTGCGGCGCCCCTCCTAGCCTGAGTCGCTTTGGGACATCAAGCCTATAAAAACAAACAATGTGCCATAATCCTATTAGCTCACCCACTGAAACCTTCATTCAATGTTAACCGCTCCCTAGGAACCCCTTCCCCCTCTTACATCTATGGTCTACGGCCAGTGACTGCACGACTAACTAAACGTGGGCTTAAAAAGGCAAGATGCTACTCGCCCGCGCAGTCACACCAGATGAAGGAACCGAGGAGGTTCTGAAACGTGTTTTCAGTTTTATTGCGAAAGCAATACTACTTGCACTTTCCAGGGTGACCACCATCGTGCCGCGGCGGTGACCACCATTGACCTTCATTTGACCTTGATTGCATTAGTTGGATTACATTGGATTACATTAGATAGGACTGGATTGGATTAGATTAGATTACAGTAGATTACATTGGATTGGATTCGATTGCATTGAATTGGATTGGATAGGAGTGGATTGGATTAGATTAGATTACATGACATTAGAGTAGATTACATTGGATTGGATTCGATTGCATTGGATTGGATTGGATAGGAGTGAATTGGATTGGATTGCGTTGGATTGGAATGGATTGGATTGGATTGTATAACCGATGCATCACCACAAGTTTAACCACAAGCACCACCACCAGCTACACTACCAGCTGTACCATAGCGTAGGTACGGATATTGCTTTCGCAATTACCGGGCTTAACCAAGCTAAGCCACAGCGAATTTATTGGTTGGCGTTCGTTTCAAACTTCAGTTCCTTTTCTCAATGTTTTCTTCGAATCCAAACCTGTACACAATTTTCGACAGGTAAGAAGGGGATGAAGAAGCGGCACAACGATGTGAAGGAACATCTTAAGATGGCGAAGGTAAAAAGGCGCGGGTTACTGATGGGGTGAAAGGGAAAGGACTGATCAAAAAAAGTGATCGCATTTAAAATTGGACCAATCTGTAAAGAAGTGGACAGATAAAATGCAGCAAGACACTTGAAACGCCGCTCGCAAGTGCCGTAGAAATGTGTTACCACCGAACGTCTACAGAAGCTCATGTATTCTCCTGAAGGTATCTTTTTACCGATCGTTGCATTAAAGAGACGCTTAGGAGAAATTAAAATTGTCTTCTGCCATGTAACGACTAAGAGGCGCCTGCCTGTAGCTACTGTAAGCTTAAAAAGAGATACAGGCGTCGCCACCACGGGCCGATTTTGCAACAAAAATGATTGCGTCTGCAGTTGTTTCAGCGCGGATACCAGTGGCTAGGTTGCGCCTCCTTCTACTTCAAGACGGCCAAGTCCATTTCGGTGTAGACGTCCAGAGTTTGAATCGAGCTGCCAGAAATATTTTAAATGAAGCGAATGCGTCCTTTGCTGCATGGCCAGCTGTAAAATCGATTTTGAAGCGAAAAAGCTTCACTAGGCTTGTCAACACCGAGTCTGGCGTGCGCCGTGATCAATTTTAGCCACAGCTGCGCATGCGCGAAACCGAGCGACGTCACGCGTACCGCAGGTGGCCGCTGATGCCGCAGCCGTAGTCGCCGCCGCGCGCTGACTCCGTCGTCTGAGCGTCGCCGCTTCTCCTCGCCACCGTTTTACCCTTCGCCGCCGCCGTCCCAAGAGGAGAAGGTTCCTTTGCAAGGCGTTGCGAGAATGCCTGAGCGGCGGCGGCGGCCATAGAAGAGGCGGCCATCCTCGCCACCGTTTGACCTTTCGCCGCAGCCGTGCGCAGTGCACGTTTGAAATGCGGGGTATATAAGGCACGCTTGCCCATAGAACAGGCGCAGACAGTCGCCATGGAAGGAGAAGAAGAAGCAACAGTCGGACGGCGCAGGAACACCGCTCCAGAAGTGGTAGCTTGGGAGTTGGCGGAAAAGCAGCGAGAGCTTTTCGATTATTCAGGCTTAACCTTAGCTAAGCCACAGCCATTTTTTTTTGCTAAGAAAGACTGGCCCGACTTGCAATCAGCGTGCCATTTATGGATGGCTAATTTTTGACATAAGCGCGAAATTTGCCAAGGTTTTTAACGGATGTTTCTTTTTCTCTCTGTCTCTCCCGATCTGCAGGCACCTCCGACGACGACTCGCCGGCGGCCGAAAAGCTTGAATAAGAGCGGTTGAGCGCGGTTCGCACCGGTTCTCTTGTAGTGCTCGCTGCTTGGTTTGCCCTCTCTTACGGGGTCCACCACCTTCGCAGCTTATATTTTACGTAACTTTGACCCCGCTTCATTTTCGCGCTGAGTAATAAAGGGAAAGCCGCTCGTATAACGAAGAGGCCGCGCCTGTAGGACATCTACGTGACACCTTCCAGCAGGCTTTCTTGCGCGCGTGTTAGGCGCCTCACAACTGCATGTTTTTCTTGCCCCCAGTTTATGTATGGGCGGTATGAAGAGTTTGCAGATGTAGCTAGCCACTCGTAAGCATCATATGACGGACAACCTATTCTTTGGGGTGCATGGACGCCCTGCAGTGCACCAGTCCTTGCTTCAACAGCTTTGCTGTCAACAGACGTGAATTCTTCGAACAGTCAGTTACCATACGTAACAGATAATCCGTACTGCAAATCAAAACACACCACCGACCTGATAACTGCGCGTGAGCTATATGAGCACTTGTCAAAGCTTAGGAGTCACCAAGCTATTTTATTGCGAAAGCAATACTACTCCCAAGAACGGCCTTTCGCGTAGCGGTGGCCACTTGGCACGTTTGAACTTTAGAATGACCCCTGACGTCATACCATGCCTAGTGACGTCACAGCGTGACGTCATACTAGGAGCGAGAGACTGGCTACTATTCTAGTTCACTATACTGGCTACCAAGTCGGCTCGTCGGGTAACGGCGGCCGCTTGCCACGGCGCGCCGCGCTCCTCCCGCTAGAGGCGCTAGTGACGTTATGGCATGACGTCATACCAGGAGCGAGAGACGGGCTACCAACTCGGCTCGTCGGGTAACGACGGCCGCTTGCCATGGTACTAGCAGGAATTAGTACGCTTTGTCAACTCCATGAGCGTAGATGATCACAGAACTCCAGTAGAGGAACTGTACCTCGTAGGTGCTGCACGCGGCGAGTTTGCAGTCGCTCTGAACACTTATGTGGCCAATGTAACATGCTTCACGGCACAGCTGCCACCACCTATGCCTCGCTCCCCGGTTAAGTCGACGGACGGCCATCTTGCCCGCGCAGAAGCGAGGCGTCACGCAAAAAAGCGGCCAATAGCTGCAATTCGGTCGCAAGCCGAACCCCCCCCCCCCCCCCCCCCCCCGGTTGCCGGTACCAGTGCGCTCGGGCGTCCGCATGCTTGCGGATCAGCACAAAAATACAGACGATCGTACGACGTCCTTAAAACCGCAAAAATGGCTGAATTGTTCTGGACAGAACTGTCATGATGAATGGAAGGTGCTGTCTGGCTAAAATCTTACTTATAGCCCTGTCTGCAGGTGAGCTTTCTAGAGTCAGTGTAAAATTTTATTCTAGTGACTGGAGTTCCCATCTGCAAGTTGCCGCCGGTGGAGCCCGCTAGGACTAAATAGGTCGCTCCCAAATAACTCGTTGTGTCATGGTGAAGCCTCCACTTGCCACAGTCGGCAGATGTGGAGACCGAAAGGAATCCGCCTCTCAACTTTTGAGAGGAGAGACAAATGCCAGTGTAAAAGAGAAGAAGAGAGCGCTACAGGTAGGTGCCATGTCTTAAGACTAAGAAGAAGAAGGCAACGGGTTGCGTGCAGCAAAAGGGAGAGTGCGCTAGCACTAGGTAGTTCACCAGTTAAAAAGCCGTTAGGTGCCCTGGTGAAGAAGAAAAACTGGTTTCGCGGCAGCTGCAGCCACATAGCATGAAATCCATGCACGCCAGCTGCAGCCAAGTGGAAGAGAAGAAATTGCGTCACGCCAGCTGCTGCCTACATTGTCTGTAAAGCAGCCAGTAAGTAACCAACGCGACGGGTTTAGCATACTGAGCTCGCGAAACTACATCGCATCTAGTTTACCGAAGTGAATCGGCGGCTAATTTTTCTCGTTCCATCCACGTCGCCTAATCCTTCGTTCTTGCCTTTCCCTATAAAGTACAGAAAAAAATTGAAATTTTAAGCGTAGCGGAGGAAGAAGACGTGGCTCACGAGCGGGTACTCCATTCATAAAAAATAGGAACCCAGCAGACCTCGCTAATTTTAAAAAGTACAGAAATTTCGTGACACGCTTTCTTCGAAATACAAAACAGGCTTATTTTAACAGCTTACTTGGCAGGGCAAATAATCGCACCAATGAGCTATGGCGCGCTCTAAATACCATCATGAACCGCAATAAACCGAGAAATGACGATATTCAAGT